>NC_142123.1:30952500-31682500 GCF_056152115.1 Neolamprologus brichardi
CATTCTATGGGCAGGGAGAGTGAGAAGAGGTTATAATAAATGGGTAACGATGAGAGGAAGACCATAACGCAAAGAATAAAATTGGACAGCTTACTTGTCACACGTTTACTGAGGACTTGGACGGGGTGGAGCTAGTGGCTGAGGCTGGGGTGGTGTGGGTCAATGACAAGGAAGGAAGTATGGTAAGGGAAGATGGCGAGCATGGAAGAGGTCTTTAGGCTGTGGACGGCTGGATTGACTGTGAAGCAAGTTGGCATTGAATCCTATAAATACTTTGTTGCAGAATTTACACACAAAGAACGACTGACTCGTTACGACTTTTGGCTGAGAAAATACTCCAACACCGGACGTCTGCAATGCCGCTCCTTAAATAGCTGCCTGATGCTCCACGTGTGTGAAGTCAAAGTCAAAGTAAACTTTATTGTCATCTCTGCTATATACAGTACAGTGTATAGAGAGACGAGACAATGAGGCTCCAGTTCGATTCAGTGCAAAAGAACAACAACAAATAAGTAAGAATAAATATAGATACACTTTGAGGTAAAAAGGGTTAATAACAGTAAAATTTACAATTTAAAAATTGAGATTTAAAGTGACTTTGAAGTGGTTTAAATTACCCATGTAGCAGCTTTACAGATTGCAGTGTGAAATAGAGTAACCATCATGAGCAGGATTCCTGAGAGTAGGATTGTCCATAGAGCAGCATCTATATTTACAAAGGCAGTGATATGTGGAGTCCAATAGAGTCAGTTAGTGGTTTGTGTGGGTGTGTCAGGGAGACCCAAGGCTCACAGCCCCACCCGCCTGCTCCAAAGGGGAGCGACATTAAAAAAAAAAGATGAAATGAAAGTTATGACAACATCGGAGAGAGAAACATTTTCAACATTACCTGGATGTTGTTATATTGCTTTCTAGCACAATAAAGGTTGCCTTCAGAGAATCGTTTTATTGTCTTTAGCGTTAGAACAAGTTTTTTAGACAGTAGAAATGGAAATAAGTGTTTAGGTGTTATTACAGTTAGAGAAGGTGGTAATCTACACTGTCACAAAAGGCAATAAATGAATAACAATTGTGATTACATGAACTCCATAAAGTGTACAATTGTATGTGTGTGTTGGGGGGGGCGGGGGGGGGGGGGGGTATGGGTGTGATTTCTTTGAAGAAAGGACCTTATCTTAAAAGAGAAGTGACAAATTAAACCGTCAGATTAACCATAGGTATGAAAGTCTGTCATGCTTTGGTGTCCTTCATCTTCCTTGGTGAATAAATTCTCACATTTCTTTTCTTGTTCTTAGTATTGGGGTTTTTTTTGGTTTCTTTTTTATTTCTAGTTGATCACTAAGTTTGAGTTTTTTGTTGAGCAGTTGTACTAATAAACTGTTTCATTGTTTCCTTATTTTTTATCAGTCCTTTATATGTTCTGGGTTTCTGTGGTTAAACACAGTTGGAAATGAGTCACTTAACTGCTCCTTCCATAATTCTTCTTCTGCCCCACAACAATCTGGAAATATTAAATATTTAGGTATTAATGTCTCTCCTAAGCTTTCAGACTTAACTAAATTAAACCACATCCCACTTCTAAAGAAAGTAGAAGGCGATCTGACTAGATGGAAATCTCTACCCATATCACTGATGGCAAGGGTCGCCACTATAAAAATGATGACCTTGCCAAAAATAAATTACTTATTTTTAATGATCCCGAACAAACCATCACAAGATTGGTTCAGATCTCTGGATTCGTATATTTCTAAATTCCTTTGGAAAGATAAACCCCTGCGTATCAGCTTAGAAACGCTTCAAAGAACCAAGGATAAAGGAGGATTAGATCGGTCTAATTTTCAACAATATTTCTTAGCCAACAGGCTTCAGTACATCTCAGGATGGTTAAAACGTACCTTCTTAGATGAGCCCTGGCTAGATGTTGAACAGGCACTATGCAATGATCTAGGGATTTCAGACCTATCATTTATCAGCTCAAACATCAAAAGACATGAATGCTTTAAAAGCATCAACATCAGCTCTTCTCTGACAGCATGGTGGGAGTTTCTAAAAATAACGGAGTCTTCATTAATCCCATGCAGACGTACACCTATCTGGAATAACCCTGAAATATTACAAAACAATAATATGATTATTGGCAGGTAGCTCGATGCCCTCCTGGGTTTTAAATGCACCTTAGAACACACATGCATCAACACTACATATGAGCGGGCAGAGGGAGGTTTGGAGTCTTCTCACACCCCCATTCTCTGCAGCCTGTTGGAGCAGGGGGGCTTGGAGGAGAAGTTGGCCGTCCGATTGGGGTCTGGAATGTGGGGCCTCCCTGCTGCTGCCGAGCCGGGGCACTCTTCTTCTCTCCACCCCAGGGAAAAGGGTAACACTACCTGGGTCTTGGTGCAGTTTCCCCCTCCGGGGGCAAGGGTACCTAGACCTGGTTCTTAGAGTACGCTTGGGGATTGTGATTGTGGGGTCGGTGCATTGGTGGTTCTTGTTGTCCGGGACTTGGCGCTCAGGTATGTACCAGCTCACTCCCGGTGACTACTTGGCGGGGCCTGGCGCCTGTTGCTCGGTCAGGCCTCCTCCAGGGTAAAGGGGGCCCTCGGGCCTCCAGCCCCTGGGCCTGCGGCTCAGTACACTCTGGCACAGCTGGCTGCCGGCAGAGCCGGCGGGCACGCCACTGCAGCCCCCTCTGGCTTCTGCTCCGTGGCTACTGGGTGACCCCTCATCTGGGGCTCTCCTCAGCTCTTCCCAGGAGGGTGGCACGGATGCCCCTCCGGTGGTCCTCCTTGGGCTCTCGCACTCTGGGGCCACTGGATGTCTGGAGCCTGGATCTCCTCCATGCCTGCTTCATGCTCTGGGGGACAGGGCTATGGCTCTCTACATCCTCTGGCAGACCATTACATGGGGAAACCTTTTGAATACAAGCGCGCTGATCCACACAGGTATGCACACGGGTGTTCACTGTTCATAGACATAAACTACACCTTTATTGGCTGCTATTTCCAAGCACATTGTGTGCTGTTGGTCCTGCTTGCTACACAACAACATTCAATATTTAGTATTTACTGCTGTTTACACTTAGCTAGATTAACGTGATGGTGTTGTGTTTAGTATGTTGCTCTGGTTTTTTTTGCTTGTTTTCACTTCTTTTTCTCTCAACAGGTGATCCAGGAGATTTTTTTTCTCTTCTTTCTCTTTTTGGTAAATGGTAAATGGCCTGCATTTGTATAGCGCTTTAATCAGTCCCTAAGGACCCCAAAGCGCTTTACACTACATTCAGTCATTCACCCATTCACACACACATTCACACACTGGCAATGGCAAGCTACGTTGTAGCCACAGCTACAATAAAATACAGTAAAATCCATAATAGGTCAAAGTATAGTAAGTAATAGATAGAAGTACTGAATTATCAGGGACCTATCAGAAAAACATACATTATATTCAGGGGTGCATATAAGTGGTCCGCAGGTGCGCATTCGCTGTCAAAATAATAGATGCGCACCACATAAGAAGTTGCAACGCGTGTTTGCGTAAATATAAAAGGCACTGTTTTTGTCCGCTAGAGTGGGATTTTCATGGCATATTCTGCACCACATCTCTGTGCGTTCATCATTTGTTTGAAGCCAGCTCACCTCTAGCAACCACTTTTCCGAGAAAAGGCACTTCTTTTACGGTTCAGACTCCTTCTGACATTTCTTTGGAGGTGGAGGAACACCAAAGTAATTGCTTAAAGGAGCTTCTTCTACATCTTTAAGAGTTCTAAACAAATGTCTGTCCTCTTCCAGAAAATCTTATGTACGCAAACGCTACTTCTTATCTGGTGCGCGCCTTTTATTTTGACAGCGAATGCGCATCTGCGGACCACTTATGTGCACCCCTGATTATATTCTAGGACTTTAACATGATTTAATCTAGTAAATAGGTGATTTAAATGATTTTAACTTGTGATTATCATTTTGTATTTAATTGCATTTATTTGTCTGTGAAGGTTCTCAGTCATCCAGGTCATCGTAGTCAAAGGAGCTTGCAAAGAAAAGCGTCTGGACTTCTTTAAAGAGTAAAGAAAGAAGAAAGTCCAGTCTTAAAGAAGTCCAGACGCTTTTCTTTGCAAGCTCCTTTGACAATTGCATTTATTATTTTTCAGTCATCACATGCACATTGCATTATTTGTGTGCAACTTTACTGTTATATGAGTTAACTTTTAGGATAGAGGACTTAAATTTGTTCTGTTAAGCGCCAGCTGGGATGCCGCCTCATTTGGTTCTGATTCCAGTTGATAGGATCACCATCTTATTCATCTTACTGGTGGAGGAGAGGAGGTCGGAGAAATCCAAAGGTAAGCTGAAAGTAAACACGCACCATGTTATTGTGTTTTAATCACTTCAAAGGACATTAAATTGAATTGTGTTTCCTAGAGATTATCCCCAACTTTAAACCCCCTTAGCTTATGTTTTTCTAGTAAAATTTAGCAATAGACAACATACACCCAGATGTGGAAGTTGGACTATAAAATTTCAAGAATTAAGTCAAGTGTGACTGCATTGCATTGCAATGAACGCAACTGTAAGGACCAGGTTACGCTTCCCCATTTGTAACCACAGCACCAGATGTTAGTTTGTGACTCAGAACACTGACTGGTTATAGCTATTGATGAGGATGAGGTTCCTGGTATACAATAAAGTACAGCACTGCATGTTGAGTGTTTGTTTTTTTTATTGATTTTTATTGATATTTTATTGACAGTTGCAGCAGCTTTTCAGCTGCTTGCCTCATCAGATCAGGGTCAGCCTCCCCTGACCCCAAACCCCGAACCCACTGCTCCACCTCTGTCCTGCAGCTGAGCTGCAAACCACAACCTGCCAAAGTAGCATTTTCTTTTCCAGTCATAATTCTTTCAATTCCTGAAATGTAGTTTCTTTACTGGAACATACACACACCAGAGCTCAACGGGGGAAAAAAATGCTGAATATCTGTACTGTTGTGGATTGGGTAATAGGAATAAAATGTTGCCACACCATTTCATGGAAATGAAACTCAGAAATAAAAAGCAAAAAAATAAGTAAAAAATTTGGCAGGTTATTCCATTCTGCTGAAATTTCTTTGCAGCATTACAAATTGTAGCAGTTTTTATGGCCCCCATCGGCTTGCACGCATAACTGCATGTCAGGGCATGCTTTTAATGAGACAATGAATGATGTCCTATAGAATGTCCTCCCAGATGTGGACCAAGGCATCCTGATACCTAATGGCAGAAAGGATAGGCTTACCAAGCCTTTAGTGTTATGTGCTTTCCTCCATGGATAGGCCTCCTCAGACCATCACTGACCCACCACCAAACAGGTCATTTTGAATGATGTTACAGGCAGATGTCTATGGCTTCTTCAGACCCTTTTACATTTGTCACATGTGACCAGGGTGAACCCACTCTCATAGTTGGAATGGATATTCCAATTCCAGTACTGTAAATGCAAATCAGGTTCCACAGAACACAGGGCCCACAAGAGGACACTGGACCGTCAGACCACCCTTGTGAAGTCCATTTCTGATTGTTTAATTAGAGACATTCACACCAGTGGCTGCTGGAGTTAATTTTTTAAGGCTCTGACATTGCTCATCCTGTTCCTCCATCAGCAGGATGGGTTAAGGAACTTCTATGGCTCTGTCGAGCTCAGAGAATTGTATTAGTCAAACAGCTAACAGATCATCTGCAGAGGAATGGCTTATTTGAAGAGTTTCAGTCAGGTTTCAGAGCTCATCGCAGTACACAAACAGCTTTAGCGAAGTTCTCTGTGCGTTCTTCCACGCACAGAGATGCCTTATCTCTGTCATCTCTGTGAGTGTCCTGCTAGACCTCAAGCGCAGCTTTTGAAACTGTTGACCATAATGTTCTATTAGAACAGAGTGCCATCTAAAATTTCCTCAGAAGTCAATGTGCCATATGATCGCATTAGCAATAAATGTAATAACGCTTTATATTAACAGTTACACACTATATAGAACAACTTTATAGAATTATATTTGTTTGCAGATGTTGGCAGCTATCAGCGAATAGTTATCATCTATTTTGAAACAAAAAAAGACACTTTTTATCCATAACAAGAACTCCATAACAGCAAATGAACCATACAACAAAAAATGGATTTATTTGTTGCTGTTACGCCCCTGGGCCTTGGAGCGAGTGAGACTACCCTTTTGTTTATGCAAATCTAAGTGTGCCAGGACTCGTGGATGACTGGCTGCTGGGAGTCCTGTGCCAGCCTTCTTTTATGCAGATCACAGTGTGCCAGACCTCGCGGACGATTGACTGCCTGGAGATCCCATGACCACTCCATGACCAATTGACTGGCTGATTGTCTGCACCTGGGAGTATAAAAGGCTGAAGATCCTTCACACTATAGGGAACTGCTGCTCTGAATTTAACATGCAGTGGCCGCCTCGTCTGCTTTGCATGTGAAGCTTGTTTGTTAAACCTGCTTGCTGTGTTGCTCTTTGTTTAAACCTGGTATACAGCTGAACTTAGTTTCATTAGTTTTGTGATGCTGGCTTGCCTTAGTTAACCCTTAGCTTTTACTCTTGCCTGTTCTTTTCATTGTGTATTAATTGTTTCCCCAGTGGTCTGTTGAACAGCCCCGTCAGTTTTTAGTTTAATGTTTGTAATAAAACCCCTTCAGATTTCGTGAGAGGGCTTGTGTATGTTTCTCCCCTCCTGTCGCCTAGCAGAGGGGGTCGTAACAGTTGCTTAGTCAACTTTAACTATAACTAGTGAGGTCTGTAGTTCTTCTAAATCAGAGGATTTTCTATGAACTTTAGTGTTGTTTTTCTGGTAAAAAAGGAACTGGTTAATCGAATTCAGACATGCAGTCAAGCATCAGGCCACGTCTTGTCTGAGCCACATTTGTTAACACTGCATTACCACACTGACTCTAAAGAGGAAGACTAATTGATGATCGGTGGAAACTGAACTGTATGGGAGAGTCTGGTGTTGCTCAAGACACGTTCAGTATGTACAACCTACTGGACTCTGATGTTCCTTTAACTGAAAAGTATCATTCAGGTTGCCTGACTAAAACCTGTGAAAGATCTTTTAGTGCCTTATGTTGGCTCCATAGATGGTTCAGAAGGATCTGAGCCTTCACCTGACACATGTGAAGTACCTGATTCTAGAAACCGATCCCCGTTTCCTGAAAATACATATTTTTTAGCATGTAGAAATTATACCTGACCCAATACCTCAATGAATAATAATTCAGCCATTTAAAAAGAGGAATCTAACGTAAGAACAAACTCAGACCTTCTCAAAAGTCTAAACTGTTTTTCTTTTTCATGCACCTGCAGCGGCCAAGTTACAATACTTGCTTCTAGAATGACTTTGACTACTGCTGGGTCCCATGGCAAAGCATGACACGATGATGAAAAAGTAATACATGTGAAAAGTAACAAAGTACAGATACTTCATCAGTTCCCACAGTAACAGGTATCTTTTGCGAAGTATTTATTTTTCTAACAACTTTTACTCTTGACATTGTTAAGAAAACTCTGTACTTTCTACTCCTTACATTTTCAAACAGACTTGTTACTTTAGCTTAAATGGTATCATTAATAGATTTTATACTCAGGGGGTTAAAGTGGGAAAGCTTGGCACAACACTGCAACGAGTGCAGATCTCCATAACTTGTAGCAGCTGTAGTTCTGCATGCAGCAACAGAAGAAGAGTGAGCATAAAGGAAGTAATATTGTTTAACTGTCGGATATTTTCAAATACAACATAGCTCAACAAACATCAGCAAACACATAAACTTTTTGTGTGCATTTGTTGCACAGTGTGTTGCTTGCTAGAGGTATAGCTACTGTATTTCACAGGGGAGATAATTGATTACCAGATAACTTTAGTCAGAGATAAAGATGCAAGAAAGGCAGGCGAGGAAGAAGAGAGGTTATATTTAAACATAAGTGCTGTTCAGTGAGACTTGATGAATTGCATATTTAGTTGCATATTTAGTTGCATGAAAATGCTAATTTTGTGCAGGGTAAAGAGGTCAGCTTACAGTACTGTGGTGAATTCACAGTAAAAGAGGATTGTATTGGACTGGTGCACAGTGGCTGTGCTGCTCATGGTCAGTGTTTTGTTACATCAAGTGTAGCAGATATGAATTTGCATGTAAGCAGATGATGCCTATTCACTGAGTTCAATCTTTATAAAGACAATACATATTATACTGTTAGTGTAGGAAATGGAATTTAGCTCAGATACCTGTGAAAACATCTGCTGACATTTTGTTGAATTCAGTTGTTAAAAACTTTGTACACAAAGTAAATCTATGGGAGTTCACATCACAAATTAATTTGAGTTGTGATTCTTTTCTCCAAGCTCAGCCAGACATCCGATCATAGCATTGATTTCGAGTGTGCCTATTCAGGTTGTTCATTTTCTCTTGTCCAACAGAGTAGGCAATGTTTCTTCTTCCCCTGAAACACTTGTAATAATAACTATCATCACATTATCATTATACGAATTATCATCTGGCTTTTTTGTCTCTTTAAGTTCCTTGCAGGCTTTAGTGCCTTTCAGATTTCCATTTGGTTTTTTTATTTTTTTCCCACACAATGCTTTCATCAATATTTGTTTCAGTTATAACAAATAAATAAATAAAAATCATAATAAAAGAGCACACTACACATTTCAAAGTCAAGTATTGAGTAGTCAAAGAGCCAGATACAAATACTGTAGTTGTTTAAACTGAAAACAAAAACAAAAAAGTTATAAGAAATTCATTAATGGTGCTATTGTGTCTCTGTTTCTGTGTAAATCAGCGCCCCTCTGAGCCTGGCTGCTGTGGTCAGCTTGAAATCCAGTAATTTTTTCACTGGTGCATAAAAGTGTAATGCCTTAATACCTAGTGCAGGGGTGTCTAACTCCAGGCCTCAAGGGCCGGTGTCCTGCAGGTTTTAGATCGCACCCCGGGTCAACACACCTGAATCAAATGATTAGTTCATTACCAGGCTTCTGGAGAACTTCAAGACATGTTGAGGAGGTCATTTAGCCACTCAAATTAGCCGTGTTGGATCAAAGACACATCTAAAACCTGCAGGAGACTGGCCCTTGAGGCCTGGAGCCGAACACCTCTGGCGCTAGTGTGTCATATTTGATACGTGTTTTTGTCAGTTTTTCAGACTTCAGCATCATCAGTGGGATCCCCTCCCCTCCAAAAAAAATAAAAAAATAAGTAAATTGCACAATACAGTTTGTAAGTACCTTGATCTAGTGGGTTAATATGCACATTCAGCCCGTCCTCTCCCACAGCAAGGCACATATCTACCTGCTTCTTTACACATAATATTATGCAAAATGAATTACAGAGGAAGAAGAGAGAGAATAATGTTTAGTATCTGTCATCTCATTGCATTAGTTTTATTGTTGCTGTTCACACTTATCAACTTTGATTCAATCAAAAAAACAGATCAGCTAAATTTACCATGCAATACACACAGCAGTAGTCAAAGTTCACATCTATTCCATAGATGAAAGTAAAAAGTGGAAGTGAAAGTGTTTAATAGTTGCACAGTATGAATGTGAAATGTGATAATGTTGCTCTGTGTATTATGAATGTGTAAAACAGCAATTATTTACAAACGCAGTCAAAGTCTCTCGCTGTCTTGATGACAGCTTTTTGCTGATCATGTTAACCATTATTATTGCCAGAAATAGTACCCGCATCAGTATGTGTCCTCTATAGAGTGATCAGTGGGCTCAAATGTGACAAATTTCTTATGAGAAATGGCAAACAACATTTCTCTAGAAACTTGTAAAACCAAACAGCATGTATGCTCTCTATAGTTCGATCACTTCAAAACTCAATTTTTGTTAATGACAACTGTGTCATTAGGTTTCTACAACATATCACTGCTACCGTATTTTCTGCACTATAAGGCGCACTTAAAATCCTGTGATTTTAATTTTCAACAGTGTATCTTATAATCCAGTGTGCATAATGTATGGATTCTGATTGTGCTTACTGACCTCAAACCAATTTTATTTGGTACACGGCGCTCAAAAATCTGTCAAAAATTATTTAGTACAGCTTTTAAAGCTATGAAGACTGCTTGATGGATGATAGTAGCTTGTAAATTTGTTGGAAACAACATTTATGAGAGATGTACTTTGCTAGGCTCACATTACAAAATGATGTAGAATGTAAAGTTTTTAACATAACATGTGTCATGGTCTTGGGTATTTGACCCAGTATTTTGTATTTCTTCTTTATCTTTAATTGTATTCCATTTGATTCTTAGTTTATTTGCTGTTTAGTGTTCACCTTGATGTATTTCCTTTCTATTTATTTCCCAGTTACAGGCACAGTTTGATGCTCTGAGTTTAGTCTTTAGGTTTAACCCTTTAAAACCTACCATAGAACCAAGTCCGCCAGAGCTTATATTATATTTTTACATGCTGTGGAGCCATTTTTGGGAGCATTTCAAGTTGATATACATCAATACAACCATTACAGCCTAAATTTTAATAATATCTATGCATTAAGTGCATAGTAATTACATAAATTGCAAAAAAGTGCAATAAACTACAAAAAAATTGAAAATCGTTTTTGTTTTTTTAACATATATTTCTAGTTAGAGAAATTTAAGAGGCTTATCCCTCAAAACTGTAAATACAAAAAAGTTCCACAAAATAGTTTCCCAGCACAGGAAATTTATTTTGAGTGTCTTCATAGTTTTATTTTTGAAATACACCAATTTTTATACACGGCAGGAAAAACGAAAATAAATATTATACTGCAAATTCGCAAAAAAGCAGCATATGCATCAAAATAAACTATTTCCAGCAGTGCAATATGAGTCCTAAGCATCCCAGAAACAACACAGAAAGTCATAAAGTCAAACATAACTTTTAAAAACACCAGTATAGGCTCTTAAGGCCCTGATGGTAAAAAAAAACTACATTTCCGCGAAAATGACGTCACTTCCGGTTTCGGGCAGGTCATGGCGGACATGCGATAGTTCGCGCTGACGTCTATTCCAACATAGGAAGTGTTACAAACAGCTGATCGGATTGGCAAAGCGTGTTTCTGGAATATTATGTTTTTGTTGCTGCAAGTGCTTTTTATGCAGTTTTTGCAAAGCTACATGTGGAAGGAAACCGTGACCTAGCACAAGCTGATGGCATAAGATGTAAGTACAACTCCTCCAGTTTCATATGCAAAAAAAATTATTGCGCTAGCTCACGTGGTTGCAGAGCTACCGGGATTTAAAAGTAGTTGCGCAAAACGGAGCGTGCCCGGTTTTAAAGGGTTAATAATTATAGTTATCTACTTCGACTTTCTACTCTCAGCTTCCCTTGTTCTTTTTCTAGACTTCATCTCATATTCAAGCTTCCCATTATGTTATTTCCTGTTTTATTATGATATAAATATACACAGGATAACTAGAGGAAGGAAAACAGGTGGAAACACAGTTGGAACTAGTTAGGTAAAGATACAGAGGAAGCATAACTGAAAACAGTGATCACAGGAAGAGAGACTATCAAAATAAAACAGGAAGTAACAGACTGAGAGTCAGACTGAGACTTGTTGGCTTGACTGTGAGACTGCAGAGAAACAGGCACTGAGTTATGACAGACCAGAAAGAGAGGAAGGACACACCAAACACGGAGACAAGATATTGAAAGCAGATTTACTGACTTGGTCATTGGTTCAGAAGCAGCCTCTAAGACTCATAATTTGAAGTCAGTAGGTGGCCGCAGCTTGTTTTCTTGGCACACTTTAGGTATTTGATAACTAATGAGTCAAGGTTTTAATGCTCAGCCTGAGAGCTCTTCCTGATCCTGTGCATCCCTTTATGTCCTCAGCTTTGAATCTTTGAATTCGGCATTGGTGCAAAACTTCTCTCTGTGTGCCTGTCTACAGCTTGGTATATCTTTTAATCACTGCTGTTTTGGACAGAAAATGGACAGGAAGTGTTTTCACTGTTTGACATGTTGAAACTACAGTATTGCAACATGATAAATTAATATTTTGCAATTCAATAAAACACAAACAGTCTGTTTTCAGTAGAGAGTAGATGAAGAAAAAAAAGAATATTTACGTTTTGAGGGATAACTTGTAAAGATATAACTTGAATTCATACACAGTTATTCTTTGACTGTGCAGTTGGTAAACCGTTAAGCAGAGGGGAGGAGTCAGGAGGAGGGGACATAAGAACAAGAGAAGTAAGAAGTTCCTGGTTTGCAAGTATAAAAGAAAAGAAGCAACATTAACCCATCAGTGACTCAAGATGAAAGTCTATCACATTTTGATCTGCTTCATCCTCCTAAGTGAGTAAATTCTCATCTCTAATATTCAGTGTTACTTGTCTTTCTTTTCTTTTCTTTTCTCATGAATTAATCCTTAAACTTTGTTCATTTTAAACACTAACTGCTTCAGCAGTTCAGGTATTCAGCCTTTCTTCATTTTATTTATTCGGCGTTGAAAATAGGTCAGCAGTGAACCACGACATACACCACTTCCAAGTACATTAAAAGTAAAAGATAACTTAAAGTTCATATCATTTCTTTTAGCACAACTGCTATGTGCTAGTTATGGTGTGTTCTTTCATCCCTGTTTCATCCCCAGAAATTCTTTTTCAGATTGCTGTTGTTTTTCCTCCAGTATAAAAAGATAAACTCAGAACAATTTACACTGCTCAAAAAACGTTTAATTAGAGTATAGCATCAAGTTAATTAAACCTCTGGCTTATTAATCTGGTTAGTTAAGTAGCAGCGGGGTATACTAATCAGTTTAAGCTGCTTTGACTTCTTCTATCTGCTGGTGCTACATACACTCAAAAAAATGAAATTGGGTGGTTGTTCAATTTATAAAATTCAAACTTGTAATGTGAACAAAATAATTTCATGTTTCTGTGGCGAACGTAATTAAATCATGTAGGATCTGCATGAAATCCAGCAACTTAATTTATTCTTGTTGAGATGACAGGATACAATCTAGTAAGAGTGGTTAGTTGCCTGGATTCACAAAATTCACAAGATCACACAGGAGTTCAAACCACAGGAAAATCACTGGGGTTAGAAGAGACAGACAACCATACATACACTACGTATATGCCTCAGCTATTTATTGTGGTTTTTAAAATTCTATATAAAGCCTTGTAATCATAGTTTCCCTATTTTTTTGAAGTCTAGATTGACAGCTCGGTGGCACAGTGGTTAGCACTGTTGCCTCGCAGCAAGAAGGTCTTGGGTTCCAATCTGCAATCTGGCCAAGTTTGCAGTGGGTTCTCTCTGGGTGCTCTGGTTTCCTGCCACAGTAATTAGGGTTAAGTTAATTGGTGTTTCTAAAATATCTGTGAACATGAGGGCAAATGGTTGTCTGTCTCTCTGTGATAGACTGGTGACCTGTCCAGTATTCTGACTCCCACCCTATCACATCTGGGATAGGTCCCAGCCTCACTGCAACCCTGGTAAAGATAAGAGGATGGATGGAGTGCAAGTTATTATAAATCCATTAACATTTTATGTTAACCAGACTCTAGACTTTGTTGAACACTCCAAAAAAAATAACTCATTAAATGAACTTAAAATAAATGCATTAATAAATGGATTTCTATTATGAATAAGCATGTTTTGTTGCACTAACGTAATTTCCATGGGTTGGATCAAATCAATTAAATTAAGTTGGACACAACTGTAGTAAAGCAGTTGATTCATCATTAATTAATCAAGTTAGTCCAACTCAAGTACATTAAGTTGGAATAACAGAATTGCATAATGCTAAAATAAAGCAATTTAATTACGTGGAAATTCTTTCCATGATTTTTTTATGTTCATTCAAAGAGTTATTTTTTTGAGTGTACCATGCAGGGGTCTGTCCTTTCATGATGGTTCTTCTCCTTGTGCCTCTTCTTTCTTGTGTTTCTGCTGCCTGAGGTACAGTATTTGGGAGTAACGGAATACATGTACTGCCGTTACGTATTTAAAATACAAAATATGAGTAACTGTATTCCGTTACAGTTACCATTTAGAAGGGTGGTATTCAGAATACAGTTACTTTGTTGTAATAAATGGATTACACGGCGGTCTTTTCCTGTTTCATATATTAGGCTATGCCCTCTCTATTTTTGGTAATTCCACATCGTTGGAAACCCAAACCAAACACGCATTAAGAGGCTCTAAGGCCTGTGTCTCAATCTGACGGCCCATGTCACCCCTACTTGTGGCCCGCATAATGACGTGAAGAAATATTTTTAAAAGTTATTCAAAAAATGATTTAATATGAAGGCAATAGGCAGAGTGTTACAGGTGAGGATAACAGACGACCTGACAAAGAACAGTTAGAGACAAAGGACTTAAATATACACATGACGTGATCAGGGGAAGTGGAAACAGCTAAGTAGGATGAACATAATAATGCACAGGAAATGTAAAATAAAACACAAAGACATGAAAACTGGACTTTCAAAATAAACAGGAAACCATGACAAGACGCAGGTTTACACGAACTTGACAACATTAACCAGGCAGGCAAGAAACATGACCAATAACACATAATAAACAGCAAGGGGAACTTTAACACAGGAGAAGATGACACAAAGAAATTAAGAAGCAAAGGACTAACAGCAACCTAGAAATTAACTGGATGAGTTAAGCTGAAACTAGAACACAAATGAATACAAAATGACACATTAACAACTCACATACTGGGTCACACGACCCAGTACCATGACATTAGTTAGTATTGATATGGCGAATAACCTTAAGTAATAGTAATAAATCACACTGCAATAATACATTTGTGTAATTGTAAAAAGCATGATAATATATGAACTAATCCAAAGTATTCAGAATACGTTACTCTCATTGAGTAACGTAATGTAATACGTTACAGAATACATTTTGGGGCATGTATTCTGTAATCTGTAGTGGAATACATTTTAAAAGTAACCTTCCCAACACTGCTGAGGTATTCACTAAGCACAAGGTTGGTTATGGCCATCTTCCTGATGTACTCGTGGATATTTGTTGTCTTATCCTGAACAGCGGTTCTGACACTCACCAGTCCTTGGCCTCCTTCCTTCCGTCTTGGGGTGAAACCCTCCATCCATGATCTAGAACCTTTCTTATCTTGATGTCAGTGGCTTCTATCTCCTCCTTTGGCCAGCTTATTATCCTAGCAGGGTATGTGATCACGGGCAGGATATAGGTATTGATTGCCCAGATCTTGTTCTTTCTATTACAGCTGACTTCTCAGGACTTGCCTGACCCTCTGCAGGTATTTGGTGGTTGCAGCTTACCTGCGGCCTCTTTGTGGTTCCTATTTTCCTGTGGGGATTCCTAGATACTTGTTGCCAATGTTACCATCTAGTAGTACAATCCCCTCAGTTCTGACTACCTTACAACTACACTTCTCCAATCCGAATTGCATTCCAATGCCGTTGCTGTGTATCCTGGTGCTCTGTCTACCAGTAGCTGGCGCTTTGCTCCTCTGGTATTCTTCCCAATTCCTTTATGTGTCTTTTTGAGGAATGTGCCTGTTCATCTTAGCCACTGTGATGCCTGACAGGAGCTTCCATCTGGTACTGAGGCAGGTTCTGGCGGACCCTTGGGGATCAAGACTGTCAGGCCTTCAATTAGCCATTCTTGGTGTCTCTTATTAACTAGCAGCTGGTTCATTTGTACTGCAAGACGCTCATGGAGTGCAAGCAGATTCTTCAGCCAGTAATTGTGAATCATGTCGAGGCCTGGTGATGTCCAATTCTTCATTCTGGAGACACTTTCTTGGATGTCTGCCAATGTGATGGTTACTGGACCATGCTCGGGTCCAGTAATGGTAGTGCTCATGAGCTTTGCAGTTATGTGTTGTGCGCTTATCACATATGTACCTCCAGTATTGCTATGTCTCCAGCCTTGGTGGTGTTGTTCTTATATTCCCATGCCACTACGACTACACCTTGGATGGTTCTGTGGAGAACAACTGGTTTATTCTCCTGCCTTCTGTTTTTCTGGTATACCTCTTTGCTCGGTAGTTTCACAGCTTGCTGTACTTGTTAGGCACCTTCTTCATTCTACCTTTCTGTAGTCTAGTCTCTTTCTCCATGGAGGGTACTGCTCCTTGTGGCTGATCACTCACTGATCACTGCTGCTTTGGTCAACTGGTTAGTCTCGGTAATTGTGGCAGCGCTGTATTCACATCATCTAGTACAGCGGTCCCCAACATTTTTTGCGCCACGGACCGGTTTGTGCCCGACAATATATTTTCACGGACCGGCCTTTAATGTGTCGCGGATAAATACAAAAAAATAAAACTAGTACCGGTACTGAAAAAAATAAGATTTATTCATAACACACGTGAAAAGACCCAGGAAAACCGAGTTAACGATAAAAATGATAACAAAATAATGCTGAAAACCGATAAAAACCCTGAAAACCCTACATTTCACACATGAGCCTCAACTCTCGCGGCCCGGTACCAGTCCGAGGCCCGGGGTTTGGGGACCGCTGATCTAGTAGATCTTCAGAGGGTACTTCACGTAGCCTTGGTAATAGGCTACGGAGGGTCCAGGTTTCAAGTTTGGCCATGATGTCATCTTTCAGGTCAGTTCCTCTCACAATGCGTCGTCTTCCATCGCACTTGGGGCTTGGTACCCAAACTCAGGTGGGGGTGATGATGATATCTCCTCCCCCACCTGTCGTCCTGGTGCCGCTTGCTGTAACATTGTGTTGTACCTCATCAATCTCAAGCCATGAGAGCAGTACCTTCTTCCGAATTTTAGAACACTGAGCTACTAGTTGTTTCACCATCAATCTGGATACTGGGTATGGAAGATTCCATAGGTCCCTTGTCCTATTCATGTAACCCCTTCTGCTGGGGTTACTTGCGCAGTAGCATTCCAACAGCGCCCAATTTTTATCTCTTGCGCACTTATATCATCTTCTTCTAGTAGCCCACTTCTCATCAGTGTGTCCTGGTTACTCTGTCTCTCGCTCATTCTTGGTTAGCATGCGGGGGTCTAGCCTAGGGACGCTTACAGGATACAGTAACCCACGACTCCCATTCCAAAGGCATGTAGTCTTACCACTACACTATCCAGCTGCAACACAACAAAAATAAATAAATAAATACCCAAGTTCAAATGTTTAAACAAGTTCAAAAGCCTAATTTAACAAGTGTACAAAAAGCTGAAGAAGATGTCATCACAAACAAACTCAAATCCTAATTTCTTCTTCACAAGCTTTTAACATAATCTTTATCAGCAGATGGTTTGTGTAGGGAAGGATCACAAAGTTTTGATTTTTGCAAATTCAAATAATTAAGTGAAAATATAGCAAGTTTAACAACTAATTTTAAAACTTTATCACAATAAAATAAAGTAAATATTCAATTAAAGTATAAATATTATATTTTAATGTAGTATTTAACAGGACAATAGTAACTACTGATTGCTTATCTTTTTAACAGATCTTCAGGATGGAATCACTTGTCTTGCCAATCCAGAAACTCCCAACCATACAGAAGTGGAAGGACGAAACACCACAGGTGGATGTTGGGCTGTAGCACAGAACTCAGGGCCCAATATACAAGCATTCCCTGAGTGCCCATTCCTTTCTTTATTGATATCTTTTATGCATCTTCTGCTTTTGGGGGAATGGGGAAAATTGACTTCCTCTTGTTCTTGTTCATTATTATTATTATTATTATTATTATTATTATTATTATTATTATTATTATTATATTTTGGCTGAATTTTAGCCATTTTCTGGTACTTTACTTTTACAGATTTCTACTTGAGATTTTATAAAATGATCTGTGGTCATTTCTACACCTTGGAAAATTTAAATTGTTCATCTTACGATTTTTAATTTTTTAATTAATTTATTTATTTTTTGCCAGAAAACCTTGGAATCTATGTTGTTAAATCTGTCCCAGGCTTCACACACTCTTGTACTCCAAATTGCCACCAATGCACCATCATAATGTGAAAGTGCGTGATAGTCAGAAATGTGCTTAAAGCAAAGAATAAAAGTGAGATGTATAAACTCAAACAGGTGTGGATCCTATGCTCCAGTATTTTGCAAAATGTGCAGTCCTTGGAAAGGCAATTGCTGCAATTGCTATTTTGGTGATATTCGGTGCGTAATTTGATAATTCATACAACCAATATCATGCTTGCAAGAGGCAAAGCATGACATAAACCCTGTGGACCAGAGTGTCTATTACTGCGTAATACTGGTCAAACCTGCTATGGAAACTATTTCATCTACAACCTTGTGTAGCCTGTCATATGAAAGCATGCATACTGTGTTGGAACTGCAACATTTTTCATGTGGGAGCGCTGAAGCAAATCACTTATTTTTGTTATGTTGTTCTTAAAATAAACTGTTTATAAAAAATATGGTTCAAGCATCATTGCTGCACTACTATTATTCATTTGTATTTCTTTTTCAATGTCAAACAGAAGTGAACTCAACAGATCTGGGCTTTGGTTTATCCACAACTACTTCAAGACCGCAGACCTCTCCATCCGTTCCAGTTAATGTCACTGGTTCAACAGCAGTGGACAACAGCACAGGAGTTGAGGGGGAGGTCCGCTTGGTAAATAGGGGTTACGGCTCCTGCTCTGGCAGAGTGGAGATCTTCCACAGTGGCCAGTGGGGGACAGTGTGTGATGATTCTTGGGGCCGGGAGGATGCTCAGGTGGTATGTAGGCAGCTGGGCTGTGGTAGGGTCCTGTCCATACCAACTAATGCACAAATTGGACAAGGCACAGGGCCCATCTGGATGGATGATGTGCATTGCACAGGGAGGGAATCCAAGCTTTCTGAGTGTCCACACTCAGGGTTAGGATCTCACAACTGTGGCCACAGTGAAGATACTGGTGTCATCTGTCAAGGTAAATTTGAGAAGGTGGCAAGCCTGAGGTTCCACCTGTTTGACTGTATGTCCCTGATATAATTTCAACTGGTCACTGGTTTTCATTGACCAACTATTATACAATTATTTTTACTTTACACTACAATATTTTACCTACAGGCTCTTTGACATTGAATACTACCATTTTGTTAAACATTCAAATGGAAGGAAAGTATAGTTTAAACTGGGTAGTTTGCAGTGTTGATCTACAGTATACAGTGACTTATCACAAAAATTATTATTGAGTCCCGGATTTTATATTTTGTATTTATTTCTTTTTAACACAGAAATTCAAGAAAATGTTCGCTTGGTTAATGGAGGAAATGGCTCCTGCTCTGGCAGGGTGGAGATCCTCCACAGAGGCCAGTGGGGGACAGTGTGTGATGATTCTTGGGGCCTGGAGGATGCTCAGGTTGTATGTAGGCAGCTGGGCTGTGGTAGGGTCCTCTCAGCATCAACTAATAAACAATTTGGACAAGGCACAGGGCCTATCTGGATGGATGAGGTTGGATGCACAGGAGGGGAAATCAACCTATTCGAGTGTCGACACTCAGAGTTTGGATCTCATGACTGCAGCCACAAAGAAGATGCCGGTGTCATCTGTGAAGGTAAATTTGAGAAGTAGGATTCACTTAGGTGTCCACCTGTCGGACCTTTTGTCCCCGATAAAATTTTAAGTGAGAGGTTTTCAGTGACCAACTATTACACATTTATATTCACTTTATACTAAAATATTTTACCAACAGGCTCTTTGACATTGAATGCTTCAATTTTGTTAAACATTTAAAGTTGAAGGAATGTGGAGTTTAAATTGGGTAATTTGCAATGTTAATCTGCAGTTTATAGTGGCTCATTCTAAAATTATCATTGTATTCTTGCATTTCTTTATTTTTTTTATGTAGTCCCTTTTATCACAGAAACTCAAGTGAATGTTCGCTTGGTTAATGGAGGACATGGCTCCTGCTCTGGCAGGGTGGAGATCCTCCACACAGGCCAGTGGGGGACAGTGTGTGATGATTCTTGGGGCCTGGAGGATGCTCAGGTGGTATGTAGGCAGCTGGGCTGTGGTAGGGTCCTCTCAGCATCAACTAATGCACAATTTGGACAAGGCACAGGGCCCATATGGATGGATGAGGTTGGATGCACAGGCAGGGAATCCAACCTATTTGAGTGTCGACACTCAGGGTTTGGATCTCACAACTGTGGCCACAATGAAGATGCCGGTGTCATCTGTGAAGGTAAATTTGAGAAGGTGGCATCACGGAGGTTACATTTTTTTACTCTGTGTCTATGCTGCCAGGTTTATTATACAATTATAGAAATATTATGTTTTATTTACATTAAACTCTGCTACCCACAGGTTTTGTTATATTAAATATTTTGTCATTAAACATCAATATTTATTAATCGTTAGAGCACCACCTAGATGTAAGAGAACATATCATGTTATATACTTTAACATACTCCTCCTCAGAAGCTGACTACATCCATCTCAAATGTGGTCAGAAAAATTACCTTGATTTCCTCTGAATGCAAAAAATAAGGGTTTTCATATAATGATGTCCTCTGGTGGCAGACAATTCACCATGAAACATGAAGCTATTTTTAAGGAAGAAGGAATATTCATAAAACTTGGTTGAAACGTCCATGATTCTGTTGGTTCTCCTGAAATATTTCATTGAAACAACCCAATCACTGCATTTTAGTTATAGTCATGAAATTCAGAGGCCTCATTGATTATTGAAAAACAAAAACAAAACTTTGTATAATAACGTAGACTCAAGAGGATGTACGCCATTATTAATTTAAGTTGATATTATACTGGTGGTTCCATTACTGCCTCTTTCATTAACAAATTCCCCCTGAATATTTAATAAGATTAAGATAATCTTTAAATCGTTTCATCTACAGACTTTTTATTTGAGTTATTGTTGTGAGGGTTTCTCTGTGAAAGTACAACAAATGTCCTTGTGTTTTACCATAGCACATAAAACTGTTGAAACTCAAATGTGTAATCTCAATGTTGTCTTCAAATTGATTCATTTTAAATTTGAATACACACTAACAAATTAATTTTAAAAAATATTGTTCTTAAACTGTTTTTAACAACATTCCTTCAGCACAGCTGCACTATTATTACTTATTTGTATTTTTTTAATTGTAAACAGATCCTAGATTTCCTTATTCCACACCTGCTTCAAGAACACAGACCTCTCCAGCTTTTCGGGTTAATGTCACTGGTTCAACAGCAGGGGACAACAGCTCAGCAGTTGAGGGGGCGGTCCGCCTGGTAAATAGGGGTTATGGCTCCTGCTCTGGCAGGGTGGAGATCTTCCACAGAGGCCAGTGGGGGACAGTGTGTGATGATTCTTGGGGCCAGGATGATGCTAAGATTGTATGTAGGCAGCTTGGCTGTGGTAGGGTCCTCTTAGCAATAACTAATGCACGATTTGGACAAGGCACAGGGCCCATATGGATGGATGAGGTTGGATGCACAGGCAGGGAATCCAACCTATTCGAGTGTCGCCACTCAGGGTTTGGATCTCATGACTGCAGCCACACTGAAGACGCCGGTGTCATCTGTCAAGGTAAATTTGAGAAGGTGGCATCACTGAGGTTACATTTTTTTACTCTGTGTCTATGCTGTAAAGTTTATTATACAATAATAGAAATATTATGTTTCATTTACATTAAACTCTGCTACCCACAGGTTTTGTTATATTAAATATTTTGTCATTAAACATCAATATTTATTAATCGTTAGAGCGCCACCTAGATGTAAGAGAACATATCATGTTATATACTTTAGCATACTCCTCCTCAGAAGCTGACTACATCCATCTCAAATGTGGTCAGAAAAATTACCTTGATTTCCTCTGAATGCAAAAAATAAGGGTTTTCATATAATGATGTCCTCTGGTAGCAGATAATTCACCATGAAACATGAAACTATTGTTAAGGGAGAAGGAATATTCATAAAACTTGGTTGAAACGTCCATGATTCTGTTGGTTCTCCTGAAATATTTCATTGAAACAACCCAATCACTGCATTTTAGTTAAAGTCATGAAATTTAGATGCATCATTTATTATTGAAAAACAAAAATAAATACTTCTTTGGCAATAACCAAGGCCCAGCAGGACGTCCACCTATTAATTTAAGTTGATATTATACTGATGTTTCCATTATTGTCTCTTCAATTAACAAATTCCTGCAGAACATTTCAAAAGATCAAGATAATCTTTCATTTGTTTCATCTACAGACTTTATATTTGAGTTTTTGCTGGGAGGGTTTCTCTGTGAAAGTACAGCAAATGTCTTTCTTTCGCATTACCACATAAAACTGTTAAAACTCAAAAGTGTAATGTCAAATTTGTCTCTGAATTGATACATTTTAAATATGAGTACACGCTAACAAATTAATTTAAAAAAATCTTGTTTTCAAACTGTTTTTAACTAAATTGGTTCAGCACAGCTGCACTGTTATTATTATTTATGTGTATTTCTTTGTTAATTGCAAACAGATCCTAGATTTCCTTATTCCACACCTGCTTCAAGAACACAGACCACTCCAGCTTTTCGGTTTAATGCCACTGGTTCAACAGCAGGGGACAACAGCACAGCAGTTGAGGGGGCGGTCCGCCTGATAAATAGCAATTACAGCTCCTGCTCTGGCAGGGTGGAGATCTTCCACAGTGGCCAGTGGGGGACAGTGTGTGATGATTCTTGGGGCCTGGAGGATGCTCAGGTGGTATGTAGGCAGCTGGGCTGTGGTAAGGTCCTCTCTGCACTAACTAATGCACGATTTGGACAAGGCACAGGGCCCATCTGGATGGATGAGGTGTCATGCACAGGCAGAGAATCCAACCTATTCGCGTGTCGCCAGTCAAGGTTTGGAACTCACAACTGCGGCCACAATGAAGACGCCGGTGTCATCTGTGAAGGTAAATTTGAGAAGGTGGATGGACTCAAGTTTGTACCTGTTTGAATGTTTGTCCCCGATAAAATTTTAAGTGAGAGGTTTTCAGTGACCAACTATTACACATTTATATTCACTTTATACTAAAATATTTTACCAACAGGCTCTTTGACATTGAATGCTTCAATTTTGTTAAACATTTAAAGTTGAAGGAATGTGGAGTTTAAATTGGGTAATTTGCAATGTTAATCTGCAGTTTATAGTGGCTCATTCTAAAATTATCATTGTATTCTTGCATTTCTTTATTTTTTTTATGTAGTCCCTTTTATCACAAAAACTCAAGGGAATGTTCGCTTGGTTAATGGAGGACATGGCTCCTGCTCTGGCAGGGTGGAGATCTTCTACAGAGGCCAGTGGGGGACAGTGTGTGATGATTCTTGGGGCCTGGAGGATGCTCAGGTGGTATGTAGGCAGCTGGGCTGTGGTAGGGTCCTCTCAGCACCAACTAATGCACAATTTGGACAAGGCATAGGGAGCATCTGGATGGATGAGGTTGGATGCACAGGCAGGGAATCCAACCTGTTTGAGTGTCGACACTCAGGGTTTGGATCTCACAACTGTGGCCACAGTGAAGACGCCGGTGTCATCTGTCAAGGTAAATTTGAGAAGGTGGCATCACGGAGGTTACATTTTTTTACTCTGTGTCTATGCTGCCAGGTTTATTATACAATAATAGAAATATTATGTTTTATTTACATTAAACTCTGCTACCCACAGGTTTTGTTATATTAAATATTTTGTCATTAAACATCAATATTTATTAATCGTTAGAGCACCACCTAGATGTAAGAGAACATATCATGTTATATACTTTAGCATTCTCCTCCTCAGAAGCTGACTACATCCATCTCAAATGTGGTCAGAAAAATTACCTTGATTTCCTCTGAATGCAAAAATTTTGGGTTTTTATATAATGATGTCCTCTGGTGGCAGACAATTCACCATGAAACATGAAGCTATTTTTAAGGGAGAAGGAATATTCATAAAACTTGGTTGAAACGTCCACGATTCTGTTGGTTCTCCTGAAATATTTCATTGAAACAACCCAATCACTGCATTTTAGTTAAAGTCATGAAATTTAGATGCATCATTTATTACTGAAGAACAAAAAAAAAAAAAACTTCTTTGGCAATAACCAAGGCCCAACAGGACGTCCACCTATCCTATTAATTTAAGTTGATATTATACTGGTGGTTCCATTCTTGTCTCTTCAATTAAGAAAATCCTGCAGAACATTTAATGAAATAAAGATAATCTTTCATTCGTTTCATCTACAGACTTTTTATTTGAGCAGTACAGCAAATGTCTTTACTTTGCAATACCACATAAAACTGTTAAAACTCAAATGTGTAATGTCAAATTTGTCTCTGAATTGATACATTTTAAGTATGAATACACGCTAACAAGTTAATTTTTAAAATGTTGTTCTCAAACTGTTTCACAGCTGTACAATCATTATTTACTTGTATTTATTTGTTAATTGTAAACAGGATTTCCTTATTCCACACCTGCTTCAAGAACACAGACCTCTCCAGCTTTTCAACTTAATGTCACTGGTTCAAAAGCAGTGGACAACAGCACAGCAGTTGAGGGGGCGGTCCGCCTGGTAAATAGGGGTTATGGCTCCTGCTCTGGCAGGGTGGAGATCTTCCACAGAGGCCAGTGGGGGACAGTGTGTGATGATTCCTGGGGCCTGGAGGATGCTCAGGTGGTATGTAGGCAGCTGGGCTGTGGTAGGGTCCTCTCCATGCCAACTAATACACAATTTGGACAAGGCACAGGGCCTATCTGGATGGATGATGTGGCATGCACGGGAAGAGAAGCCAACTTGCCTGAGTGCCACCACTCAGGGTTTGGATCTCACGACTGCAGCCACAAAGAAGATGCTGGTGTCATCTGTGAAGGTAAATTTGAGCAGCTGGAGAGTTTATTTTACCAATATGGAAATATTATGTTTGAGCTACATTAACCTCCTAAGACCCAAACTCTTCCACGGCATGCATTTTTAATTTCTCTTTGATATTTGGGCATATCGGGGCCCGATGAATGCAAAAATAAAGAATTACCAGATTTTTATTGTTTTTTTGTTTTTTTTTACCTTATTTTTGTTTTTAAGAAAAGGAAGAGCCACATCTGAGGATACTCGTTTGAAATGTTGATAGAACAGTAGCAGTATAATGTCCTTGTTCGTGGATATGTAAATGGCCCTTGCAGAGCAAAATTGAGTATTTTGGTCCAAAATAACCCAAAAAGTGATGTTCGCATATGTGGACGCCAGGTCCTAGGAGGTTAAAGGGGTATCTACAAGTTTTATTGCATTAAATATTTTTTCTTTCACAGCACTTTTGTTCCTGCTTCTTTTACTGTTGTCATTTATATTAATTAATCTTGAGATGAAATTTACATCTCAGCTGCGATTTACTCCTTTCAGGTTATTTTCAGCTCACTTTTCATTGAATCCTATCAGTTCCCCATCCCCAACATCAGTTTTAATGAGACTACTGAATTTAAGGTTATGGCTCTCTTCTCACTAAGGGAGTTTAGTCTGCAGAGTAGACTTCTTAAAAACAGTAATTAATTAAAATATTTCAAATGCTACATTTTAATATGTAGTTGCTCTTTAAAAGAAAACATCTCATATTCAAAATCTTTCTGCCATTTTCAAAATTTATATTGATGTTTTTTATATGTAATTTTAACCAATAACTTTTATAAGTGACGTTATTTAATTGTCCCATTTTATTCAGTCTCTCATACAGGTTTCTCTCCGCTTTTGGTTATTGTATCTGTGGTAGTGGCAGTTCTTCTGTTGCTTGTTGTTCTTTTGCTCATCTACAAAAAGACGTTCACGTGCTATCGTGGTGAGTTCTGATCCAGCCTTATATGCTTTTTTAAAGAAGTATTAATCAAAAGGATTTTATGTGGCTCCATAGTGTAGTGGTTTACACAATTGTTCAGCAAGGGAAAGGTTACTACTTCAACTCCAGCCGGAGTCACAAATCATTCTTGGGATTGAGTTGGGAATGGCATTTAGTGTAAAAACTGACAAATTAAACATGTGCAGCTTCCTGTTGTTGTGGCCCCTTCTGAACAAGAGGTCAGACAAAAGTAGTATTTTTTTTAAATTAAGTTTTCTCATGGAATTGTTTGACTGCTAACCTGCCCCACTTCTTTTCCAACAGGATAAGATCAGACCCAACACCACAAAAATGAGCAAAGCTATAACATAACACGTCTTTGTCTCTTTTCTATAGGTTTCTCTAGGTATAGAAGAAACTCAACCCAAAGCCAAACTGAGGTGATTCATTTATATTTGTTTAATTTCACTGTCATTTGTAGGCTCTTTATGCTGCACTGTGAAGAAATAAACACATTTCACTGGTTCATAAAAAGTTCAGAATTCTGAATTTTGTTGTTTTTTGCTTGTTTGTTTTTTCCCCAGATTGCTCTGACTGAAAAATATTCTACAGTCTCCACACGTAGTCTCAACCAACTAGAGCGTTGATCCAGCCAGCAGGAACCAGGACCAAACCTACTGGACTCTACTGTCACACACACTAAATAGCAAATTCTCATACATTACTTCCGATGAATAGAAATGTGTTTGGGGGTTTCATGTCTTATCTAGAACCATGGTCAATTGTTCTGTAAGAACTAACCATGTCACTTCCCTTGCCTTTACTAGGCCAGACCAGTAACACTGACACTGGCCAGTCAGGCACATAAAACATACATAAAAGCAAGGATGAGTTGACTCAGAATCCATTTGTTAGGCTTGTCATTGTTATCCTCTCCACAGCATTAATAATGGCCATCAACAGTGGCATGCGCAGAAACGAACATGGACGGATGGCTACGATAAGAGATATGAATAAACTTTATTATCCCACATGTGAAATTTAATTTGTACAAATAGTGCTGTGCATAGAAGTATTCACACAATAAAGCCAGCACCAAAATTCTATTAATAAATATGTTAATAATTCATTCATTCATTTTATTTATTTATTTATTTATTTATTTCACACTTGGTCAACAGTTTCCACAGTTAGTTCTTTCAAACAAACCAACTACACTTTGTGTCAGTAAAGCACTGCAACCACGTGTGAAAAGGAGCAGGCAGAAGAATATATTCTTATTAAACCCTGCCCCCTATCTACAATCCAACTTATATTGCAAGTGGGCACCAAAAGTCAAGGAACAAACTAACATTAACACTTATTTCCAGTCCTAACTCAAACCAAACAACAATTTACAATCAGAATATACCACTCCACATAGTAACAAGGAGAAAATATAAGTAAATAAAATAAATGAAACAAAAAATAATGGATCCTTATTCAATTAACTCCAATTTCATTCACATTCTCCATATTGAGTTATCGTTTTAGACATGTAACACTTTTTAAAACAATGTAAAATTATACAACTCTTTAAATTATAATGAAGAGAGTTCCACAGTTGTATACCCCTAACCGTTGGACTCATTAATCTTTGTGTTGTCCTAGCTAGCTGATGCTTAAAATAAAATTCATCAATGATAGTTTCCCATAATAAAACTCCAGGAAACATTTAAGTACAGGATGATGTGGCTCCAGAGCTTTCAAAGTGCACTGAGTCCTTATGTGCAAAAGATGCTGGGATTGATGAGAGCTTTTAGCAGTTTGTTTTACAGTCCCTGAGGGTAAAAACTAAAGCTCTGAAAAAACTGGATAACTGCATCATTAAAACTTTTAGGAGCCTGATAAACAACAATTTTGTAATATTTTGTTTGTTGAGACTAGTGCTCTTTGTTTCCTATCATTGTCATAGCACTTTTGACTTTACTGTAAGTAAGCCACACCAGGCTGATATCCCATATCTAATCAAACTTTCAAGCATTGTATTATAAAAAAAAAACCTCAGATCCCACTTCAAACATTTTGAGCCTGTGAAGAAAATTGAGTCCGAGCTTATTTCTCACTAAAAAAAAATAAATCTACATGTACTTCCCATATACTCTTAGGGTGAAATATTATTTCTTTAGTTTTATCAGTGTTCAAAATAAAACGATGACGATGACACCACTGCTGATGCACAGTCATTTGCGTGCAGAAGACTTAAAATAGTTTTATCATCAGAGAATTTGACAGCCAACTATTAGTGCAGTTATCACTATAGTGATTAGCATGCATGGTGAAAAGGAGAGGGGAAAGTCACAAAAATTGAATCATTTATCTTGTTGTGACCTGCTAGTCAAGAGGGATAAAAAACATTTGATAATTAAGGCACATTAAGAGTTTTGGGCCTGCAGGTGTGGACGAACAATCAAATGCAGAACTAAAACCAACAAATAGAATCTGATCATAGGCTTTTGGATCTTCTGAATGCTTCCTTTATTAAATGAATGATATTTATCATAGCATCCTTAGCACTGCACCCCTCCCTGTTTACAAACTGATGCGGGTCTAGACTTGAAGATATCTTTGGTTTGATCATATTTAAAAATAATTTTCTTAAAACACTTCATCACTATACATGTTAGTGCAACAGCCCTGAAGTCCTTGTTCTCAATAGGATGTGTTACAGACATGTTACCTCTGGTGTAAGAATGATTTTAGATATTCACCATAACTTGCAAACTATGTGACGTTTGGAAAAAAGGGCACCGTGCATCGGTTAATTCACCGAGCAGCGTTTCAATAAAGGATCAGACATCAGTCACAAACATTTCTGAGAACCAACTGAAATGGCTTCAAATTAATTTTCACACTATCAGAATCACCAAGTAAGTCTCTACTTTTTATTGATGCAATCTCTAACTTTTTTAGTGACATGTGGTTTAATATTTGGGAAATTAATAGCCTCTTTTTTCAGGATTATATTGTTCTTACAACAATTTATATAGTCTGTTGTTGGATCTGTAGCCTCATCTAACACCATACTATAGAATTGTCACGGTCTGCGGAGACAGGCCGTGCGGTGGCGTGTGTGATGGACCCAGGTGCGTACACAAGTGAGTAGACGGGAGTGAACTTAACAGAAAGCGAGCCTTTATTATGGCTGAAGACAAAGTGTACTGACAAAGCAGGGATAGCGTGACTAAACTAGACTATAACTGAACTGGGAAAACTAATACAGTGACAAACTAAGAAGACTCAGAGACTATGATGATCACTGCAAAGACTGACCGTGAAAACATGGAGGTGAGAACACAGACGACGCGACACTGAACACAGCAAGACTGAGGACTAAATACACACATGAGGTGATCAGGGGAAGTGGAGACACATGAGGACACAGCTGACTAGAATGAAACATAATTACAGCACAGGGGAGAGTAAACCTAAATGCAGTGAACAAAGAACACCAGACTCTTTCAAAATAAAACAGGAAACCCAGAGACATGAA
The DNA here is from genome assembly GCF_056152115.1 of Neolamprologus brichardi. Lineage (NCBI taxonomy): Eukaryota > Metazoa > Chordata > Actinopteri > Cichliformes > Cichlidae > Neolamprologus > Neolamprologus brichardi. The sequence goes on from NC_142123.1 coordinate 30,981,783, forward strand.
GATAAATCATGACATGAACTTAACATAACCACACAGACATGAAACATGACAGGTAGACGCACGAATCAGGGAGACTGAGTACAGGGGGAGATGACAGAAACAACTAAGAAATAAAGGACTAAATAGCCACCTAGAAATTAACTAGATCAAAAATGGATACAAAAATACATAAAACTCAAACACTGGGTCACACGACCCAGCCCATGACAAGAATAAACTCCAGTATGTGCATATGAAACAACCCATCAAAGTCCCTGCACTGTCCTGAGTCCATACAACACTGCAACACAGTTGTATTTTAGCACAGACTTATACGGCATACCTGCTCCTCCACATAAGAACATAAAAAAGGTCAGTGGTAGACTCTCTCTCTACCACCCTTCATTATTATTGTGAGTATAATTCATTTGCCAAAAAGAGATAAAATACACAGCTTACTAATTATACTTTATTCTTGTAAAAGCTTCATGCTAATCATACAATAATATAATTAAAGAAAATTAACCTGTCGTGGTGAAAGCAATGATAACTTAAAGCCTATACTAAAAAGAGAAAGGTTCTTCATGTCATGGTCTGGGTGGTTTTCCACGGCATCGGCTCCTCCCCACTGGGTGGAGTCTTTGTTGTTCCTCACCTGATGGCAATCATACCGGCAGTATTTATGACCTGCGCACTCAACTGGTCTTCGCCAGATTATCTGCCAACTTTAGTCAGTTCTCGGCCTCACGTCTGTTCCTTGGTGAATCATCGTGTGTAATAACCTTATTTCCTCTGTTTTCTCGTCAGCATCTGAAACCCACCTACCAAGCTCTCCTGGATACGAGTTTGCAGCTGCCGGTAATCTCTCCCTTTTCGAACTGCCAGTCTCTCCTGCCTGCCTCCCTGCACTGCACGCAGCACCCACCTGGACCTCTCCTGCCTTCCTCCTCCACGCAACCCCCACCTGCAAGCTTGTAAGACAGCTCAGTATAATTATTCTCAGATTCACTCGCAGCTCTCTGTGGGATTCCCCTGACTGCTCTCTCCTCCGTTTCAGTGCCCTGGCCAGCCACAGTTTCCCCTGTCCAGTCCTCGCATCCAGTTATCCCTGCCATCTAGTCATAGTCATAGTTTTTTCTCTCGCCTCAGACGTCTAGTTTATGTTCCTTAATTCTGGTCTGAGATTTCTGTTAGCCTCTGAGCATTGTGAATAAAGACTCTTTTCGTTACACCGCACCTCTAGCCTCCGGGTTTGAAACTGCACTTGAGTCCATCCCATTTCCACGGGCCACTGTGCCATGACACTTCACCCTCCATACACATGAAGCTTTCTTCAGCACAGCCTTATAAGCAGGCTTTCTCTTTAAGTAGGCTTCATCTCTGCCTCTCCTGTGTTTTACAGATGGCTGTAAGCACTCACTGTTGTACCTCTCTCCTGACCTCCTCCATACATACAACATTTTTTGTTGGTTTTTGTGTAAACTGTCTTTTCAAGTAGTTTCCATTCCTTAGAAATGGCTTCTCGACAGCCACCCTTCCACCCTGCCTTTTTTTTTTTTTTTTTGAAACGTGATTTTTGCATAGTTTTTTTTTTTTTTTTTTTTTTTAAGACACGTGGCATATTTCAGCTAATAGGTCTTTAGGAATCACCTCGTTGGTACAAAATTACTATTTACGTCTGTCAGACTGTGCTATTAGGAGCATTTTTATGCTTGAATAATACATAGATCAGTGCTAAGTGGCTTAACTAACAAAAAAATGCCGGAGTACTTTAAAAGCAGTCAGATATTGAAACTGTGGACTGAACTGTGGCATCAAGACAGACACAACAGTACCTTCACTATCCAAGCGATTCTGTAAGAAATTTGATGGGAATAAAAACAGGGAATCTAATGGAGCTGTATGTTATCCATGTGATATCCTTTGAGTCTGTTTTTCTTTGTCATGCTGACAGTATTTTGATTGTGTATACCGTCTAGATGTACAAGTGTTTTTGAATGTGACTTGCACCTACGTGTGTGACTTTACTGCATTTTCTTATCTTCATCAATAAATCAAACAAAATGTGAAAATAAAATGAAAAAAAAAAAACAGGTGAGACTGTTTGATGCTCAGGATATGTGTTTATTTTCAATAAAATCATATTTGTTAACACGTTCCAGCAGTGATGTCATCGAGGCTTGACATGCTGGTGGAAGTGACATCAACAGAGGGGATGTGACATTCAGATGTTACTCGAAGTATGGATGATAAAATCCTTTCCTAGAAAAGAAACAAAAGATGTAAAGTTGCTTTTGAATTTTTTTTTTTTTATTAAGCTTCAGTTCTTTATATCTTTTTTTACATTTTGCTTCTTGTTTTGATTGACATGCAATGGATGAGTATTATTTTTTTTAATTTTGAAGCCATAGCTTAAACCTTAACTCATTTATTTTACTTATGTTTAGTTCTTCTAGCCCCCTGAATGTCTCCTGAATGTTCCTTCTGTCTCATCCAAGTGTTTGTGCCTCATTGTCAGTTGTATTTTGTATATCTCCTGCTCTACTTTAAAGTAGAGATGGACCGATACCGATATCATAAATTTGGATATCTGCCGATACCGATATGAATCTGATATAGTGTGTTTTTTAATCAATAAAACTGTTTTGTAAATATCTTGATGCATTTTGTATAAGTTCATACTCAAGTTTAAATAAACAACAACACTAAAGCTATTCTGTTATACCTGTATGTAAAAAATAAATTGCACCCAAAATATTTCATAGTTCAGCAACACTGATCAATCTAATAAACTTAAACCTGCTCCATCCTCCCTATTCTGGTATTTTAAAGAGTACTTAGCAGAAATATTAAGCAACCTAACTAATAGGGTTGCAAACTCCCAGCGAAAAACCCTCCACCTCATGATGCTTAATCAACGTAATCAACTTTAATTTGATGCAGTGTGGGGAAAAATTGCAAAGAAATAAATTATTTTTCAAGAATAATTAAATAGATTCAACATCTTTCTTCTACAGAACTGCAGACTGCACAGATGGTAACTTCCCAAAGGAAAAAGTAGTATAGCTTACTAGGGTATATTAGACTTAACCTTTACTATATACAGTAATGGACTTCTATATATTTTACATAAGATTAAAACTTTGGGTGTAAAATTCAGATAATTATTTATTAAAAGCTAGACATTTTAAATGAGAATAAGAAAGAAAAGTATGTCTTTGTGCCCCCTTTTCCCTGTTCATGCCCTATCGGCCCCCCTGGCTAAACTTTGCTAGATCCGCCCCTGCACAGTTACACAGTTAGAAATGACTGAAAGATTAATAGGCTCTGTTTTGAGTTATATTCAAAAAAGAATGACTTCATATAGGGAAAAATAAATATCACATCTGCAGGACACCTTAAACTAGTTTTTTAATTAAGCAGCAAGGCAGAACAAAGTCGGGGCTGTATCAAGACACGCGGACTAAACCCCAATTCAACCAGACCCAGAACTGATCCAGAATTAAAACAGGACTACAACAGTTCAAAATCAGGACTACTTAGGACTTAACCAAGACAGAACCAGAATCAGAACTAGATGATAGTAGCACTAAAAATCATCATAGACCTGCACTACACTTATTTTTTAATTCTACCAAAGTCCACTGTTTAGATTCAGAAAAGTTTATATAATTATTTAGCCTTGTTGTGCAAACAAGCCTGCAGAACTTAACAAATATAGAATTTGAAAAATAACAAACCTAAAAGGAAACACTAGGTATGAGATACATGAGTACCTATGATACGGTGATACTTTTGGTAAACAACCATTTGACTAACATGTGTGTCTCACCTGATCTTGTCCCATATCTGATGTGGCCACATTCCCCATCTCCCTCTGTGCTCCTCTCCTTCTCTCCCTATTTGTGCTGACAATCATCAAATATACAATTAAAACCAGATATTTACATACTCTTCAGAAAACATAAACACTTTTTTAATTGTAACATCAAATCAGACTAAATGTTTATTTTTTTTAGATTGATAAATATAAAAACATATTTGTTAACTTTAAGAGTAAAGAGAGAAACTGTCTGTATTTCTTAATTGCAAATGGCACCAAATTGTATTCAAAATTGAGCCACACTTATGGAGCTCCACAATTCTTTTCCTGGTCTTTTGGTTAATATCTCTTGGTTTTTGGTTTTCCCATTTCAAAGAAACAGGCTATGTGTTTTGCCTTATATGCATCCACAGGTGTGCTACCAATTTACTCACATGGACTCTACGAACCTATCAGAAGCTTCTTCAGAGTTTTCTTATTAATTAACAATAAACTTAGTGTACATGTAAAACTCCTAAATTTGATGAAAGTGATAAAAAATAGACAGCTCTGTCTCTCTTTATTCTGACATTTAACTAATTCAAAAGATATTTCAATATTTATTTATCCAAAACAAAACAAGTTTACTTTAAATTGATGTTGTACAGTAAAAAAAATGTTCTTGTGTTTTCCATAAACTGTACGTAAATATCTGGTTTAAACTGTGAATATACTGCTGTGTATTGAAATTCCTCTTGTTTTGCACAGGAATATACTGAACAACATACAAAGCATAATATATAAAATAACATCTACCAGAGATTTTTCTGTGAAAGAAGCCCCTTATGTCCATTCTTGTATATCAGTACATTACTGAAACCGATTTATTTAGCCGTGGAGGGTAACAACTGAAAATATGAAATAAACACACATAAGCTAAGACTCCCTAAAGAAACAGCATTGTTGTTGTTTGGCTTTTCATTTCGCCATTTGTTGATTCACTTGAAGAGCAAGTAACGTAATATGGGTCAAGTGATCAGTTTGTTATCAATCTTTCGTGATACACCGTCATATTTACATTATTTGTACAGTACGAATGATTTGCTTTGGTACCTGGTCAAACTTCAGTTCTCCTCTGTCTGCCTAGCTGCACTTCTCCAACAGCGCACTCGCAGGCAGCAGCTCCCCCCCGCCCACTCGCTCAGTCTGAGCTCGGATCATAATATTAGGGGGGATTTAGGCACAGTCGTAAATTCCCACAGCGTGCACTATGTGCTTCGAATATTGTGTGTAGTTTTTGTTTTATACAGTTGTCAAACAGGCATCTAACTATGAAAAAATTACACTCCAAAAGACCACGGGCTTCTGAAAAAACAACCTGGGCTTAAGCACAGTAAGCCAACCCCCCCCCTCCGCCACTGATGTGCATTACTGTTTAAGGCACTTACACTGGGTGTGTTAACCCTGGGTGATGTCCAAAACCTGCAGGACACCGGCCCTTGAGGTTTGGAGCTGGACACCCCCGGTTTAAGGTACTTACACTGACAAGTATACTCCACCTCCAGGTACTTGTAGGTGCCAACACAGGGGTCTCCAAATACAGAGTTGCTCGCTGAGATAGTACAGCTGTTTTTCCCATTACAACTTTGAATGCAGATAGAAAGTGAGTCAGCAAAGGGTTTTACACACTGCACATTGTGTAGCCTGGTAAAAGGAAAACAAAAGTAAAACTAAACAAAGACAGTCAATCTGTACCTTTCAGCTACAACCTTGGTGCTCGTCTGACTTGAGCACTGGACAACTTGGAGCTGAGAGGCCGGACGTCCAGCAGAGCATGTGGTTTTGTCACGGCGTCCATAATTAGCTCCGTGGATAACTAAAACCTGTCCTTTTTCTGAGGAAGAGATCATAGCATTAAACAATAACCATGTTTACATTTCAATAAATGAAATTCAACAAAGTTACAAAAAAGAAAACCTCACCACACTGAAGGTTTGCCTGAGATCCTTCACATGTTGCACTCACGGCTGAGAGAAAAACACAAAACACATTAGAAAGTGTAATAATTCATGTGCAGACTGATTATTAGTTCATGATTTAATTCGCAACTTGAACTCTTTTGCAACCTTTTCCTTCTGTTTCATCTTTTCTGCATCCTGCAATCTGTCTTTGAATAATATATATAAAACGTAGTATGATTTTATTATTTTTGTTTTCCTCTGTCCATTTTAATTTTTGCTGTCATTTTATGTTTTGCATCTCACATGTTCCCCTGTTTCCTTTTTGTTCATTTTTTACCTTTTTAAAATTAATTTCAGTTTTATTTAAATATTGCCAAATCAGCAGTCACGTCAAGGCATTTTATACCCTTAAAGACCCTACAAAAATAAAGAGAAAACTAGTTTATTTTGGAGAACCTCCTTAAAAACAAAGGTGTATTTAAGCCAACGCAATAAACAGATGTTTCGGATTAAGTCCTAGCTGCGAATGCTCCACATTATATTGATGTTTGTTCGTTTTTTAAAGAAAACGAGAATAAAAAGAGGATGTTCTGTAAAATGTCATGATTCAGTGGCTAAATGTCCATTATTAAGCCTCAGTCACAGAGGTTTGACTCGCGACAGAAAAGTCGATCAGCTGATCATTAATCAGTTTCACGATTGAAGTAGCAACAGGAGAGGGAGGGAGAGAGAGAGGCACTCGCTCCATATATCGGTTGTTAAGCTTAACGCGGGAATGCTTTACAAACATTCAGAGATGAACTTACACACTTGCTTTACTTCTCTCTGGGATCACTTCCTCGGAGATAAAATGCTGGTTTGGTAGCAAGGCTACAAATACACACAGCTGCTCTATCACGTGAGGCACACTGCTCCGACGTGCTACGGTTATGGGCCGAGTTACGCCGTGTCGCAAGTTTTGTGAGGTGCTTTTTGATATTTAATGGATCGGATTACCTTTTTTATTTCTCTCCAATATCCGATCCAGTAATTTACGTCAGTATCGGACTGATACCGATACGTAATATCGGATACCGATACCGATACATAATATCGGATATCGATACCGATATGTAATATCCGATACCGATACGATACATAATATCGGATACCGATATGTAATATGGGATCGGTCCATCTCTACTTTAAAGTAAACTTTTCTTTAATATCTTGAAGTTCAAGTTTTGCTGCCTTCCTCTCTGCTTTTTGTCCACACTCTTATAACCTCCTCTTACTCTGTTCTCCATTAATTTCTCCATTCAAGTCCATTTTCAGTATTTATTTTCATGTTTCAATGTCTCTTTGATTTAGTACTGGTTGCTCATTTCCTTTTTTAGTTATGTCTTTATTTGGGTTTTGATATGCTACTGTTTGGTTGTCCTCAGCTGTGTTAATTACATGCACCCATGTCTTGTTGCTCAGGGGTGTCTAATTCCCACTTAACCCTCTGTTTGCATATTAAAACAACTAATTAAAAAATCTTGTGCCGGTTTAGCTCAGTGGGTGAGCAGGCAACCGTATGCTGTATGGCTGGAGAGCAGTAGGCCCAGGTTTGCATCTCTTCTCCTCTTTCTCATCCTGCTTTCACGTCTATCAACACCGTCTCTATCCACTAAAGGTAAAAAAACCCCGACTTTTTTGTGAATCTTCAAATCAGCTATTGAAGTTCATCTTTTTTAAAAATATTTCATGTCCTGTAATCTGTATTTGAGTCTTTGAATCCATGTTTAAAATCTATTTTTCTGTACAATGCCATATTTTTATTGCCTTTTTTTTTTTGCGTTTTAAAATTTTTTTGTTTCTTGTTTGTTCATCTTTAAACTTTTAAAGTTTAGATGGGTGATGTCCAAAACCTGCAGGACACCGGCCCTTGAGGTTTGGAGCTGGACACCCCCGGTTTAAGGTACTTACACTGACAAGTATACTCCACCTCCAGGTATTTGTAGGTGCCAACACAGGGGTCTCCAAATACAGAGTTGCTCGCTGAGATAGTACAGCTGTTTTTCCCATTACAACTTTGAATGCAGATAGAAAGTGAGTCAGCAAAGGGTTTTACACACTGCACATTGTGTAGCCTGGTAAAAGGAAAAAAAAGTAAAACTAAACAAAGACAGTCAATCTGTACCTTTCAGCTACAACCTTGGTGCTCGTCTGACTTGAGCACTGGACAACTTGGAGCTGAGAGGCCGGACGTCCAGCAGAGCATGTGGTTTTGTCACGGCGTCCATAATTAGCTCCGTGGATAACTAAAACCTTTCCTTTTTCTGAGGAAGAGATCATAGCATTAAACAATAACCATGTTTACATTTCAATAAATGAAATTCAACAAAGTTACAAAACAGAAAACCTCACCACACTGAAGGTTTGCCTGAGATCCTTCACATGTTATACTCGGGGCTAAGAGAAAAACACAAAACACATTAGAAAGTGTAATAATTCATGTGCAGACTGATTATTAGTTCATGATTTAATTCGCAACTTGAACTCTTTTGCAACCTTTTCCTTCTGTTTCATCTTTTCGCCATCCTGCAATCTGTCTTTGAATAATATATATAAAACGTAGTATGATTTTATTATTTTTGTTTTCCTCTGTCCATTTTAATTTTTGCTGTCATTTTATGTTTTGCATCTCACATGTTCCCCTGTTTCCTTTTTGTTCATTTTTTACCTTTTTAAAATTAATTTCAGTTTTATTTAAATATTGCCAAATCAGCAGTCACGTCAAGGCATTTTATACCCTTAAAGACCCTACAAAAATAAAGAGAAAACTAGTTTATTTTGGAGAACCTCCTTAAAAACAAAGGTGTATTTAAGCCAACACAATAAACAGATGTTTGGGATTAAGTCCTAGCTGCGAATGCTCCACATTATATTGATGTTTGTTCGTTTTTAAAAAAAAAACGAGAATAAAAAGAGGATGTTCTGTAAAATGTCATGATTCAGTGGCTAAATGTCCATTATTAAGCCTCAGTCACAGAGGTTTAACTCGCGACAGAAAAGGCGATCAGCTGATCATTAATCAGTTTCATGATTGAAGTTGCAACAGGAGAGGGAGGGAGAGAGAGAGGCACTCGCTCCATATATCGGTTGTTAAGCTTAACGCGGGAATGCTTTACAAACATTCAGAGATGAACTTACACACTTGCTTTACTTCTCTCTGGGATCACTTCCTCGGAGATAAAATGCTGGTTTGGTAGCGAGGCTACAAATACACACAGCTGCTCTATCACGTGAGGCACACTGCTCCGACGTGCTACGGTTATGGGCCGAGTTACGCCGTGTCGCAAGTTTTATGAGGTGCTTTTTTGATATTTAATAGATCGGATTACCTTTTTTATTTCTCTCCAATATCCGATCCAGTAATTTACGTCAGTATCGGACTGATACCGATACCGATACTTAATATCAGATACCGATACGTAATATCGGATACCGATACCGATACGTAATATCGGGTATCGATACGTAATATCAGATACCGATACGTAATATCGGAATACCGATACATAACATCGGATCGGTCCATCTCTAATTTAAAGTAAACTTTTCTTTAATATCTTGAAGTTCAAGTTTTGCTGCCTTCCTCTCTGCTTTTTGTCCACACTCTTATAACCTCCTCTTACTCTGTTCTCCATTAATTTCTCCATTCAAGTCCATTTTCAGTATTTATTTTCATGTTTCAATGTCTCCTTGATTTAGTACTGGTTGCTCATTTCCTTTTTTAGTTATGTCTTTATTTGGGTTTTGATATGCTACTGTTTGGTTGTCCTCAGCTGTGTTAATTACATGCACCCATGTCTTGTTGCTCAGGGGTGTCTAATTCCCACTTAACCCTCTGTTTGCATATTAAAGCAACTAATTAAAAAACCTTGTGCCGGTTTAGCTCAGTGGGTGAGCAGGCAACCGTATGCTGTATGGCTGGAGAGCAGTAGGCCCGGGTTTGCATCTCTTCTCCTCTTTCTCATCCTGCTTTCATGTCTATCAACACCGTCTCTATCCACTAAAGGCATTTCCACATTTTTTTGTTTCTTGTTTGTTCATCTTTAAACTTTAAAAGTTTAGATAAGTGATGTCCAAAACCTGCAGGACACCGGCCCTTGAGGTTTGGAGCTGGACACCCTTGGTTTAAGGTACTTACACTGACAAGTATAATCCACCTCCAGGTACTTGTAGGTGCCAACACAGGGGTCTCCAAATACAGAGTTGCTCGCTGAGACAGTACAGCTGTTTTTCCCATTACAACTTTGAATGCAGATAGAAAGTGAGTCAGCAAAGGGTTTTACACACTGCACATTGTGTAGCCTGGTAAAAGGAAAAAAAAAAGTAAAACTAAACAAAGACAGTCAATCTGTACCTTTCAGCTACAACCTTGGTGCTCGTCTGACTTGAGCACTGGACAACCTGGAGCTGAGAGGCCGGACGTCCAGCAGAGCATGTGGTTTTGTCACGGCGTCCATAATCAGCTCCGTGGATAACTAAAACCTTTCCTTTTTCTGAGGAAGAGATCATAGCATTAAACAATAACCATGTTTACATTTCAATAAATGAAATTCAACAAAGTTACAAAAAAGAAAACCTCACCACACTGAAGGTTTGCCTGAGATCCTTCACATGTTGCACTCCCGGCTGAGAGAAAAACACAAAACACATTAGAAAGTGTAATAATTCATGTGCAGACTGATTATTAGTTCATGATTTAATTCGCAACTTGAACTCTTTTGCAACCTTTTCCTTCTGTTTCATCTTTTCTGCATCCTGCAATCTGTCTTTGAATAATATATATAAAACGTAGTATGATTTTATTATTTTTGTTTTCCTCTGTCCATTTTAATTTTTGCTGTCATTTTATGTTTTGCATCTCACATGTTCCCCTGTTTCCTTTTTGTTCATTTTTTACCTTTTTAAAATTAATTTCAGTTTTATTTAAATATTGCCAAATCAGCAGTCACGTCAAGGCATTTTATACCCTTAAAGACCCTACAAAAATAAAGAGAAAACTAGTTTATTTTGGAGAACCTCCTTAAAGACAAAGGTGTATTTAAGCCAATACAATAAACAGATGTTTCGGATTAAGTCCTAGCTGCGAATGCTCCACATTATATTGATGTTTGTTCGTTTTTTAAAGAAAACGAGAATAAAAAGAGGATGTTCTGGAAAATGTCATGATTCAGTGGCTAAATGTCCATTATTAAGCCTCAGTCACAGAGGTTTGACTCGCGACAGAAAAGGCGATCAGCTGATCATTAATCAGTTTCATAATTGAAGTAGCAACAGGAGAGGGAGGGAGAGAGAGAGGCACTCGCTACATATATCGGTTGTTAAGCTTAAAGCGGGAATGCTTTACAAACATTCAGAGATGAACTTACACACTTGCTTTACTTCTCTCTGGGATCACTTCCTCGGAGATAAAATGCTGGTTTGGTAGCAAGGCTACAAATACACACAGCTGCTCTATCACGTGAGGCACACTGCTCCGACGTGCTACGGTTATGGGCCGAGTTACGCCGTGTCGCAAGTTTTGTGAGGTGCTTTTTGATATTTAATGGATCGGATTACCTTTTTTATTTCTCTCCGATATCCAATCCAGTAATTTACGTCAGTATCGGACCGATACCGATACATAATATCAGATACCGATACGATACATAATATTGGATACCGTTACCGATAGGTAATATCGGATACCGATACCGATATGTAATATCCGATACCGATACATAATATCGGATACCGATACATAACATCGGATCGGTCCATCTCTACTTTAAAGTAAACTTTTCTTTAATATCTTGAAGTTCAAGTTTTGCTGCCTTCCTCTCTGCTTTTTGTCCACACTCTTATAACCTCCTCTTACTCTGTTCTCCATTAATTTCTCCATTCAAGTCCATTTTCAGTATTTATTTTCATGTTTCAATGTCTCCTTGATTTAGTACTGGTTGCTCATTTCCTTTTTTAGTTATGTCTTTATTTGGGTTTTGATATGCTACTGTTTGGTTGTCCTCAGCTGTGTTAATTACATGCACCCATGTCTTGTTGCTCAGGGGTGTCTAATTCCCACTTAACCCTCTGTTTGCATATTAAAGCAACTAATTAAAAAACCTTGTGCCGGTTTAGCTCAGTGGGTGAGCAGGCAACCGTATGCTGTATGGCTGGAGAGCAGTAGGCCCGGGTTTGCATCTCTTCTCCTCTTTCTCATCCTGCTTTCATGTCTATCAACACCGTCTCTATCCACTAAAGGCATTTCCACATTTTTTTGTTTCTTGTTTGTTCATCTTTAAACTTTAAAAGTTTAGATAAGTGATGTCCAAAACCTGCAGGACACTGGCCCTTGAGGTTTGGAGCTGGACACCCTTGGTTTAAGGTACTTACACTGACAAGTATAATCCACCTCCAGGTACTTGTAGGTGCCAACACAGGGGTCTCCAAATACAGAGTTGCTCGCTGAGACAGTACAGCTGTTTTTCCCATTACAACTTTGAATGCAGATAGAAAGTGAGTCAGCAAAGGGTTTTACACACTGCACATTGTGTAGCCTGGTAAAAGGAAAAAAAAAAGTAAAACTAAACAAAGACAGTCAATCTGTACCTTTCAGCTACAACCTTGGTGCTCGTCTGACTTGAGCACTGGACAACCTGGAGCTGAGAGGCCGGACGTCCAGCAGAGCATGTGGTTTTGTCACGGCGTCCATAATCAGCTCCGTGGATAACTAAAACCTGTCCTTTTTCTGAGGAAGAGATCATAGCATTAAACAATAACCATGTTTACATTTCAATAAATGAAATTCAACAAAGTTACAAAAAAGAAAACCTCACCACACTGAAGATTTGCCTGAGATCCTTCACATGTTGCACTCGCGGCTGAGAGAAAAACACAAAACACATTAGAAAGTGTAATAATTCATGTGCAGACTGATTATTAGTTCATGATTTAATTCGCAACTTGAACTCTTTTGCAACCTTTTCCTTCTGTTTCATCTTTTCGCCATCCTGCAATCTGTCTTTGAATAATATATATAAAACGTAGTATGATTTTATTATTTTTGTTTTCCTCTGTCCATTTTAATTTTTGCTGTCATTTTATGTTTTGCATCTCACATGTTCCCCTGTTTCCTTTTTGTTCATTTTTTACCTTTTTAAAATTAATTTCAGTTTTATTTAAATATTGCCAAATCAGCAGTCACGTCAAGGCATTTTATACCCTTAAAGACCCTACAAAAATAAAGAGAAAACTAGTTTATTTTGGAGAACCTCCTTAAAGACAAAGGTGTATTTAAGCCAACACAATAAACAGATGTTTCGGATTAAGTCCTAGCTGCGAATGCTCCACATTATATTGATGTTTGTTCGTTTTTTAAAGAAAACGAGAATAAAAAGAGGATGTTCTGTAAAATGTCATGATTCAGTGGCTAAATGTCCATTATTAAGCCTCAGTCACAGAGGTTTGACTCGCGACAGAAAAGGCGATCAGCTGATCATTAATCAGTTTCACGATTGAAGTAGCAACAGGAGAGGGAGGGAGAGAGAGAGGCACTCGCTCCATATATCGGTTGTTAAGCTTAACGCGGGAATGCTTTACAAACATTCAGAGATGAACTTACACACTTGCTTTACTTCTCTCTGGGATCACTTCCTCGGAGAAAAAATGCTGGTTTGGTAGCAAGGCTACAAATACACACAGCTGCTCTATCACGTGAGGCACACTGCTCCGAGGTGATACGGTTATGGGCCGAGTTACGCCGTGTCGCAAGTTTTGTGAGGTGCTTTTTGATATTTAATGGATCGGATTACCTTTTTTATTTCTCTCCAATATCCGATCCAGTAATTTACGTCAGTATCAGATACCGATACGATACATAATATTGGATACCGATATCGATAGGTAATATCGGATACCGATACCGATATGTAATATCCGATACCGATACATAATATCGGATACCGATATGTAATAATGGATCGGTACATCTCTACTTTAAAGTAAACTTTTCTTTAATATCTTGAAGTTCAAGTTTTGCTGCCTTCCTCTCTGCTTTTTGTCCACACTCTTATAACCTTCCCTTACTCTGTTCTCCATTAATTTCTCCATTCAAGTCCATTTTCAGTATTTATTTTCATGTTTCAATGTCTCCTTGATTTAGTACTGGTTGCTCATTGCCTTTTTTAGTTATGTCTTTATTTGGGTTTTGATATGCTACTGTTTGGTTGTCCTCAGCTGTGTTAATTACATGCACCCACATCTTGTTGCTCAGGGGTGTCTAATTCCCACTTAACCCTCTGTTTGCATATTAAAACAACTAATTAAAAGAAAACCTTGTGCCGGTTTAGCTCAGTGGGTGAGCAGGCAACCGTATGCCGTATGGCTGGAGAGCAGTAGGCCCAGGTTTGCATCTCTTCTCCTCTTTCTCATCCTGCTTTCACATCTATCAACACCGTCTCTATCCACTAAAGGTAAAAAAAACCCCGACATTTTTGTGAATCTTCAAATCAGCTATTGAAGTTCATCTTTTTTAAAATCATTTCATGTCCTGTAATCTGTATTTGAGTCTTTGAATCCATGTTTAAAATCTGTTTTTCTGTCCAATGCCATACTTTTTATTGCCATTTTTTTTTTTTTTTGCATTTCCACATTTTTTGTTTCTTATTTGTTCATCTTTAAACTTTTAAAGTTTAGATGGGTGATGTCCAAAACCTGCAGGACACCGGCCCTTGAGGTTTGGAGCTGGACACCCCTGCTTTAAGGTACTTACACTGACAAGTATAAACCACCTCCAGGTACTTGTAGGTTCCAACACAGGGGTCTCCAAATACAGAGTTGCTTGCTGAGATAGTACAGCTGTTTTTCCCATTACAACTTTGAATGCAGATAGAAAGTGAGTCAGCAAAGGGTTTAACATACTGCACATTGTGTAGCCTGGTAAAAGAAAAAAAAAGTAAAACTAAACAAAGACAGTCAATCTGTACCTTTCAGCTACAACATTGGTGCTCGTCTGACTTGAGCACTGGACAACTTGGAGCTGAGAGGCCGGACGTCCAGCAGAGCATGTGGTTTTGTCATGGCGTCCATAATCAGCTCCATGGATAAGTAAAACCTGTCCTTTTTCTGAGGAAGAGATCATAGCATTAAACAATAACCATGTTTACATTTCAATAAATGAAATTCAACAAAGTTACAAAAAAGAAAACCTCACCACACTGAAGGTTTGCCTGAGATCCTTCACATGTTGCACCCTGGACTGAGAGAAAAACACAAAACACATTAGAAAGTGTAATAATTCATGTGCAGACTGATTATTAGCTCATGATTTAATTCGTAACGTGAACTCTTTTGCAACCTTTTCCTTCTGTTTCATCTTTTCTGCATCCTGCAATCTGTCTTTGAATAATATATATAAAACGTAGTATTATTCTATTATATTTTTTTTCCTCTGTAATAAGGTACTTACACTGACAAGTATAATCCACCTCCAGGTACTTGGAGGTGCCAAAACAGGGGTTTCCAAACACAGAGTTGCTCGCTGAGATAGTACAGCTGTTTTTCCCATTACAGCTTTGAATGCAGATAAAAAGTGAGTCAGCAGATGTTTAACATACTGCATATCTGGGAGAAAATTAAAAGGTGAAAAAAGACAGTAACCATGTGTACCTTGCAGCTACTACTTCATTGCTCGCTGGACTTGAGCAGAGGACATTTCTGAGCCTACAGCGAGGTTGTAAGTCAGAGCACGTGGTTTGGTCATGGCGTCCATAATCAGCTCTGTGAATGACTAAAATCTGCCTTTTCCCTGAGGACGAGATCACAGCGTTAAACTAAAAACAAGTTTGCATTTCAATGAAATGAGTTCAATAAGTTGCAAAAAAGAAAACCTCACCACACTGAAGCTCTGCCTGAGATCCTTCACATGTTACAGTCTGGACTGAGAGAAAAGCGTAAATCACATTCATTAAATCACAAACTTTAAAAATTAATGTGGAGAAAAATAGCTAAAATAGACAGAGACGTTTCTCTTTCTAATCATTCTTCCATACATGGTAATTAAACTCATTCTCTGAATAGTCCCTGGGGGCTTTACACTTTCTTGACTCTTCTTCTGTCACTTGTTACTAGGCAAGCTCAAATGCAGTCAGAAGCTAAATGAATTCCTGGCCTTCGGCCTGGCCTATGTTTAAATCATATATGTCTGTAAGCGTGAATGCTGTTTTAACCTTCCATTGGTCCAAGTCACTTACATAATAGATCGGCTGGGACATCGCGCCCACCGAAGCTTAAGACCTTAAATAGACCGAGCATCAACTCTTTTAATGAGCGCAACATAAAATGTGTGTATACAATGATTATAGCTGCACCTGTAATAAAAAGGTTAATATGATGCCAGTAGCTTTAATAAACATTTTAATGCAATATTAATGATGAAGGCTACATTGTAGCAGTAAAATAATTTCTTTATTCTCACACTAAATATTATTTCATGATCACAGATTTAATTTGTAAGTTTTGCAACGTTTTCCTTCTTGGTTTGGATTTGATTTTGTGTTTTCCACCTCACATTTTTAAATTTTTGATTGTTCACCTTTTAGCTTTTAAAAGTGGAATAAAGTTGAGTTTGATTCTGGAGCACAATCTTGAAATCCAAAAATGAAATCCAAATGTGTATTTATGCACTAAGTGAAATCAAAAAGAATGGTCCTTTGGTCGCTAGCATGTGTGCGTTACTGTTTAAGGTACAGAGGTTTGACTCCACTGGATGAAATTAACGAGGATGGTTCTTGTGAATATATTGTTTGCTAGCATTTTTTTGGAGTTGTATGTGCATTACTGTTTGAGGTACTTACACTGACAAGTATACTCCACCTCCAGGTACTTGTAGGTGCCAACACAGGGGTCTCCAAATACAGAGTTGCTTGCTGAGATAGTACAGCTGTTTTTCCCATTACAGCTTTGAATGCAGATAAAAAGTGAGTCAGCAGATGTTTAACACACTGCACATTGTGTAATCTGGAAAAAAAAGTAAAACTAAACAAAGACAGCCAATCTGTACCTTTCAGCTACAACATTGGTGCTCGTCTGACTTGAGCACTGGACAACCTGGAGCTGAGAGGCCGGACGTCCAGCAGAGCATGTGGTTTTGTCACGGCGTCCATAATTAGCTCCGTGGATGACTAAAACCTGCCCTTCACCTGAGGGAGACATTAAACTATAACCATGTTTGCATTTCAAACAAATTAATTCAAAAATAAAAAGACAAAGCAACAAAAAATAACCCTCACCACACTGCAGGTTTGCCTGAGATCCTTCGCATGTTACACTGTGGACTAAAAGAAGAGACATAAATTGTTTAATTTTCAGTAATTTTTTGAATTTCTCTGACACAAAAGAAGTGACATAACACTTAAAAATGTGATTTTAAGAGTTCAGTGCTAACAGTGGAGCTCAATGGCACAGACTAACATCTGTCTTTGATATCGAATCAGTATTTATTAGTAGATTAAATTTATTATTTTTTGTTATTTGGACAGAGGTGATGAAGAAAACAAAACAAAAAAAGAAAGTTTAACCTTAAAAGTTGAAGCCAGTGCTAAAATCCTAAAACCTGCAGTTCCTTGAACATCCACCGGAGGCTCCCGCAGTGAGTCACTGCCATAATAAAAGGTCCACCTTTACATTGCAGCAGAAGTAAAACTGTTTTGGTCTCTATTACTGTTTTTTTAAATAACAATTTTTTAAAACAATTATATGTGTGAGGTTAACTTTTTTTTTTTTAACAGACCAGTTTAAACGCTTAATGAAAGCATAAAGTTTCCATTATTAAGGGCGTTGCCTTTTTGACTGATTGGTTCAATGGGACAGGTTACCCCCAGTAGGAGGAGTTTAAGTAACTCTGGGTCTTGTTTCCAAGTGAGGGAAAAGGGGAGAAGGGTGTGTGAACTGGGTTTTGTAACCTTGTGAACCAAAATATGTGAAAATGTTTATGTTTGTGTATCTATAGATGAGAATTTGTGTGTAAAAAAGATTTGTGTTTGTAAAACTCTGCACTCAACTTTCCTGGCTGTGTGTGTGTTTGAACTTACGAGCACAAATTTTGACCCAACGTCTGAGCATCTCTGCTTAGACTCCTCCCCAAGCAACATGGACTTCTTTTGCTGGCTTAAGGCACTTCCATATTAGCTCCACTTTACTAACCCAGGAGGTCTGTACATCTTTCATATACAGAGTATGCTTTTCTTACCGTGGCTCAAGCGGCAGATCTGGCTGTCACAGGGGGGCTTTCTTTGTAGGGACACGGTGGTCTGAGCTCCGGTATAGCCTGAAATTTAAAATAACGAGTCTTTGCTGTATTAATAAGTGCTGTATTGCTAATTTTATAGTCAGAATTTAATAGTTTAGTAGTTCCTGCCTTTTTTTAAGCAAATAAATATCCAAATAAACAATCCACCTATTTACTTAGACAATAGTAAATAAATGTTATATATAGTAACTGAAAACCCAAAGTGCTTTACAGTAGAAAAGCGCATTTGGTTTTTGGTTTCTAGTATGTTTTTGCAACAGTGCAATACATCTGCCGTTTTCATTTCATCCTTTGGTGTCTGCGAGTCCTGCATTTGGGTCCTACATCCTGCCTGCCACACAGCGTAACATGACATGAGCATAATGACCATCTTGTGTTAACTGTCATTTACTGTCAGTTATTTGATGGCACATTTCACAGAATACAAGTTGACACCCAATCACATCATTTGGTTGTCATTAAAAAACATTTAAGACGTGAATCTGATGACAGATTCACATCTTAAATCAGGACAGGATCCATCAGCTGCAAGTAGTTATCAGTATTAGTACTTGGTATCAGAATCCAGCAACAGAGGTAAGGCCTGCTGTTGACTCAGGAAACACGCCCACGTTTATTGGTGATAGTCACAGTTAACACAGGCAGCTTCCTGCGCAATTTCACGTAACAGCTTGATGCTTGTGTTTAGACTCAGAGTTTCTTACATGGTTTAAAATTAACAGACAGGATGTAAATAAAAGGTCCCATGTAATCAGAGTGAAAGCATAAGTTCAGCAAATCTATTAGAACGGATCAAGGTGGCAATATAAAGTTAAAAACCGGCACATTAGGATAAAAGTGACTGAAACGTGTATTTACCTGAACTCATGAGTAAACATGTTACTCCCAGAACTGAAAATCAGAAAAGAAAAAAATATTATTATTGAGTTTTAATGATTTAAAATCCAATCTAAAAGTTGTTACAAGTAACTTGTAAATAATTAACAACCCATTAATTATTTACTTTTATAAAGGAAGATTAGAAAGCACCTCATCTCAAGTACCTCTTAAAGATAAAAAGCTTAAGAAGAGTGACACTTAATCTTTCCCTCTGACTTTATGAAAAGCTCTTATATTTAAATAATCAGTCTGTTGTACTCACGGAACGTCCTGCTGAGTCCAGAGAGCATGACGTTAGTGAAGAGCTGAGCAGATAAAACAGGGAACCTGTGTATTTCTACTGCTTGGCTAAGAAATATTATGTGCATGCAAGACAAAAACACAATGCAAAAATGAAAATATTTGCTTTATCAAACGTCACAAATATTTTTTAAAAAAGTAATAATTGAAAGATTACATGTAACCATACTAAAATATGAACCATAAAAAACAAAAACTATAAAAACATGAAGGAAAAGGAATAATCTAAGGTGCTTGGAAAGAAAAGCGACTGGATTTGTTTGAGTCGAGAAAAAACTCGTCGTTTTTCTTTCCAAGTTCCTTAGATTTCTGTGGCTTAGATGACTGAAAACTAACACTGGCAAAAACATATAGGTCGCTGTTAGTACTCTCATTGTGGTATTTTTAAAATACTGCTGCTTACGTTTAAAATGACCAACAACACAGCACCGAGCTACCTTAAGGAACTCCTTAAATCGTATGTTCCTGCCAGAGCATTAAGATCACCTACTCAGTTACTCTTGGTGCAGCCTAGATCTCGGCTGAAGTCTAGAGGTGACCGGGCGTTTGCCCTGGCTGCACCAGAGTTGTGGAATAACCTTCCGATTGTGATCCGGGCGTCTGATTCCATCCAATCTTTTAAATCACGGTTAAAAACCTATTTGTTTAATCTCGCCTTTTCTGCTTGTTAATGTATCTATGAAGCGCCTTGAGGCAACTTTTGTTGTGATTTGGCGCTATATAAATATTATATATTAATAATAATATTAATATTTTATATTACCCCTGTGTATTAGTGGCATTGACCTATGAGTATATTTGATACTTTGCTAAGGCCTTATAATACTCGTGTTACTTCACTGTTTCTTATGTAAAGCACTTTGGAATACGGCTGGTTTTTAAATGTGCTCTATAAATAAAGATTGTTGTTGTTGTTGTTGTATTTTGAATGAACTTGAAAGCACTTCAGGTAGGTTTTCCAAAAACAATTTCATGCTTTTAACAGATGTATCAACTTGTTTTTCAACATCACTCCAAGACACAAAGTTTTTTATTTTAGCAGTAATGTGTATACGAAAGAAGTCAGCTCTACATATTTCTCACTGGAAGCCAAAGTTAGGGCATCCACAGTCAGTTTTATGTTTTTAACCCATGCCTGTAGTTGAACTAATCTTATAATCTAAAATAATTGTTTTATCAGACCAATAATATGATTTTTTTTTTACTGTTTTCTACAGATATTACCAAAGGGAAGCAACATATAAATAATGTAGCTGCTGTTTCTGATGAACACTAAATCCTGACACAAACTTTACAAATAAACCTCATTTGCTAATAATCACATAGCTAATTTACAACAGTAACAGTTTTGAGAATTTTTAAGTAAAATTAGATTAATAGTTTTAAATGTAAATATTATTTAGGAATATGATTCAATGTTCAGTTTTGTGACACACAAAATGCAGTTTCGACTATATTTTTAAATTCACGCACTATAATTATTGCATTTATACACAACATCTTCTACTATTACACACAAATTATAGTAGAAAATGATTTCTTCTGTTTATGCTGTGATACGAACAAAGAAGTTAAGCGTTACCTTGTTAGAACGATCCAGCAAAGCTGCGCAGCCAGTATCTGGGACACGCAGTGTTTATGTACCGTTCAGGAGTGTTCACATCATCTGCCAACTGCAAGTTAGGAATTTGTTATTATAATAAAAAGAAACTCAATATTGAATTACACAGTGACATACCCGGATGCAACTAAGTAAATATTAGTTAAGAAAACAAGGGTGTTAACTAGTAAATAGTTCACCTTACATGCATTAATGTAATAACGTGGTTAGCCTACTCAACGTAAATTACACACGAACAACATTAAGCTACTCACGCAGAGAAGAACAGCTGCTGCTGCCATCATCATCCTCATCATTTCTGCTACTCTGGCAGGGCTAGGGGCCAGGACTCTCCTCTTCGGGTTCTTGGGGGATGTTGCTAACTCCGGGTCCGATAAAAGGCACCACACCTGTAGTAGGTATGGTGCATTTCTCGGCTTTAAATTATACCCGCTATGCGTCGCCAGGTGTTTGATTCGAGGTGTTACCTCCTTTGCACAGTATCACATTAAAGCACTTGTTGCAGGCCACTGAGTTTGCATCTGTGAAGTACAGCCAGACTTTTGACCGCTTGGCCTTGGACATTTTTAATCTGTAGCTCTGCTCTAAAAGGACATACGCACCTGGGCCCGCCTACTATCCTTGGAAACGTAAAATGATTAGCTAGAATCTGAAGTGTGTGACATCTCAGGAAAAAAAAAAACCCGAAATAAAGCACTGAAATGTGCGCTGCTTTTCGGTCTGGTTATTACCGTTTATGTCAGAACTGGCGCCATTATGGCATCGAATACCGGTACCCATCCCTAGCTGTGAGTACTCAGACTGTGTTTATTGAACGCAATATGGATAAGATCTTGGAGAAGAAGAACGGGAATTGACACCTGGTGACCAGTGACGGACATTAGACAAAACTGTAAAACTGGATGCAGTTTGTTCGCACTAACCAAAACAACTACCATGATCACTAATGCGGCTATCCCACTGGCGTCAGCTAAAGGCCTGCCAAGGTGGAAGCTGACTGGAACAACAAAAATTCTCCTATGAAAACAGGACTGTTGTCAGAACTCTTTGTCCCTCCATCAAGGCCTCCTGGGTCCACTGAAGACTGTGGACCTTTGCTTAACTGGGCGTGGTGACGCTTTCTCTCAGCTGAACACGGGATAAACACACACACGCACGCACACATGTCACATGGGTAGGCTGGAAGACTGTTTACTTAGCCTGGCTGGGCGAAGGACACTCTCTACACACCCACATAGACACACACTGATACACACTCATCCCCCCTCCCTTTCCAAATGCCTTCGATGCTTTCCATTTTTACATTGTCAGTTTCAGACCTGTTAGTAGGGGTGGGTTTTTATAATCGATTTATCGATTAAAATTGATTCTGGCTTGGATAACGTAAAATCGATTCATTAAAATCCTGAATAGATTTTTTTAATATAAATTGATTTTGCCCGAAATGCCAGAATCTCTGGTGAAATCTCACAAAATTTCAACAACCACCAAACAGCTAAGACAGTAAATGAGAGCAGGAACACGGATTCTGCACAAAGACGTAAACACACAGCGCGACCCGCGAAACAGAATCAGTGAGATGTCGCCTTTCTCACCCGATGGCACGGACACGGTCTGGCCTGAAAGCCGACAGTTCGCTGATTCTGATGTTTAGGCGGTCCGCGCTTTGTGTTCACGCCCTTTATGCGCTGATTCTAAAGCTGTTAGTTTTATCTCTCTCCAAACAATACTGACCGAGCCAGCAGCAAAAGAAGATCCAAACTAAGCTTCACATAAACATCGTCATGAATTCACTGTTACTTTTACTGTTTTGCTTCCACCGCGATGCACAGCTCTCTCTCTCTCTCTCTCTCTCTCCAAGAACAGTTTCCCTCTTAAAATCTGTTTTCTGCGTGATTCGCTTGCTTGTTACGCACAAGTCTACCGTAGTTTGCTGTCGGCCGCTGTTTTTTTTCCCTTTTACATTCTTCTGAAAAGAAAACCTAATTTCTGCCGTTCAATACTGAACAAATTTAAACTTTTTAAAATTATGCAAAATGCAAAATGCTTAGCTGTGTCTCTAATAAAACCGCTGTAACTTCAGAGGTAACGTTCATATGTTGATTAATGGTTTTCTTTTGTTTTTGATGTACTGCAGAATATTTTTATAAAATCCCAGGCCAGGAAAATCACCTTCATGTTTTTCTGTGTTTTATCTTCAGCTACTTTGACACAAAGGCATCTGCTGTGACGCTCACACCTGTGATAAAGTCTTGCGTGTGTCAGCTTCCTTTTTATTGATACAACAATATGTAAATGTACTGATCTGAATTATAATATTTCTGACTGTCAAAATTTCCCAGATTCAAATCGAATCGAATTAAATCGAATCGTGGATTGAATCGATTCGGGACCTTGTGAATCGGAATTGAATCGATTCTAGAAATCAGTGACGATACCCAGCCCTACCTGTTAGCATCCAATTTAGAACCGAATACATTACAATAGCACAGGGAGCCCATTTTGAGTACCAATGTAGCAGACGTATACAAAGCAAATAGTTCAATTGCAGAGAAAATGACACAAACTCTAATCAACAACTCACAGTTTGTCATGTTAAAATAGACAATGCGGAGGTGGAGGTGACAGACATAAATAAGCGACTTGAGTGGCTAATAACTACATTAGAGAGGCAGTACAGGTTTAGCTAATGGATCAAGTAAAAGGGGAGAGGTTGAGAGAGTCTGGACATGCAGAGAAGAGCGATGAGGGTTAGACTGGGGGTAGGATATTGTGGCAAGAGGAAAGACACAGAGGCCCTGGGAGGTTTATGGATGTAGTGAGAAAGGACATGCAGGAGTCACAATGAAAGATACAGAAAACAGACAGATTTATACACAACATCTTCTACTATTATACACAAATTCAAGTAGAAAATTATTTCTTCTGTTTATGCTGTGATACGAACAAAGAAGTTAAGCGTTATCTTGTTAGAACGATCCAGCAAAGCTGCACAGCCAGTATCTGGGACACGCAGCGTTTATGTACCTTTTTATGAGCGTTCACATCATCCGCCAACTGCAATTTAGGAATTTGTTATTATAATAAAAATAAACTCAATATTGAATTACACATTGACATACCTGAATGCAACTAAGTAAATATTAGTTAAGAAAACAAGGGTGTTAACTAGTAAATAGTTTAACTGTAGCATTGGTATATATACTTTAGCTGTGCTGAAATGGCACTAGATTATATTCCAATAACTTAATTTGACTGTCTCAGCAGCGGATGACAGAGATGCACACGAAGGTGTGATGCATTTCCATTTCAAACTAGCTGTTGAAACAAAAAAGCTACAGCAAAATTAACTGGTACAATAAACATGTCCTCCACCCTCTGGATCATGGTTAACAGTTATACACATTGGATACCTGGACCCGGGGTATAGAGTATGTTTGGGCAGTGTGATTGTGTGTACATGTCCATTTACATTTATTCCTACGTTGGGTGAGTGCTGAGTGTTTGTATATGTGTGCATGAGGGTGGGAATGCATGTCTGTGTCTGTGTGTGCCTGTTTGTCTGTGTCTATATGTCAGGTCGGGTCTTAGACTCCACCTCTCTGGGAACTCCCAGGCCCTCCAAGTGTGGAGGCCTATCTCCCTTCACCACACTCCCTGCCGGTGACTGATACCCTCAGGGGTCGGTGCATTGTTGGTTCTTGGTGTCCGGGGCTGGGCGCTCAGGTATGTACCAGCTCACTCCCGGTGGCTACTTGGCGGGGCCTGGCGCCTGCTGCTCGGTCAGGCCTCTTCCGGGGCACGGAGGGCCCTCGGGCCTCCGGCCTCTGTGCCTGCGGCTCGGTTCACTCTGGCACAGCTGGCTGCCGGTGGAGCCAGCGGGCACGCCGGTGCAGCCCCCTCTAGCTTCTGCCCGGTGGCTACTGGGTGACCTCTCGTCTGGGGATCCTCAGCCCTTCCCATGAAGGTGGCACGGATGCCCCTCCGGTGGTCCTCCTTGGGCTCTTGCACTCTGGGGCCTCTGGATGTCTGGGGCCTGGATCTCCTCCATGCCTGCTTCATGCCCTGGGGGACAGGGCTATGGCTCTCTACATCCTCTTGCAGACCATTACATGGGGAAACCATTTGAATACAAGCGCGCCGATCCACACAGGTGTGCACACGGGTTTTCACTGATCGTAGACTTAAATCACACCTTTCTTGGCTGCTACTTCAAAGCACATTGTGCGCTGTCTGTCCTGCGTGCTGCACAACAACATTCAATATTTAGTATTTACTGCTGTTTACACTTAGCTAGATTAATGCGATGGTGTTGTGTTTAGTATGTTGCTCTGTTTTGTTTTTTTGCTTGTTTTCTATTCTTTCTCTCTCAACAGGTGATCCAGGAGATATTTTTTTCCCCCTTTCTCACTGTCCCTCTCCCCTTCTGTTTTTCTTTTCCTTCCTCTTTCTTCCTCCCTTTCCTATCCCTCACTCATGTCTGTCCCGTCTGTAACAACTGAAAATAAAATAAAATAAATAATAAAAACAAAGGTCGATCAAATGGACCAATACGGCAATGCCATGATGATCCATTTGGCAAAATAAATCCATTGGGTATCCTTGTTGGTCTTCAGACAACAATTCTGACGGCTAAAGAACCAAATGGGACAGGCAAAAAAAACAAACAAAAAAAAACAAAAAACAGTTATACACATTGTTTTGCAAATAAATTACAATTCATTACCCTCATTTAAACCTTTATTAAAAATGATAATACTACTAATAAACAGGGATCCTGGTTGTCATCAACAATGCTGTGTAGTGGTATCAAATGCATCTATATACAAAACCTAATACACTTGCTCTGGCCTTAATAGGTCCTTAAACCAAGCCAGAGAGAGTTCAACACCACTGGTAATAAAGGAAGACACCAGAGCACAAAGTGTTAAAGTGGCCTATGAAGGGGAAAAATGTAACTGATTGTGGAAAAGTGTGCGTGTGTGTAAGTGTGAGACACGCGCAGAGTGAGAGTTGCCATTTGAACTGAGAACTTGAAACTGCATTATGGCACCAGTTGAGATGTAGAGACATTGTAGAGATCCTAAAACTTAAAACTGCTACAGGCTGCTCTGCACTACTCAATGAACACAATTCTGGTTCAAAGTACTGTAGGATGTGCTTATCAGCCCTGAGGGAATACTCTACCTTCATTTATTTAAGTGCATGCTTGAGGTGCACATGCATCTTGATGTACTCTTCAGCGGCGGCATCATCAAATTTCTTGAATCCTATTGCGGCCACTTTACATATATTAGATGCGCCTGCTTCTTGTCATTTCAAAACATGTATCTCTGACTATGAAAGTTTGTGTTGTATTATGTTCAAATGTTATAAAGAAGAAAGCTTTACAACTATCCCGACTAGTGAAGAGTGTGTTGTTTCCACAACACTGCTTTCCTCCTGAGCTACCCAGAACCATTGAAAGGGATGACTTACTCAAAAGCCCTATATATGCACGTAAACATGTCAATGTGTCAAAAAGTTCACATCAGATAGGTACAATTCGTTTCCTTCATCATTTGGTTGAACTTGACGCAGCTGTAGGCTTTGCTTCTATTGGTTGTGCGATGGTACGTCACAGGGCACAGCAGTCAAAGTTCAACCCAGTTAAATGCACAAGTACTCCTCACTCATTCCAGAGCGCAGCGCTGAGCATGCAGCATCCTATGTGAAAGGGCCTTAAGCCAAGCAAGTCTGAAACATTTGATTGAGCTTGTAACTACTGCCTTGTATGTAAAATAAATCATAACCAAACTTGATTCTAAAGCAGTGACTAACACTTTGTCTAGAATACACTTTTGACCTTGTTGCGGCAATGGATAGAGTGAATACTCACTGGATATTTCCTTGGGCCAAAATCTGGAAGCACACTAATGCAGGCCTGAAAAGGCTTCCACAAGGCCATCTGCCTGGCCAGAAATTACTTCATCTTCATAGACTAAAACACATGCATGAGCCTGTAACTACTTCCGTGAGGTATATTTAAAAGAGATTATTACTTTACTTCATCCACAAGCAGTGATGCATTGGCTTGTCCCAATGCCGTTGTCACTGGGCTGGAGCTTCTTTGCTGCAGTAGGGAAGGTGGGTAGCTTGACACCTATACAAAGGTACTAAAATAAAACTAAGCATATCCAGCTAAAAAAACAAAATCATAATCTTAGAGAATTTGACTTATTTTGGAAGTGGAATTATAAAATCAGTAGAGAAAACCCATTACACTCGATACCTTCCTCATCCAAAAATTCTGCAAAAAAAAGTTTATAAACATCAGTATCTAAATTTTACGTAAACTGATATTATTTTTCAGATGTATAAAGTATTTGAAAATAAGAAACATAGCATTTCTTACAAAACCCCGCCCCCCCCAGAATTGCTTTTTTTACTGGGCTTCCTCATCAGTCTAATCACATCCTCATCATCTGACTGGTCAGGTCGTAGGTGTCACAATGACAACGCTTATCTACAAGTTAGACAACTAAACTCGAAACGAACAAACAAAACAAAGAAAAAAATCAAGAGCATTTTGACTTTCAAATACTTTGCAAAATTGCCTCAAGTAATTTTTATTTTGACTAACAAAAACATCATTGTCATTGTTTTGTAGGGTTATTGTTTAGTATGTAAATCTCAGTGTGCAGGTGCCTCTCTGTGATTGGTGTATCCTGAAGATGGATGGTATGGATTGGTTAGCTAGCTGGAGGTGACCTATATGATGATGCTGCCATGGACTGCCATTCATTCATCCTTGGCTCATCCCAACCAGCAGACCTTTGTAAACATCCTTAGTGCTTCATGCTTTATAGAGGACTTTGTAGGGCTGGACTGCCTTTTATTTTGATCATAATTTTCTCCTGTTTCTTTTTAGAAGAAGAAGATCTTGGAGAAGAAGAACGGGAATTGACACCTGGTGACCAGTGATGGACATTAGACAAAACTGTAAAACTGGATGCAGTTTGTTCGCACTAACCAAAACAACTACCATGATCACTAATGCGGCTATCCCACTGGTGTCAGCTAAAGGCCCGCCAAGGTCGAAGCTGACTGGAACAACAAAAATTCTCCTATGAAAACAGGACTGTTGTCAGAACTCTTTGTCCCTCCTTCAAGGCCTCCTGGGTCCACTGAAGACTGTGGACCTTTGCTTAACTGGGCGTGGTGACGCTTTCTCTCAGCTGAACACAGGATAAACACACACACGCACGCACACATGTCACCTTGGTAGGCTGGAAGACTGTTTACTTAGCCTGGCTGTGTGTAGGACAGTCTCTACACACCCACATAGACATACACTGATACACACTCATCCCCCCTCCCTTTCCAAACGCCTTCGATGCTTTCCATTTTTACACAGCACCGACAGAAGTTGCATGTTACAGATACAATAAGGGGAATGAGAGTAAGTATATAAGCATAAATATACCACATATACACATATATAAATACAGAACATATAATATGGATAAATACGATTGAACATTTGAGTGAGTATATTGCACAGTGATTATTGCACAGTCGAATATAAGAACAAAATATTGAGTGTAAATAAGCACTACAGCTCAGTGGTTCACGCCCTCCCTTGACCCTGTTTCCCCTCCCTGTCCCCTCCAGTGAGGAGTTAAACAGTCTGATGGCGTGTGGGACAAAGGAATTTTTAAGTCTGTTGGTTTTTGACTTTGGGAGAAGCAACCTGTCGCTTAATAGGCTCCTCTGATTGTTTATGACTGTGTGCAGAGGACGCCCAGCATTGTCCATAATGTCCAGCAGTTTCTTTAATGTCCTTTTCTCTGCCACTGTCACCAGAGTGTCCAGCTTCATGCCGACCACAGAGCCTGTGGTTATTATGTGCATATAATCTAAGACAAATGAGCTAACACAAAGAATTCCAGGGGCTGATACCAGTTTCTTGGTTACTGTACTCCACTATGAAAAACCTTCATCTGTTTGAGAAGTGCATTCCTGTTCCCTGAAAGCTTTTCTTCCATCAACACGATCACCTCTGATTGATTATCTTTCACAACTCTTATATGGAGTATGTGTCATGGTTGGCTGTGTGGCAGGCGAGCAAGCAGGAGTGGTGGACCCAAAATGCAGAACTCAGACACAGAAGTGAAACTTAAAGCAGCGCAGCTTTATTGCTGGGAAAAACCTCATACTAACTAAACTCACCAAAAGACAAACAAAAGTCTGAACAGAGGAACCGAGGACTGAAACACTGGAAAAGAAATACTAAACTGGAGCAGGAGACGAAACACTAGAAACAGAACAAACAGCTAGTTGAGGGTACAACGCAACAGGGAACACGGGAAAACGCAGGGCTTATATACACAGGGAGTAATCAGGGAATGGAAAACAGGAGGGAGACACAGCTGGGAGGGTTTGGGCTAACGAGACATGGGGAGCAAAGCTAGACACACTGAGATGAGGCACAACCTTTCACAATAAAACGGGAAACAAGAAACAGACACAGACTTGACACTGAACTGAACTTACACTAAACGAGAGACACAACTTAAGAACTAATCCCTCACAAAGAATAACTTAAACATAGAATACTAATAAACAAGGCATGACAAAAGGATCAGAATACAAACCATAATACAAAGGAATAAAAGAACTGAAAATGCTGAGTCAAAATGACCCAGGACCGTGACAGTATGACCTTTAAAACATTTCAGATTGCGCGTCACAAATCAGAGTATTAATATTGACAGTGTAAGTCTGGCCTTTATAAACCATACCATTGTCTTTGTGATTATTTGAGATGTTTGTATTTGGTCTTTTAAATACTCCCCAAGAGGACTTTGCTTACTTTGCCCGTTAAACAGGTGCACTGTCATCATCATTTTCAATGCCCTTTGTTCACCATCACTGCCATATTTGCGTAGGAGTTAATCCAGTTTTCTCTGGCATTTCCACCTCTGTCTAGCTCTCAAAGTCATCTGTAAACACAGGCGTTAATCCAAATTAGTTTCGTTTTACTGTTTATTTGACTGAGGCTTGTACAAGCGGAAAGACGATGAGATCCTTACACGTACATTGTTAGGTGGTTTAGCTCCTAAAAGGGAAGGACACCTCATTCAATGTCCAAACTGTAGAGTACACACCACCTGACAAAGACGAAACTGGTTTAGAAAAACCCAGCTTTACAATACTCAGTATTCAATCACACAGCAGTGGTGTTTACCATAAAGAGCAGACATGTTCTCTTGAACAAGTGACATTGAACTATGGACTATGGACATACAACTACAGTTGTATGACATACAAAACAGCCAACCTATAGGCACACAACACCTCATGAGCTGGCTGATAAGCTTTTCAATTACAAAACAAGACTGACAGTTCATAATCTGTTGTAGAGCTGCCAAGGAAAGAAGGATGAGTTCACAATTCACATTAAAATGTCAAAGATACCTTATAGCACCTGAGCGATAGAAAAAAAAAGGCTAAAGACCTTAAAGTTTTCATCCTTCACTGACAACCTTGTTTCCAAAGAGATATTATGTGTCTACAAACTAATCTAACCTAGAGCAGAGGTGTCAAATGTGTAATGTTATATCTCAGTTATTAATGGCTAGTCAGTACATGGACCTGTTAAAGAAAAAACTGGAAAACATAAAATAACAACCCCCCCATCCTCCCCCCCAAAACCCTCATGTATTGAATAAATCACTAGGATAAAACAGTTAAGTCTAATTGTTGAATGTGTCATTGTGTTTCTTAAATTTGTACAGTCTTGGTTCAAGCAGTAGGATCAAAGCCATTCCTTTGATCCTGACCACCTCTGTGCTGGGGGAGGTTTTATTAAATAGAATAGAATAGAATAGAATAGAATAATCCTTTAATTGTCCCACAAGGGAAAATTTGGTTGTAACAGCAGCCAAAAAGACACATATACAAACAAACAGTACACAGGACACGGAACAGAAACATACACAATTTTTTACATATTTACATCAAGGACAGTTGTTACAATATACAGAGAGTAGATACATTGCAGATACATTCTACATTCACACACACACACACACACACACACACACACACGTTCTTGCACATGCATACAGGTGCTTACACACACACACATAGTGCCTTGTCTTTGTAACCAAGAGGGGTCTTACGAGGGGAGGTGCTTGTGCTGTGATGTGTACTGTAACAGTTTGTCAATAAATAGCTGCGAGGGAAGCTGCTCTTTGAAGGATTTGAGCTTCAAGAGCTGGTTCTTGACCAAAACTTCCCTCGTTAGCGAGTAAAAAACCGGTTGAAGATGTTCTGTTATGTCGTGTGTTCTTCATGATGAATAAGTCTCTAAACTAGCAGGGCTTGTGGAAAAACAGACCCAACATACAGCATTCTGTATAAGCATACAAAAATGTTGTAGAACATACAGTAAATACATTTTTTTCTATTTCAAAATAAGTGGGCTAAGGATATTTCTTACTTGCCTTTTGTCTTTCAATGAGACGGTGCACGTATGCTGTGGGAAAGCTGTGTTGTTAAAATTAAAACAACTGTGACAAATGTAACAAATTGGCAGAGGAAAAGGACATTAATAGGGGTCACTCAGAGGCTGTATTAAAGTAAAAAATCTAAATCTGTCGTTAAAAACAGACAGTGGTTACAAACAGAAGGACAATGTAACAATCTTTTGCATTTAATGCATTGGTGAACTGTATGCCCAGATCTTGCTTTTTTGCACCATCTGGTGGTGAACCATGGACGGTACAGTTTGTTTGCTAGTCCACATGGTATCTGCATGCTGCAGCTCCGGCTTAGCTCCACACAAGGAGAAAGTAATGTTCAAAATTAAATAAACTGAACAAATAGGTAAGAAAGCAGATAGAGAAGACGATAGTAAGGCCATAAAGGCCCGTTTTGCCCCTCCTGGATGGCAGCTCAGGTTTGTATACTTTAAATGTTTTATTTTCTTCTTTCTTACTTTCTGATTGATTGACACAAGGTATGTGTGATGTGATTTTTTTTTTATTGTCTTCTTCCGTAAGCATCTCTCACAGGTTGTCGAGACTAAACCCTGTTCAGTCCACATAGGGCAGTCCTTCGAAGGCCGGGTAGGCTGAAAGTGAGTGGCTGTGAATTTGGATGGTCTAGGCTTCAGATGTGCATTACCAGTGGTCTCGGTGGAGTTTAATAAACTCAGCCGTCTGCTCCTTGCTATCTAAAATATAACAGGACACTGGAGTAAATTCTCGACCATCTCACACTTCTGTTTAATCAGTTTTCTGTTTGAGGTTTATTCAGCTGTGTGAAAACTATAAAGGTAGGACAGCTTGACTTATTTGTTTAATTTATTTATTGTGGATAGAAGTAATTATGCCACAATAATAAGGGAACATTCACATCTATTAATCTCTGCCAAACCGATTTACTTAGGAGCAAATAAAACACTGAAAAAAGCCAAACAATAACATTTTTAAGTTATCTAAGTGACTTATATATCATGTTTACCCTGACGAGCGAAAGACCGCGGAGGTCTTAAAATGTCCACTGTTCTCACCGACTCTAGTGAGTCTTGACCTCCCAGTCAGCTGGAGCTGGTGGGTAAGAGACGTCTCTGAAAAGGTTGGAGCACTTTTGCAAATATGAGATGTCTTGATAAATTGAGCAGGTATTTGAAGTTTACACAGCTACTTTCTCGCCTGAAAATATGTTAAAAGTTTATTTTGTGACCCAGAAAGCTTAGTAAGAGTAATTTTAAAACATTCATTTAAGGTCATCACGTGTTTTGTGAGCAAATGCTTTTGCATATTTGTAGTGTTTCCTCCCTTAAAGGAAATATCTACTTTGCAAGTTGCCCTGTTGTCATCTGTTCTCGTAAAGTGTAGCCAAACTTTTGAGCGTTTGAGCCACTTAAGCGCCGTGTTTCCTACCAGGTAAATGAGGCTCTGCAACGTGGTGACGTCGAGGCGACTGGAATTGATAAGGGAATCGTTTGCAAAAATGATAAACAATTCCAATTAATTGAGACAGTGGGAACCGGTTCTCAACAAGAACCGGTTTTCGATTCCCATCCGTACTCACTCCTTTGTTTAGATCTATCTGGTCTTAGATAGTAATCTGTATTGTATTTGGGCTATTGGAGGTTTTTTTGTAAGCTATGTTTGTTAGTATGACGTTTTCAGAATTACTAAGTAAAAATAGTGGTGTACAAACATTTGTCAACTTTCTTCTTTTCTACAGGTTTGAACATGGCTGCTTCCACAAAGCAGATGGTATTTTTCATATTCATGTTCAGATTTGACTGTCTATGTGTGTAAATGGACTGGTTTTTATATTGCACTTTCCTTCTTTACTTGAGCATTCAAGCGCTCTGTGTAAGAAGCCTCATTCAGCCATTCATACATGCACCTTTTCCTACAACCAAATGCTTTCTATCTAAAATTTGCACACTCTAATGAATGCACCTTGGGTTTAAGTATGTTGCTCGAGGATACTTAGGCATGCAGATTGGAGCCCGGAGCTCTATCTCCTGGGCTACCTTGTGTACACACACACATGCACACGCACAGACAGCTGACCTCAACTCTTCGGTAATGGCTTCTCTCTCCTCTTTGCTCCTCGTCATTTATGTGTAGACAGAAACCAGCTCCATTTTAAAGTATGACAACTGCATCTTTCTTCTTCATTGATCTTTTTTTCACTCTTTGTTTTTATGCACCACTCTGTATTTATTCATTTGTTATTATTAATTTTTGGCTCTTTTCCACATTGTGTCTCTTGTCCTGTCTTCCTCCCCTCACTCCCAGTCGGCCATGGCTGATGGCTGCCCCTGCTTGAGCCTGGTTCTGTTTGTGGAGGTTTCTACCTAGTAAAACGGAAATTTTCCCTTCCCACTATTGCCAAGTGGTTCCTCATAGGTGCGTCGTCTGGTTGTTGGGGTTTTCTCTGTGTTATGGTAGGGTCTTGATGGAATGATGGAATGATTCAAAATAAATATACGGCGATGGGAAATTTCTGTTTCAACTCTCCCGACCTCTGTCTTATTGTTATGTAGTTGTACCTTGAACTGTGTTCAAGGCCATGACGCCTTCATTATTCATCTGGTACTTTTGTGATGTTGAGAGTTTAACTGACAATTTTCAAATAGGAAAGGCAAATAAAAATGCACATAGAACTACTTGGTTTGAAGTCTACTGTCATATGAATTGTTCTTTAAACATCAACGCTCAACCTACCAGAGCCAGTTACTTGGAGTTCACACAGTTGTAATTCCATTGGGTCTATGACTCTGTAAATAAGCAGCTGTTCACTAACAACTTTACCAAAAGTGTATGTGTGTGTGCGTGTGTGTGTATGCATGTGTGTGTGAGATTTGTTTGAAGAAGGGACCACATCATAAAAGAGAAGTGAAAACTTCCTCGTTTGAAAGTGAAAACAGAAGAGAAGCCATCTGAATATCAGTATGCCTCAGAACCTCAGTATGAAAGTCTTCCGTGCTTTGGTCTGTTTCATCTTTCTTGGTGGGTCAATTTATTAATATTTCTTTAATTTTGTTATTCTCAGTATTATTTGTCTTTGTTTCCTTTTTATTTCTAGTTGATCAGTAAGTTTAAGCTTCTTGTTGAGCAGTTGTAGCGATAAACTGTCTCAGCATTTTTTCATTTTCATCTGCCTCTTACATGTTATTGGTTTCCGTGGTTAAACGCAGAGTTGGAAAGAGTTAGTCAAACATGCAGTTCACTGGAAGTACAACTAAACCTGTGAAGAACTAAAAACTGCTTTACAAAGACAAGAAACCCTTGAAATGATAGGTAAAGCAGTTAAATGTTACCATCATTTTCGAAAGGTACTCAGAGTTGGTTCCTTGTTTGCTGTACCATTCTCATCTTTTGTGAAGCAAAACATTAGAGAACAAGTGTTGACAACCTGAAAGCTTTGGATGTTAAGCAACAAAAAAGACAATTTTAACCTGTAAACATCCAAAAAGCAGATTAAGATGTCGTCATAAATAAATGAAACTCAAAGTCATTTGTCTATATTTGTTGCAAGTTTGTAAATTTGCATATTCGTAGTGTTTCCTCCCTTAAAGGAAATATCTACTTTGCAAGTTGCCCTGTTGTCATCTGTTCTCGTAAAGTGTAGCCAAACTTTTGAGCAGGTATTTGAAGTTTACACAGCTACTTTCTCGCCTGAAAATATGTTAAAAGTTTATTTTGTGACCCAGAAAGCTTAGTAAGAGTAATTTTAAAACATTGATTTAAGGTTATCACGTGTTTTGTGAGCAAATGCTTTTGCATATTCGTAGTGTTTCCTCCCTTAAAAGAAATATCTACTTTGCAAGTTGCCCCGTTGTCATCTGTTCTCGTAAAGTGCAGTCAATCTTTTGAGCGTTTGAGCCGCTTAGGCGCCGTGTTTCCTGCCAGGTAAATGAGGCTCTGCAACGTGGTGACGTTGAGGCGACTGGAATTGATAAGGGAATCGTTTGCAAAAATGATAAACAATTCCAATTAATTGAAACAGTGGGAACCGGTTCTCAACAAGAACCGGTTCCCACTGTTTCAATTAATTAGAATTGTTTATCATTAAATTTGTAACTCTGAGTCTTCCTCAGCAAAAGGTTTGTGTAGATGCCAACAAAAACCAGGAAGTCCATGGTTTGCAAATTCAAATAACTAAAACATAAGTTAAACATACTGAAAACGCTGACTTTATTTGAAAAGTTGTGTTAAAGTGAAGATTTGTCTTCTTTCATTTTAATAGATCTTATTAGGCTGCAAAATTTTATGAGAAGAAAGTAACTAGTGATTTATTGTATTTTCAGCAGGACTGCAGGATGCAGGATACTCTGGTTTTGTTAATGCAGAAACTCCCATCTATACAGAAATGGAGGGTGGAAGCATCACAGTTAAATGCACATTTTCTTTACCTGGAAGAAGGAGACTCTTCTGTACGGGAAAATGTGAAGAAGGAAACATTCTCATTGACACAACTGATGACTCAGCGCAGAATGGCAGATACAGCATTAAATATAAAGCAGGATTTTATCCATTACATAAGACAGTTCTGAATGTGAGCATCACACAGCTGAGAAGATCTGACTCTGGAATGTACAGATGCTGTTTGGACAGAATTTTGCCATTTGATTCAAATGAAGAATCTGAGATTGTTGTCACAGACGGTGAGTTGACTAAATGTCATGTTTGTGAAGACATGAAGAATTATTTTCTTTCAAGTGACTCATAATATTTAGACAAAATTGGTTTTATAAATTCTTCTGTAAAACACAGAACAACCCCAAACTGTTTCTCGCATGAACACATACAAACTTCTTTGAGTAGTATTGTTGTGATTGTGGATGTTTCATTTTCACAGCTTCAGTGACCTCAAAACCAAAGTCTACTGTGCAACCTTCGCCAGTTTCAACATTTTTCTCATCAGCCTCCATGACAACAGCAACAGTGACAACATCACCAAAGACCCCAACATCACAGAGTTTAAATTCCATTTCAGGAGGCACCACACCTTCACCAGCCTCCTCTTCAACCTCCAAACAAACACAGACATCTCTTCCAAATTTAGGTACATTATATATATATATATATATATATATATATATATGTATGCAGTTTTTCTGAAAAGTGAGTAAAGCCTTTAGGCCATATATTTACACTGTTTGACTAAAACAAATATCTTGTGGTAAGTTACTGCAGGTACGCTGCCTGTGGTGGCTCTTATTCTGATCACTGTCTTACCAGTGGCTTTGCTGATTTTCTGCAAGAAGAGGAGGGCCAGTAAACCTAAAGGTGAGCCTAAAGTAAACATGCACATAAGACAGTGTCTTCATCACTTCAGAAAACACGGTATTGATGTCTATCGCCAACCTTAAACAAGCTGCCTTGCAAAAATGTATTAATATATGTGGCTGGTAATTCTTAAAAGTGCTTCCGCATCATGAACCCTGATTCCTCCCCCAGCTCCCTAATCAAAGCTTGAGGCTTATGAGGGCGACTTATGGCAACTTTCTCACTTTAAAAAAAGGGTCGCAAGTTGCATAACAGTATCATCGCTCTGCCATATTTACCATAAAGTTTCTGTTTAACACCTTATATTCTTAGACTCCTAATGATGATACTGTTATACACTATGTTGTTGAACAAACATTTAGAGATCTAAGATTGAGTCAAAGTAAAAAATATATATATAGCTTTGAATGGCCAAAGAAACCAGAAAGTTTTATCATCACTTCATGATTACAGTAAAAGGGGATCGAAAAACTGGATTTTTGATGAGTGTTTAAAGTTAAAGTCATAAACACAACATCTGAGGTGCAGCCAGATTTGGCAGCTTCATTGCTTGTGACTTTGCTGTGGCAGTGAATGCAACTCTATTTTTAACCACACGACCAGATGTTCATTTAGGATTCAGAACCGTGACTAGTCACAGCAAGTTATTGAACTCCCGACAGTTGTGAAGTCAGTAATCTTTGCAGTTTCTTATTAGAATAATGAATGAAAAAATGTAATCAGGATAATAATCGTTCAGCTCCTTTGGTGTTAATGAATTGATGACAACAATGAGGCAACCCCCCCAAAACAAGAATCGTTTTACAACTGGAGACCACTGACAATTTTACCTTCCCCATCTTTTTTCTTTTGTATTTTTGACTAATGTCAGTGTCACTACTGGTAGAATGAGGTGATACCTGGACCTTACACAGGTTGCATAGATCGTCCAACTCAGCAACATCAGCAGGGCTGGTATTTGCTACTTTGTGCAAAATGACCTCCAAAAGGTGTACTAGTGTGAAGGTCTCTGACTAAATAATCAGAAATAGACTTCATGAGGGTGGCCTGAGTTGCCAATGTACTTTAGTGGGCCCTCTGTTCATTACCTGGCACCGTGGAGCCTGACTGGCATTTGCCAAATGAGATTAATTGACATCTGATGTGTTTTTAAAGTGTTCTCTTAGGTTTTTTTAAACAGCATTGGAGCAGCATATGAAAGACAGATGTTTACTTTTTGCTTGTTCTTCAGGGCCTCCTGTGGAAACAGAGTCCCCTGACATTACAACGGTGAGTTTTAGGAATTACAAGACACCTGAACTTGATTTTAGCTTCATTTGATTTCAATTAACTTTTTTTGTCCTCCAGGCCAGTCAGTTGTATGAAGAGATCAGAGAGGGGGACAGATTGAGCAATTTACCTCCTGAAGGAGTATTTTCAATTTACACCACTGCCAAATGCCCCCAAGGAAACAGAGTTGAAAGCATAGATGACTACAGCCTTGTCACCTGTCCTCAGAACAAAGTAAGTACTTGATTCTTCAGGTTTCATGCCAGAGCATTTTTGGATTTTATCAGGTAGTGGGAACTGTGGAATCATCCATCAATATAAAGATCATGGTCCTCTTACAGTCAAGGATTCAGGATGATTTCATAAGAAGCACTTTGTGTTGCTGCAATTTGTTTTTGCATCATCATAGTATCTATTTCTGTGATTTCTACCTATTTTCTTTTTCTTTTCTTCTTTTTCTTTTTCTTACCCCCCCCCCCCTTTTTTTTTTTTTTTTTTTTACTAACAAGGCACAGCTGGGTGTAACCCCCTTTTTTAAATGATGTAAACTGTGAAAAAAAGAAATGTGAATTTGTGCTATATAAATTGGAATCTTTGTGTATCTGTACAATTTAATTTGTTTAGAAAATAGTTTCTAAAGACTGATTTGTATCTTCCAGAGTGAAGAGAACTTGAGTAAGATTGCTGCCACCAACAGCGCCCCCTGTGGCCATGCAGATGTTTTGTACTCCACGCCTCATGTACATTTCAGCACAGCCAACCACACCAAAGACGCCTCACCTCCTCTGTATTCTACTGTTGGAAACCATCAGTAGTAATGTTATTACTATTATTAGGCTTATTGCTATGATAGTTGTAGTTTGTTCAGACCAACTGGTAATACAAACTTTCCTCCATTGATCATGCCATTGTGATTTTTATTAGTCAGGGAAACAAGCAACTGCTGAAATAATGCATTTCATAGTGGATCAACAGGCATAACTGATTTGTAGCAACCTGATCATAGTCCATTGGATAGTCCACCTTTGTATTTAGCTGAGGAGTTTATAGAAAGTTAGCCTGTAGTTGATAACTACTTAAAAGTAGTTGGTACTAACTTCACACAACTTTGCACATGAAGAAAAGTTCCATTTTAGTGCAAAGGAAAAAAATACATGAACAATAATCAATGATCAAAGTTAATAAAGTAGTTCACACAATGATGATTGACTGATGATTCAATGACTAATGATTATCAAATAATAAGAAAAACAGTGAAGTTTATATTAAAGCCCATTTTTTACATAATCTTTGAGAATTTCTGTATTTTGTTCACCATTTTTTTTCTTGGGCTATTACTTGAAATTGAGATGAATTGAATTGAATTTGCATACAAGCAGCAATGTCAT
The DNA here is from genome assembly GCF_056152115.1 of Neolamprologus brichardi. Lineage (NCBI taxonomy): Eukaryota > Metazoa > Chordata > Actinopteri > Cichliformes > Cichlidae > Neolamprologus > Neolamprologus brichardi. The sequence goes on from NC_142123.1 coordinate 31,021,110, forward strand.
CTCCTGCACATCTTATGTAAGCTGTTATTACAAAGCAAAACAGCCGATTTCAGTTCGCAAAATGTAAATATGCAGATTGGAGCACAATTTAAGCTTCATGTTTATGATGGAACTGCAGTCCTTACAGGCAATAAATAAATATTAGGCGGGATTAGTTGATCTCTAGTGACAGTTTCAGCAGATGCTGAATGGAGTGCTGAAAAGAGAACATTAGAAATAAATTGATACTTAATCTTTTACTCTTTCTTCACACATTTGTGGTGTTACGTTCTCTAACATGCATCTTATATGATTTGCTCTGGGTCAACTGCACAGAATGTACTGAAGAATGCCAAAGACCACCCAAAAAATTGGACATAACTTTCAACTATGGCTGCAACGACTCATCAATTAAATAACTTCATTTAAAAAAATTCTTGACAAAATGTATTTTCTTCAATGCCTTGTGTGATGCGCGGCTCTGTGGTGCACCGATGTGTTAAACTATGTAAATGCAAGTGTTTCACCCACATTTGCTATGAAAAACAGACCTGCAATACAAATGTATTTAGGAGCAGCGTATGAATAAACAGTCTGACAACATTAAGCAGACGCAGCCTCAGTTTTAAACATAAAAACCGTTGGCAGCAGTAATGATGACGCTGGCACATTTTATTGTGAAGCTGGATTCTGTTTACACACCAGGAAGAGCAAAGCGGCTGAGCTGAACATAATCTGACTAATGACATGAGAGACAAGCTGACATGGGGAAAAAACAGGAAGTGAAAACATTGATGTGGGAAAACTGAAAACACTGGGTCACCAACCCAGGAACCCTGACACTAGCTCTCTAGAGAGAGATCAAATTGGTGATTGTTTGATTTCCACTTGGTTGCATGCATGTACTTTGTGTGGCACACTGTGTGGTTTAGGAGGCAGGGTGTGTCTGTTTACCTTCGTGGTTGGGAGCCTGTCTCTGTTATGAAAAAAAAATGATTAGATTATTAAAAGCTTATAAGCTACAGTGAGACTAGTTGCTGGCACCTTGTCTCACGGTCTTGAGGGTTGCACAGTAGCACTGTTGCACGTCTAGGGTCCTACAGCCGGTCGTATCCCCTGGCGTATTGCCCACGGTTTTGCAGGTTTACACAGCCAGCAGGACCTGGCTGTGGCTAACGTGTTAGCTCAGCAAGCAAAAGCTTCACTGGCCTGCTAGAGGAACCCAGCTTGTTCTCACAAGTTTCACTCTCAGGCTTCCCAGTTCATAACATGTAACATCAAGCATCTCATTCACACCATAAGATAAACAATAAGAGCAGTGGTGTGGGGATGCTTCGTGTCTTACCCGTTGAGACATGGGAAACCCAGTGTGTGTGTTTGTGTGTTGTCTTCTGGTTTCTATGTTATGGCTGTCTTTGCCCCGTGTGAGTACGGCAGCCCGAATGTCTCATAAACATATGGCATCCCTCTCTATGCCTCTAGGAGACGGGCATGAAAGATGGTTCCTGAGGGTTGCCCAGCAACTTACAATTCACATATCTGTGCCCTGGCTACCCCTTGGTACCTGGACCTTGTCCTCAGTGCCATCTTTCAAACAGCTTGAGGACACTGACCTGAAATGTCTGTCCCTGAAATTGCCTTCTTGCTGGGTATAATATCTACCAAAAAGATTAGTGAACTCCATGCTCCATAGGTCCACAGGCATTGCTGCAGGTGGTTGCCGGACAGGAAAGGGGTGATCCTCCAGCCCAACCATGCATTCATGCCGAAGGCTACGAATAACTCCCACTGAGGGCTTGAAGCAGTGTATGTCAGGCATATCCAGCCAATTAAGAGGAAACACTAGCTCTTTGTGAGCTCCCACTTTAGGATCCCGGGCAGACATCTGTCTAAGTAAAATAAGAAATATTGTATTAATTGCATTAATATTCAAAAATGTAAAAAAGCCAAAATCAATGTACATGGTTCAATTAGCCATACAGGTTGGACACTGAATTATTATTATTAATAGTAATTAATAATAAAATAATTCAGTGCTGCTGAAAACATCTGTTTTGTAACATGTAATGTAACATGTTACCAACCCAATTCAGTCATTACATTAGAGTTACAATTATGGCATTATTTGTCTTATACTTTGTGTTAAATTATTGTTTTTTTCCCCAGTTGTATCCATAAAGGTTGAGTTGAAAGAAAACAAATCAAACAGGCTTTTTTTTGTCCTGTGAACTCCTCCTCAGCTGATTTCTGTTCCTGAGGGAGAGGAAGATAGTGGAGCAGTCTACAGCGGAGATATGGTCATTGTAACTATATATCAACTATATATTTTTAGTAAACTACCTGTCACAAACCTCTTGGTAACTCACAGTTTTGTGTCACTATTTGATGCAGCAATAGGGCTGTGCTCTTCATGCAAACTGATCCCAGGTGATTACGATATGATGGCAATCTGTCTGTGTTTATAAATTAGATGGTGATTAACTGCAAACCTGCACCACCAGGATCAGTTGCCTCATCCCAGGTGATTTGTGGACTTGCATTGTAACCATAGTGGTCGCCCAGAGGTTGAGTACGCTGCATGCTCAACGCTACAACACAGAGCAAACACCATCCCCAATGACACAGCGGCCAGGGAGGCAGAAGAACAGCACATGAAGAAGGCCCTGAGTAAATGTGGTTATCCCAGCTGGACTTTTGTCAAAGCTGGAAAGACACCTAAAGAAAGCTCCAGCCGACCCAGGAGAGAAGGACAACCGCTGCCCAAGCGAAAACCTGCAGTGATCCCATATGTGTCAGGAGTATCGGAACAGTTGAGACGCATTTTTTCTAAACGCCGCGTCTCTGTGGCTTTTTAACCCCAAAACACGCTCCGCCAAAAATTGGTCCACCCCAAGGATAGAGTCCCCCGACCAGTGTTGGGTACAATGTGTTACTAAGTAACGCGTTACTGTAATTAAATTACTTTTCCACTGAAAAAGTAGAGTAACTAATTACTGTTAATTTTTAGGTATTTTAATTACAGTTACTTACAATGTACTTGCGTTACATTGTAAAATAATTAAACTCGCTGAATATCACTATTTAATTTCAATAATTTGTCTTCTAAACGTAGAAGTAAACTCTGCCTCTTTAACATCGTTGCAGTGCAGGTGCACGTCATTTTGCGCCAGTTTGCTGCATAGTCGTATTCTAAAGCGGAAGATGTCGGACTCGGCTGAAGCGAGTGGCTGTTTTTTTAAAATGGACATATTCCCGTCTCTTCCCTTTTCTGAAACAAGCAGACAAGAATATTACACTAATATGTAAGCTATGTCCTGGGGAGAAAAAACTATCGGCTGCTGTTAATAGCAGTAATCTACTGAAGCGGCTGACACGAGAGCACAGACGAACACTTCTGAGTGATCCTTGTTCATCATCCATGGATAACACCGCGGCAACTCCTGCTAAGCAGGCAAAACTTGATTTTACTTCAGCAGCACAGAAAGCGTCTGAAGGTGAGCTTAAAAAATGATTGCCGGCTACATTGTGGAAGAGATACTACCTCTGCGTACTGTAGAGTCTCCGTCTTTAAAAAAATTTATTTATTATTTAAAGAGTTTAATTTCTATTGTTTGCCCACTCAAGGTTTATAGGGATTTTAAGAAGTATTTAGTTAAATTACTTATTTAGTAATTAAGTTACTTTAATGACACAGTAATTAAATAAGTATTTTAAACACAATATTGACTAAGTAATTAGTAATTAAATACTTTTTTAAAGTAACTTCCCCAACACTGCCCCCGACACAAACAGAGTAACATAGTGTCAGTGGTTATGAGAATTTGCATAATTATGATTAAGGAACTGACCTCCCAGCCCATTGTTCCCTCAGTGGGCTGGTTTCAGTCATTATGCAAATGTACTGTTTATAAGATTGGGGAAACCTGCAGTCAGCTGAGACTGAAGAAGTCACTTGGATGAGTGACGAAACGTTTCTCCCACAAAACGCTACGTCCAGATGAACAGAATCAACTTACAGCGACAAAGGGAAGCAAAAGTAGACACACTGACATAGCACACAACACTGTCACAGTAAAACAGGAAATACGACACATACGCACAGACAGTCAGAGCTTCACACAACAACATAACAGACTCAGAGGGTAACACAGGGAACACAGAGACAAGGCTGACTAGATGTGAAACGTGGGATCAGGACAAGCTAAAGACAAGATAAACAAACCCAGGAATAACAATCATCAAAGAATTTCTTTTCTTTCTTTTTTCTTTTTTTATTTTGCCTGTCCTGTAACATGAAATAAGCAGAAAAAGTATCCCTTTTGTCCATGTACATCACAGGTGTCGAACTCCAGGCCTCGAGGGCCGGTTCCTGCAGGTTTTAGATGTGTCCTTGATCCAAGACAGCTGATTTAAATGGCTAAATTACCTCCTCAACATGTCTTGAAGTTCTCCAGAAGCCTGTTAATGAACTAATCATTTGATTCAGGTGTGTTGACCCTGGGTGAGATCTAAAACCTGCAGGACACCGGCCCTCGAGGCCTGGAGTTTGACACCCCTGATGTACATGGACAAAATTTACCCTTCTCCTTTTTATAAGTCAGCATGACTTTAGAATATTGTTTCATTAGGAAGGCTCATTCATGTCCATTCACCTGTTCTTGCTCCAGGTTTCCTTTTTTTTCTTTTTTTTGTGTCTGTAACTTGTTGGGGGGGGGGGGGGGGGGGAGTGTTAGGATTGCTGTAAGCCTCAAATAAAGGCAGTTTTCAGTTATCTTCACTTTTGGTTCCTCTGTACAACTGATGATAGAGCATTTAGTGTTTTTATCTCTTTGTTGTTACTGTTTAAGTTCAGTCTATTGTGCATTTGTCAACTCAACACAATCTGAATAAAAACTGAACAGTAAAGGTTAATTTAGTAGAGTAAAAACTAAACATTGTACAATACAAAGATAATGAATAGCTGTTTAAACACCAGCAAACTGGGTAAAAGGCATTTCCAGGTGTTTCTATAACTTATTTTGTCAGAGAAAAGGGAAACAAGATGTCCCTCGAAACTTCGCACACCACAAATGCATGGTTCACTTCCTTTTTATACATAATTAGCATATCTTAAACACTTTAAACACAAAACTTCTGCTTCCGTCCAGGCTCACTTACTGTTACGGGGTGTATTTACTGTATGTCATCATACAGTACGACATAGAGACGCGAACTTGACACGGTGGAGACAGCAACTAAGAAACTGTTAAAGCTTCTGCTTTTTTCTTTTAGGCATGCTATTAATTTTTGCAAAACCAATAAATTTTCTGTTGCTTTGCACAGCTGGCTGAATTCACCAATCCACACAGCAGGTGAATCCACTTGGCTAAGAGGTGAGTGTTTAAGAGGTGGCCATTTCAACTCTGTGATAGTTTGTGATAATTTAGTGTGTATTTCTTTATGGACACTTCTGAAAATGGACCCATACTGTTGGTTCTGTCTCCTGCATCGGAGTATGTAATGAGACTGGGATTTTGTGCAATTCTTGCAAGGTCATAAATTACATATTGTTATAATTACACAATCTGTTCCAAACCCTAAACAGTCCCTGACTACTAGGACCTCCAAGCCTGTGGTCAGCTCTTGCACTGAGGGGGTGCAGAACAGAGTGTGATGCATTTGAAGGCAGAACTACATTGCTGAGAGAAGATAGAAGTTTCTGGTTTGCAAGTGAAGACGGAAAAGAGGGAGCATTAAATATGAAAGTTGGTCACACTTTGAGCTGCTTCATCTTCCTCAGTGAGTAAATCTTCCTATTTCTCTGATTTTCTGTTTGTTTTCTTTTTTTATTTGAGTTAATTGGTAAATTTTGCTCATTGTTGAACAGTTTCCATCTATCTCCTGTGGTTAAGCATGTTGTTCTACCATATTGTTCAGATTCAAAAATACACTTACACTGCAGTTTACTGAAAACACGTCAACTCCTTAATATAAACCTACACAAGCATCTTTTAGCACAACCACGGTTTGCAGCTTATTTTTGTTAGTTTCCTCCCACTTTGCTCCCTAGAAATAATCTTTATAATATATGAAGAGGTCTTTCTTCCATACTATTTCAAAAAGTGCAGTCTAACTTGTACAACCACTCAAACTGGACTGTTTCTTCATAACAAACCAGAGAAAAGAGTCTTAAAAGAGACCTCGGCTAAGATATTTATAAGCAGTTAAATGATACCATAATTTTCAAAACTACCCAGAAAATTGGTTCCTCTTTCTTCCGTTTAGAAAATGTTTACAAAGCAACAATCTTTTTTTGCATGCATCTTTATCAACACAAAGGGGAACAACATCGCTCAAGTGTTAAACTTAGAACTTGAAGTGCTAACCAACAGTTTAAAAAATGTCATTTGACAAAGAAACACACTAAAAGGAAATTAAGATGTCATCCCAGACCAATAAATTAAATCCATTTTCTCTCTTGCCGGATCTTAATTAAATCTTCCTCAGCAGATGGTTTGTGTACATGTCAGGAAGAATCAGGAAGTTCATCTCTTTTGGATTTAACGAACATAAAACATATTGCTGTATTTTACAGGAATATAGTGAGTCTATAATGTTTATCATTTTCACAGGCCTGCATGGAACCATTGGTCTCGCCAACGCAGAAAGTTCCATCCATACAGGTAAGTGAAAACATCACAAGCGAATGCAGATTTGTAATCCCTTGAAGGAGAATGCTCGTGTGCGTCTCTTAAGACTCATTGGATTACCAAATGACAAAGTGTGATTTGTCACTCCAGAGATCACGTTAATGCTCTAGAGTCCTCTGACGCTGTGCATTGTGCTTGGTGATCATGGAAAACCCATTCCATGAAGCTCTGTGTACACTGTTCTTGAGCTAATCTGAAGGCCACGTGAAGTTTGGCGGTCTGTAGCCAATGACTGAACAGAAAGTTGGCAAGCTCTGGGCACTATGCACCTCAGCATCTGCTGATCCCACTCTGTGATTTTACTCTGGCCTTTCACTTTGTGGCTGAGTTGCTGTCGCTCCTGATAGCTTCCTGTTTGTTATACTAACACTAACAGTTGACTGTGGAAAATTTAGTAGTAAAGAAATTTCATGATTGGATTTGTGGCACAGGTGGCATCCTTTCACGATACCATACTGGAATTCACTGAGCTCCTGAGAGTGACCCTTACTTTCACAAATGTTTGTAGCAGCAGTCTGTTTGCCTGGGTGCTTAATTTTATGTCTGTGGCAATGGGACACCTGAATTCAATGATTTGGATGGGTGAGTGAATACTTTTGGGAATATAGTGTATATTAATGCCTAATGAGGGAAACGAATAAGCAGGTGGGAACACAAGTGGAATTATCAGGGAACAGGGGACTAAGGAAGAAAAAGTAAATATAGAGCACAAGAGATAGAAGACTACCAAACTAAAAAAGAAAAAGATATACACTGAAAAAACCCATATAACACAGAGACACTAAGGAGAATAGTGTCAAGCAAATACAAGAAAAGAACAGAACCCAGAAGATATTTTAGATAGAAGATACGATAAATAATAAAACTTAAAAGGAATTAAATCTAAAGCTCTGGGATAACTAATGAAAGAAACAAACAAACTAAGAAGCATAGGTGTCAGGGTCCTGGGTCCCCTGACCCAGCATGTTTAGTTCTTTGTGCTTTTTGTATTATTGTACTTGTGTGAGTTATTCTGTGGTTTCTAGTTTCGATCCCTTGCCCTTCATGTTTCTGTGTACCCTCTGTTCTGTGTAAGTCTGTGTCTGCATGTTTGAGTTTCCCTCTGTGTCTTTCGGTTCTTAGAGTCCTCTACCTTATGGTTTGTCTCTGTGTTTCTTAGTTGCTGCCTCCACCGTGTCAAGTTCGCGTCTCTATGTCGTACTTCCTGTTTTACTTTGAAGGTCCGTGTCTTATGTGAATGCGTCCTGCTTTCCTTGTCTCGTCAGTCCTGATTTCTCCCAGCTGTGCCCTCCTTCTGTGTCTCATTCCCCTCGTTACTTCCCAGTGTATTTAAACCCTGTGTTTCTCTGAGTCAGTGTCGTGTCGTCCCTCTTGCTGTGTGGATCTCCCTGTGTGTTTTAGTTTGTTGTTTCCCAGTTTAGTTTGTATGTTTTTTCCTGCCAGCCAATAAAGCTGTGACTTTAAGTTAACACCTTGAGTCTGAGCGCCTGCATTTTGGGTCCTACTCCTGCCTGCCACACTGCACTCCTTGACAATAGGAGGATATTTAATATAAATTAGTGCTGTCAGCGTTAATCTCGTTAAAATGACGTTAACGCTATAACTGCATTAAGGCAGCAAATCTTCGTTAGCGAGTTAACGGGAATCGCCCTGTGAGACGGCTGCACGCCGTCAACGTGTTGGTGCGATTAGCTCGTTAACACGTTTATGCCGTGCAACCCCCAGTGCGTATGCTAGAAAAGTGCTTGAAGCACAGAATAAAGTGCTGTATGAATATGGGTGAATTTGCCTTGCAGTAAAAAGCCTTTGTCTTTCAGGGATGGACTGCAGTAATTCCCAGTGTGTTGACCCCTGTCATAACTACAGTGTACTGAATGATGACTGGCGTTCAACGAATAACACAGATATTCAGGTCCTACACTGTGATAAAAACATTGACTGGCAAGGTTGGTATCGCCTGTTTCTGGGGGAATCTGGTGCTCATATTCCAGAGAGGTGTCTCGACCCCAACAGGTGTGGAACTCATGCTCCACTGTGGATAACACAACCTCATCCCACACAGTCGGGTGAAATTCTAACTCGCACTGTGTGCAGTTCTTGGAAAGGCAACTGCTGCCAATTTGAGTCACACACCATCCATGTCAAACACTGCTATGGAAACTACTATGTTTACAAACTTGTGAAGCCAGCCACATGCCAGCTTGCATACTGTGCAGGTAATGTTCTGCTTTAAATAAGATTGCACTGTAAAAAATAATTTTTTCTACCTTGTCCTTAAATTCTGCTGTTTATAACAAAAATGATTTCAACACCAACGCAGTACTATCTCTTTATTTATTGTAAACAGAGGTGAACATAACAGATCCTGGAGTTCCTTTCACCACACCTGCTCCAACACCAAAGGTCTCGTCACCCTATCGGGTCCATATCAATGTTACAACAGCAGTGGATAACAGCACAGCAGTTGAGGGGGAGGTCCGCCTGGTTAATGGAGGTAATGACTCCTGCTCTGGCAGGGTGGAGATCTTCCACGGTGGACAGTGGGGGGTGGTGTGTGATGATGCCTGGAGCCCAGAGGAAGCGCAGGTGGTGTGTAGACAATTGGGCTGTGGCAGGCTCCTCTCCATACCAACAAATGCAGAATTTGAACAGGGTAAAAGACACATCTGGTTGGACAATGTCACATGCTCAGGCAGCGAAACACAGCTCTCTGAGTGCCATCACTCAGGGTTTGGATCCCACAACTGCAGCCACCATGAGGATGCTGGTGTCATCTGTGAAGGTAAATTTGTGCAGCTGGAGGTCTCTGTTTTATGGTCTGTCTATGGTATGTTTAGTCGAGAGGTTTGCAATCACTAACAATTATAGAAATATTACATTTTTGAATTTTACGGTATTATAACCACATGATTTTAACATAAAATATTTTGTCTTTTCATCATGAATTATTGGAAATGTCTATATTTTTAATCTAATTAAATCTAATTTTTCTTTATTTAGTCAATTAATCAATGATATTTTCAATAACTCTTATTTCCACTTCCTGTGGGGAAACCTCCTGTTCAAGACTCCAGTACCTCACCTGCTCAAGTCTGCCCACCTGTGAATATCGCCAGGTTATCTCAACTCGTTCCACAGCATAATTAAAATAATGACCCCAGAAACATATGAATTTGAAAATAATCAAATGTATTTTTAACATTGCTCAATAGGTCAGTTAGAATAAAAATGAAATGCATAAAAAATGTATTAAGTAATACAAATTAGTGCTAGTATTTAAACAAAAAATATTGTGCAAATAGGAAATCATTTTTTGTAAATTCAAATAAAGCTTCAAATTATATAAGATTTTATTTTCCTGTCCAAAATAACAAGCTTCCAAAGTTTCAGTTCATGAATTCACGATTGCAGTGGTCGGATTCAGCTTTGTTTTCTGTGAAATGCTTTCACATTTTTAAAATCTCTTGTTCCATTTTCTTCCATCCTCCTGGTTGCATTACATTCTTCTTTGCTAGTATTGAGTGCAGTCGTTGCAGATGACACGGGCGATACTGCCCTGTAACTTCCTGTTCCTGTTATTGCAGATAAAAAATCCATTTATGTGCTTTTAGAATATGACGAGTCGACAATAATGGACACTCTTTTGAGATGACGTCCCCAGCAGCTAATAATCACTCTAAAGACGCTCTCTATAATGAGTCTGAGAGGTGCATGAGCCTCTTTTCAGGACAAATTCATTCATATGCATGTGCTTAATACTAGTAAGACGGAACAAAACAGAATTTGAAAAAGACTAATCACAAATTTGGTTGTATATTATAGTTTCTCTCTTGGTCTTCTCTCAATGAGCTTCATGATGTAGTCACCTGAAATGGGTTTCACTTCCTTGTCAGGGTTATTTGTGGAATTTCTTGCCTTCTTAATGTGTTTGAACCCATCAGTTGTGTTGTGCAGAAGTCAAGTTGGTACAGAGCTGAAGCCCTATTTGACAACTGTTAGAATCCATATTATGGCAAGAACCAATCAGCCAAGTAAAGAGAAACGACAGTCCATCAGTACTGAAGGTTAAACTTTAAATGTGTCCACAAGTGCAGTCTCAAAAACCAAGCACTATGACAAAACTGACTCACGTGAGGACCGCCCCAGGAAAGGATGACAAAGAGTCAAGAGTCATCTGAGTCACCAGCCTCAGAAATCACAAGTTAACAGCACCTCAGTTTAGAGCCCAGATGAATGCCACACAGAGTTCCAGCATGAAAATGACCCCAAACACACTTCCAGACTGTGTTAAAGAAGGAGAGTGATGGAGTGCTGCGCCAGATGGCCTGGTCTCCACAGTCACCTGACCTAAACCCAATCAAGATGGTTTGGGATGAGATGGACCGCAGAGTGAAGGCAAAAGGACCAACAAGTGCTCAGCATCTCTGGGAACTCCTTCAAGACTCAATGAAGCTCATGGAGAGAATGTCAAAAGTGTGCAAAGCAGTAATCAACGCACAGGGTGGCTATTTTGAAGAATCTAAAATATTAAACATGTCTTGAGTTATTTGACACTTTTTTATTTACTACATAATTCCCTATGTGTTCATTCATAGTTTTAATGCCTTCAGTGAGAATCTACAATGTAAATGGTTACGTAAAAAAAGAAAAAACACTAAATAAGGTGTGTCCAGACTGACTGGTAGTGAGGCTACTCCTGTTTAATAGTTTACTGTCACGTTTCTCTCATTAGCTAACAAAACTGAAATTGTGTTTTCTCAGCAAGCATCATCTATGAGATGTTTCCAACAGGTAAGCTAAGATAAACATTACTGTAGAAACATTAGGATAACCATTACCGTACAGACATTAACATAAACAAGGTATCAATCCAACGCACTCTCTAAAACTGATCTATTCAGAGTAGATGTCACAGGAGCTGCCGTGCACTGTAGTGCCGCCGTGGAAGGAAAGCTCCACTTTGTACAGTCTGCATTTAACTTTGTTTTCTATGAAACACTTTAACATTTTTTTTAAAATGTCTTTTTCCAATTTCTTCTGTCCTCCTGGTCGTGCTACGTTCTTCTTCATTAGTATTGAGTACAGTCTTGGCAGACGAGGGGTGATACTGCCCCGTAGCTTCCTGTAATGTATTACAGTTACAAAAACACAGGTGGTTTTAAAATATGACGCATAAACAATAAAATTTAACATCAACGTATTTTTATAGTCAACGAATTGTTGGAGCCCTGCCTGTTATGGGTGTAGCCTATTGGCCAAGTATTCATACTGATGTAGATGAGACCTTACTGTATTATGTGAAAAGAAAGCATGTATTGAAAAATCAAGACTATGCAACTTAAAGTACAAATTGAGTATACTGCTAACAGGACCCATGCATAAATTACTAACACCTTATAGTAATATGCAAATAGTGTTTACTATAGTCTAAGGAGCTTGGAAAGAAAAGCGTCTGGACTTCTTTAAGTTGCTTGAAGACGTTTCAGCTCTCATCTGAGAAGCTCCTTCAGTTCTAAGGTCAAATAGTGGAGAGGCCCAGATTTAAACCAAGTGGGAGTTTCCCCCCCACAGAGGGACAAAGGAACCCCTGATGATCCTTTAATCGCCTGAGCCGAGGTGTGAAACTGGGTGTGGGTCACAATCAGCCAGAGTTTCGGGAGAGTTCATTGTGAAACCTGGCCCCACCCTATCATGTGATTTCCTGAGGTCAGATGGCCCAGGATGTGAGTGGGCGTTAAGACATCTGGGAAGAGATATCAAAACTGGATTAACTCCCACTGGGTTTAAATCTGGGACTCTCCACCATTTGACCTTAGAACTGAAGAAGCTTCTCGGATGAGAGGTGAAATGTCTTCAAGCAACTTAAAGAAGTCCAGACGCTTTTCTTTCCAAACCTGGATGACTGAGAACCTTCACAGACAGTGTTTACTATAAATACACACAGAGTATTTAAACTTAAGAGGGTCAGTGTCCTGATATTACAATGAAAATAAGAAATATACCAAATTAAAGTCTTTTTTTGTTGCTTAACTGAAATTTCAATGAATTACTATCAGTTACCAATAACTCTTATTATAAGCCGCCAAACCAATATAACAGAAGATGAAAGATGCAGGCCTGAATATGTAGCTGGGGATCGACTTAGCTGTCACTTCGTGGATTTGGCAGCAGGCAATTTATGGATTTGAGTAATAGTTTTTACCACAACTACTGAAATGTATGTAATTGTTCATTGGGAAGAAGACATTTCACATTTAAAGTATTAATGCTATTATTATTATGCATGTCATATAAACAAAGACTGGTTCACAGTTTAGATTATTTCTTTTTTTCTTTTTTTCCTCTCTCTCATCCAGGCTCTCACCCAGATTTCTCCCTGCTTTTGGTTGTTATAATTGTGGTCATGGTAGTACTAATGCTGCTTTCTGTTCTGATGTTGATCTACAAAAGAAGGACCAAGACCTCTGTTGGTGAGTAAACTTCTACCACTATCTGTACCTTTAACAGTTATTCAAATTATTTATCTTCAGACCTTCTATCCAACAGGATAGACACCAACTTCACTCACACTTAATTTAATCTAATGATGTAAAATATCAATTTTTGTCTTTTTCCTAGATTTGGACAGAAGGAGAAACTCAGACCACAACCAGACTGAGGTGACTCGTCTGTATTTGCTTTACTATTACTCTGTAACAAAACAAAGCACAGTGTGAATTTGTAGCTCAGAAAAAGTCAGGCTTTTGCTTTTTATTTAGTAAATACAGATGTTCTCTCACCCAATGGAACAAATGGTTTTCCACAATTAACATTCAAATTCAATTTCCTAATTGGTGATTTATACCAAGAATGTATCAGATGTCTTTGTGTAGTTTGAACATTAACAATCCCTCAGAGGCATATGAATGAATGATAAGAGGCAGGTCAAGTTTGGAGGAACACCCCATTTATACAGCATCTACATTTATGACAAAGGATAACAAAAAATAATTTAATCTCTCGAGGACAGAGGGTAAGCTCACTACATGAATCATCCATTACTCACAATCCCCTGTAATTGCAGTATGTCAAGAATGGTTATGTCTCTAAATGGATGGAGTGATCTCTGTGGGAAAAGATGGCATCACATCAGAATTATCTAGCTAAAGTGCAAATTATTTAAACCCGTGTTAAATTTGTAGGTTTGTTCACTTCCAAAGAAATGAACAGTCTCTAAAGTGATTTTATGGTTTCAGTTTATTGGAGAGAAACAATCAACCAAAAATCTAGAAAAAAACCCTACAAATTACATAAATTATAAACACGTATCAGGATGAATTTTGCCCCACTCCCAGTTGATCCCAATAGCCTTCAGTTTATTAACAAACTCCTGTGACGTTTTGGGCTGATACACTAGCTTTCTAGTTATTATCCCCATGAGGATGGTTGCACTGAGAATGATTGATGGTCATTTTATATCGCTTCCATTTCCAACAGTGCACCAATTGCACCAACAGTGGTGAACTTCTCACCAAGCTTCTTGCTGATGGTCTTGTAGCCATTCCAGCTGTGTTCAGGTCTGCCGTGTTATTCCTGACATCCTTTGACAGCTCTTTGGTCTTACCCACGGTGGTGGAGAGACTGGAATGAACAAAAGCTATTATTTAACACAGCCAGATGAACTTCTAATTGCATTCATATTTATGTCCATGACACACAAGCACATACCTCTGCGTGAATCCCCTGTTACTCTGAAGATTACCCACAGTCCTTTGCAATTCCTAGCCAATGTGACATTTGAGACAGTAGGTGGTAGCATTGGCCCATTAACATTAATCTTTTTTGTGCAACCGCAGACACACGATTCCTTAGTATCTCTTAAAAGCTGCCTTACAGCTGTTATAATTTTTTTTTTATAGTTTTTAGTGCTTTTCTACTCAAACCATCAGCTTTGGCAAGGGATATGTGTCAAGCAGACTGGAGCAGCCAGGGATTGAACCACCAATCTTCCAATTGTTAGACCTGCTCTGTCTCCTGAACTACAGCCACCTGTGTTATTTTCTATTTTTTCTTTTCTTTTTTTTATTTGAATATTATTTAAATAATTTATTTTGCTTTCTTTTTTCCCCAGATTGCCCTCTATGAAAATTTTTGTCCAGTCTCCAGATGTGACGATTCAATCTACCAGAGCCTCGATCCCACCAGCAGCGACCAAGACCAAACCTACTGCAGTCTCACGCACTCAAAATAGACAGTTTCAGACATGCATTCAGATCATCTCATATGACACAGAAAATGCTTATTTTTATGCGCGTGCACAAAAAGTCTGAAGCAGAAATTTTGGCTTTTACAGAGGAAGTTGATAATGTGATACTCGTTATCTCCAAATGAGGTTTTAGTTTTCATCGAGCCAGGTAATTCAAAGAAAGCCTGTCTGTGTTCATAGTGTACCCCTCTGGTCAGACAAAGCTAAACAAACACTTAACCTACTGGTATATTTGAAGGATTTTGCTCCTTATCAGTTTAAAAGATGTTGGCTATTTTTTTAAAGTCAGTGTTCACCTTTGGACCTTTTAATATGCCCGATGTAGGGAGTTTTTCATGTTCACCTGCAGCTTTGGCAATTCTTGATAACTGAGCCCCAGACAGTGAGATTCACTGAGCAATTTGCACAGCAGCAGTAAACCAAAGTTTATATATTTAGTGAAAAAAGCAAAATATGTTGTTTAAGGTTAAAATCAATTATTTTTGCAACAGCAAATATGATAGTAAAGGTATCATTTTTAGAGAAAAAAGCGTTTGACTTTTTAAAGAATGTCAACAACATTCAGTAACTTCAAGCAAAATACCTCCTGGTGATGCAAAATGAGTGAGTCGTGAGTTAAACTTCTCATGGCAAGCAACTAAAGCAACTACCAATGAGAGTAGAAATGAAAATATTGATGATTGTGGCTCAAGAGTTGGGAGTTCGCCTTGTAATCGGAAGGTTGCCGGTTCGAGCCCCAGCTCGTACAGTCTCGGTTGTTGTGTCCTTGGGCGAGACGCTTCACCTGTTGCCTACTGGTGGTGGTCAGAGGGCCCGGTGGCGCCAGTGTCCGGCAGCCTCGCCTCTGTCAGTGCGCCCCAGGGTGGCTGTGGCTACAATGTAGCTGCCATCACCAGTGTGTGAATGGGTGGATGACTGGTTGTGTAAAGCGCTTTGGGGTCCTTAGGGACTAGAAAAGCACTATACAAATACAGACCATTTACCATTTTTACCATGATTAACCTATGACAGTATAGATTAGGCAACCAGAAGCTGTAATTTCCACTAGGGGCTGAATGTTAGCGGCAAAGTGATGCACAATGTGAGTCACTTTCTGTGTGAATGCCCTTTTACTTGTTTTGTAATCACTGCCTACAACAAACTCACAGTTTGAAGCCACCAGGCTTCTGCTGCTGATGTTCTCATGCAGGAGTCTTCTGTGGTCACTGTTTAAGTACCTTGATAACAAAGCAGTCAAGGTTTTATTGCCACATCCTTTCTGAGTACTTTTTCCTGATGATGTGCATCAGTTTACCAACTTGTAATGTGACTTCCAAGAGAATAAAGCACCATTCAACAAAGCAAAAGTCATCTCAAACTGGTGTCATTAACACTTTGTTAAGCTTCAATCACCAGAACACTTTAAAGATACAGTGAAACAGAAATTTCAGTGTCCAGCTGACAAAATCTGAAGAACTTCGATTGTGTCAAACTCATTAGCCACATACAGCGAGAAGCCAGTGCGTGCACAAGAGTGTCTGCTTTAAACTTAGGGCATAAACATAATTTCATGAATGCAGCAACACAGATGAGATGCTTTTTAAGCAGAAAATGAAATGAAAATTAGCCTATGACACATTTAGAAGAAGGTGTGTGTGTGTGTGTGTGTGTGTGTGTGTGACCTCATTATTGAGAGAAGTTCCTGTTTTGTGAGTTAAGAAGGAAGAGAAACAGCATTAAACCATCAGGGCCTCAAGATGAAAGCCTGTCACACTCTGGTCTGCTTCATCATCCTTAGTGAGTAAATTATATTCTTAATTCTTGTGTTCTCTTTCTTTCTTTGTTGTTTGCATCTTTATTTTCTGTTTATTAAAAACAGAAAATTGTGTCTGTTTATTAAATCAATCACCAGGTTTGTTTGTTTGTTGGTTTTTCATGTTGAATCACTGATTTCTGTTGAACCACAAACTGTTTCATTCTTTCTTAATTTTCTTCTCTTACATGTTTGTTTTGTGGTGTTTAGAGCTGGAAACATGTAACTTGAACATGCAGGTCACTGAAAATAGAAGTTTTAAAACAATAACAAAAAATGTCTGTGAAGGTTCTCAGTCATCCAGGTCATCGTAGTCTAAGGAGCTTGGAAAGAAAAGCGTCTGGACTTCTTTAAGTTGCTTGAAGACGTTTCACCTCTCATCCGAGAAGCTTCTTCAGTTCTAAGGTCAAATGGTGGAGAGTCCCAGATTTAAACCCAGTGGGAGTTAATCCAGTTTTGATATCCCTTCCCAGACGTCTTAAGGTCCACTCACATCCTGGGCCATCTGACCTCAGGAAATCACATGATAGGGTGGGGCCAGGTTTCACAATGAGCTCACCCGAAACCGTGGCTGATTGTGACCCACACTCGTTTTCACACCTCGGCTCATATGATTAGGTAGAGGATCATCAGGGGGTCCTTTGTCCCTCTTTGGGGGGAAACTCCCACTGGGTTTAAATCTGGGACTCTCCACCATTTGACCTTAGAACTGAAGAAGCTTCTCGGATGAGAGGTCGAAACGTCTTCAAGTAACTTAAAGAAGTCCAGACGCTTTTCTTTCCAAACTCCTTAGAATAAAAAAAAAAAAAATCACATAAATAATATTCTTTAAGCTGCATTTTGCTCCTTAGTTCTTGTTAGGTTCATCCTAATCTCATATGCAGAAATGGCTATTCTCATTTTTGTTGTATCTTTTGTGAACGTTGGCCATACTAAAACTCGCAGGTGTCTTTTCATGTATAGACAGTCTCACTGTTTTTCCAAATACAAATGTATCCAAGCAAACTAGCTGGAAATGTATATTTAGACACAGCTAAATTCTACGAGCATTTTCGAAACCCCACATGCACCTGGTTCCTCTTTTTTGAACTAATGAGGCTTCAGTCAGTTTTCTTTAGGCTCACAAGAAAAACCACAGCATGCATGTTCAAAAAATGAAAATTTTAATGTTGAGCAACAATTCCAAAACCTTTTCCATGATAGAAACAATGAATATTTAATACACTGTAAAAAAATATGGAGATGAATACATCATTAGAAGCAAATGACACTCAAGTAACTCTCAGTCAGCAGATGTCAGAATCAGGAAGTTTGTTTTTTAAATTTTTTAAATATTTAAATAACAATATGACGAATTTAACTGTACACTTAAAGCACATAACGATCTGTCTTTATAGGATGATGGTAACTATTGAATGCTAATCTTTTCAGCAGCACAGCAGGATGCTCTTGTCAATGCAAAAACACCCAGACACAGAAAAATGGAAGGAGAAGACGTCACACTTGAATGCAGCTTCTTTATCCGTGGAAGCAGGAGGCTCTTCTGCAAGGAAGAATGTGAAAAGGGAAACATTCTGATTAATACAACTGCTGACACATTTCAGAGCGGCAGATACAGCATTCAATATGTCAAAAAATTTTTTAAATATGATATTATGTATGTGAGCATCACACAGCTGAAACAGTCTGACTCAGGATGGTACACGTGTACTTTGGACAGCACTTGGAAACCAGATTATTTTGAGATAATTGTCACTGAAGGTAAGTCTCTACAAAAATTGTATTCATATTTCTGAAGATGTGAACATATTCACATCTCATTGGCAACAACATTTCTTTCAACTGATCTCCATTCAGTCATTTTTTGAATATAAGCTTAGCGTTGCCATAAAACACCTGTTAACCCACATTACTCGCATGCAGACATACAAACTGCAGGATTGTTTTTGTACTGATTGTTTCTTTGTTCACAGCTGTAAAAACTTCAACACCAGGCTCTACTCCAAAAGCTTTTTCATCATCAACCTTTCTCCTATCAACCTCAACAACAGCAACAACAACAACACAAAGTTTTAACTTCAGTTTAGAAAGCGCTACATCTACATCCTCCTCCACTGAAATCCTGAACCGTTCTGAGACACCTGCAGGTCCAGGTATGGGTTCATCTGTGTATTTATCAAAAACCTCAACCACATTCAAGAGCAGTAGAAACATCGCTCAGACATATTACTGACTACTAAAGTGTAAGCATGAAGTGTAAACTTTAATTTATTAATGGGTCCTTATCTTAACCTTATAATTACTAATGATGCGTTGTCATTTATTTGATTTTGTAATTTTAAGCACAATTTACAAAATGTGTAAAGTTTTCAAACAAATAAACAGTGCAAGAGTTAAATGAAGAACTCGGGAACTGCACATGAACAGCTGAGTGAGACCACGTTTGACTTCCTTAAAGCACCATGACATGAGATCTAGATGACAGATGTTATAGACTTCCACTTCTGTGTGGTTACCTGTTACTGTGTGGTCATGTCTCAGTGTTTTAAATGTGGTGTCAGGGGATAGAAAAAGATCAAATGCTTTATACATTCTCTCACGTCCATTTTGGAAGTTTCAACATTCTTCTAGAACTTTGCTGACATTTGTGACTCCTTATATTGATCCTATGACTATTGTGCCATCAAAAAGTAGACAAAAATGCAGCGGGGAAAAGACGGCACAGAACTGGCCAATCACAATAGCTGTGGGCTACGTCGACCTGACATTACGTTACATTTCTCATGATGTGCATGCAAGCTTAACGTAAAAAGTTAGACTTGGTAGTCACACACAGGACAGCCTCATTTGAGTAGTTGGCACTGCATGTGATGGAGGATTCAAGTGCAACAGTCGAAACTGAAACTTTATCTTAAAATAAATTAGGAGGACCAAAAGTAATTTCATACAAATGAAATGTAACTCACAGTATCTGTGTTTTGTTTGTATAATATAATAATAAAAAGAAATGTGTTCTCTTGAGGTGCAGATAAGCCGCTTTATGTGATTCTGATTCTGGTCATTATGATCACCCTCTTATCAGCCGCTTTGCTGATTTTCTATAAGAAGACGAAGGCCACTAAACCTAAAGGTGAGTCTGCAGCACACCTGTGTTTTTACCACTTCAGAGCAATGCAAATTTATTTCCTGCAGATTAACCTCAGGGTTAACCTTAATTACGTTTTTATACTGCACTGCAAAAATTCAAAAACTTACCAAGTATATTTGTCTCATTTCAAGTCAAAAATATCTCATCGCAGTTAAAATAAGACACAATCAGCTACACAGTAACACTTCAGTGAGATATATGAACTTGTTTTTAGCATCTTGCATGTTGGATCTGGAGAATTTTCACTTGTTCCAATGGCAGATTTTTTTCACTTATTTCTTACAAAAATTTTTTTTTTTTTTATTGTATTAAGTGAAAAAAAATCTGCCAATGGAACAAGTAAAAAGAGTTTTAGGATGGTTAAATGCTTATAGAAAAAAATTGTTGTTAAACTGTTTGCTGGCAACAGAAAAAAAATCAAAGAGTAAAGTTGAGTCTAAGAATCTTTATTTATTCCTAATTCTCATCAGGCAAACTCAGAGACTTTCAACACAACTGAAAAACATTAGACTCTTATATTCTCTCTGCAGAGGTCTGAGAGAGAGGCTCCTGGAATAATTTCAGTATTTTCTGGAGAACTGATTGGTCAGTAGGTGGTGATGTCAAACCTGTTGATTTCTGATCTGGAAAAAGCTGCTGTGACAACATCTGATTGTTTGACTGAAAGGTGTTCAGCACAGAGTTTGACCAGTTTTCATACATTGCTAAACAATCGACTTAGGAAAATTCAAACTCATTAAAAGCTGATGGAAGTACTAGACTGATACCCACTGGGTTGACTTATTAAGATGTTAGCATATATGAAAGCTGACAGATGTCCCGGTAAAGCTGAACATTTCAGAAGCACAACATCTGCACAGCTGGAAAAAAAGATGCAAGATGTAGCAGATTACAATGGGCATGAATTAAGTCAAGTGTGACTTGGCTGTGGCACTGAAAACATCTTTAAGATTAAGTTGAAAGATATTCAGTTTTCATTCTTTATATTGTTCCCAAGTTTAGTTCCTTTTTTTGTAGTTGGTTGTAGTTCCTGGAAGGTGTTTAAGCCAGATGTTTGTGTTCTCTCCTGCATTTTTCAGGACCTCCTGTAGAAACAGAATACGCTAATATCACACAGGTTAGTTTTAGAAATTATGAGACACGCAGTCTTCATTACCTTTTGATTTTTATCAGTTGGCCAGTATGTTATCTTTTTTCCAGAATAACCGATTGTGTGAAGAGATAAGAGACGGCTGTTCACCTCCTGTGGAAGTGTCTTTAGTTGATGCCTTTCCCAAAACCTGCCAGCGAGCTGGAGTTGAAAACCTCGAACTTTACAGCCTCGTCACCTATTCTCAGAGTAAAGTAAGTAGATGTGTGGTCTGACTGGTCAGAAACCAGAATAAACCTGTTTGGGTAGTGTCATTAGTAATCATTGACAGGATATTTTCTTTCTGCCAGCTAATAGTAAAAAAATAAAAAAATGTCCAAATTCAGTGAACACGCTCTGGTTCACGGTTATTAGGCTTGGCTAGTTTTTTTTTAAGTCCAGGACAAATCCTTTGTTCCTATAACATTATATATTTTGAATTTTAAAAATAACTCCTGTTTTATCTGCTGGATGGGTTTATTTTTTAAGTACGTTTAAAGTTTAACTTCACTTATTTTTCAGGCTGAAAATGACACAGATGAAGTTGATTACACTGAAGTGGATTTTTCCCACATTTCTGTAACTAACAGCGCCCTCTGGGGTAAATCGGGTGATGTTGTCTACTCCACACCTCAGATACATGCTAGCCTCAGGAACCACGTTAAAGATGCTTCACCTCCTCTGTACTCTATAAAACCGAAACTGAAATAAAATAAAAACTGAAAAAAGCGCAACACCTGAAGAGTCTTGCACTGTCACTGCAAAGAGAATAGAGGTTGCAGAGGGGCGTAACAACGTGTTTGAGAGGAGTTTTTTCACAAATGATTCAAAGTTTAACTTGGAAGCCACCGCGATGCAGTGTGAAACAAAAGACTTCACATGATGTGATGATGGAACAGAATATTTATGTTTTATTTACACTTTGTATGCAGTAAATTTTATCCGACTGGATGTTTAGTTTTTTGGAACGAAGCTTGTTCTCGGTAAAAGCTGTTTGTTTATGTTGTTTTGTACTGACAGTAGCTGAAAGTACTTTATGAACAGTTATAATAAAGTAAACAAGGATACATTTCTCTTAGCTACTGCATTTGAAAAACGACCTATACTGTCTTCTTTCAGTTTGGTTCTGTATTCTTATTTCACTGTTCTTACTTCATAGGAAACATATTGTACAGTGGACTGAATTTAAAAGCCAGTTTATCTGATTGATTATGTTCACTATGTAAAAAATAATCTAAATCTAAAACATGCAGTCATTGTCATCAAAATCTTTTTGTTTTAAACCTGCGGTGAGTTATAAATATTTTTAATAACGCAGAGTATCGATGTTGACCTTTGTTTCCCTCTGTTGGCTACTTCTTTTAACCTTGCACAGCACACAGTACTTTAATGAATGTTACACTATGTTCCTGAACTTTTGCCTCTTTGTGCAAAAGAGGATTTCCTGTACTACAAAGTTTCGCTTCCTAAAGTTTACCAGGGTATATCACCATGGTAACCGGTATTAAACCTAACCTGCCCTGGAGCAGGTATTCTTCTAGAGCTGATCAGATATGAAATAATTCCCTAACGACCAGTCAGTTGAACAGATGTTGGTTTCACGGTTGCTGAAAGATCCCTCAGACCTCTGTGTGTGGATATTAAAGAGTGTAAAGTTTACCAGTGCACATTTTAAAATATCCTCTTTCCCTCATGACTATGCCTGTTTTAATCCCCCCACTGGTTACAAACAATTTTATGTATTTATTTACGTTTTGTTTTTGTGAACTTCAGGAATGTATTGAGAGGTGTCCTTCTTTAAAACAGGAAGCTGATGACTCAGCTAAAGGTTGAGTCATCTGTCATCTCATGTTCTTCTGCATTTCATTTTGAATTCTGTTTTATTTTAATCCTTGCTCTCAGACAGTTGAAGACCACCGACACGGCAACTGAAAAAAATAAAACTATTTTAAATATGAATATATCTAAATACTCAATTATATTCCAATTTTCTAGTCTTTACTTAATCTTTATTTTTGCTGCTTTCTTTCTATTTCAATTCATTATTTTTGTCCTTTGCGTCTATAAATTCTTTCTTACGTATTCTTTATTAAATATTCGTTGTAAATGAATATCTTCAGTGAGCAAAAAGGTTGAATTCATAATCTTTGTGACTTTCTCTTTTGATTATTTTTTTTATTCATATCCATCCATCATTATTTCTACAGCAGCGTGTCACGTTCTTGTGTTGAGCTTGCTAGCCATCTGGCTTGCGGCTTTGTTTAGACTCCAAGGATGTAAATCCAGCCTAACGCAGCTTTAGAAGTGATGAGACACAAAAACCAACCCAGAATCCTTCACTCTGCAGTTCAAGAAGTTAAAGCAAAGGGGAGAAGTGTAGAGCTGTATGACGTGTGCGGGGGAGGGAGTCCATCATTAAGAGAAGTGAGAAGTTCCTGCTTTGTAAGACGAGCAATATGAAGACAGTATGTGGCACTGTGGTCTGTTTCATCTTTCTCAGTAAGTAAATTTTTGTATTATTACTCATTCTTGCATATCATTGCTTTATGTGGTTAAATATGTTTAATGGAACATGACGTTTGTTAAAAATATGAGGTAACTTTCCCAAATATAAACCATGCAGGAACCTTTTTTAAGCATGGCTCCATTTTTTATTACCTAAGGTTATCTTTATTTTTTTTTTGCATTGCAGTTCAATATTTAATAAAATATCCACGTATATACTTTTTTTTTTTAAGAGTAGTGTTATAGTTGAGATTTTTTATGGGGAACCGATAGTTTACAGTATCACTGTTGTGCAACACACTGGGAAAACTAAAAAAACTGGGCTCAACATTTGGACTGTTGGAGCTGTTTTGCATCTTTGATGAACAATTGTAAAGTTTAACAGTGTTTCTTTGTCAGTGTTTGTAGTTAAACATGTTCAGAGGTGTAAGTGCCTCTGAAAGTACAAGTTAACTTCCCCATTTTTATTTAAACACGACTTCAGTTTATTTTGTTTTTCAATAATTTCACTTCAGTTTTTTTTAAAGAAATTATCCTGATTTCCTTGTATTGTTGTTGAATATACAGCCAAATATCTGCATACACTTGTTTTTAATTTGTTTTATTTTAAGGATGTATTTATAGTTGACAAGCACACACTGTTGTTTCAACCTCACCGCTTTGCAACACAAAGGAAGGAAACAAGGGGAACTGGTCTTAACTGGTTTGTGTGTTATTCTAGTCTGTGCGTGTGTGTGTGTGTGTGTGTCAGTCAGGGATAGGACATAACAAATAAATACATGTAGCTTTGCTTAATCAATCAAGATGACAGAAAGATTATCTGTCAGACGACAACAGTGATTTTTAGAAGAAGGAAGAATTGAAGATGATGAAGAAGAAGAAATCCACCTGAAGTCCAGAGTCCAGTCTTTGTCACATGGGACTCTGCTGGACCAGTTATAGCAAGATGGTTTAATCAGAGTCTTACAGCAAGTTTTAAGGTGAACATGAGACGCTCCAAAACAACCACATCAGTAAAATACAGAACTATGCATGGTGTTAGAAGAGAAGTGGATGGGTTTACAGTCGTGTGTGAACAGGGTGAAAAGAGCTGGACTAAGAACGCGGCCCTGCGGTACTCCTGTGTTAATGGTGATAGCAGATGATGTAAGGTGATGTAAGGTTGCCCACCATGACCTTCTGTGCATAATCAGGGTTAAAACTGTTACTGTTGTGCAGGACATAAAATCTTATTTCTTTTCAACCCAGGTTCCATCTACTGGGAAATGCTCCCTGATCTAAATTTTGTTCCTGATAAAGCAGCAACAAAAAGAAGAGCTGCAACATGTACAGACACAGGAAGACATTATTATGTCTTCACTGCCTGCTACATTCAATCCTTTTCAGTTTGCCTACAGGCCAAACTGACCCACAGACAACGCAATAGCACTGGCTCTGCACACTGCCCTCTCCCACCTGAACCATAAGAACACATATGTGTGGAAGCTGTTTATTGACTAGAGCTCCACTTTCAACCCTATTAATCCATCCAGGTTCATGATGAATCGGTGGTTCATTATGCGACTGGATCCTGGACTTCCTGAAAGACAGACCACAGGTGGTACAAATCCGTAGTGCTGCATCATCTACACCAGGGGTGTCGAACTCCCGTCCTCGAGGGCCGGTGTCCTGCAGGTTTTAGATTCCACCCTGGGTCAACACACCTGAATCAGATGATTAGTTCATTACCAGGCTTCTGCAGAACTTCAAGACATGTTGAGGAGGTCATTTAGCCATTTGAATCAGCTGTGTTGGATCTAAAACCTGCAGGACACCGGCCCTCGAGACCTGGAGTTCAACACCGATGCTTGTTAACAGTCTGAATGGCCCACAGGAAGAAGGTGTTTGTGGTGGTGTGGGACCTGATTGACCTGACCCACTGCAAGCAGATGGTGGGTGGGCATCAAGGGGTCACCTGTGATGGCCCTGGTTTTTGTGAGACAGGAGGAGCTGGCATGGCCTCCAGGGGTGGCAGATGAAAGTTGTTTCTCAGTTATGGCCCCTATGTAGAGCACTCTCTCCAGACAAGCGTTACAAGGCCAGCAGCAGTTTCTCGTCCGGGGTTGTTCTTCCTCAGGACACAAAGAAAGTGCAGCCACTGTTGGGCCTTCTTCACCTGAACGCTGGTGTTGTGGGTCCAGGTGAGATCAGTGGAAATGTGGGTTTCCAGAAAGGGGGAGACAGATTCCCCCCATTCAACATTTAGAATCAAAGGGTTGTGGATCTGTCTGTGCCTCCTGAAGTCCATTATGAGTTCTTTTGTTTTAAGGATGTTCAGCTTCAGGTTATTTTCTGAGCCTCAGCAGGAATTATTAGAGAGGAGCCTATTCACGGTGGTGTCATCAGCATACTTGAAGATGATGTTCATTGGTTGGATTGATGCACAATTATGTGTGTGCGTGGAGTAAATTAGGGGGCTGAGAATACAGCCCTGCGGAGACTTGATGCTGAGTGACAGTTGGGCGAAGAGTTGGAGGCAGTCTGACTGACTGAGGTCTGTTTGTGAGGAAATCTTTGATTGAGGAGCATTTGGCAAGAACACGGTGGATCAGTTTGGTGGTAAATTATGTTTAACCATTCTTTGCTTGAAGATGATGCAACAGCCAGTGTTGGGACGGTTACTTTTAAAATGTATTCCATTACAGAATACAGAATACATGCCCCAAAATGTATTCTGTAACGTATTCCGTTACGTTACTCAATGAGAGTAACGTATTCTGAATACTTTGGATTACTTAATATATTATCATGCTGTTTACAACTACATGAATGTACTATTGCTGTGATTTATTACTGTTACTGAAGGTCCGCGGCTCCGAACCGTAGTAAAGGGACCTCTGACTAATACGGTGGGTTCTGTGTTGGGCTCGTAGCCGAAAAATAGTTTTACTTTGTTGTCTGGGTCAACTTTGCTAGCGAGAGACAGAGAGAGGCGTTGAAAGGCTGCTCCAACAGAACTTATTGTTTCAGAGAAAAACAGGAACACGGTGTACAGTCGAGTCTTAATAGCTTACTTACAACTGGGCTCGTCAGGCTCTCTTCTTGGCTGCAGTGGTTATTATTATATTTACATGCTTCCAGCTCCCATTTTTGCTCCATGACAGCTCGTACTTTTCCTTTTTCTCCCTCCCTCGCTCACAGACACATAACGGGTATGTCAGTCCATTCTCCCTGCAGCACGGACTACACTGTCTATGATGCTACATTCTTTAGAGCTATACCTGTAGCATTCTGCCTATTAGCTTAGCACAACAACAACAAAAAGGCCTCTCTCACCCAGGAAACATGCAGAGAGAGAGCGTCGCCCTGTAACCATGGCAACCGTAACGCTGCCGCCTGGAACAACAGAACGT
This sequence comes from Neolamprologus brichardi, assembly GCF_056152115.1. Taxonomy (NCBI): domain Eukaryota; kingdom Metazoa; phylum Chordata; class Actinopteri; order Cichliformes; family Cichlidae; genus Neolamprologus; species Neolamprologus brichardi. The sequence goes on from NC_142123.1 coordinate 31,047,989, forward strand.
AGCTGTCAAACAAAACCCGAACAGTCCTGACCCGCGACAATATGAAACAGGGAAGTACCGCCATGTAATCCATTTATTTCAACAAAGTAACTGTATTCTAAATACCACCTTTTTAAACGGTAACTGTAACGGAATACAGTTACTCATATTTTGTATTTTAAATACGTAACGGCGGTACATGTATTCCGTTACTCCCCAACACTGGCAACAGCAATGTTATTTTTTTCATACTTGTTAAATATGAAACAAAAGGAACAACACTGCGTGAGTGTTGATACCCCGAAGTCTCTGAATGTTCACTAACACATCTTCATTTTGCGTGCGGAGGTCGGAAAAGCGGATGAAGATTGATTCTGAAACGAGTAAAACTCAAGATGATATTCTAGCTTTTACACAAAATTTCAACTCTGAGTCTTCTTCAGCTGATGATTTGTGGAGATATTAGGAAAAAACATGACATTTGCTGTTTGTAAAATTACTTTACTTTGCAAGTAAAATAAGAATTTAGTGAATTCAACTAAACATTTATGACCGTTCACATGAAGTGAATAAAAGTGAATAAATTCAATTAAATTAAATGTACAAAAATGTATTATTCACAACATATTACAGGGTACATATTAACTATTGACTGTTCATCATGTCTACAGCACTGCACGATGGAAACTCTGGTCAAGTCGATAGAGGAATTCCCATCTATAGAAGAATGGAAGGAGAAAACATCACAGTTAAATGCAAATTTTCTTACTCTGGCACCAAGAAGTTCTTCTGTAAGGGAAAATGTGAAAAAAGAAATATCCTAATTGAAACAACAGGGAACGCAGCTAAAAATGGCAGATACAGCATTCAGTATGTAAAAAATGGTGTTCTGTCATCTGATATTCTGAATGTGAGCATCGCTCAGCTGAAAAAGTCTGACACAGGACCATACATGTGTCATTTGACCAAAACTTGGGATGGAAATCTGAGCCATGAGTTTTACATTCTTGTCACAGAAGGTGAGTTCCAACAAAAATATTTGTTTTTATGTCATTGCTTTACATAAACTTAAAATTTAGTTTTTATAAGTTCTACTGATGACCACAAACTAAACCTTACATGCAAACACTGAATCTGCTTTAAGCATAATTATTAAGATTTAATCTCATTGTTTCATTGTTCATGTTGTTTGTATACTTCAACTTTAACATTTCTGTCATCAGGCTCAATAATAAAAACAGAAACAGCAACATCAACAACAAAAACAACATCAACAACAAAAACAACATCAACAACAAAAACAACATCAACAACAAAAACAACAAAAACAATACCAACAACAGAGACTTCAGTCTTCAGTTCAGAAAGTGCTGGAGTTTCATCCGTGTCCCCCGAAACCTCAAAACAGCCCCAGAGATCGCCTGCAAGTTCAGGTACATTATACATTTTGCGTTTAATATGTAATATACTGATGTAGATATGATCTCGGTTATTCAGACCCTTTTCCATTAGTACCTGCACAGACTTGTTACGGTTCGGGTACCAGGCACTAAAATAGTACCTGCTCGGCCGGGTTTCCAAGAGATCCGAACTTGGCATCACTCGATGAGTTATGATAGCACCTTGTTCACAAAAATCAAAACCACCATTTTTGAAACCCGACATTGAGGGAAATGGCTACATTTGGTCCCCCGACTCTGGCGAAAAGCCACAGACCAAGCAGCAGGTGTGTCGACATCCAATGTTGCTTCATGTTGCGTAATTACATCATGGGATGCTCGCGTCACGTTGCTATGACAATGACCTCGCACATTAGGCAGTACTTGACTGTAATGGAAAACCAGTCAATCCGAGTCAAATTTTGGCGAGTCAATCCGAGTAGATAATGAAAAAAATCATTAGACTCTGAGTAAAACAAATGTGTTCTTTTAAGCTGCTGCAGGTATGCTTCCTTATGTGGGTCTGTTTCTGGCCATTATGATCATCCTCTTCTCGGCAGCTTTGCTGATTTTCTGCAAGAACAAGAGGGCCAGTAAAGACAAAGGTGCGCATACACACACACACACACATACACACTTTCGCGAAATCGATCAATGTAGAGCAGTGAGACAAACCACGGAGGCCCCAGAAAAGTGCAATCAAACGATGAGTTTATTAACACACAGGAGAAAACATCAGCCTATGTCCTCTGACCAAAATACATGTTGTGGATACTTATAAAGCAGTGGGGTATACCCCCCCCCCCCATGGCGTCAATCACAGATTAAAATAGGTTAAAGACGTTAATTACAGTGAATGGTACATCTTGTACATCTTTAATGGCTATAAACAGACATAGAACTTCTCTTTTCTATAACACCTTCCATACAAGGTAATAAACTTCAAGCCCTCAGGGTCTCTGGGGCTAATTATTGACTCTGGTCATCTGTTGCCAAGTAGACTAAAATACAGTTAGAAGCTAAGTGAGTTAAGGCCTCAGGCCTGACACATTCCTAGATTATATGTGTTACATGTATTGTAAGCATGTACACACACACACAGAAAACCTGGTTTTGAAAGGTACCGAAAAACATAAAATGCATTATTTATCTACCTCGGAGATGTCTGTGTGTGGAAGAAAGAAAAAAGTTTTTAAAAGCAGAAATGAATGAAAATAACAGTTTCTGGTTTAATTCTTCAAATGTGGCTCATTTTTTGACCTGCATGTTTTTCAGGACCTTTGGAAAATGAAAATGGTGACATCACACAGGTGAGTTAAAGGAATTCTGAGACACCTGAGCTTCATTACTGCTTGATTTGTATGAATAACCTGGGTTCTTCTTTCTCTACAGGTGAACCAGCTCTATGAAGAGATCAGAGAAATGGACACTTTGCCTCCCCTGAGTGTGTCCTCAGCTTACACGTACCCCAAATACTCCCAATCACATGGATTTGAAAACATAGACTTCCACAGCACCCCTCCTCAGAACACAGTAAGTGAAATTGTGGTCTGATTTTAAGCTTTGAGGTCAGAAATCTGGATCTTTATATTAAATTAGGTAACAGTTTGAGTAAAAAAAGTAATGAGGACCTCAGGTTATGGCTGAGCAGTGCAGTAGGATGATCTGATATCCTCGTGTTGGTGTTGTTCCCAGATCATCATGAAAATGTTGTTCCAGGTTCAACATTGCAAGTGACCAATCACATTATTGTGACGTTATTCTTTTGCGCACCAACCCATTCGTGCATTTATGAAATTCCAATGTTGCAAGGACAATATCAATTCTGCTTAGCGTTTATTAAAGGGTTAGGGTTAGGGTCAGGGTTAGGGTCCGTTGATCGGCGGACAAAGGCAGTTTCTCGCAGCTTAAGTACAGTTTTTTGTTTTACGACGGTTTTTCCCGAAGTCGCAAAAGTATGACATCACAACATTCTGATTGGTCACTTGCAATGTTGATCCTGGAACAACCTTTAGTATGATGATCTGGGAACAACACCAACACGAGGATATCAGATCGTGCGAGCAAGTACAGCGTTAGCAGATTAGAAATAGGATTTGATGGCGGGGCTACGTAGGGCCTTGGAAAATTCACAAAAAAAATCTTCAAGTCAATTCTCAAATGAACAGGTCACCAGTGAAAAGAAGCTAAAACAGGGCTCATGTGTTCTCTATTTTTGGTTTTAAGTAAGAAGTAAATGGCCTGCATTTGTATAGTGCTTTACTTAGTCCCTATGGACCCCTTTGCACTTTACACTACATTCAGTCATTCACCCATTCACACACACACTCACACACTGGTGATGGCAGCTACATTGTAGCCACAGCTGCCCCTGGTGTGCACCGACAGAGGCGAGGCTGCCGGACACTGGCGCCACCGTCTGACTGTTGCATTTAGGATCAGCTGTAGTTTCTGTAAACTTTGTTCACCATTTAATTTCTTTAATTGGGTCGTTCGCTGCACTGAGTTTAGGAATGTCAATGGGAAAGAGATGTGCAGCTGATGAAACCTTCACTGATGAAATTATGTTCACTATTTGTTCAAAATGTATTTCGAGAGATGATTAGTCAATTTTACGAAGATTTTGGAGGAAGTAGTTAGTGTTGCTGTTGATTTGTTTTGCATCAGTAAAGTAGCTAGCTTGTTTTGTACACTGTATATTCAACAATGTCGAGAATAAGTGAGGATGTTAGAAAGATTTGGGACACAAAATGTGGATTTTTACTGTTTATGCATATATTAAGGGCAGAGCAGGCTGTACCTGCTGTGGAGACTCGGGTCTTTTGGAGTGAAGGGCCCACTCCTGAAGACCTTCTATGACTCTGTGGTGGCCTCAGCCATCTTAATAATAATAATAATAATGGATTGCATTTGTAGAGCGCTTTTCGAGAGCCTCAAAGCGCTGTACAATTCCACTATTCATTCACTCTCACATTCACACACTGGTGGAGGCAGCTACAGTTGTAGCCACAGCTGCCCTGGGGCAGACTGACAGAAGCGAGGCTGCCATATTGCGCCATCGGCCACTCTAGCCATCACCAGTAGGCGGTGGGTGAAGTGTCTTGCCCAAGGACACAACGACCGAGACTGTCCAAGCTGGGGCTCGAACCGGCAACCTTCCGATTACAAGACGAACTGCCAACTCTTGAGCCACGATCTTTTACGGTGTGGTCTACTGGGGCGACAACATCTCTGTCGGGGACAGGAAGAGACTAAACAGGCTGATCCGGAGGGCCAGCTCTGTTCTAGGATGCCCAGGACCCAGAGGCATGAGTGACAGGAGAATGGTGGCTAAGCTGTCATCCCTGCTGGACAGCATCTCCCACCCCATGCAGGAGACTCTGACAGCACTGAGCAGCTCCTTCAGTGGCTGCAGCACCCACGATGTGGGATGGAGAGATTTTGCAGGTCTTTCCTCCACTCTGCTGTCAGACTCCACAACAAAGACTTCCACTGATCAAACACACACAAACCCACACATGTCCATTACTCTTTTTCTGGCATCGCTGTATTATTCTGAATTGTATATAGCATTTGTATTCTATTTTATTCGATTGTATATAGTATTTTATTCTATTCTATTGTGTACAGTATCTTATTGATATCTTATTCCAGTGATTTTCTCTAATTTTTCTGTGCAACTTTGCACTGTCCACTGCTGTAACAAAGCAAATTTCCCACATGTGGGACTTATAAAGGTTATCCTATCTTATCTTAAATAAATCTATAAAAAATTATTTGATTAAAAAATGCTTTTAAGAAACTAAAGTTTGTTCTCACTTTTCTTTCAGGCTGAAGACAACTCAAGTACTCTTCATTACTCTGAAGTCAATTTTTCCCACATTCCTGCCACCCACAGCGCTCCATCTCGTAATGCAACTGATGCTATTTACTCCACACCTGTGGTACATACCAGCCCTTCCAACCACACCAAAGATTCTTCATCTCCTCTGTACTCAGCAGTTAAAAAACGGTATTAATGCTGCCGATGGCACCTTCCCTCTCACAAAGATCAACAGGTGTTCGTAATTCATAGAAAATGAGGTTCTTTTCTGCTTATTTAAGTGAACTGAATGCTCAAACTATTAGCCTCGGATTAATTTATTTAATTACTTAGTAATATCTACTTTAACTTAACAGATAATTGATTGCATGCATACTTTTTGGAAACTGGAGTATTTTCCATTAACAAATACAGGAAAACCCAACTGAAATGGAACATCTATTGCTGTGTGAGAGCATGCAGTGGTCTCAGGTCAGTCAGCAGGTTGTTCTTGGAGAAACATCCATAAATGGAGTTAGCAAAACAGCTTCTTTCAGATGTAGAAATTCACCTCAAGTGATTTCTTTCTTTCCCAAACCCAAAAAAACTGAGACTGAAAAGTGAATAATGGCATGAAAAGCTGCAGAAAACCCAAAAACATTCTGTCAGAAAACCGTAAAGACAAGTTCACTAGAGACAGTTTCTGTATACTTTCTGTTGGCAATGTAAACAAGCAAAAAAAAAAAAAATCATGGGTGAATTGATTTAAAAATAATGGAGCGACCGTGGCGCTGGGGGTTGGGAAGCGCATCTGTAACCGGAAGGTTGCCGGTTCCATCCCCGGGCTCTCTGTCCTGGTCATTGTGTCCTTGGGAAAGACACTTTACCCTACCGCCTACTGGTGATGGCCAGAGGGGCCGATGGCGCGATATGGCAGCCTCGCTTCTGTCAGTCTGCCCCAGGGCAGCTGTGGCTACAACCGTAGCTTGCCTCCACCAGTGTGTGAATGCGAGAGTGAATGAATAGTGGAATTGTAAAGGCAAAAAGCGCTATATAAATCCAATCCATTATTATTAAAATATTATTTTAATAAAGCTTTTGGGACTGCACTCTTCTTGTCCCATTATCCAGTGTTTTCTATCACGCTTGGCTCCCATAATCTCTATAATACATGGCGCAGTCTTATTGTGAAGCTGATTTGGAAGGTTCAACAAATCCAGCAAATCCAAACACATGTTAGACTTTAATGTGAAGATGCCTAAATCCACAGATGAAACAAAATGCAACCCACCATAAAAAAACTAATAAATGAGCAGAACACCAAATTGAATTCTAGGCCCCCAGCTTTGCTCACAAACCTGCTTGTTTGTGTAATTTTGTACTGACACAGACACTGAAAGTACTGTGTTAATTGTTTTTATAATCTTAACAATATCACAGTTCTGTGGGTTATTGCTCAAGGATCTTTGTGTTCTTATTTTAGTTTGCTTCACTGTGCTCAACCTGAGTTTTAAATCTTAATTAAAATAAACATGAACATCAACAGTTTTAACTGTATGGTCTTGATTGTTTGCAGAATATTTTTATGAATAAAGGTACATGGACTGGTTCTTATATAGCAATTTTTACTCTATTTGAACACCCAAAGTGCTTTATACAACACGCCTCGTTCACCCATTCACAGACATTCATTCTTTTTTCTACATCTAAATGGTTTCCCTCCAACATTTACACACATTTATACTTATGCATGTTTCTGCTATTAATTCACTGAAATACAAACTGCCTCTAGTGCAAATATAGTAGTACAGGTCCTGTTGTGCCTGGTTATTTTCCCCAGTGTTGTACTGCAAGACCTCCCTGTTCTATGTGGTGATGACCCAGCTATAAACCTTACCAGCATCTACAACGCTGGTATTTTTCCCAGTGCGGAAGCACTACATCATAGTCGATGGATCAAAAACTGATCAAGTCAAAGGCACCACCTAGTGGCGATGTATGAGAACTCAGAAACGGTGGTGTCGTAAAACAAATTTTCACTTCCATCTTTATTCATGAATGGATGCAAACACACCTTTGCTGCGTTCATAATTTTAACAAAAATGAACTGTCTGCACCACAAGTTTGACTGAACGAGACCAGCAAAGTTGGAAAAGAGAATATGTGTTTGGTGCAGGTAATCTCATTTCTAAAATCAAAAAGAGGAGGGGAAAAATCAAGCTTTCAAATTTGCGTAGAAAGAACAAGAGAAAAAAAAAGGTGGATCACAAAGCCACAGCACTGTCTAATAATAGTACAGACAACAAGACAGCGAAATTTATTATAAACTGCGTTGTTTGCAATGACTTTTATACTGACTTTTTATATTGTTCACATAAGTTTGTGACTTTAATATCAGAGAATTTCTGTTTTGTTCCACATATTTTTCATTTTTCCTTGAAGTAATATTTTCACTTCATGCAAATTTTTAGATGACTGCTTATTCAAACTTCCTATTGGGAATTGTTTTAATGCAACGTTCCTTGTGAAATCCAATGAAAATATAGTTACATCAACATAAGAAGAATGTGACAACTCGAAGGCAAAAAAGGCTGATAAAAAGGCTACATTTAGTTTGGACTTTTATAAGATTGCATCATGATGTTTTTTATTTTGTTGTTATTTTAAGTAACGCTTCATCTGGTGAACAAAACAAAAGCTCACTGGCACTAAAATAAGTTTCTCTGAAACCCAAAGATTGATTTGTGAAGCAGGATTTCATCTCATCCAGGTTAGCCCTGGGTTCACTTTTCAGAAAAGCAAATTATTAATGAGAGCTAAGGACTAATCAAAGCTCACTATTGCATTGCTACTTTTTTGTACTACAGCGTAATCAGCTGATTCTGTGCTATTTCCACCTAATCACGTTTATCTTCACAACCACATCACTCCTTCCTTTGTTAACTTATTTTTCTTTAGAATTTTTTCTTAATAGTTTAATAATTATTCACCATTTACTCAACTACATTTCTTTTTGTCATTGCACTATTTTTATCTACATTTGACACACAAACTACCCTGTGTAGTGTCTTTAAATGTCCATGATATTTCCATGAGATGACACATAAGCCAAGGGATGTAACATTTTGCATTGGCCTCAATATACAGAAACAGAGATATTTTTGAATAGCACAAAATGCACACAAATGAAGGGTTTGTATTTTTCTGAAATATTACTGATGACATTTGTTTCCTATGGATATAATTATCATTATAGTTAAAACAGTAATATGTACTCTCTACTGTACATGTGTGATTTTGGATGAGGATAACAACGTGAGATCTTTTCAGGGGATAGAAAACATGATATACAATATAAATAAAAAAGTAGAAATGCAGAGCTGAAGAATTGGCCTCATCATTAAGAGAAGTGAAAGGTTCCTGGTTTACAAGTGAAGAAGGAAGACAACAGCATTAAACCATCAGAAGCTCAACATGAGAGCCTGTCACTTTTTGTTCTGCTTTATCGCTGTAATCTTGTAATTTTGTGCTTTCTCGGTGTTACTTGTCTTTGTTTTGTTTTAATTAATCATTAAGTTTTGCATGGTTGATGAAACATTTTAATGGTAAACTGTTTTAATATATTTCTTATATAGTTTTAAATATATTGTTATATATTCTGTTTCTTATGTATATTGTTATTTTCTGTGGTTCTCGTTCTCGTTTTTCTGCCGAGAAATGGTTAACTTGTTTTTGAATATCCAATGAAATATCCACCCCGGTACTTGGCTTTTCATTCCACTGAAATACATACTGTCACGACTGGGGCAGCAGTCGTGTGATGAATAAATGAGGACCCAAGATGCACACGGCGATGGAGATGCGAGTGGAGGTTTATTTACAGTGAAAATAACAGAAGTGAGGGCAGGACTGAACATAAACCTAAACTGGGTGAAACTAACAAACAAACCTGGAACATAAGGTCAACGGGAGAAACTCAGAGATGGCAGATGAGGACGGCAGAACAGGGCGACGTAGAGAAACATAGGGAATGAACACAGATGACGCGACGAGGAGCACAGGCTGACACGCAGTATAAATACACACACCAGGTAATTAGGAAATGGCACACAGGAGGGGACACAGCTGGAACTAATTGACATAACGAGACACAAACCTACAAAGTAAAACAGGAAACACACAGACTGTTTACACAACCAACTGGGGACACGAACAGAACACAAAGGAGAGACACAGGTAGGGATGATAGAAACACACAACTCAAACCCTAAGAACAAATACAAAATTAGAATAAACTAGAAAAATGATAATAATCAACTTAAAGCGCTGGGTCACCGACCCAGGACCATGACACATACCTTAGAAACTAGTCTTTAAAACAAGGATTAAAATAGATTTTGAAAATATATTTAAAGAAACTAAATGTTAATGTCATTTGCTCTGTTTGTCAAACCGGTTCCTGATGCAGCAACAATGTTACTTTTTTTAAAATGTGAATGATAATGAGAGAAATAGCACTGCACAGATGTTGACACACTGAAGTCTCTAAATATTAAGCAACACATCCTCATTTCACATGCGAAGCTCTGCCGTAAAACACACATTACCTCCCATTGCTCTCATGTAGACACACAAAGATGACAAAGATGATATTTTCTTTGTTCACAGCTTCAATCATTTCGACATCAAACAACACTTCGCAACTTTTTCAACATCAGTATTTCTGTTTTCAGTCTCCACAACAACAACAACAGAATTTGAACTTCCGTGACTCAACCATGACAGAGAGTCGTTCATCAGGCTCAGTGTCATGGTCCTGGGTCGTTGACCCAGTGTTTTGAGTTTATTGTTATTATTTTCCAGTTTCTGCTGTTTTGCATTTGTTCTTATGGTTTGAGTTGTGTGTTTAGTGTTTCTATCATTCCTACCTGTGTCCTTCCTGTGTGTTCTGTTCGTGTCCCCGAGTTGGTATTGTGAAACAGTTTGTGAGTTTCCTGTTTTACTTTGTAGGTTTGTGTCTCGTCATGCCCATTAGTTCCAGCTGTGTCTCTGCATTATTTTGGTATGTCTCTGTGGCTCGCTGTTCCTTGCTTTGCGTCCTCTGTTCCTTGCTTTGCGTCCTCTGTTTGTTAGTTTCACCAGTTTAGGTTTATGTTTAGTTCTGCCCTCATCTTGGGTTTTTTCACCTTAAATAAATCTCCACCTGCATCTCCACTGCCATCTGCATCTTGGGTCCTCTTTCATTCCACCACACGACTGCTGCCCAGCCGTGACCATAGGGAGGGAAAATGTGAAAAACTAAATATCCTAATTGCAACAACAGAGAACACAGCTAAAAATGGCAGATACAGCATTCAATATGTAAAAAAAACTGTATTCTGTCATCTGATATTCTGTATGTGAGGATCGCACAACTGAAAAAGTCTGACACGGGACCATACATGTGTCATTTGAGACAGACTGCAGGCTATAATATATGTACACAATAACCTCACTAATATTTGGTAGGATTGAGGTCAGGGTCATTTGAGAAGCGTAATGTTAGCTTGCTTTTTTCCAAAACTTGTTTTGAATTGTGTTGGGGATCATGGTCCTGAAGCTTCACCCCAGTTTAACTTAAGTTTAAACTGTCAAGCTGTTGATTTGGGGTGAAGCTGAAATATTTGGATGTAGTCATTCGTCTTCATTATTCGATCCACTTTGTGCGATGTACAGTACCACAGCAAAACAGCCCCAGACCATGATGCTACTAAGTGCTGACACATCCAAATAACTTTTACTTACATACAGTTATTTGAGCTGATGATCTTGGAATCTGCAGTTGTTTAGAAATAGTTCCAAGAGATCTTCCCAGTTTGTCTAAATATACATTTCTCCTTCTTGGATCTTTACTGAGTATTGGTCAATCCAGTCAGTGCTCTCAAACGAACCTTTTTAATGGTGGCAAAAAGAGGAATTAACTGTTGAAGTCAGTCATGATCACCAACTAGAAATTAATAGGCTTTGTCCTTGTGTAGTCAAAAAACACTGTAGATCTTTCAGAACCACTTGGTAAAAAATTAAAGTCAGTGTAAGAATATATTTGAGTCTGTATGTATACTTTTGATGTTGTGTAGAAAATCCAGAATAAATTCAAACTTGTTTACCCGGTTCTGTTTTCTTTCTTTCCTGTATGAATCGCCCACGTGGGTGATCGTGGCTCAAGAGTTGGGCGTTCGTCTTGTGATCGGAAGGTTGCCAGTTCAAGCCCCGGCTCTGACAGTCTCGGTCGTTGTGTCCTTGGGCAAGACACTTCACCCATTGCCTACTGGTGGTGGTCAGAGGGCCCGGTGGCGCCAGTGTCCGGCAGCCTCACCTCTGTCAGTGCGCCCCAGGGCGGCTGTGGCTACAATGTAGCTGCCATCACCAGTGTGTGAATGTGTGTGTGGATGATTGTGTATAGTGTAAAGCGCTTCAGGGTCCTTAGGACCAAGTAAAGCGCTATACAAATACAGACCATTTACCATAATTTCTTTTCTCAGATTTAACTGGATGTTCTGTTCATGTCCAATGATTCCAAATAACTGCCCAAACTGCCCATCTAAGTACCCAGATATGTTTCAGTATGGCTGCCGAGTAAAAGGGCTTTCCCCTGGAGAAACCTCTGCAATTTGAATGTAAATACTGATCCATAAGAACTCCGTGGACTAAAAGTTCCTGCCACAAAGTTGTACTATTGAGTAAACGAGGAAAGTTCTCAAGCAGAAGAGTCACAAATGAAGGAAGTGTCCTTATTCTTACCTGCTGCACGCAGTTAAATCAGATTTTTGTAGCAGAGGTTTCTAAGGGTAAGCCAACACATGTTGCTTAAAGTTCTGTTAAAAATAAAAGTAGTGTCATTTGCACAGCTCCACAGCGTCGGCCTAATCTCTGGCCGGTATGGGCAGAAGTCAAGAGGCTGCTGCTGGTAGTGTTGCAGTTGTGGGAAGGTTGGCCTACTTGCTTAAGTCACAGCCTGTCTTAGTATTCGTCTTGACCACATGCATGCCTGTCTGCCTGTGGTGCACCGTGCCGTCATCTCAAACTAGCAGTAAGTTTTGCAATAAGGAAATTTATATCTTGAACAAACAAAGAATTTCATTAAAACTAAATCAGAGGTAATTTTCTCTGTGCAGAACCCTTTGCTTCTAAGAAATGTTTGACTGAATTGAAATCCATTAGTGCTGAACAGTATAAATATCAGAATTTTATATCCTACGGCACAGTTAAGGCTCTGTGTGTTGAGACTCACAGAAATCCAGCTGAGTACGGCTTTAGAATAACTTTGATTGTGGAGTAAAAACAGTTGCTAGGCAGTGTTTGCAGTTTGACGGGTTTGTGTTCATTGTTTGATGCAATGAAACTACAATACTGCCATCCAGTAAATTCATACATGGAATTTAATTAAACCCAAACAGCTCGTGTCAGTAGAAACTAAATAAAGCTCCGTAACCCAAAAGGATAAATAAATGGATTCTGTAGGACCACATTTTTTTAAATGAAGAAGGGAAGAGTGTGTATCTGTGTGTGATGTGTTTGAAGGAGAAGTGTCATCATTAAAAAAAACCAAAAAAACACAAGTTCCTGTTTGTGAGTGACAAAGGAAGAGAAGCAGCATGAACCCACCAAAGCCTCGATATGAAAGTCTGTCAAGCTTTACTCGGTTTCATCTTCCTCAGTGAGTAAATTAACCTCACATTTCTCTCATTTCTCTGCTCTCGCCATCGCTGGCCTTTTTGTTTTTTTAGGAGATCGGCTGTAAGTTTTGTTCCTCATAAACCGTTTCGTCTGCGTACTGTTTCATCACTCACACGTTTGTTTCAACGTGGTGTTTAAAGCTGAAAACATCCTCCTGAGATCCAGGAGAAAAAATGTTTTGATATTTCGATTTTAAAAAATTTAAGCATTGCAGATTTCTTTTCAGAATCATTATTTATCTATTTATTTATTATTTTCTGTCCCTTGAAGTGGAGATCAGGTCTTGTTTGATCACACAATGATATGATGGCTCTGAAGTGTGCAAGTGGAGTAATACTATCAGGAGATGAAGAGAACTGTGCTTGGACAGTAGAGCAAGAAGTTTAGACGGAGGACGTATCAGCTTTTAAGGGGCCTGAGAAGGAGAAAAACGACAACACGCAACATCCATTATGAATAAGAAATATTGTATAAACTAAGACTCTGAAACTGTTGGCTTTCACTTCTGAACTGCCATACAGGACACCAACCTATGAAGGGAAACATCTTTCCAAGGCAGCCTTGTTGAATTCTGTTTAATTTTTCTTCTTGTTATTTCTCTGGACTGCCCAATCTTGAAGAATCTGTCTCAACTCATTGAATTGGCTATAAATACGACCCGGTAGACTCAGATCCTAGTCTCTCTAAAGCCACAGATATGTTGAAGAATGTTATTGTTCCAGAATGTTTTCACCTTTAATGCTAACTTCAGAAATAACCATCTCCCTCTTATTTGTGTACTGATTTTGTTTTCTAAAACCTGGTTGCCTGTTTTCTTTTTGGCGTAATGAGAGGACCACCTGTTCTGTAGTTGCAGGCAGCTTTGTTCTGTTTTCATATTTCATCCTGAAAATAAGTTCAAGCCAGTTGCAGCAAGGTTAAAAATGAAATGATAAAGACAAGAGGCACACAGTTTAATGCACTTTTAGCATATATATTATGAATAATGTAAATTGGTCATTGAAATTAAAGTGGACTTAAACAGTATTTTTAAATAACTAAATGCTACAAGTATTTTACATTTTATTTTTACAGTTTTTACAGTATTTTACAGTTTTTTGAACGACTCACCATTTAGACCTTAGGTGTCAAACTCTGTCCCGCAGCCTAATTACATTTGGCCCGCGAAGCCATATCAAATTACTATTAGAGCTGGCCTACTGGTATTATACAGCTAATATATATATTGTTTAGTATTAAGCTTTGCTTGTTCCATATCCAGTTTTCCAGCAAAACTTATTTGAGTCGATAAGAAAAGATTCATTCTTATATCTAGAGGAAGATTTTTTTTTTTCAATAAATATTAATGTTAGCCCGCGACTTTGTTCCAGTTTTGAATTTTGGCCCACTGTGTGTTTGAGTTTGACACCCCTGATTTAGACCTTGTTTTTTAAGTCAATGCGTCAACAATTTTTTCAAGCTAAAAAGGAACAGCGCAGCCTAAGTGCTGACAAACTGAAAACTTTACAACATGTGTTAAACAACAATTTCAAAAACCTCATCTGACAGACAAATACACAAAAAGCAAATAAAGAAGTCATCACAAACAAAACTAAGCCTGTAACTAAGCTTTCGAGCTTAGTCTGACCCTGATGTTTTTTTGCAGCTTTAAGGAAGAATTGAATTGAAGACTTCTGTTCACAAATTCAAAAGTAAAAGTAGAGATTTTAGGTGAAATTGAATTGAAACTAATTTCAGCTATTTTGTTTTAAATAATTACATCTTTTCAATTTAGTTTAAAATATTTATTCAGACTGCAGGTAACTGTTCATATTTTCTACAGACCTGCAGAATGGAAACACTGGACTTGCCAACGCTGAAACTCTCGTCTATGAAGGAGTGGAAGGAGGAAACATCACAGTCGAATGTAAATTTTATTTCCCAGGAAGTAAGATGTTTTTCTGCAAAAAATGTAAAAAAGGAAATGTTCTCATTGAAACACCTGATTACACAGCTCAGAGCGGCAGATACAGCATTACATTTGTAAAAATGGATTTACTGTCAAAGGATATTGTGTACGTGAGCATCACACAGCTGAACAAGTCTGATTCAGGATGGTACAGGTGCACACTGGACAGAAGTTTACAACCATGTGATTTCAAGATCTTTGTCAAAGAAGGTGAGTCTCTACTAAAAACTCTTCTTCATGTTTTTGAACCAACATTTACTTCTCAATAGTAGCTTGTTTTCTATTTAAATAAACTCCATATGTTATTACTTGCATGCAGACAAACAAACAAGGAAAGAATCAGACAAAAGACTTGCTTGTTCACAGCTTCAATCATTTCAACATCAAACATAACTTCACAACTTTCTTCAACATCAGTATTTCTCTTTTCAGGCTCTACAAAAACAGAAACTTCCATGTCACAACCACAATGCAGTGAAACTAGACTTAAAAACGAGGATTAAAATAGATTTACAAAATATATTTAAACAAACTAAATTTAAACATTGTTTTCTCAGCATTTTTAAAATATCTGTGATAATAAGAGATGCATGGATGTTGACATACTGAAGTCTCTGAATGTTAAGCAACACATCCTCACATGCAAAACACACATTAACCCCCATTACTCTCATGCAAAAGCAGGAATCTTATAGTTTTGATTGCTTCTGTGTTTGCAGCTTTAATCACGTCACCATCAAACAACACTTCACGACCTTTACTAATATCAGTATTTCTCTTTTCAGTCTCCATGACTCCTTCCACAACAACAAGAACAACAACAATACCTGGCTCAGGTACGTCATGCGTGCATGTCTGTGTGAATGGAGTGTGCATCCATCCATATGTCTGTCAAAGAACCTCATCCATGTTCATGAATGAAACATCAACAGCTGTGTAAGCACCGGTCTGATTTATTACTGAAAATGGTAAATGGCCTGTGTTTGTATAGCGCTTTACTAGTCCCTAAGGATTTAAACATTTAGTCATTCACACACTGGTGATGGCAGCTACATTGTAGCCACAGCCGCCCTGGGGCGCACTGACAGAGGCGAGGCTGCCGGACACTGGCGCCACCGGGCCCTCTGACCACCACCAGTAGGGTGAAGTGTCTTGCCCAAGGACACAACGACCGAGACTGTCCAAGCCGGGGCTCGAACCGGCAACCTTCCGATTACAAGGCAATCGCCCCACAGAAATACACAACTTTGTTAGAAGTAACAGACAACGAAAGTATTGGCACTAAAACAGAATTATCAAAGTAAAAATACAATTTATTTCATAAACGGGGACATTATATTTTTTGGATTTTAACTTTAACGTCTGTTAACTGTAAAATGGACTTGCTTCTAATTTTCTAGGATATATCAATGTGGGATTAAATTACATTTCGTAACATTAAGCTGAAACTATAGAAGAAGAAAAGTTATGACAGTGACAGTTATGAAGTGAACAGCACAGCAGTTAAATGAAATGTCAACAGCTTTGAGGGACTTTCTCAGAGCATCACTACACGTGGTCTTGATAAAAGATAAAAATTAATTCTATATATAATTATACACGTTTCACTACAACCGTCACAGACAAAGGAAAAGCTCAAGTGAGTGAGTGTGGGTCTGAGTCCTGTCAGGATGGACCTACAGCTAGAAAATGTAATCTTCTTGTTCTATCATGTTGTTGCTGGTGTTGAAACAGTGACTTTACTAGTTTATTTTTGGCTGTATTTTCAAGCATGAACCCAAAAGCAGAAGAGAGTTTGAAGCATCATCCTGCTGATAGATAGCACCAGTTTCAAGCACAACTGCTTCTTATACACATGAAGTTTAGATACAGTTACTTATTATTCTTTCTTTCTTTAAAAAAAAAAAAAAAAAAAAAAAAGTGTAGGGGCAGGGATAGCTCAGTAGGTAGAGTGGTGGCCCCACGATCAGAAGGTCGGGGGTTCAATTCCCCTGAACAGCCACCCTGAGGTACCCCTGAGCAAGGTACCGTCCCCACACGCTGCTCCCTGGGCGCCCAATGGCTGCCCACTGCTTCACTGAGTGAATGGGTTAAATGCAGAGAGGAATTTCCCCACGGGGATCAATAAAGTACTCTTTCTTATTTGGTTTCTTTGTTTTTTATGGTTTTGTTTTGTTTTTGTTTGTTTTTTTGCAAAAGCTGCCTTCAGAGGAATCATATTCTGTCACAAATCTTTAGAAGGTTTTCTTTGCAGATAAAACTAAACCATATAAGTGTCATTTTATTTCACTTCAACTCATATTGATACTGTATTTGCAAAAACATAAAATAAAATGTGGTCTTTCTGTTTTTGTTTTTTTTTGTTTGTTTTTTTTTTAAATGTAGACTCTACTATAAAAAATACTTTAGCTGTTTACATGGATTTACTCCTACTGAAATGCAGCACTTGATTACGCTCTGCCTCTCATACATCTAGATGATGAGGTGAGGATTCAGAACATTTATTCTGATTAGCGCTCAGTTCTAAACCATGAAAGTGTCAAGAAAGAGCTGTTTTTGTACACAACTTCAACGATAGTATTTCAACATGAAAAATCATTTGTGTCTACAAACATGTGTCTAACACAAAAAGTTCACGAGCTTCTGTATGACTTTATATTTTATAGATTATTTCCTGTAATGTATTTCTGTTTCCTAGTGGTAACCTGCACCGAACAGAATTCAAGACATGGAGCAGCAATTTATTTGCTTGACAGATGATCCAAGCACAGAACAATAACGTTTTTACTGAATTGTGCTCTTCCTTAAAAAGAGTAAAAGGAAAATAAATCATATTTCTTTAACAGAAGCTCTAACCAGTAAACATGAGGCCTCTCACTTCTACCAGTCTGCAACAGCGTATGATCAGTGTGTACAATTTACTATTTACAAAGACTGTTTATAATTACATCACTGCTAACAGCAAGTAGAGGGGAGAGGTAGTCATCCATCCAAAAACACCAACGTAGCATCAAATGCACACACACACAAATGCTACACATGTGATCAGGGATGGTAGTATTTCACTTTATATTTCACCAGGATTTACCAGGAACTGTGCGTCTCCGCCTCTCTTGTCTTTCATCCAGGTTTCTCCTTGCATTTGGTTATAAGTTTATCTGTGGTGGTGGTTCTGCTGCCTGTTGTTCTGCTGCTTATCTACAGGAAATGGGCTGGTGGCTCTTTCGGTGAGTTACTTTCCAACATTATCTGCACATTTGATATTCATTCATTCAAAATATTTCTTTTGCCACTGATTGGTTGCCCAGTTTACGTCACAGTTTATATCCAACAGGCAAAAGCACTCACATAGCACTTTGCTGAAAATGTTTTAGACTCTGAAAAAACATGTAAGAATTCAGTGAATAAAGTTAATAGTAACTTTCTGTCTTTTCTACAGGTCTGAACAGCAGGAGACACTCAGAACAAGGCCAGCCTGAGGTGACTTATCTGTTACTTGTTTACTCTCTTTGTCATCTTTAAAAAAAAACTCTACTATTGAGCTGGAAAGAAACAAAAGATCAGGATTTCCAATTTATGTTTATGTGCTGATCTAATCGGAAACTTTTAAGTAATATTGCACTTCAGCATGTGCCTAACATGCATTAACATTATACTATACTAAAAAACTGTTTGTTTGTAATTTGAACATTAATAATCCAAAAGAATCATCACCTGATTTTTTAAATCCCGCTCAGTTTATCTCGGTCTTTTGTGCCTTGCAGCTTAGTGTGTCACAGTTCTGGGTCCAGTATTTTGAGTTTATTATGTTTTGGTTTAATTTTGCATCATGGATTGTGTTCTTGTTCTCTTGTTGTGATTGTGATGATGATGATTATTATTAGAGTTTCATGTTTCTGTTATCCATGTTTTCGGAATTGTGGTTTCATGTATAGTTCAGTTCCATGTGTCATTTTCTGTCTCTCTGTGTTGAGTCAGTGTCTCTGAGTTGTGATTCATGTTTCCTGTTTTATTGTGAAAGTCTTTGTCTTATATTAGTGTGTGCAGCTTTGTTCCCCCTGTCTCATTAGCCCTGATCTCTCCCAGCTGTGTCTCCCTCCTGTTGCTGATTCCCTCGTTACTACCCTGTGTATATAAGCCCTGTGTTTTCCTGTGCTCTGTGTCATGTCGTACCCTCAGATTATGCCTGTATGTTTTTGGTTTCTGTATTCACTTCACGTTTGGTTTTCATGTCAGCAATAAAGCGGAGGTTTTGATTTACAATTCTGTGTTTGAGTCCTGCGGTTGGATCCTCCTCTCCGCCTGCCCGCACACAGAGCCCTGACATAGTGTTTTAGTCACAAAGTTGCTGTTTCCATCAACCCAAGTACGAAATCTGACAGCAACCGCACACTACAAGAAAGTAAAATATTTAGTAGTTTCAGAAGCAGATGTGTTTTTTCTGGATATGTATGAAACTAAACTCAAGATAAAAAAAGAGAAATTAAGACTTCACATTTTTTCACTGCTTACATGTTTGGTTGTATAAATATTTGTCCTCCACAGGGGGCAGCAGTGATCAGCTTTCATTCAAATAGTGACATTTTCAGTCGTATACTTTTACATTTGAAATAGATTTATTTTTTTGGTCTGGTTGGTAAAACAAAAGCAGCGTTTCAATGACTCTGCTGTATTACAATAAATTTATTGTATGAAGCTGATCAAACTGAAAAACTGCTAATAAATAAATAAATAAATAACTCCACTTATACCACTTCTCTTTTATACTAAGCAAATATAAAACACAGCTTCTGTTTCCGCCCTGACACTAAAACATGCAGTATGTCATCAGCTTTAGGTCTATTGTGTCACTGCTATTGTTGTGTTTCTGTCTTTTCTTCTCAGTTCAGTTAATTTATTGTTTTGTTTTTTTCCCAGATTGGTCTCAGTGAACTCTATCATCCAGTCTCCTCATGTGAAGACTCGATCTACCAAAGCCTCAATATAGCGAGCAGAGATCACGACCAAATCTACTCTACACTCAGACACAATCAGCAGTTTTCAGACATGAGCTCCTGTCAGACTGAATGACTGCATGAAACATGGCAATACTTCTGTTGTTTACGTTACCAGGCTCAGTGACGCGGATTTTGTCATCAGACTTTGAGCTCAAGGTTTTGTGCAGACGTCCACGTGCCTGCCAACTTTTAATGATGGCAGATATGAGTCATTTGCAGAGGACAGGAAACTCTACAGTGCACCAACTATGAGTTCAAGGAAATGTAACGGAGTAGCGTCAGAGACTATCTTGGTTTATTTTCATGCACTTGATTTATTTCTAGTTTTTTAAGGATGTACCTGCAGCCTTAGCATGCATTCCAAATGTTTTGTATTTAAAATCTGTGTAACTTTCCTCCAGATAGTAAAACATAAACATAACGGACAAATCTGAACCTCAGAGGAGTGACTTTATACTCTCTAATATCAAAAAGGACAAAGATATTGAAAATGAAATAACATAAAATAAAACATGTTTGCCTTTTTTTCCCCACCTGTCCTGATTGGTTCTTTTGCCATCAGAATTATTGTCTAAAGGCAAAGAAAGAAGTACAACGGATTTACTTTACCAAATAGACCATCCCAGCCTTGCCGTATTGGTCTATTTGATTCACCTTTGCTTTAATTGATTATTTTCTTTTATTTTCACTTGCTAAACACGGGACAGACTTGACTGGGGAAAAGAAAAGGGAGAAAGAAAGAGGGAAAGAAAAATAGCGGGGAAGAGGAACGGTGATAAAGGGCAAAAAACAACAAAACAACAAAACAAACAGACAAAAAATACAAATATCAATCACCTGGATCACCTGTTGAGAAAGAAAAAAGAGAAAACAAGCAAAAAAAAAGAGCAATATAATAAACAACATCATTGCGATGATCTATGTGAATATAACAGTAAATACTAAATATTGAATATTATTGTGCAGCACGTAAGACCGACAGCGCACAGTGAGCTTTGAGGTAGGAGCCAAAAAGGGTGTAGTTTGTGTGTGTGAGCACCCGTGTGTACACCTGTGAGCATGAGCGCGCGTGTATTTAGAAGGTTCCTTCATGTAATCATCTGCTGGAGGGTGTGGGGAGTCACTCAGCTATGCCAGAGTGACCGAGCCCCAGGTCGAGAGGCCGAGGGCACCCCACCCCCGAAGGAGCCCGAGCTAGCCCCAGGCTCCAGGCCCTGACAAGCAGCCACCAAGGAGTGAGTCGGTGTGTACCTGGACGCCCATCCCCGAACACAAAGAACCACCAATGCACCGATGTCTGAGGGCGTGAGGGCCTGATACCCGACCTGACATATAGACACAGACAAACAGGCGCACACAGATATAAACATCCATTCCCACCCTCGTGCACACATAGGCAATTACTCAGCACTCACCCAACATGGAGACAGACATAGAGAGACACTATACACACAATCACACTCCCCAAGCGTACTCTAAGCCCCAGGTCTACTTACCCTTGCTCCTGGAAGGGGAAACTGCACCCAGACCCAGGTGGTGTTACCCTTTTCCCTGGGGTGGAGAGAAGCAGACCACCCCAACTCCGCAGCAGCAGGGAGGCCCCACACTCCAGACCCCAATCGGACGGCCAACTCCTCCAAGGAGGAGTTGGCCGTCCGATTCTGGAGCCTCGCATGTCCCACAGGGTGAGAGGTGGACAGGTCACTAGACTGTCTCACGTGAAAGTCTTCTGACTATAATAAAAGTCTTACGAGTCCCACAAAGAGAGGAACATCTGATCACCCTAACTGTGAAGCTCAGGCTAAGCATTCACTTGATAGACAGTCTTTCTTTTCTTTTCTGTGTATGACGTCAGTTAGAGGGGATATTTTAGATGTTGAAATCTTTGACACACAGCTCAGGAAGCTCCACCCACCTGCCGTTACAAACTCATGTTTACAAGCCAATCAGGAGAAAGCTGACTTAAATGAAGGCTGGTCTTAACAGAGGGGTGAGCTGAAAGAGGATGGAGGAGGAACTGAGGGAAGCTGTAGTTCACTGTCAGACAATTATTTAAAAGAAATTGTCATTGAATTTCATACAGTCTGTTTTGGTAGAGACAACAAAGAACTCTGAAAACCAAAAGAGTAAAGTTTTGGAGGATAATTTAAATGGAAACAGACACTTATCGTCTCTGTGGTAAAACTGCAGACAGGAGGAGTGTTTATTTTAAGGAAGGGGCACATTAATAAGAGAAGTGACAAGTTCCTAGTTTGTAAATAGAGAAGGAAGAGAATCAGCTTGAACTCTTCGGAGCATCAGTATGAAAGTTTGTCACATTTTGTTCTGCGTCATCTTCCTCCGTAAGTAAATTTTCTTCTTCTTCATATTTAATTTTTTCTCTTCTCAGTGTTACTTGGTTGCTTTCTTATAAATGAAAGTTGACCCCTAAATTTTGTTCCCTGTTGAACCGTTTTAACCACAAACTGTTTCTGTCTTTCTCTGTTCCTGTGGTTAATCGTGGTGTAAGATCACAGAAATTTTGTTTCGTCCCACTGCGTTGCCCAGAAATGTTTTATCTCAGTTTGTTTCCAGTCAAATGTTTCTTCTATAATGTCTAAAAAGATTAATTTAAGGTTGCCTTTTCTCGGACAGACAGTTAAAATGCAGACTGTAGTCTTAGAATAATATATCTGTATGGAAGTAAATAGTGCTGCTTCCTTCTTTCTGAATTATTCAGAGCTTGTAATGCAACAATCATTTTTCCATGACGTTTTTATTAACGTAGTTAAGAACAACAGGGCAACACTTACGCAGCATCGTCAAAATGCCATAAACTCACAAACAAATGAAAGGTTGGTTTTCAAGAGATTAACTCTGTACAGATTTACACAGACCATCTGCAGAGAAAGACTCAAAGTCTAATGACAAGTAAAAATGTAATTTAACTGATGTACTTTTAAATGTTGCACTCAAATAAAGTGTATAAGTATCTGTTTCCAGTTTTATTTATTTAAAATACTTTATCATTGGACTGCAGTGTTTTACATGATGGTAATAATTGATTCTTCCTGTTTTCTACAGACCTGCAGGATGGAAACACTGGACTTAACAATGATGAAACTCTCGTCTATGAAAGAGTGGAAGGAGGAAACATCACAGTCGAATGTAAATTTTATTTACCAGGAAGTACGACATTGTTCTGCAAAGACAAATGTGAAGAAGGAAACGTTCTCATTGAAACAACTGATTACACAGCTCAGAGCGGCAGATACAGCATTACATTTGTAAAAACGAATTTACTGTCAAAGGATATTGTGTACGTGAGCATCACACAGCTGAACAAGTCTGATTCAGGATGGTACAGGTGCAGACTGGACAGAACTTTAAAACCATGTGATTTTCAGCTTGTCATCACAGGAGGTGAGTAAAAAAAATCTTCTTAATGTCCCTGAAGATGTGAAAGTCTCAATGATCACAGTTACATATCTTTCAAATAACCTACATGTGTCATATTTACACTACAAGTTTAGTTTCATGAGTTGTGCTGTAAACGCACATTAACACTTATTACTCACATGCAGACAGAAAACCTGCTACAAGCAGGATTATTATTATTCTGATTGTTTCTTTGTTCACAGCTTCAGACACTCCAACACCTCATGAGCCTTTATCAACATCAACATTTCTCTTATCAGCTTCCACAACAACAACAACAACACACTTCAGTTCAGGAAGCTTCACACCTTCATCAGCCTCTCCTGAAACATCGTCATCAGGCTCAGGTACATCATATATGCACGTGTGAATGTGTGAGTGTGAATCAGTCTCGTGTTTATCAAACAACCTTCATCCATGTCCATTAATGACACATCAGCAGGAGTGGAAGAAGCACTTTGATTTATTCCTGGAGTATAATTAAAAACAGTCGCGGTGAAGAAATACACAACTCTGTTAGAAGTTGTTACATTCCCCTAAAAGGGTCAAGGTAATGAGGGAAAGTAACAAAAAGTGTCCGGGTCAGAGAAAGGAGACAAGGACGCAAAAAGATTAAATTAAAGAGTTTATTTAAAGAAGCTAAACTAAAAGAGACGGACAAGCCACTATCCCCATTTAACGAAACAAGCAAAACTCAAGCATTGGTCAATAAACTAAAAAATAAGTAAGAAAAGAGCAGCTCACTAGCTGGAACCACACAAATGGCACTCTGGCCCAGAGTTCACTTTTCCCTGGGCTTAAATACTTTTATTTACTGATGTGAGTCAGCTGTGTAAAAGAGAAAGGTGGCACCTCAGGCAGAAGAGATTGTAGGACACGCCCACACAGGCACCTTCAGGAGGAGGCCCTGCTGCTAGGGCCGTAACAGAAGTAAAAGAAAAAAAAGTATTCACATTAAAATAGAATTAAAGTACCAAAAGTAAAGTACAAGAATCATTTTATTTTAAGCTAAACTTAAAAGTTATCAAATAAAAGTAGTGCAGTATGGCACAACATCTGAATGAAGAACTCGAGAAGTTTAAACCACTGGGCATTAAAGCTGAGTGAGAACATGCCTGACTTCCTCAGAGTTTCACTACATGAGTTCTTAGTGGCAGACAAAGATGTTGTTGGTCCATCAGTCAGCAGTTTCTCAGATTTCTTTCAATGAATTTATACAAGTATCAATGTAACAGTCACACATACAGGAAAGCTTCATGTGGGGTTTTTACCAAATATTTTAAAAACAATCAGAAGGCACTCGAGTATTACACGTGAGTACTACAAAGACCTTTGTTTCAAAAACAAAACATTTCCTATACTACTTCACATTTTAATGAACTTCCTTGAATTACAACATCATAAAGATAATTTTGCACAAACTGTGTTTTGTTTTGTTTAGTTTGTGTGTCTTTAGTTGCATCAGTTAACCTTTGTTGATTAAGACAGTAACACTAAAACTCTGTTCTGTTGAGGTGCAGATAAGCTGCTTTACATGATTCTGACTCTGGTTCTTATGATCATCATCTTATCAGCAACTTTGCTGATTTGCTACAAGAACAGGAAGGCCATTAAACCCAAAGGTGAGCCTACAATAAACACACAGCAGTGTTTCATCTTTTCAGCGCACATCACACTGATGTACATTAATTTCCTGGAGGTTAACCTATAAAATAAACCTGGAGATTAACCCGACATTACAGTTAATCTAAACTTATGCTGCAGGCTTCATCAGGTATGAACTCACCACCCACTGATGAATCATCTCTGCTGCTGACAGAATAAAAACTAAAATTGACTCGTGTACATTTTGTTTAAATTCTATTGTGTCTTAACAAAAAAGCTGTGATACTCAGTAAATTATCTTATAAAATCAGTAGTTTTCCAGCCTGGCTTTAAACAGGTCAGACTATCAATTATGTTAAATGATGTTTGTTTTCTGACCTGCATTTTCAGGACCTCCTGTGGAAACAGAGTACGCCAACATTACACGGGTGAGTTTTAGGAGCTGCGAGACACCTGAGCTTCATTATCGCTTTATTTGTATCAACCAGCTGGTTTATTCTCCTTCTGCAGGCCAAGCAAGAAGTAAGAGAGGGGGCCCCACAGAGGAAGGTGGAAGTGCCTTCAATTTACACCACTGCAAAAGGCCCCCAACCAGACGGAGCTGAAAACATCGACCTCTACAACCTCACCACCTGTTCTCAGAACAAAGTAGATACAACTCGTTTCTTATTTTAAACTCTGATGTCCAAATCCAGGACAAACCAGTCTGAGTAACGAAGTAATTCATCAATAATCATGGATGGATATTATACTATTATTATGCCCTGTGGATATACTGTTGCATTTCTTTCTGCCAGCTAATAGCAATGACTAGAAATGGCCCAATTCAATGCGCAGGATTTGGGTCCAGTTTATTAGGTACAGCTACATAAAAACACTTTTGTTTTATTCACGAGACATTTGTTTACTTTTTGTTTAGATATAACTTAAAGAGCAATTCAGAAAACATGGCTGAGGGTTATGTTTTTAAAGATTTCACACTCAAAATGTGGGTACAATTTATGTGTACAAGAAAGAAGGATGTCTCAGGCTGTAGCTCCATAAACCTGTATTTAATAACAAACACGTTTTTAAGGCTCTGAAGGTTGATCTCACTTTTCTTTCAGGCTGAAGACGACATGAATAAAGTTAATTATGCTGAAGTGGATTTTTCCCACATTCCTGCCACCAACAACACATCCTGTAGTAAAACGGATGAAGTCGTCTACTCCACACCTCTGGTACATACCAGGCCTTCCAACCACACCACAGATACTTCACCTCCTCTGTACTCTGCAGTTAAGAAACAGTATTAATGCTGTTGATGGCACTTTACCTGTCACAAAGATCAAGAGGTGATTATAATTCAGACAAAACTGAATGTTCTTTTCTGTTTATTGCAAATATTAATGTGCTTTCAATCAGTTAATCTCAGGTTAAAGATGTTTTTTTTATGGTAGTTGATAGTTTAGTTTAACTTAACAGAAAACTACAATTCCCATTAATATTTCCATAGAAACTCTGTAGGACAGATTTAATGAAACAGTTGCATAAAGCTCTGCAAACTGACCTGTCAGTTAGTAGTACATTGCATTTAGCTGTTGGATTTCCAGATATTAATCCTATAACCAAACCTGTGTCTGTAATCATGCAGCGTTATTAGAGATCCCTAATTGTATTTTTTACTGTGGCTAACACTCTGGATAGAGGTTTACCTCAAGACCATTCTGCCTCAACTCATGCTCCATAACTTTGGCTAACGGTGTGCATGGTTAATCATTTTAAAAGCATTTATTTTAATCAAATAGTAGTTTGTTTGTTTTTTACCAGACCTGAAAAAAACTGATACTAAAAAGAAACAAATTAAGGAAGCTGCAAAACAAAACAAAAAACAAAGGAACTGTTATTATATTATGTTATTATTCCAGTTTACTCTCACCAAAGCCATCCTGGTCCTAAACAACTTTTTGTGTATAAAATCACAGCAGAAATAAACTGTGACCTGCTACAAGCAGGTGGTTGACAAGCTGTCATGGTGGCTACATCTATCTTTCGTATACATTCTTTAACCTCCAAGGACCTGACATCCACGTATGTGGAAAATACATTTTGGGTTGTCGACACCAAAATACCCAATTTTGCTCTACAAGGGCCAGAGATCCACTTACGAGGACATTATGCTGCCACTGTACTATCGAAATTTATGTGGATCTCATTATTCTCAG
The DNA here is from genome assembly GCF_056152115.1 of Neolamprologus brichardi. Lineage (NCBI taxonomy): Eukaryota > Metazoa > Chordata > Actinopteri > Cichliformes > Cichlidae > Neolamprologus > Neolamprologus brichardi. The sequence continues at coordinate 31,075,096 of NC_142123.1, forward strand.
AAACAAAAATCAGGTAATTCTTTGATTTTACATTCATCAGGTCCCAATCAGTCCAAATAAGGCTCACATATCATTCACTCATTTGTCTACTGAGAGTAACTAAATACGTATTACTATATAATCTTAATAATATTACATTATTATTTTTCTGAGATATTGCATTTGCACATATGTGTTCTTATTTAAAATTGGTTTTATATTTATGTTTTATTGAACAATGTTAATGTATTTGTTACAGTTTTGCTGTAAAATAATATTTCACGAGAAGGATTATACTATTTAAGTAAATAAAATGTAAGAATATTTTGATGTGTTTCAAGGAAATGAACGGTCAAAAGACATAACATGTGTTTTCTCAATAAAAATACTTCAAATCTGGAAACACATTTCTTCAGTGTCTGCATTGAAAGGCAATGTGTTCTTCATGTGTGTGTTTATCACATTTGTAAGGCAAGCAAGTATTGTTTAACCCAACATATTAAATAAAAACTTTGATAAAAAAGTTCTATGTTGAGCGCTCTATTGGCCTGTTGTTACATTTCTAGACAAAAAACAAGAAGAAAACCAAATATTAAAACAGTCTTCAGTTGGATTTGCAGTTTTTTAAAAAAAAAAAGGTGGATGCTGAGATGTTCTCAGGGCAGAAATCTTGAGGTAATCCCTCCAGTGGAATTTGGGTCTATACCGGGTTCTGCTCCCAGTTTAGTGTGCCTAAGTCTCCAAAGCAGAAATGGGCAATGCATTTTTCCAATGGGCCACATGAGAAACTGGGACTGCTGTGGAGGATCCCACCAATATGTTGAACTCAATTCTGCTCAATATTAATGTGTCTCTTTATAGCCCTATGAGCTCACACTGGATACACCTTGAGATCCCATCAAAAAGAGGATCAGAGACAAGAGGCAACCCTGGCAACGTCCAACATCTGACTTTGTCAAGGTCAAGGTCAAAATTGACCTTAAAACAGTGGTTCCCAAAGTGGGGGGCAAGCCCCCTAGGGGGCCACAGAGCATTTGCAGAGGGGGGGCGGGGGGGGGGGGGGGGGGGGCACGGTATGAATAAATAAACGAATGCTTGGACTGCTAGCATAATGGACGTGTTTTTTTGACAGGGCTCTCACAGAAACACAAAAACAAGAAGATGAAGCATCACCAAATATGCTTCCAAACACCTTTCTTCCAAGCTAAAGACTATATGATGAATCATATCTTGACTTTGGCTTCACCTGCAGGAAGGTGGTGCCAAGTAGGGGTGGATTTCAATAATTTATTTTTAACTCGACTTATTAAATCCTGAATACATTTTTAGATATAATTGTATTTTGCCAGAAATGCCAGGATCTCAGGTTAAAGCTCACACGCATCTGTGAGATGTCGGCTTCTCACCCAACGCCACGTACACAGACTCGCCATTGGGGCTGAAAGCCAACATCTCACAGCTTCTGAAGCTGCCGGTTTTGTCACTCTCTGACCAAAAGACACTGAACCAGCAGCAAAAGAAGATCAGAACTGCACTTCATGTTTGATAAATATTGTCATTAATTCCTTCTTACTTTGGCTGTTTTGCTTCCACCACAATATAATCACACTTCCTGCTCAGCTCCCCCCCTCCTCCCCCCCTCTCAGTGTATTTCAAGAATAGTTTCCAGTCTAAAAATCTCTGGTTTTTGCATTATTTGTTCTCTTATTATGCACAAGTCATGTACAGCGCTGTCGGCCACTATTTCCCCCCCAAAAATGATCTCTGACAAGAAGGCCTCATTTCTGCTGTTCAGTACGCAGAAATTTAAACTTTTTTTAAATTATGCCAAATTGCAAAATGCTTATCTGTGTCTCTAATAAAACCTCTGTAACTTTGCTCTGCTTCACTCAGCAGCATCAGGTAATGTTCATGTGTTATAATGACCAACTACTACTGTAATTTTGGAGATGTTATCTCCTTATACAGTATAGTTACAGTAGAGTTATAGTGGGATGCAAATAATATCAGGCAGATCCTCTCGCAATTTGTCCCCCTGGACAAACAGTATCCCACGGTTGTTTATGTTTTCAAGCCCATTTTGCACAGAGAGGTTTTTTTTTTAATGTATTGATAGCAATGTTGAATATTATTACACAGTAAAAAAAACAATTACACATTGAATAATTACACCATAAAGATGGTTTGTTTTTGTTATTCAAAAGAGATAAAAGTTTATTGCATTGTAACCTGTGATTTATTGCAGTTTACTTTTATTTGTTTAATTGTTTACAAAAAAGTTTGAGGTGTAAAATAAACAGCAATAGAGTTTGAAAACAAAAAATGGGTGTGTGTGGTTGGAGGATATATTTTTTCAGGTGGGCACGAATATTTTCTTATAAAACAAAGGGGGACCTAGCAAAAAAAGTTTGGGAACCACTGCTGTCAGACTCCACAACAAAGACTTTTGCAGCTGATCAAACACACACAAACACACACAGGTGCAATAAGACTAAGTGCAATACTCTTTTTCTGACAAAGTTTACAAAGTCTTTACTCAGTTGCATATAGCATTTGTATTCTATTTTATCCTACTGTATACTTTATTTTATTCTATTTATTCTATACTAAACAGTTGTGTACAGTATATTATTCTTATTGTATTCACAGTATTCTCTAATTTTTGCTATAACTTTGCACTGTCCGCTTTCAGCTGTGACAAAATAAATTTCCCATGTGAGGGACTAATAAAGGCAATCTTATCTTATCTTATCTTATCTTATCTTATCTTATCTTATCTTATAACAACAGAGTAGTAAGTGGTGCTGTTGTGGAACAATCCTAAATGTACAGAGAAGTTTTAATTGGTCAGATATGATTTAAATCAGAATCACGCCTTTGATTCTGACTTCATGTTCCAGATGAGATAAAAGGATCTTTTGGTGAAGTGTCAAGCAGCATACAGGTCTAGAAGCTGTAAAACTGCAGGGACTACAAAGATCAGCAGTGATGATTTTCAGCACAATGCAACAATATTTCTTTTTCAACCTTTATCAACAAAAGGAAAACTGACAATGAAAACTGTCGGTTTAACCCTGCCTGGGCTGGCCTGACCTGCAAAGTTTAAGGTGTGCACTGCACAATTTCCCCCACAAGGTTGTGCTGTTGAGTCAGGTAAGTTCTCATGCAGAATTGGCATTAGAAGAAAAGTGTTTGATTATCGCTTGAAGCTGATGTTGCACAATGTAGCAAAACAATTTAGCAGCAGACAGTAAGCTAACACATGTTGCTTCAAATTCTCTTATAATAAATGGAAATTAAAATTAGTTTAAACAACACAATTTTCATCTAATCACAGCAGAGGTAGTGAAGGTAGATGAGTTTCCAAACCTTGGATAAAGCCAGTCTCCTGGAGAGAGGTTGGACTATATCCCAGTATCCCCTTGGCTTGCTACCAATACGTTGGTGTTTCTCCCTGTAGACGAGAGGGTTTGTTCCCTGAAACCTCTGGTCAGGTAATGGCCGGGCTTCTTGGCGTCTCAGGGTGGGGTGCTTCACCTGGGGACTCCCATCATTCTGGGAGACTTCAGTGCTCATGTAGGCAATAATAACGTGACCTGGAGGGGCACAATTGAGAGGAACAGTGTGTTCTGTTACTGAATTTCTGTGCAAACCACAGTTTATCAATGACAAAGACCATGTTTGATCATAAGGGTGTCCACCCCAGGCCAGAAGGTCGATGATTTTACAATTGTATCAGCAGATCTGCAGCTGTATGTTCTGGACTCTGGTGAAGAGAGGGGCTGAGTGTGAAGCGGCGTGAATGAGACTCAGCAGCTCCAAGTCTTAGGACACCTCAGTCAGAAGTAGGTGGAGTGTCCACCCCGGGTCAGGAACAAGTTATTGCCCCAAGTGGAGGAGTTCTTGAGGTCTTGTTCACAAGTGAAGACAGAGGATAGCAGGACATCCACTGACAGATTGGTGTTGCGGCTGCAGTGATGCCAACGCCATACTGGTCCATCATTATTATTATTATAACTTTATTTCAGACATATACAGCCTCCTGGGTGAGGTGTTCTGGGCATGTCCCACCAGGAGGAGGCCCCGGGGCAGACCCAGGACATGCTGGAGAGATTATATCTGTCAGCCTGAACGCCTTGGTGTTCCCCCGTATTGGAGGTAGCTGGGGAGGTCTGGTCTTCCATGCTTAGGCTACTGCCCCCATGACCCAGATAAGTGGAATTAGTTTAGCTGTCACTGAAGTTTAAAATTAACACCATCCAGGCTTTGATTTCACTGAAACATTCTAACAGAGCCTTTAATGAGCTGCCATCATTTCATTTGTATCTCTGACCTCTGATGGAGGAATCAGACAGTGAACAACCAGCAACATCAGTTACAATGTGTTTCCTCAGCACACTTTAAAATCAACTGGGTTTTACGAGCCATTTATAAATAAGGGCGTTATGTCTCAAACAAGTGACAATTTTCTTACAGAAAAGATGAACAAAAATGTGCGCTTGAACTTCACAAAGCACAGGCTACATAGCTCACTTCTCCTTAATGAGCGTTCACTTTCTGTATCTTAAATACTCTAAAATACAACTTCTGCTTCTACCCTGAAACTCAAACTTTACAACAGCTCATGGCCGCAAAGTTTTCTGTAATTCATTCCCTCACATATGAGAAGGTGAAACTGCAAATTTTTTGACCTGTTCTGCTTTTTCTTATTTTCTGTCAGACGCACATTCTTATAATACTCACATTCAATATGGCCAACTGAGAACCTACCTGATTATTTTTGCTGACCATGTCCAGCTTTATGATCATAATGTACCTACCTTCTGATGGTTCCTTCAAGTAAATAAGGTGCAGTGTTGAGATACTCAAATGACTTCAAACTTGTTTACTGAAGATGAAAGTGACTTAACTGTACTCAGATGATCTTCACGATCACCCAATCTCAGTACAATTGAGCAGCTTTGGGATGTGATGAAGTAGGTGATTCACATCTGGATGTGTAACTGACAAATGTGCAGAAACTGCGTGATGCTATCATAACACTATGGACCGAGATCTCTCAGGATCTTTTCCAGTACAGTTCTGAAGGCGAAAGGGGGTCCAACCCAGTACTAACATAGTGTACCTAATAAAGTGGCAAGTGAGTGAATAGATTTTTGTTGAAATTTTCTATTTTGATGGCTTGACACTGAGGAGCTTCCTCTCTGTCAGTGTCAAAGCTTTTTTAGTAGTCGAGTTGCTTTTAGATGATGCAGTGTTTTCGGTTTCACACGAAACTGGACTACAGCCAGACAGCTAAATGAATATTAATTTGATCAAGTCTGAAAAGTCTGCTTTGTTAGACACAGGACAGACTTCCAGAAACCAAAAGAATCAACTTCTGAAGGACAATTTAAAAGAAACCCATAAATAAATGGACACTTAATCTTTGACTCTGTAGTAGAAAAAAAACATCAAAGTGCAGGAGTGTGAATTTGAAGGAGGGACTGCGAGGAGAAGTTAGAAGTTCCTTGTTTCCAAACAGGGAAGTAAGAGAAGCAGCATTAAACATTAAGCCGTCAGAACCTCGAGATGAAACTCTGTCACATTTTCTTCTGCTTCATCTTCCTCCGTAAGTAAATTCTTATTATTATATCTTATTTATAAAAATGTTTGCAGGTGTTGCACTACATCAGAAATAGTGCTGAAAGCAGAAGCAGAAGCTGTCTGTGAGTGAATGTCCACAGCTGGATGCTTCGATACTGAACCGCGGTCACAACAGCCACACTTTAAAAAAAAGTTTGTGCGCCTTCAGCGTTTTGTACGCTACAATATGGGTTCGGTATTCATGGTGGCTTTAGGTGCACCTCGTTAATTCAGCAATTAACACATCAGAATGTTTAAAAGGCTGGTTCAGTTTAATTTTGCTTTCTATAAACATCTGTAATTACTTTGTTGTTCTTTTTGATGCAGTGTTTTATGTAATTCAGGTTAACATCATGACTATAAGGAAGCTTTTGACAATTTTTATGTCAAAACAAGTTTAATTATTTATCAGCAAATTCTACAAAATTTATTTATCTATCATCTAATTTCTTCATCTGTGGATTTTCAAATACAAGTCAGTGGGATAATACTGTGATTTTGATGCAGCAGTAACAGAATTACAGTATACTTTGTTTGAATGAGGACATACCCACCACTTCGAGTTTTCCAGGTAACTTCTGGCTTTCAGTAAAGAATAAAAGGTCTTGGCCAGTAAGTCACGTTTCTGTGAAAGCTAAACTGCAGCAATCTAACTGTGGGCAAAAGACAACAACGTTATTTGTGCCTTTTTACTAAGTTCAAGAGGAACAGCACAGCTTAAATGTTAACAGACTGAAAACTGAATATTAAGCAACTATTTCAAAAACCTGAAAGCAGATCAATTTCTTATCACAAACAAATAAAAGGTCAATTTTTAAACTTTTAACTCTGAGCTGAGCTGTTCTTCAGCAGATGGCTTGTGTCGATGTCAGGAAGAAGCAGGATGATTTTGTTCAAATGAAAAATATAAAGAGAGTGAATTTAAATGAACTACTTTAAAATGTTGTTCTGAATTACACTGAAAAATCATCTGTTTTAATTTAATAAAATATCATCAAACTGCAGTTTTTACAGGAAGTTGGTAATAACTGATTGTTCATATTTTCTACAGACCTGCAGGATGGAAACACTGCACTTAACAATGATGAAACTCCCGTCTATGAAGGAGTGGAAGGAGGAAACATCACAGTTACATGCAAATTTTATATCCCTGGAAGAAAAACATTGTTCTGCAAAGAAAAATGTGAAAAAGGAAATGTTCTCATTGAAACAGCTGATTACACAGCTCAGAGCGGCAGATACAGCATTGAATATGAAAAAGATAATTTTTTAACTCCTATTGTGCACGTGAGCATCACACAGCTGAACAAGTCGGATTCAGGACGGTACAGCTGCACACTGGACACGAGTTTTCAACCATGTGATTTTCAGCTTGTCATCACAGGAGGTGAGTAAAACAAATCTTATTCATGTCCCTGAAGATGTGAACTTCTCACTGACCACAGTTACTTGTCTTTTAAATAACGTACATGTGTCATATAGTCACGCAACAAATTTAGTTCAATGACTTGTGCTGTAAATGTCATCCAGGGAAGGACGGATGTTGTTTTGCTTTGCTGTGTTTTAATGTGAAGTGTGCTTATTTATTTTTTATATTGCATGTTTTGGTTATATTTTGTGCAGTGTTTTATTTATATTGCATGTTTTGGTTATACCGTCAATTTGTCCTGGAGAGACTCCCCCCTTTTCCCGTTTTACTAATTGGACACACCTGAGAGGAAAGGAGGGAGTGGTGACTTGTGCTGTAAACACACATTAACCCCTATTACTCACAAGCGAACAGGAAACCTACAGAAAACATGATTATTATTATTATTCTGGTTGTTTCCTCATTCTCAGCTTCAAACACTTCAAACACTTCCTCATCAGCCTTTTTCAGTATCAACATTTCTTCTGTCGGCCTCCACCCGACAAGCAGTCTGATTTATTCCTGCACTATAAGAAGAAAAAGCCACGGTGTAGAAATACACAATTTTCATATAAGTAAAAAAACAAAAACAAAAAACCCCAAAAAACAAAAAGGTATTGACATTAAACTAGAGTTAAAGTATAACAGTAAATTAATCTGAACTTATAAAAAAAAAGTGAAGTCATCAAATAAATGTAGTGCTGTAAAGGGCGTCAGAGTGTCACTACATGAGCTCTTGATGCAGACAAAGATGTGATCAGTCAATATTTGACTTCAATGGTTCTCAGATTTCTTCCTATGAATTTATATAAGCATCAGTGTAACAGTCACTCAGGAATGTTGCATGTAGGTTAGTTTTTATTGAACATTTTAAGCAGAATGAGGAGGTGTTCAAGTCTTACCAGCAACCATTACAACATGACATGATACACATGACAAACATTTTTTTAAACTAGTTTTTATTTTTTAAAGCCCCCACTTCAGATGTTATCAGTTCATGCTATGTCATGTTTTGGTGAATCTCCATGACTTACTTAAAAAAAGAAAAATAAATTAAACTTTGAATATGTATCTGTGCAACTTTATTGATAAAATGTATTTATTACATATTTTGATTGTAACAGTTAAATCTGTTCTGTTAATCAGTTTTTCTGATTTTCATCATGGAGATGAGGCTCATTAAATCCAAATCTTCTGGACTTGCTCTGTCATAATGTTCAGAATCTGTGTGCATGCTTAGTAGGAGTGAGAATTATGGGAAAAACACATTTAAAGTCTTATTTTCAAAGGTTTGGGGTAAAGTTGCAGAACATTTGAATCTGATGAGCTGGATGAGACCACAGATTCTATTCGCTGAGTTTTTAATGTCCCAGTGACCATGGAAATGAAAGTGATGGTTCTCTCCCAGTTTGTTTAGATGGATGGGAATTTAAAATAATTACCTAGATTTGACTCAAGCTGCTGAGCTAAAAGTCTGGAGCTGAAGCTCAGTCTCATGGCAAAACATGAAAAACTGACAAAAAGTTGTTTGTGTGCACAGAAAACTGTCCTCTGTTTAGGGATGGGTATCGAAAACCGGTTCTTGTTGAGAACCGGTTCCCACCTAGGGTTGCCAACTCCCTGAGAAATAAATAAGGGACACCTCGTGGCCAGGGCCGGGCGACCCAGTTGTCTTCACCCTTCCCAGTGTGGTGAATTTTTTAGCTCTTTTTTTGTGTGTGAAATTATTATTTTTTAACCATTTGACTTGAATTTGATTTAAGTAGATGCGTATTCTTTGTGATATCAACACTTGGGAAACAAAAATCATTTAGGCATTTATTTTTAGCTCAAAATGACAACATTAACACAATAAAACAGGTCTCTTTCTTAAACAGAAGCCTGTCATGCTTAACTTTTGATAATAAAAGTAAATCTTTCTTTAAAAGAACTCTGTCCTACTTAACTTAAAATTATATAAATTAATAGAAAACAATAGAAAGAAAAATATTCTTGTAACAGTGCACATTTAGTGCATTTAGTGCAATTGGCTTCAGCAGAGGCATTATTTCAGCTTTTGCTCCCGTTTGTAAACCCACTTGTTCCCATGATTACGCATCATAACTCATCATCATTATTCATCTATGTATTACTTTTATGTATTACTCATCTATTTGTTGTAATCATCTATCCTTGCAGTTGTTTATTACACAAAATAAATTATATTATCACACTTCTGGCCACATAGCGCTGATATTCACTGCACATGCCCATTTTAACCTTAACCAGAGGGTTTAAAAACAAACAAACCAGTGTTTACCATATCTGGTTCTGCCGTGGCCTGGTAGACAAAAATTGGTTAAGGGTTCCCCGAGCTTTCACACCCCTCATGTTCTTCATGTGCCCACCATTAGAAGCATGCCTATGGAAAAAGTGCGCCGGCACACAGTGCAGTGCGCTTTATAGGTGTTATCGTGTACTTTTCCAGCCAGGTGTTTTCCTTTTCCCATTCTTCCCTGTACTTTTGCAGCCTTTTTTTCTTTCTCTGAGAGGAACAAACATTGCTGGTCTAATGCCGGGCTCACACTGTGCGATTTGTGGCCCATTTTGAGTCGATTTTTGAGTCGTGCGACCAATTTGGTGATCGGCCCGATTTTGGCCTTCATCGTGTAGTATACGTGGGGTAACGAGAAGCGATTAACACCTCACGACCAGCTCCCGATCATCAATCGCTCGTGAGGGTGTCACCGCAGCCGCTCACACTGCTCACGCGCAAACACGTAAACGTCGGTGAAAAAGACGGAGCAGCACGGCTGTGCAGCGTGTGATCTGGACTCAAGCGATGGAGGCACAACTTGTAGAACTTTGGAAAGCTCATCCGAGCCTTTTCGATGTGGCATCACCAAATTATCACGACCACAACAACCGTGAAACTAGTTGGATTTACATTGCTGCTCAATCACAGCTGCCTGATCATGTTTGTCATTAGTAATTTAGCAAAGTTGATGGCGGTGTGTGTCTGTGTGAGTGAAAGACAGAGAGGGAGAGCGAGCGACAGATTTTCTGTTATAACCTTCATTTTATGGACGCACAGTGTGAGCACTCAGGTCGCATCAGAGCATCGGGCGGTATAGTGTGAGACCCTGCATCGTGACCTACGAACTTATAACCCATGCGAGCCAATCGTGCAGTTTGAAAATCGCACAGTGTTTGCCCAGCTTCAGGTGTACTGTCGTCTGAGACTTGCACCGCAGTGTCGGCGTTTGTTTCCCTGTTGGCCATGCTTTTTGTTGTGGTCATCTGTTGTCTTCCGGTATTTTCTCCGCAAGCGACCTTTCCTCAACCAATGAGATGAGCGGCAATCTGAATTGTCATACTCGAATTGTCAAAAGTGTGCTGTCAGCTCATTGGTCACAAAGCAGGAGCGGGGCTGGGAATTATGTTTTCAAACAAAGCGTTAATTACATTAAAACTTATAGACTACTTTTGATTCTCACTGTATTACGGGACAAAGTGCGTCCCTTATTAGCTCAATACGGGACGTGTACTTTTGTTTCTAAATACGGGACGATTCCGTTTTTTAAGGGACGGTTGGCAACCCTATTCCCACCGTTTCAATTCCTTGGAATTGTTTGCCATTTTTGCAAACGATTCCTTTATCGATTCCAGTCGCCCCGAATGACGTCACCACGTTGCGGAGCGTCATTTACCTGGCAGGAAACACGGCGCCTAAGCGGCTCAAACGCTCAAAAGTTTGATTATACTTTACGAGAACGGATGACAACAGGGCAACTTGCAATACTTGCAAAGTAGATATTTCATTTAAGGGAGGAAACACTACGAATATGCAAAAGCATTTGCTCACAAAACACACGATGACCTTAAATGAATGTCGTGTTTTTAATTCCGCTCCGGACTCGTGAATCTCAACCCAGCAGCAGCGGTAACGTTTGCACGTCCTCTCCCGTTAATGCAGCAGGTAAATAATCATCTAACAGTGCATATTATGTTAGCGCGATCTGCCTCATTACAAAACCTGCCATTACTGTGCATTTAGGTGACCATGATGAGAGAGACAGACAGAGTCTGGCTCAGATGCTGGCAGTTCTCGCTGCAGTCTACCGGTAGCGTCTCCTTTCAGGCCAGGATAGACGAATGTCACCGAGCAGTGACTCAGTTTGTGGTAAAAGGCTTGAACCCATTTGCCACAGCAGATGATTTTCAGTAAGTGAATGTGTTTAATTGTAGGCAGGGACATTACTGGATATTCTTGTGTAATTGCTACTGAATAATTTATGTTATACTTTGTTATTGCTACAGGAGAATATTTATTTTATTATTTTACATTTACAATATTTTTTCCCCGGGGACCCTGTGACACCCCATTGAAGAGCCGTCGGCTGTGGATCTCTTAAGATCTCACTGTTGGGTTTGTAAGGCCATGTTACTCCTAAATTTCTATCTTGTTCAAAGAGAAGATATAAAACAAAGTTCTAAGCTAATCGACCTTAGTGTTCTCCTTTTTTAAAAAGAATCGATAAGAGAATCGATAAAGAATCGAATTGTTAAACAGAATCGAAAATGGAATCGGAATCGTGAAAATCGTATCAATACCCATCCCTACCTCTGTTTTTATTGCAGTCATGTGACGTCAGTAATATCATTTCAACAGGAAGAATGATTTGAGTCCACAAACTCGAAATAATAGATTAAATAAAATTAACATTTCAGGATCTTCTGTGAGACTTTGCTGCAGTTTATGTTTTATAAATGATTTGCTGTGGTGCACGTCTGTTTCCTAAGATCCTACTGTTAACCTACACAGATCATGCTTTATGTTCACCCACTCTTCACATTTCCAAGACCAAAGTCCAGCAGCACAGAATGATTCAAGACACTGAGCAGCAGTTTATTTACTTGACAAATGATCCATACCCAGAACAACAACTATTCCCTCACACAGAGAAACAAGTTACAATTCTCCAACAAGAGCGAAGCTCAAAACCAAGAAACATGAGAAAAAAGTCTTCAACACAATAATGAACCTCTCACTGCTACCAGTCTGCAGCGAGTGTATGATCAGTGTGTACAATTTACTATTTACAAAGACTGTTCACAAGTAGCTCACAGCTAGAGGGGAGAGGTGTCGTCCATCCAGTGATTCAGTCCAAAAACACCAACCCCATTGAATGTACCAGTCAGCACACCTCATCTGTCGTTTTCTAAAAACTCGTGAACAGCAGTATTTGAAGTTTTGTGTCTGTGTGTCTGTCATCCAGGTTTGTCCTTGGAGCTGGTGATACGTTTATCTGTGGTGGTGGTTCTGCTGCCTGTTGTTCTGCTGCTCATCTACAGAATCACGGCCGAGGGCTCTAACGGTGAGTTACCTTCAAACATTATTTAAAACCTTTAAGATTCATTAATTGACAACAGAGTTCTTATACTTTTGTATTTTGATGTCTTGTTTTCAATTCAGATTTTTTTCAGTTAATTTCCAGAGTGGATTTTCAGGTTTCAGTTTATGGTTTATTGTTAGAAAATGTTTAGTTTTAGTTGAAGTTTTATTAGTTTCAATTATTATCCTGAGGAGGGCATAGCAAAGCTAATCAAACTTATTACCTGTCTGTTCTACAGGTTTGTACTGCAGGAGACGCTCAGCATATGACCACACCGAGGTGACTTATCTCTGTTTGTTTTCTCTCTATGTCGTGGTTTCAAAATCTGTACCAGGCTGGAAAGAAAAACAAACAAACTGAGATTTCATGGTTAAAAAAAAGTTCAGGATTCTGAATTTAAATTGGTAAATGCTGACCTAAAATGTTAAAACATTATTTCATTTCAGTTTCAATCATATGATTCATTTTCATTTAAATCTACACTAGTCTCTGTTTTATGTTAAAAGATGCAAGCAGCACCGAAATTAACCAAAATAAAGTTCAAAATCTACTTTTTCACTTCTCTGTGTACTATAAATAGAACACACAGCTTCTGTTTTCATCCTGACACCAAAAACCTGCTGCGCATCATCATCTTCTGCTTTAATATGTCATTGCTGTCATTGTGTTTTTGTCTTTGCTTCTCAGTTCAGTCAGTTTGTTATTTTTATTTTCCCAGATTGGTCTCAGTGAAATCGATCGTCCAGTCTCCTCATGTGAAGACTCGACCTACCAAAGTCTCAATACAGCGAGCAGAGATCACGACCAAACCTACTCTACACTCAGACACAATAACCAGTTTTCAGACATGAACTCCTGTCAAACTGAATGACTGCATGAACAGTCATTTTTCCTTCTGAAGGAAAAATGACTTTTTAAACCAAGTTACAGGGTCAGTGATAAAGATTTGATCATCAAACTGCTGTAAAAGCGGGAATGAGATTATGGACCTCTTAGAATCCACAACTCAATCTCATCCATGTCACCTTCTCCCATTGCTTCATCCTTTTCAACCAAGTATTAAGACCAAACAGGTAATAGACGCGTTGCTCCACCATGTACATGTCACACTTTGCCCCTTTCAAAACTGAAATGCACACGCATGCAGAAGTTGCAGTAAGTTGCAGTAACAGCAGAGGGAGATGTAACTTCAAGCCAAATGGTAAATGGTAAATGGCCTGTATTTATATAGCGCTTTACTAGTCCCTAAGGACCCCAAAGCGCTTTACACATCCAGTCATCCACCCATCCACACACTGGTGATGGCAGCTACATTGTAACCACTGCCACCCTGGGGCGCACTGACATTAAAACAATTACGGAAAAGCCTTTAAACAGAAGTTATTAACACATTTACACACACACATATTATATTACCTGCCTAGTTTAACTGTTTCTGATGATTAAAGACTAATGTACTTCATACGTTTGTCCTCGCCCTGCTGGTAATGCAACTTCTGTATGGACGTGTCCGTTTCATGTTTTGTAGAGGCAAAGCGTGAAATGGACACAGTGGACCGGTGTGTCTATTATATATATCGGTTCAATCTTTTAGCTCAGTGGTTCCCAAAGTGGGGAACATGCCACATAGCGTGGGGGGTGTGGTATGAATCTTTTAAAAAAAAGAAGAGTGGACACTGTTAGTATAATAGGCAGGTTTTTTGACGGGGCTCCCACACAAATGCAAAGCAGAAGATGAAGCATCACCAAATATGCTTCCAAACCAACTTCCTTCCAAGCCAAACACAAACATATGATGAAGCATATCTTGCCTTTGGCTTCACCTGCACAACAGCTGTCAAACCAAGGGTTGGTCTCCCCGACAGAATTTGTTTTCCCTGCGTCGGGAGCACACGCTGGGCTCTCCAAATCACAGACAAACAGTATCCCACATTCTTGATTTTTAGTTCACAAACACTATAGCGACTAACTACTCCTGAAACTTTGGAGGTTTTAGCTCTTTATACAGTAAAGTTACAGGAGGATATAAATAATTATCAGGAAAAATATCCTTCGTTTGTTAATCCCACATGAGAACAATAAATATCATTTTCTGCTGTACTGAATGGTAATGTAACAACACTCATTTTTTACTTTTTCATAAAACTAAAACATCACTACTTCCACGTCTAATAGTCTGTAATGGAGGCGGAGTAAACTGGATCCGCACTCCGTGCCGAGCGAATGCTCGCAACACAGGGGGAATATGTTTTGTCGGTGATACCTACCTTGGCGCAACACTGACCCTGCCACAATTTGTTCCCCCGGTTCAAATCACGGACAAACAGTATCCCACAGTTGTTTATGTTTTTAAACCCATTTTGCACAGAGAGGCATTTTTTGAAGAATGTATTGACAGCAGCGTTGATTGTAAAATAAAGAGGGGCCTAGCAAAAAAAGTTTTAGCCACAGTGTAAATGAATGATGTAAATGGATGTGCAGTCTGCCCAAGTCGCCTATTAGAAGGTTTGCTTTTTAATTAAAATAAAAGTAATTTCAAAGTTTCTAAACTATTTGGAATCACTCGTCTCATTCTTTGATTAAAACATGTTGTCATGACACATTTGTGTGTTAGGACAACTGTGGACCCAAACGCAGGACTCAGCAGAAACACTTGAACTCAAAACACGTTATTAGCTAACAAATGGCAAACTTAACAACACATACAGATGAGTAAAACAGGAGCAAACAGACTGAAAACTAACACTGACAGAGAGAAGGGAGAACACACAACATGAGGGGAGATCACAACAAGGGAGTGAAGGAAACTAAAGGCTTAAATACACAGGAGGTGATCAGGGAGATGGAACTCACAAGAACACAGGTGAACTAAATCTGACAAACAAGACAGAGGATGCAAAACTGAATGTACGGGCAGGAGACGGGGACTAACAGAATAAAACAGGAAGGAACACTCTGAGATTGACACATGACACTTGGACTGGGGATAAACAGACATGGAGACATGACAGACTGGGGAGACAAAAGGATGAAACACGGAAATGAAGATGGGAACAGGGAGAAACCACAGACAGACAGACCTGAACACAACTGGGGAGACCAGAGGTAAAACAACACAGAGACACTGGAGACACAACACAGGGACGAAACTAACAGACTGGACACAAAAGGACAAGAAATCAAGAAATATAAATAACAAACTCATAGACAACAGAGTGTAACATATTCAGGAAGTAGAAGCTAAATTAACTTATAACTTTCAAAGATACATAATTACATAATTTTGTATGTGGCAGGTGACTGACCACAGTTTTGTATTAAACAGTTTTTATTTTGACAGGAAGCCCCTCAGTGTTGAGCTTTCTGTCAGTGTCACTGCTCCTTTAGTAGGTGTGTTGCAGATGGATCTCACTGCTTTATACAATGAAACTGCAGCCAGTTAAATAAGATTAGTAAACTCCAAACTCTATTTTGGAAGACAAAAAAATGTCAAAGTTGAAATTGAAAATTCAGAAAATGTAAAACTAAACCATAAATAAATGGACAAAAAAAACCCTGTGAAAGCAGAGGAGTGTGGGTTTGAGGGAGGGACCACAACAAGAAACGAAAGTTCGAAGTTCCTGGTTTGCAAACGGAGAAGAAAGAGAAGCAGCATTAAGCCGTCAGAACCTCGAGATGAAACTCTGTCACATTTTCTTCTGCTTCATCTTCCTCTGTGAGTAAATTCTTCTTATTTCTTATTCATAAAGATGTTTACAGGTTTTGCACTACATCAGAAATAGTGCTGAAAGCAGAAGCCAAGGTTGTCTGTGAGTCAATGCCCACCACTGTTCTTACAGAGCAGATAAAGAGCTAAAACGTCCAAAATTTCAGAAGTAATACGTCATTGTTAGAGGTGTTTGTGATCTAAAAGCCCAGTGCGCGCTCCCGACGCAGGAGAAACAAATGCTGTCGGGGATACCGACCTTGACACGTCACCTGGTTAGCAGCTGCTTTCAGATCGACAGCAGCTCGTTTGTGTTCAGAGTGCTGCTTCCTTCTTTTCCAAACCACTAAACCACATTTAGAGCTTGTAAGGAAACAAGCTTATCATTGAGTTCAGGAGGAACAGCACAGCTCAAAGCAGATCAAGATTTTAGCACAGACAAACATGAGGTCAGTTTTCAAACTTTTAACTGAGCTGTTCTTCAGCAGATGGCTTGTGTTGGCAGGAAGGACCAGGATGATTTTGTTTAAATGAAGACTACAAAGAGAGTGAATTTAAATGAACTATCTTTAATTGTTTTGTTCAATTAGATAATAATAATAATAATTTGTTCCAGTTTAATTTAATACAATATTTAAAATCAAATGCTGTGTTTACAGGAAGTTGGTAACTGATTGTTCATATTTTCTACAGACCTGCAGGATGGAAACACTGGACTTGCCAACGCTGAAACTCTCATCTATGAAGGAGTGGAAGGAGGAAACATCACAGTCGAATGTAAATTTGTGATCCTTGGAAGAAAGACATTGTTCTGCAAAGACAAATGTGAAAAAGGAAACGTTCTCATTGAAACAACTGATTACACAGCTCAGAGCGGCAGATACAGCATTAAACTTGTAAAAAAGAATGTACTGTCAAAGGATATTGTGCACGTGAGCATCACACAGCTGAACAAGTCTGATTCAGGATGGTACAGGTGCACACTGGACACAAGTTTACAACCATGTGATTTTCAGCTTGTCATCACAGGAGGTGAGTAAAAAAATCTTATTCATGTCTCTGAAGATGTGAACTTCTCACTGACCACAGTTACTTTTCTTTCAATAACCTACATGTGTCATATTTACACTACAGGTTTAGTTCAATAAGTTGTGCTGTAAAGACACATTAACCACTGTTACTGACATGCAGACAGAAAACCTGCTTCAAGTAGGATTGTTATTATTCTGATGTTTCCTTGTTCACAGCTTCAAACATTTCAACACCTCATCAGCCTTTATCAACATCAACGTTTCTCCTGTCGGCCTCCACAACAACAAACTTCACTTCAACAAGTTTCGTACCTTCAGCCTCCTCTGAAGTCTTCAGACAGCCTCAAACAGCTGCAGGTTCAGGTACATCGTATATGCATGAGTGTGGATCTGTCATTGTTTATCACAAAAATAAAAACCTCATCCATGTCTATTAACGACACATCAGTGTGGAAGAATCAGTCTGATTAATTCCTGAAGTATAAGTAGAAACAGCCACAGTGTAGAAATACACACAAAAAAGTATTGACATTAAAATTTTATCAAAGTATCAAAAGTAAAATTACCAGAGTTGTTTTATGATGAGGTTATGTTTGTGAATTTTTATCTGTCAATTGCTCCCAATGGCAACCTTTTCATAATTTAAACTGAATTATGTATTTGATGTAAGAGACAGCTGAGTGTAAAAGCGAATATCTGAATTTACCGATCGATCTACATCCCTGTCCTCACCCAACACCTATGGTCGTGAGCTGTGGGTAGTGACTGAAAGAATGGCGGAAATGAGCTCCCTCCAAGGGTGGCTGGTGTTTCCCTTAGAGATGAGGTGAGGAGTTCGGCCATTCGGGAGGGGCTCAGAGTAGAGCTGCTGCTCCTCCACATAGTAAGGAGCCAGGTGAGATGGTTCGGGCATCTGACAAGGATGCCTCCTGGGAACCTCCCGGGTGAGGTGTTCCGGGCATGTCCCACCGGAAGAAGAGACCCAGGACACGCTGAGGAGATAATATGTCTCGTCTGGCCTGGGAATGCCCTTGTGTTCCCCTGGAAAAGCTGGATGAGGTGGCTGGGGAGAGGGAGGGCTGGGCTTCTCTGCTTAGGTTGCTGCCCCCGCGACCCGCCCTTTAAAAGTGGAAGAAGATTAAGATATTACATTTTGTAAAATTCATATAAAATTAGGAAGGAAGTGAAGTTATGAGATAAATCTAGGAATGTAAAGAGCACAACGTCTAAATGAAGCATTTAAAAACTTACCACCACTGCACATAAAAGCTGGTTGAGAACTTGGCTGACTTCTTCAGTGTCACTACATGAGTTCTTGATGGCAGACAAAGATGTGATCAGTCAATATTTGAATTCATTGGTTTTTTAGATTTCTTCCTATGAATTTATATAAGCATTACAGCAGATACACATGACAAAAACATTTTGATGAATCTCCCTTACTTTATTAAAAAAAATAATGGAAAAAAATTAACTTTGAATATTTGTGTTTAGTTTTGTGTGCACAAATTGTAACAGTTAAATCTGTTCTGTTAATCGGTTTTTCTGATTTTCATCATGGAGATGAGGCTCATTAAATCCAAATCTTCTGGACTTGCTCTGTCATAATGGTCAGAAACTGTGTGCATGCTTAGGAGTGAGGCTTATGGGAAAAACACATTTAAAGTCTTATTTTCAAAAGTTTGGGGTAAAGTTGCAGAACATTTGAATCTGATGAACTGGATGAGACCACAGATTCTATTCACTGAGTTTTTAATGTCCCAGTGACCATTGTTACGTTCCCCTAAAAGGGTCCAGGCGATGAGGGGGGAAGTAACAAAAAGTTTCCGGGTCAGGAAAAGGAGGCAAAAGGGTTAAATTAAATAGTTTTATTAAAGTAGCTCAACTAAAAGAGACGGACAAGCCGCTATCACCATTTAAGGAAAACAAACACAACTCAAGCGGTGGTCAATAAAGTAAAGTCAAAAAGAGAGCAGCTCAATAGCTGCAACCACACAGCTCACTAGCTGCAAACACACAACCACACAAACACACAGCTCACTAGCTGCAACCACAATAACGGCACTCTGGCCCAGACCTTTTCCTGGGCTTAAATCTCCTTGATTACTGACGAGAGTCAGCTGCACAAAAGGGAAAGGTGGCACCACAGGCAGAAGAGGTGGTGGGACACGCCCACACAGGCACTTTCAGGAGGAGGCCCTGCTAGGGCCGTAACACCATGGAAATGAAAGTGATGGTTCTCTCCCAGTTTGTTTAGATGGATGGGAATTTAAAATAATTACCTAGATTTGACTCAAGCTGCTGAGCTAAAAGGCTGGAGCTGAAGCTCAGTCTCATGGCAAAACATGAAAAACTGATAAAAAGTTGTTTGTGTGCACAGAAAACTGTCCTCTGTTTTTATTACAGTCATGTGACTTCAATAATAGCATTTCAACATGAAGAATGAGTCGAGTCCACAAACTTGAACTAATAGAAAAAATTCAATTAACATTTCAGGATCTTCTGTGAGACTTTGCTGCAGTTTATGTTTTATAAATGATTTGCTGTGGTGCACGTCTGTTTCCTAAGATCCTACTGTTAACCTACACAGATCATGCTTTATGTTCACTCACTCTTCACATTTCCAAGACCAAAGTCCAGCAGCACAGAATGATTCAAGACACTGAGCAGCAGTTTATTTACTTGACAAATGATCCATACCCAGAACAACAACTATTCCCTCACACAGAGAAACAAGTTACAATTCCCCAACAAGAGCAAACCTCAACAACATTTCATGTCTTTTTCTAAAAACTCGTGAACAGCAGTATTTGAAGTTTTGTGTCTGTGTGTCTGTCATCCAGGTTTGTCCTTGGAGCTGGTGATACGTTTATCTGTGGTGGTGGTTCTGCTGCCTGTTGTTCTGCTGCTCATCTACAGAATCACGGCCGAGGGCTCTAACGGTGAGTTACCTTCAAACATTATTTAAAACCTTTAAGATTCATTAATTGACAACAGAGTTATTATACTTTTGCATTTTCATGTTTGTTTTCAATTCAGTTTATTTTCAGTTAATTTCCAGAGTGGATTTTCAGGTTTCAGTTTTATTAGTTTCAATTATTATCCTGAGGAGGGCATATGTCAGAGGCAAGATTTAAGATAAGTAGGTATTACAATAAAAACTGTATTAGCGACACACCTGCGTTAGACCTGTCCAGGGTGTACCATGACTCTTGCCCTGTGACAGCTGAGTTGGCTTCAGCATCCCCACAACCTTAATAAGGAGAAGTGGGTTTAATTTAAATAAATTGCATTTTGTTTTTATTCTTTCACGTCTCATTTTTGTTTTTAATGTATTTTAACTGTAATAACCTTTGTTCAAAATATTTCTTGTGGTACTGATTGGTTGCTGACATACTCAGTGTATCACAGGACAGGCACACACACTGGACACACAACATTTTGTTAAAATTGTATTACATGTTTTCAGAATAAGTGACTAAAGCTAATGAAACTTATTACCTGTCTTTTCTACAGGTTTGAACAGCAGGAGACACTCAGCATTTGACCACACTGAGGTGACTTATCTCAGTTTGTTTTTTCTCTATGTCATCTTTTAAAATCTGTACGAGACTGGAAAGAAATGGCGTGGTCCTGGGTCATTTTGGCCCAGCGGTTTAAGTTTCCTGTGCTTTTTGTCATTTTTTGCATTACGTTAAGGTTGGGTTTCCTACGTCACTCTGTTCAGTATTCTCCCTGTGTTGTTGCCTTCTGTGTCTCCCCCTGGGTGTCTGCATTTACATGGTTGTGTGAGTTCTTGTGACATCTTGTTTTCCCCAGCCTATCATGTCTGCCTCTCTCCCTCATGCTCCTCATGTTCTCTCTCCCTCTAGTTTAGTTTATATTTTTATATTTTATAGTTTTGTATCGTTTTCCCTCGAGTCAGCAATGAAGCTGCATTTTGAGTTCGCCCCCATGTGTTGCGAACCCTGCATTTTGGGTCCAATCTCCTGCCTGCCACAGAGCAATTCATGACAGAAAAGAAAAACAAAAAGTGATTTCATGGTTTACAAAAAGTTCATGATTTTCAATTTAAATTGGTAAATGCTGACCTAATAGGAAAATGTTAAAACAATATTTCATTCCAGTTTCAATCAGATCAAGGCGATCATGGCTCAAAGAGTTGGCAGTTCGTCTGTTTAACTGTATATCTCAGATTTCTGTATAGTTTTTTATTTCATATTTATATCCTGTTCATAGCCTGTACATACTTATAGTTATAGAATATTCATAACATACTTCATACCGTGTACATTTTAACATACCATAATAGACCCATTTCTGTAATATACTTACATATCTATATTATTGCTAATATATATTGTAATATATCTATATCACTAAAGCACTTCTGGATGGATGCAAACTGCATTTCGTTGCCCTGTACCTGTGCATGTGCAATGACAATAAAGTTGAATTCTATTCTATTCTAATTCTAACCGGAAGGTTGCCGGTTCGAGCCCCAGCTCGGACAGTCTCGGTCGTTGTGTCCTTGGGCAAGACACTTCACCTAGCGCCTACTGGTCTGTCCCAGGGCAGCTGTGGCTACAACTGTAGCCTCCACCAGTGTGTGAGAGTGAATGAATAGTGGAATTGTAAAGCGGTTTGAGGGCCCGAAAAGCGCTATATAAATGAAATCCATTATTATTATATGATTCATTTTCATTTAAATCTACACTAGTCTCTGTTTTATATTAAAAGATGGAAGCGGCACCGAAATTAACCAGAGTTCAAAATCTACTTTTTCACTTCTCTGTGTACTATAAATAGAACACACAGCTTCTGTTTCCATCCTGAAACTAAAAACCTGCTGCGCATCACCATCTTCTGCTTTAATATGTCATTGCTGTCATTGTGTTTTTGTCTTTTCTCCTCAGTTCAGTCAGTTTGTTATTTTTATTTTCCCAGATTGGTCTCAGTGAAATCGATCGTCCAGTCTCCTCATGTGAAGACTCGACCTACCAAAGTCTCAATACAGCGAGCAGAGATCACGACCAAACCTACTCTACACTCAGACACAATAACCAGTTTTCAGACATGAACTCCTGTCAAACTGAATGACTGCATGAGCGTACCGGTCATTTTTCTCCCATTGCTTCCATCTTTAAACCCAGTATCGTGTCAAAACATGTAACAGACATGCTGGTCCACCGTGTACATTTTACACTTTGCCCCTTACAAAACATGAAATGGACACACATGCAGAAGCTGCAGTAACAGCAGAGGGAGATTTATTTCAAGCCAAAATGAAAATAATCATCAGAAAGCCTTTAAATAAATGTTATTAACACATTTACATGTATATACATATTAGCCACCTAGCTTAACTGTTTCTGATGATTAAGGACGAATGTACTTTGTCCTCACTACCGACTTCATGGCTTTACATATATTACTCCCCCTGCTGGTAATGCAACTTCTGCATTCATGTCCATTCAGCCCGTTCTCACTCCCGAGGCGTAACATGCTGACGTTTTGTCACATCCCGCTGCGTTCCTGTGGAACGCAAAAGGAGACCTTCGGCGTTCTTATGGTACGCGGCGGGTTATGGCTGAAATCCAGTGCAATGACGCTCCCGCGGAAATAGACGTTCCAGCCCTGTATTCCAGCCCTAAACCTAACTTTATCCCTAGCCCTAACCATAACCTTATTCGTGACCTTAACCAGGACTTTAATGACGTTAAATAGCGTGTTTCTAAGCGATTTGAAGAAAAAGAGCGCACGTGTAGAACACAGGTGAACTAAATCTGACAAACAAGACAGAGGATGCAAAACTGAATGTACAGGCAGGAGACGGGGACTAACAAAATAAAACAGGAAGGAACACACTGAAACTGAGACATGGAATTTGGACTGGGGATAAACAGACATGGAGACATGACAGACTGGGGAGACAAAAGGATGAAACACAGAAATGAAGATGGGAACAAGGAGAAACCACAGCCAGACAGACCTGAACACAACTGGGGAGACCAGAGGTAAAACAACACAGAGACACTGGAGACACAACACAGGGACGAAACTAACAGACTGGACACAAAAGGACAAGAAATCAAGAAATATAAATAACAAACTCATAGACAACAGAGTGTAACATATTCAGGAAGTAGAAGCTAAATTAACTTATAACTTTCAAAGACAAATAATTACATAATTTTGTATGTGGCAGGTGAGTGACCACAGTTTTGTATTAAACAGTTTTTATTTTGACAGGAAGCCCCTCAGTGTTGAGCTTTCTGTCAGTGTCACTGCTCCTTTAGGTGAGTTACAGATGGATTCACACGATGAAACTGCAGCCAGTTAAATAAGATTAGTTAACTCCAAACTCTGTTTTGGAAGACAAAAAAAGGTTAAAAGAAAATGTAAAACTAAACCATAAATAAATGGACAAAAAAACCTGTGAAAGCGAGTGTGGGTTTGAGGGAGGGACCACAACAAGAAGCGAAAGTTAGAAGTTCCTGGTTTGCAAACGGAGACGAAAGAGAAGCAGCATTAAGCCGTCAGAACCTGGAGATGAAACTCTGTCACATTTTCTTCTGCTTCATCTTCCTCTGTGAGTAAATTCTTATTATTTATTATTCATAAAAATGTTTGCAGGTTTTGCACTACATCAGAAATAGTGCTGAAAGCAGAAGCTGAGGTTGTCTGTGAGTCAATGTACATCACTGTTCTCACGGAGCAGATAAAACGACGCATCGATACTGATAAAAGTTCAGCATTCAACGGAAATGACAGAATTACAGCGTAGTTTGTTGAGATGAAGACATACCCCGCCTCTTCGAGTTGACAGGTGTGCCAAGGCAGGTATCCCCGTCGGAATTAGTTTCCCTTAAGTCGGAGCATTCGGTGTGGACGGAGAGCGGATCCAATTGACTCCGCCTCCATTACATTACCGTTTAGTTTGTGGGTTACATGATTTATGGTTCATTGTGCATTTATGGTTCTCGTGGTTTTCTCATGATTTCAAAAAACAGAGAATATTTTGACTGGTAATTATTTGTATCCTTCTCTAACTGTACTGTATAAAGAGCTAAAACCTCCAACATTTCAGAAATAATAAGTCATTATTAGAGGTGTTTGTGAACCGAAAGCCCAGTGCGCGCTCCCGACGCAAATTCTGTCGGGGATACCGACCTTGACACGTCACCTGGTTAGCAGCTGCTTTCAGATCGACAGCAGCTCGTTTGTGTTCAGAGTGCTGCTTCCTTCTTTTCCAAACCACTAAACCACATTTAGAGCTTGTAAGGAAACAAGCTTATCATTGAGTTCAGGAGGAACAGCACAGCTCAAAGCAGATCAAGATTTTAGCACAGACAAACATGAGGTCAGTTTTCAAACTTTTAACTGAGCGGTTCTTCAGCAGATGGCTTGTACCGATGTCAGGAAGAACCAGGATGGTTTTTGTTCAAACGAAAAATACAAAGAGAGTGAATTTAAATAAATTACCTTTAAATGTTGTTCTCAGTTACACAGAATAATCTTCTGTTTCTGTTTCAGTTTAATTTAATAAAATATTTAAAATCAAATGCTGTGTTTACAGGAAGTTGGTAACTGATTGTTCATATTTTCTACAGACCTGCAGGATGGAAACACTGGACTTGCCAACGCTGAAACTCTCGTCTATGAAGGAGTGGAAGGAGGAAACATCACAGTCGAATGTAAATTTGTGATCCTTGGAAGAAAGACATTGTTCTGCAAAGATAAATGTGAAAAAGGAAACGTTCTCATTGAAACAGCTGATTACACAGCTCAGAGCGGCAGATACAGCATCAAATATGAAAAAAATTATTTCTCAAAGGATATTGTGCATGCAAGCATCACACAGCTGAACAAGTCTGATTCAGGATGGTACAGGTGCAGACTGGACAGAAGTTTTCAACCATGTGATTTTCAGCTTGTCATCACAGGAGGTAAATAAAAACATCATATTCATGTCCCTGAAGATGTGAACTTTTCACTGATCACAGTTGTATTTCTTTCAATTTACCTACTGTAACAACCCTTTTGGGTTATAGCACCACTAGGGGGGGTTGCCCTATTATTGTAGTAGTTGTGGGAGTCTCCTAGTGGGTGTTGTTGTTGTTAGCAGCGGCCATTTCATGCTGTACATGTTCAATTCTACGAGGAAGTACCTTAATGTTGTAACGACCTGGCACCGGCGACTACCGAACCCCGGACATGTATGTACGGACAGAGTAGAGCCGTGGAGACCTGGCTCGTATGGTCTTACGTTGCTGATAAGAAATAAAGGTCTGTTGTTTAACTTAACCGACTGGCTTCGAGTTATCCGGCTAACCTCCACACCACATGCCCACTGGACCTGCTAGCCGCTCCTTCCTCGCCAGACTGCTGTTACAAAGTGGCGCCCGAACATTGTTCTCTGGATCTTCATCGTCATCCGGACCGACAGACGGTGGGCTCGGATATATTTCCCATGTTTTTCAACGATCGACACTTCGGCTGAGGTGGCGTGTTTTTTTTTTCTCTTCGTTTGGCTGTATTGGCCGGGCCGATAGGACCCCGTGAAGGAGCTGACTCCCCGCGATTTCAACGATATTTGCAGGCGTGGAAGACCACCGACCCATCGCTTGACACGCTCGCCTGCCGAGGGAGAGTACTCCGTGAGTAACTGTGCGGTCCGTCGGACCACTAACTCAGTGCTATTGGACCGTTACGACATCGGCGGTGCTAAAGCTAAGGCTAACGCTACAGTGACTTTGACTCAGTGTTCATTCAGAGGGACGTGTTGTTTTGTGTGAAGCATCGAAGCATCAGAGTGTGCACGGACGCTTTCTGTCTGACGGATATTAACGCTTAGGTACTGTGTGTGAACGCTCTTTCACTTTGCCATAACTTTTGTGGGAGAGGGTGGTTTCGGCCATACTTTTGAAATGGCGTCCCACCCAGACACAGGGAGCGAGGGAGACGGCTGCGACTCGGATGCTGAAGCTCCCAGCCTGACAAAGTACATCATCCCTCCCGCTACCCCTCATGACCTCAATCTTAAGGTGGAAAGCTTGCAGGAAGAGGTGGAGAAACTGCGAGTCTGCTTGCACGATTCGCTGGAGCTACAAAAGAGCCTTCTGAAACACTTGGATGGTGGCGCGAGAGGGGAACCAGGGGAGCAAACATCTCCTCAGAGAACCCCCAACCCAGTGGCTTTCTCCACACCATTCACACAGAAAGGGATTAATGCAGAGCCCCCTTCGCTTCTCCAGCGTCAGTCGGCAGAACTCTGCAATACATCGAGGATGATCGCCGCAGCGCTGCACCAGGCCAAGCTGGAGCCGCCAGTGTTCGCTGGTGACAGCAGAGTGTCACCGGAGGAATGGCTCCAATCAGTGGACAGCTACAGATCGTCGCTGCGCCTAACCGACTCGCAGGTTCTGAGTGAGCTCCCTCACTTCCTCAAGGGAGAACCCAGTAAATGGTTTAGGGCCCTCAGCTCTCACATTACTACATGGGCACATTTTTACCAACTTTTTGAATCAGTGTTTGTGTCAGCTGATAACCAAGAGCACGTTTGGCGGGGCATCCTTGATCGCGTCCAATCATCGGAGGAGCCCCTCCCAACGTTTGTAGCTCACATGCTCGGCGAGTTTAATAAGCTAAGATGCCCGCCGCCGGAGCATGAACAGATCGTGCTCATATGTAAACATTCATTGGAGAAGTATCGGGTTGCGTTGTACGGTACGCCGGTCCCATCGGTTATGGACCTACTGCTTCGCGCGCACGAGCTCCACACAGCCTTAGGGCCAGTTGACCGCTCAACCCCTACTTCATCCCCTAGTGTTGCAAGCGCGAGAGAACCACATTGTTTTAAATGCTCCCGCCCAGGGTTTACCACACGCACGTGCCCAAGTTGCACCTGGGTTGCCCCAAAAGAACGAGGTGCTACCAGACCCAGGGCAACCTCCCACCGACCTCTCCCAGGCCCACCGCCGGGCCTGGAACTGGTCGATGATGAGGGGCTGGATTCACTGCCGACAGCTCGTGCGGCCAGTCAGCAGTCGGGAAACCCCCGGGGGGGGAGGACATTTCAATGAGGCAGCCCTCCCCCCATTCGCAAAGTATGCCTCGCCCGCATGATGCCCACCAGATTGTGCAAGGCATTGTGGGGCACATGGAAGATGTAGAGTCTGGAGCACACTGGAATACTCCACTGAAAGCCAAAATTAACTTCAACTCGGTGGCAGTAGACGCTACGCTAGATACGGGGGCATCCCTGTCTGCTGTGCGGGCTGAACTCATTTTGGAGAACAACTTGTCTCCCAACAGAACCCACCAGTGGATGGGTCCACCGGTGAGCCTAGTAGACGGTGCTCGCTGTCTCCCGGAGAGTGTTACATGGCTGCCCATAGGGTTCCTGAACAAAAGGTTTTACCACCGGTTTGCTGTCATCCGCAACTTGTCGTCCCCCTTTGTCTTAGGGATGGACTTTATGAGCAGGGCCTCTTTGACAATCCACATCCCCTCAAGAACCGTAGTTATGGGCGACATTCCATGCCCAGGCGCGGATGAAGAGGAGGGTTGCTCAGTTGATATGTTGAGCGATGATAATGTCATTATGACGCTTGACATGGTAGAGCCCTCGCTGGAGACCAAAGCTCTGGAGGCAAACCTAACAGATAGTCAGAGAGAACTATTAGTTGTCCTCCTTGAACAATTTAGCAGTATGTTTGATGGACATTTGGGTCGCACGTCTTTAACTGAACATGTGATCGACACGGGAGACGCGAGGCCTATTAACCTCCCCCCGTACCGCACCTCCCCTGCAAAGAAACAACTCATTGAAGATCAGGTCTAGAAAATGCTGGAAGATGGCATAATTGAACCGTCCATGAGCCCATGGGCCGCACCTGTCGTGATTGTTAACAGGTTGGGCGCTGACCCACGGTTCTGTGTGGACTTTAGGGGGCTGAACCAGGTGACTCAGAAGGACTCGTACCCCTTACCGCGGGTCGATGAGTCTCTCGACTTCCTAGCGAGAGGTCGATTCATTTCAACATTGGACCTAGCGAGGGGTTACTGGCAGGTGCCGGTCTCAGGGGACTCACGCCCTAAAACAGCCTTTGTTTCCCATTGTGGGCTGTTTCAGTTTCGCGTGCTCCCTTTCGGACTCTGCAACGCACCAGCCACCTTTCAGAGGCTGATGCACAACGTCCTCAGCGGCCTTGTTTACAAGACATGTGCTGTATACTTGGACGACATCGTGATTGTGTCCCCTACCCTCGAACAGCATTTGTCGGACCTGCGGGAGGTCCTCGAGAGACTTAGGTCTGCGGGCCTCTCGTTGAAGCTCAAGAAATGCCAGTTCTGCCTGAAGGAGCTCATCTTCCTAGGCTACCGGGTTACCCCGGATGGCATTAAACCGGACAGTGACAAAATCAAGGCTGTGATGCAGTTCAGAACTCCATCCTCAATGAAACAGGTGCGGCAGTTTCTCGGTCTGACGGGGTACTACCGCAGATTCGTAAAGGAATATGCTCGCCATGCAGAACCTCTGCACGCCCTGACAAGGAAGGATGTTACCTTCCAGTGGGATGACAGGTGTCAGGAGTCCATGGACTTCCTGAAACAGAGCATTGCAACAGCGCCTGTCCTGTCACTCCCCGACTTTTCCCGGCCTTTCTTCATCCATACAGATGCATGTGACCTGGGCTTGGGGGCGGCCTTAATGCAGAAGGATGCAGAGGGTAGGGAAGTAGCGGTCGCTTACGCGAGTCGAGCTCTTCACAAGGCAGAGAAACCATACTCTACGCCAGAAAAGGAGTGTCTGGCTGTGATTTGGGCTTTAGAACACTTTCGTCCCTATGTGGAAGGGCTTCACGTGACGGTCTTGACTGACCACAACAGCCTTAAGTGGCTGATGTCACGTCCAAACCCCACCGGCCGGTTGGCGCGGTGGTCCCTGCGCTTGCAGGACTTTGACTTTACCATCGTACATAAGGCGGGGGTGCACAACAGGGTGCCAGACGCTCTGTCTCGCAACCCACTACCTGCACCAGAGGGTCCTCCTATTGAAATCTTGCCAGAGCATGCTGTCATCTGGGGCATGGATCTTCGTGCCCAGCCTCCCCTTTTGTTAGAGGACCGAACTCAACTAAGGCAGCTGCAGTTGGATGACCCAGGTGCAGGTCCAAAGCTCCGAGACCTGGAGTGTTCCCCCGATCTGGGTTCGGACGTCAGTCCTTCACCGTCCTTGGTGGTCAATGACGGCCTACTCTATTACCGAGGCCCGAAACATAAGCGCAATCTTCGGCCCCAGGAGGAGCTGAAGCTGTATGCTCCTACGGCTCTCCGGGGTACCCTGTGCGGTTATTATCATGACCACCCTACAGCAGGTCACCTGGGGATTGCTAAGACACTAGCAAGAATTCAGTCTAGGTTTTATTGGCCCAAGTTGGCATCTGAAGTTAAACGCTACGTCTTGTCGTGCCCAGTATGTCAACTCACAAAACCCAGTCAAAGAAAGCCAGCGGGCTTCATGGTCCCCATTACGCCCCAGCGACCCTGGGAATACGCAGGGGTCGATTTTGTTGGACCACTACCTCGCACCGCTTCGGGGAACTCGTACATACTGGTCTTCGTGGACTACTTCTCCAAGTGGATCGAAGTGTGTGCGGTTCGGGATGCGACCGCTCGAGTGGCGGCCAGTAAGTTCATTAACGAGGTGTTTGCTAGGCATGGGGCCCCTAGATACCTTATTTCGGACAGGGGCTCACCTTTTGTCAGTGAGCTGTTTGATTCTGTTCTCTCCACTCTTGGGTCCACCCACCGCCTCACGACGGCGTATCATCCGCAAACTAATGCGACCGAAAGAGTGAACAGAACTCTCAAAACAGCCATCCGCGCCTACGTGGGCGATAAGCACGCGTCATGGGATAAGTTCATGTCCCAAATCTGTTTCGCGCTGCGCTCAGCCCCCCATGAGAGTACAGGACTCAGCCCTGCTATGATGTTGTATGGTAGGGAGCTGGAGACTCCCCTTGACTTGCTTACTAAGCCGTCTGGAGAGAGCGAGGAGTCATCCATGCCCTATCCGGAGACCCTTAAAGCGTCGCTTCAGGAGGCCCACGATCGTGCCAGGGAGACACTGGCTCGCAGCCACGCTAGGCAGAAACGCTACTACGACCTGAGACGCCGACCGATGACCTATGCAGTCGGAGACTTGGTGAAAGTCAAAGCTCATCATCGATCGGACGCTCAATCTTCCTTCGCAGCCAAGCTGGCACCCTTGTTTACAGGCCCCCTCCAGGTTACTCAGAAGCTTGGGGAGGTCAACTACAGATTAGCCAAGATTGACACTGGTGAAGACGCAGGAGTCTTCCATGTCGTGAACGTTCAGCCATTTTACTCCTGGGACTCCACATCTCCTTCAGGGCACCGGACTTCGGCTCAGGAGAGCCTGGATGAGACTGAAACGTGGGAACAGCCCTCATCCCCGAGTTCAGGGGGTATCGAAGCAGGCGGGCACCCCGCTGAGGGCGCCGCTGAGTCGCCACCGGCTGAGGGGGAACACTATCGTTTGAGACCCCGCCGGTGCCCCAGAATCACTGAGGGTTGGACTGCTACCAGGTGGACTAACCGTCATCATACGGACAGACTCAATGTTGGCTGAGGATTGGTTTCATACATGTGCAGGCTGTAATTGTTCTGTTCATAAGGGGTGATTACTTGTTCTGTTCCACTGAGCCCTCGTCATCGTGGCCCGTGAGAGCCTTTGTTTGGTTTTCTGTTGTACCGATTTGAGTGACCGGTTGTGTTGTATGTCTGACTGTTTCCCTTGTCTATGACCATCTCTGGAAGATGGATTGGCAGTAATACTGCATGTTCTGTATTGTTTGCTTCAAACACTAAGTTTGTTTATTGACTGTACCCATGCTGTAAGGTAAGGATGTCTAACAATTCCTCCACAACCTGCTTACTACCTAATGTAACTATGTATAGTGAAAAAGGGTAGCGGGAGGAGGGTTACCTGGGTCCGGCTGAGGACAGCCTGCTAATTGCCGGGGGGGTGATGTAACAACCCTTTTGGGTTATAGCACCACTAGGGGGGGTTGCCCTATTATTGTAGTAGTTGTGGGAGTCTCCTAGTGGGTGTTGTTGTTGTTAGCAGCGGCCATTTCATGCTGTACATGTTCAATTCTACGAGGAAGTACCTTAATGTTGTAACGACCTGGCACCGGCGACTACCGAACCCCGGACATGTATGTACGGACAGAGTAGAGCCGTGGAGACCTGGCTCGTATGGTCTTACGTTGCTGATAAGAAATAAAGGTCTGTTGTTTAACTTAACCGACTGGCTTCGAGTTATCCGGCTAACCTCCACACCACATGCCCACTGGACCTGCTAGCCGCTCCTTCCTCGCCAGACTGCTGTTACACTACATGTGTCATATTTACACTACAAGTTTAGTTTCATGAGTTGTGCTCTAAACACATATCAACCACTATTACTCACATGCAGACAGAAAACCTGCTCCAATCAGCATTGTTATTATCCTGATTGTTTTCTTGTTCACAGCTTCAAACACTTCAACACCTCATCAGCCTTTATCACCATCAACATTTCTCCTGTCGGCCTCCACAACAACAACAACAACACAGCATGTGGAAGTCAGTTCAAGAAGCTTCACACCATCACCAGCCTCCTCTGAAGTCTCCAGACAGCCTCAAACAGCTGCAGGTTCAGGTACATTGTATTTGTGTGGATGTGAGTGTGGATCCATCGTTGTGTTTATCCCAAAATAAAAACCTCATTCATGTCTATTAAAGTCACATCAGCAGGTGTAGAAGAAGCGGCCTGATTTATTCCTAAAAGTATAAATAGAAACAGCCACAGTGTAGAAATACACGGCTCTGTTAGAAGTAAAAGAGAAATGTATTTAAATTAAAATAGATTTAAAGTATCAAAAGTGAAATTTCCAGTTAGAATAGAATAGAATAGAATAGAATAGAATAGAATAGAATAATCCTTTAATTGTCCCACAAGGGGAAATTTGGTTGTATCAGCAGCAAAAAAAACACATATACAAACAGAACAGGACACAGAACAGAAACACAATTTTTACATATTTACATCATGGACAATAGTTACCAAAGCAGAGTACTGTACAGTTGTTAAAATTAGAGTACAGATAGTGTGTAAACAGAGCACGATACTCAAAGATATGTAAATAGTTAAGAATATTTAGAATAATTAGAAAAGTACAGATTGTGTATTGTACCTGAGTTGCTTCATGATGAGGTATATTAATTTATTTCTTTTTTAAAACATTTTTATTATTATTCCATCTTATTGTACCCTCATTATAGTTTGAACCAAATTTGTATTATTCTTTTTTGAGTATGTTTTGTAAGAGTAAGCTAAATAAGTGAAGTTATAAAATAAATGTACTGCAGTAAATATCAGACAGAGGAGGCCATTTAGGTGAAAAGACCGTCTCTGAATCGAGGAGGGGGCCTTAGGGTACATCTTTCACCATCTTACAATGCTGTGATTGCAGCCATTCCCAACTCTCTGTGAATGGTACTCATGGTCTTTGACAATTTGCATATTAATGATCAAGGAACTGACCCCACATTGTTCATTCAGTGGTCTTTCACATGATGTTGGACCCGCATAACTTTAATATTTACTTCATTAAAATAATTTTATTCAAAAGGAAATGTAACTCAGAGTATCTCTGTCTTTGTCTGTGGTCAGCTGTATGAGTGAAACTTTATTGTTAAAATGCATTTATTACATATCACATATTTAGAGTGTAACAGTATAAAATCTGTTCTATTACGTTGCAGATAAGCTGCTTCATGTGACTCTGATTCTGGTCGCTATGATCACCATCTTATCAGCAGCTTTGCTGATTTTCTACAAGCACAGGAAGAATAAACCAAAAGGTGAGCCTGTAGTAAACAAATTCATCTCTTCAGTCCACAACATGACCGGCATGCAGGTTCATTTCCTGGGGTTTAACCCTAAACTTAATGTTAAGCCAAACCTTTATAATAGATTGTGTAATATTTATTATGGGGACTTTTTATTGCAAAATGTGAAAGTGTAAATAACTTTATGCTTTAATATAAAAGTAACAGGAAAATCTGAAAGGAATTGAAAGCACTGTGACACGGTTATTGGTTGCAGTTTATTTCAAATCAATCATTGTTTAATCTCTTCACTACTTTTTCCTCATACTGTTCTGTTACTGTGTGACTTAATGTGACATAAATACAGATGTTTAATGTTTGCATGTTTTTCAGGATCTCCTATGAAAACTGAACATGCTGACATCACACAGGTGGGTTTTAGGAGTTATGAGTGACCTGAGCTTCATTACTACTTGATTAGGATCAATCAGCCAGTTTGTTTTCTTTCTCCAGGCCAACTGGCTTTATGGAAACATCACAGAGGATGAAACTCAGAACAGTGTAACTCCTGTGCCGGTGTCTTCAGTTTATGACTACCCCGAAGGCTCGCAACCAGATGGAGTTGAAAACCAAGAGCTCTACAGCCTCGTCACCGCTCCTCAGAACACAGTAAATAGAATCATTGTGTGATTTTAAACTCTGACGTCAGAAACAATGATCGGTGCAACATTTTGGGCAGTAAAGTAATTCACTAGTTGTCTGGATTGATCTGTTATACTCTCTCTTATATTATAGTGATTTACTGTTTGCAAAAAGTTGCTGGTTTGATTCCAGGCAGAAACAGAAATTGCTTCAGGAAGAGCAGCAGATGTAAAACTAAATCAAAACTCTAAAAAACTCTAAATCAAACCATGCAGAGCTGCCAGCTGTGGTGAAGCCTTGTGACAAATCAGCAGCAGAAATGACCAATGACAGATAAACAGAGCAGTGATGGATCTTTTGTTAAAACAGCAGAGTGGAAGCTCACAGCTTGTGCTGGTATCAGTTTCTTTAGCATAAGTAAAATGGATTTCTATTTTAAATCACTCTTACTTTATCAACAAGATGAGGTTAAACTTTTTTTTAAGAGTTCACAAATTTAGTTTTTTAACCTGCATGTACAAAAATTGATTTTCTTTCTGGTAGTAGCTCTAAATGTTCATGTAATTACAAATTCATTTTAAGATCCTGAAGCTTGATGCCACCTTTTTATTTCAGGCTACAGATGACATGAATGATGCTGATTACACTGAAGTGGATTTTTCCCACACTCCTTCCTCCAACAGCGCCCCCTGTGGTAATATATGTGACACTGTCTACTGTACACCTGCGATTTATGCCAATCACACCAACGTTGGTTCACCTCCTCTGTACTCTACTGTTGAAATACATTAGATCTAATGCTGTGGATGGCACCTCAGTAGTCAGCAGGTGAACATAATTAGCCTTGGATAAATGCAATGTTTTACAATAATTATTTATTATTTAGCTTAAAAGATAACTAATTCACTTTTTTTCAAACTATAGTATTTCCCAATAATGTTATTGTCATAATTGATAGACAATTACATAAAATCATAATGAAATAAACTGCAGCATAAATGTCTGTTGGATGGTTAGGCATGGCATTTAGCTTTTCTGTTTTCAGCAGTTAGCCTGTTAGGAAAAAGCTGTGCAGAATGATAGATTAACCAGCAAGCAGGCTCTCCATTATAGAACGCCAGCACGACCATATATGGAACGCAGTCCTGGCGTTCCATATCCATACTCCATGGAGGGAAGTTGCTAAATGTAGTTAGCAACTAACCAGGTGGCTAATTTCACATGTAATTTTAACTGGTTAGATTTTAACCTAACTAACTAGTCCTTTTTTCTGAAAGCAAACAAAACTAAAACTGACAACTGAAATAATATGAAAGACTTCAGCACTTTGGCCGACACTTGATGTCTTTTAAATGTGCTATACAAATAAAGCTGAGTTGACTTGACATGAAGAAAAAATTATGAAGCTTTGGAAAGCTTGAAAACATCTAAAGATGATTACAAATAGCATTAATCTCACTACAAAGGGATTTTTTTTTACCAGCATAGCTAACTAGTGCTAGCTAGCATTAGCCAGTACCATTCCGGCCACCTTTTTGTTCAAATATGGCCACTTGTGTTTACAGAAAAGAGAATAATGCATCATTAAAGACCTCAAAAAGCTGGTCCAACTTTTTGTTTAAAAAAAATACTCTCTGTGAAGTTGTCTCTGTCTGTTACTCGATATAATCCAGAAATGTTTGCCAACAGGCTATATTGAGAAGGATATTCTAACAACTTTACTGAATGCAGTGTGATATCCCACATGGAAAAGATATATATAAATCTTATAAAGTTTGTATCTGTTTTGTGTGAAACTTGTATGAAAAACATACAAGAGTGAAAACAGATGACAAGAATTTGAGGCATGAATTTAAATGTCATGTTATGTTGTGTTTTTCCACATGTATCCCGTGTGTGGATAAATGTCAGTGATGGATGTCTCTTATAGTTCTGAGAAGATCTCTTTGTATCCTCCCGACCTTTAATACAAAATGAAATGAGAGCTGGTTGGAATGAAATTCTACAAACTGTTTAATAGATATTGGTCACAAATATAAGGTCCCAACAGTGTAACCATAAAACTTCTTATTTATGTCATTTTACACTGAAAATGATGAATGTCCTGAATTTACTATATTAATTTAACAAATTTTATTTTGTTAAATTAAAAACAATATTATTATATTCATTTAAGCTATTGCATTTGCATATATATGTATATGTTTTATATCTGTTATTTATGTTTCACTGTGCTCAGCATTACGGTATTTTTTAGGATGCAGTAAACTGTAAAACGATAATACTGTTTAAATAACTGAACTGTAATAAATCAACTTTTTCTTGTGATCCGAGGGCGACAGAGATTGAAGTTTACTGCCTCTACATCACAGCTAAGAGGTTTAACAGTCTTAATATCCAGCATTATGTGATTAAAAATGATCAGAGGAAACTCTGTCTCCTGATAATAAAGCATTTCTATTCTTAATCAAAGATAAATCAAAATATAAGTTTGATCAATATGTAAATGAGAAATGTAGTTTGAGTAGCAGAAATGAGTGTTATAATATCTGAGAACTGTGTCACCGACTCTTTAGAAAAATTAAACACAGAACCATGATTTATATGTGGTTTTACTGATAGTAACACAGTCAGATAGACAGAGGGGATAAGGTGTGGGTGGACCTCGGATAATTAAATGTCAGCACCTTGATTGGCTGGCTAAAATGTGAAGATGTGACATCCAGTGAAGGAAAGGGGAGAAAGGGTGAGCAAGTATAAAAGTGATTCTGAGTTCTTCCCTTTTGTCTTCTGTGAGATGAGCAGTTCAGACGATTGGATCTAAGAGGTTCACAGTTCAAATTCCAGCAGCGATGCTCGAGGGGAAACTGCAGTCCAACCTGTAGATGTGCAAAATTTTGTATTTTTTGGCTTTTCATCTGCTCGTTTTTGCCTCTTTAGTTAATTCAGATGGATTTTCATTTACATTATACTTCCACTGCCCAGTGGCTTTCCTGCTGAGTGATTATCATCAACTCAGAACATGAGGATAAGTGCATCTTCAGATCTGTGCTCATCCTTTCTCCAACCTCTCCTCACCAAAGATAAGAGCAAAATCAGCATTAGCACAAGTAGACAGTAAAAATCATCACTTAAACTATTAGATTTCTTTTTTGCTTTTGCTAAATTTCTTGAATAAAATTTCTTGCATTTAAAGTCTAAATTGTGGGCATTCACTTTCTAACCTTTTGTGAAACAGTAAAGTCTGAGTCGTATTCTTTATTAGCTCACACAGCTCTTACAGGTTACCAGGTCAAGACTTTATAATCAGAGAGCACAACCAGACTACCTGTATAGGGGTTTTTTGTGCCATACTCAACAGTTGGGTGCTGGGTCATTGAACCCAAGACCCTGAAAAGTCAATAGTTGGCACCTGGACAGTTTTTGGACACTAAATCTGTGACTGAAGATCTACGTTTGGTTTAGAGAAGAACGTTTTGGACAATGACGATCTTCTTGGGCTCTAACTGATTAACCCAAAAAGCTCAGACCCAGAGACATGTTGTTTGTTTTTTTGTGAAAAAAACATGAAGATTGGCAGGTTTAACATTCTAGATCTAGATGCAGTAACTATCATCCCAGCAAATATTAGAAATAACAGCCTAAATACAACATGTGAAAGGTTGAAAGAAATAATGAGACACTGCAGGTAAACAGAGAAAGGATGAAGGTCAGGTGACAGCATAAATGCTGCACAGAGTCAATATCACACAGAAGATGATTTAGGAAGCTCATGTGTTGTTTCTTCTGTCAAGCTATTGACACTTCAACAAAGTGATATTTTCACTTTGTTGAAGTGTTTGAACTGACTCCCTCAGTTCTGCTGTCTACAGCAAAGCTTTACTTCCTTTTATGTAGATACAGTTTAAATATATGACTCTGCTGAGAATTGTCTCAGTACAAATTATTCCTTCTTCACCATATTTCCAAAAACAAGAAAAGAAATTTCCCTTTAAAGCAATAACAGGACATTTTCTTTTTTTTAATTTATGCACAGACATCATATCAAATACATCTATAAAGAGCAGAACAAGGTTTTATTGCTTTATCTGCAAATTATGACATTTTTTGCAAATCAAAATGTTGCAGGTTATTAGTGCAGTCAGTCAAAGTGAACATCAGGTCCATTACGTGGTACATGGTGCTGTAGGTATAGCCCCCAGGGGTGTCGAACTCCAGGCCTCGAGGGCCGGTGTCCTGCAGGTTTTAGATCTCAACCTGGATCAACACACCTGAATCAAATGATTAGTTCCTTGCCAGGCCTCTGGAAAACTTCAAGACATGTTGAGGAGGTCATTTAGCCGTTTAAATGAGCTGTGTTGGATTAAGGACACATCTAAAACCTGCAGGACACCGGCCCTCGAGGCCTGGAGTTCGACACCTGTGGCCCAGACTGATAGGTACAGTAATTTGTGATATATATATATATATATATATATATATATATATATATACCACTCAAGTACTAGTTTACATCCTGTATATAGTGCAGAAACAGCTGAGGTCAGTGAGTATGAAGCGTTTCTGCAGGTTCCTGTCATTGAAGGCTATAAAAATAATAAGTACTCTGCTATAAATCTTCCACTGGTGTGCTGACATCAGACTTTTGAGGCCTCAGTTTGGTTAAATATCGGTCACTTTGTGATACAGTAAAAACAAAAACATCGAGTGAAATGTGTTTCTAAGGTAGTTCAGAAGCTGAAACTTTCAGAAGCTGTGATGTTAATAGTGCAGAAAAAGAAAAGAGGAAGTCCGTAGCCACAGCGAGTTTCTTCTGTTAACGTGGGAAATGCGTTTGCGCTTTGTCTAAATGAGAAGGTCGTGGTTTAGTGCCCAGAAATGAGTCATCACCGGGGTGTGCTAAGTGTTAAAAGCTGAAACGATGACTATTAAAGAACTGTAACTAAAGACAATATTTTTGTGGTTTAATAATGCAGTCTATAAGGTATCAGAAGCTATCAAAGTCCTGTGTTTAACACCAAATAGTCAAATATTGATATTCATTCTATAAACTGCAGTGTTAGATCTTCATTTCTGTTCCTGTTATCAACCAGGTCAGTCTGGTCTGTGGTTTGCAGCCTAAGAACAGGCAGAGTTTCCTTTGTAAAAACAGAAAAACTGTCTTCCTTTCTGAGTCGACCCTAAAGGGGAAAGAGTGTGTAATTAGAAGAACTGCAATAAGACAGGGTTGCATTCCTCAGGGTGAGACGATATTTAACTGCAGAACATTACATTGTCTTGGGACACAGTGTTGATGTTTCTCAAAGAAGCAAACTAACTGCAGAAGGAAAGTAATTTAACTGGATGTCACAGCAGCAGAGAATCACATCAGTGTTTGTCTCATCTGTTTTAGAGGAATCGCTGTACTAACAATAACCCCCATCGCAGCTTTGTGTAAGAGGATCTCTGCTCTCTCTCTGAACTGCATGAAATGAGGGCAGAGAATTCAAAATACAGAAAACGGGTTTGAAGCACGATACATGATGTGACGGCCGAGGCAAATTTTACCACAATGTGGTGTTTGACTTCCTGTTTCTTTATGTCACCGCTGATCAGCTAATATGATACATACAGATGAAATCAACACTAATAATCTAACATCTGTCTGCTAGCCGTTTATTGTTTTATATATTGTAGGTCAGTGGTTAATAATGACCAGCACAAGGTGATAAAACTTGTTGGCTCTGATTTCAAACTTTTCAACCACAGCGAGGAAATATTTTAATAAAACATTTATCAGCTACAGCTCATCTTACAAACAGGAAACACAGACTTGATTTTGATCACATTGTGGCATTCATTAGAAAAGAAAAACAGCATTTACCCAAATCTTCTTCTTCATTTTACCACTCACTTAAAAATCACTAAAATAATCTCCTGACACCCCCGGTGCCACCCTCCATCATTTAAAAATGGTGCAGCTCATAGCGCAGAGCGGCTTTACGGATGCCTGTGATTGTGCCAGAGCACATTATGAATCAACACCATGGACATTTCAGATTTCAACACAGTTGGTTGATTGTTCCACTCTGAAAATTGAATTAAGGTGAGTGTTATTAACCTTCTGGGGCCCTCTGTCGCACCTCCAAATCACATGACCGATATAAGCTGGCATAGCAACAGGATGCTTTCTGAAGCTTGTATTGAAAAAGGTTCATTACTCGAAGGTTTTCAACACAGTGCTCTTTGGTGACATCTGGTGGCCAAGGATATGAAGCGCAGAGCAAATTAAAATGAACTGCTTCATTGTGACTGTCCATTCTACCTGAGCTGATATTGAACATGTATTTTTGGGGTGTAAAAGAGTAATGTTATGTCTATTTGTTTAATAAATCATTTTAATGAATAAACCTGTGACATGTTCTCCCTTTGTTTGTGACTTCTTGACATTTGTAGACATAATAGATAAAAAATACATCATATATAATAATGTGCAACCACAGGTGGGAAGTAAAAATACTTTGTTACTGTTCTTAAGTACAATTTTCAGTTATTTTTATTACTTTGACTCCCTACATTTTCAAAACAGGTTTTTCACTTTTGGTTTAACACATTTGGGTTGAAGTATTATTTTGTCACTGCCAGCTTTCAAACATCAAATCAATTTGAGCCTGAACAGAAGCACATGAAAGGCAATCTTGTTCGATGTTGCACAAAAAGAAATGACGTGTGCAAAGTCAGGGGTTAAAAGTAGGAAGGTATTTTGTTGTTGTTGTTGTTTTGTTCTGTTTTTGTTTTGGTCTCA
The DNA here is from genome assembly GCF_056152115.1 of Neolamprologus brichardi. Classification (NCBI taxonomy): domain Eukaryota; kingdom Metazoa; phylum Chordata; class Actinopteri; order Cichliformes; family Cichlidae; genus Neolamprologus; species Neolamprologus brichardi. The sequence goes on from NC_142123.1 coordinate 31,115,552, forward strand.
ACAATGGAACGACTGCAGATGTCCATAGGTTGTGATTAAGGTATTTGAGCATCTGACTAGCGTTACAGAAGAGGAGCAAGCATAAAGGGAGTGACTTGTTTTTAAGTGTCAGGTAATTTCAAATGCAGCGTTTCAGTCAGCTCAACAAACATCAGCAAACACACAGACTGTGTGCAGTTTGTCTCACAGTGTGTTGCTAGCTAAAGGTCCAGCTGCTGTATTTCACATGTAGAAAAACTAAAGAGCTAACTTCACTTAGAGATGAAGAAAGATAAGAAAGACAGGGGAGGAAGAAGAGAACTTAGTTTTAAAGGGAAGGACTCCTGATATAAAGCTCACATGTAAGTCCTCATGTTTTTAAATGTTGGGTCTGTACATGTGACATTATGATTTTTCAGTATATGTATTATGGTGCAAAACAAACTGAGGTAGACTAACTGTGTTATTTAAAGGCTGCATGAAAATCCTCAGTAGGTTAGTGCAGGATCTGTACTGTGATGGACTTAAAGAACAGTTATGGTGCACAGTGGCTGTGGTTTCATGGTCAGAGTAAGGTTGTATCAAGTTTAGCAGAGATGAATTGAAGTTCATAATGCTTAGATTCATCCACTGAATTCCACTTTCATACAAACTTTATACCATCTAAAAAAAAATACAGCATAAACAGTGTAGAGGATGCAAATCAGGCAGGACAACTCATGAAACATCTGCTCACATCCACAAAGAGCAGCAGGTCGGCTGATCACAGCCTGTGCACTAAGAAAATCCACTGGAGCTTTTGGTAGAAATGATTGTGAGTTATGATTCTTTTCCTCTCACTGAGCCATTGCAGTTCATGTCCAGTTTTGCTCTTTATCCACAAGCTACAGCTGCCAATAAAGCTAAAAATAAAGCTGACTTAAAACATCTGTCCAAACCATGCGCACCTGAAAGCGCAATACTCAGGTCCACCAGAAGGTGGCAACAATACAACATAGGAATTACATTAAATGCCCAGTTTTGAACAATATAATCACATCTTACTGGGACAGCTACACATTTTCCTGTTTAGAGGCAAAGTCACCCTCTACAATGAAGGCAACAGAAAATGGATATATAGCCTTTATTTTCCTTCTTTTTCTTCAGATTCAAGCTGAGTATAATTAGAATTTTAAAAAGTTCGACTAAAGTTGTCGGGGGCTTGGTCTGTGATGCAGCATTTTGACTTTACTTTGTATTTTTGATTCCGTATGTTTTATTGGAAATATGTTAAGTTCTTGTGTTGTTATTATGAGCTACGATTTGGTTAAGTTTTATTCTAGTTTTTGTTTCATCTATGTCTCCTGATTTATGAGTTCACTGTGTTTTGTTTTACTTCCACTTGTGGGGTCATGATTATTTGTGTCAGCTGTGTCTCCCCAGGTGTTTCTCTTCCCTCATTACCAGCCTGTGTATTTCACCTGGCCTTGTCTTTCTGTCCTTGTTTTCTGTTTGTTTGTTTGTTTGTTTTTGTATCAGCCATAATAAAGGCTCGCTTTTTGTTTGATCATCAGTTCATTTTGTCTCATGTCTGCTTTTGTGTCTGACCCACAAACACACCGGTGCTCACTGCCGTAACAAAAGTTTTTATTCCCATCTAGTGATATTATTTTATAATTATGTTATTATAGCACAAGGTTCAGTTAGCTTTGCACCAAAATGGAAATATCCTCCAAAGAGCTACTTTTTACTTTATTACTTTTGCTTTACATTTCAGAGCCTGTACTTTTACCTGACTAAAGAAGTTGAATCAGTACTTCAACTTCTTTTTAACAGCAGTATTTGTACTTCTAAGTAAGTACAGATGTGTGTACTTTTGCCAATCTTGTGTGCAGCAAACTCTTATAATACACTTGGAGTTTGCATGTGCTGTGAGGTCCTTGCCTCTACGTGGTTATGTAAATTGGGCAGTGTACAGGTACATTTACATATGTATATATATATATACATATATATACATACACACACACACACACACACACACACACACACACACACACACACATAATGGCTTATATATATAGTCTATGTCAGCGGTCCCCAACCTTTTTTGTGCCACGGACCGGTTTATGTCCGACAGTATTTTCATGGACCGGCCTTTAAGGTGTCGCGGATAAATACAACAAAATAAAACCAGTAACGGTACCAAAACAAAGAAGATTTATTCATAACGCACAGGAAAAGACCCAGGGAAACCGAGTTAAGGATAAAAACAAGCATCAACTCTCACGGCGCGGTACCGCTCCATAACCCAGGGGTTTGGGGGCTACTGGTCTATTTCTTTTGTATGTTTTTGACCTGGGGGTAGAATTGCTCATAAAATAAATAAATAAATAAATAAATAAAATAAAATAAAATAAATAAAAATGTAACATATATAAGGTTATTCTGTTTGGTCAGAGTTTTTTCAGAAACAACACAATGTCAAAAATAAATTAACTTCAAATAATCTAAAAAGAATAAATAAAAAATAAACACCTGGTAAATATTTCCTTTAAAAGTATTGCTGTGTTTAAGTTTGGATAGAGACTGGATGAACTTCTGAACATTAAAAGATTCAGTTTGTGACACACAACTTAAAATAGAAGTCGTAAATAAATAGACATTTTATTTCTGCATCGTCTGATAAATGAAATACTAAAGATTGTTCTGTTTGGTGTGATGAAAATGGAGGACAGCCAACATTAGTCAACTAGTCTAGTTATAAAATAGTCTAGTTTATATCCTATAATTATAGTTTAGTAAACCTCACGCAGTCGGTTTCTTTAGAGCGTGAATGATACTCTGAAAATCAAGAACATTGAAGTTATGTGAGGAAACAGGAAACTTAAATAAAGAAACATTATTGCAGTTAAAAAAAAGTCTTGGTGTGTGTGTGTGTGTGTGTGTGTGTGTGTGTGTGTGTGTGTGTGTGTTTGTGTGTGTGTGAGTTTTGAAGGCGTGACCTCGTCATTAAGAGAAGTAAGAAGTTCCTGGTTTGAAGTAAAGAAGAAGAGAAGCAGCATTAAACCATCAGAGCTCTGAGATGAAACACACTTTGCTCTGCTTCATCTTCCTCAGTGAGTAAATTCTCTTCTTATTTCTGTCACTGTCTCTGTTCTAAGTCTTATTTACCTTCACTTTATTGTCATTTGTAGGTAATCAGCTGGTTTTACAACTTGCTTCACTTCTTTGTTCTCTCTCATACAAATTGGAAAAGAGTCACTCAAACATGCAGCTCAGAGAAAGGACACTTTGTAATAGTTATAAATAGATACAACCCCGAAATATAAAGATGTGTGGAATTTCAATTTTTACACAAACTTCTGCTTTTGCACGACTGCAGTGTGCAAATAATTTTTAGTTTCACATCACTTTGATCCCCAGAAATCACTTTTTATTGTACATTAAGCCTCCAATCTTTTTTTTTCTCTATCCTTCTGAACAACTTACTAGATCTCCTGAAACAACACTGACTTATTCTTTATTTCATATATTGAAGAAGTACAACAACGTGATAATCATCTGTCACATTTAATCAATAGTAAGATTGTAACTAATGATTGTTCATCCTTTCAGCAGCACTTCAGGATGGAAACACTGGTTTGGTCAAAGCACAAACTCTCCCTCGTACAGAAAAGGAAGGAGGAAACATCACAGTTGCATGCAGGTTTAATTTACCTGGAAGCAGGAAACTCTTCTGTAAGGAAAAATGTGAAAATGGAAACATTCTTGTTGAAACATCTGATGATGCAGCTCAGAACGGCAGATACAGCATTAAATATGTAAAAACAGATACTCTGTCATATACTCTGTATGTGAGCATCACACAGCTGAAACAGGACTGACTCAGGACGGTACAGGTGCTCTTTGGACAGACGCTGGCAGCTAGATGGAAACGATGATTTTGAGCTGATTGTCACAGAAGGTGAGTTTCTGCTAACAGTCGTGTTTGTCTTTGAAGGTGTGACAGAAGCTTCACGTCTCAAAAGCAGCTACTTTTCCTTCAAATCACCTACAGATGTTATATTTATCTGAAACATCAAGTTTCATCAGTTCTGCTGTCAAACAGCCCATAACCACGTCAGTCACATGCAGATATATAAACTGCTTCAAGTGGTCTTATTATGACTCTGATGGTTTCATTGTTCACAGCTTCAACCACTTCAACACCAAACGGGACTCTGAGAGCTTTTTCAGCTTCAGTGTTTCTCTCGTCAGCCTCCACACCACCAACAACACAGAGTTTAAGCTCAACTTCAGGAAGCTCCACACCTTCATCAGCCTCCTCTGGAAGTTCAGGTACGTTATAGATTTTTATATGTATGTAGATTTACATGTGATGAAGATCCATTAATGAGTGAACTACACAAGAATGACACATTACGAGCTGTGGAAGAATCACTCTGATCTTTTAGTGACGTAAAACAGGAAAACTGTAGAAATAAATGAGTAATAAGTTTCCACCACAGCAGGTCAGCAGCTGAGAGAGAACAAGGCTGACTTCCTCAGAGCAGCACTGCATGAGATCTGTGATGACAGATATAGACTGTGATTAGCACATTTCTACCTTCTGCAACACAACTTGTTACTCTGTATGTGCACAACTTTGCTGCTAAATGAACAGACCTGTAGGCCACATGTTTACACTGTGAGTAAAAGAAATCTTCTCTGTTAAACTCCTGCAGATGTGCTGATTTATGTGGGTCTGATTCTGCTCGTTATGATCGTCGTCTTATCAGCAGCTCTGCTGATTTTCTACATGAAGAGAAGGAGCACTAAACCCAGAGGTGAGGCTAGGAAAACAGAAAAGGCTAAACATGCTCAGCTCAGAATGTCTCCGTTTGCATGAATTAAGTCAAGTGTGACGTTTCTGTCACGCTGTTGAAAAAAATGTTTATTTATGACTCACAACAGAAACTGACTGATATGATTTTGATTCTTTATCAGCCATGTGCCTCATTTAACTGTAGTTCATATGTAGTTCCTCAAATTGTTCCTGTGTTTAGTTCCTCAGGTTCTTCTTCCTGTTATGAGCCTTAAAGACAGACGTTTATTTTCTGACCTGCATGTTTTTCAGGACCTCCTGTGGAAACAGAGTATGCTGACACGCAGGTGGGTTTTAGGACCTGTGACACACATCAGCTTCATTATTGTTTGCTTTGTATCTGTCAGTTGGTTTGTTCTCCTGCTGCAGGCCGACAGGTTGTATGAAGATATTAGAAAGTGTGACATAGCGAGCAGGTCACCTCCTGTAGAAGTGTCTTCAGTTTATGCCACCGCCAAAGACCCCCGTTCAGATGGAGTTGAAAATATAGAGCTCTACAGCCTCGTCACCTCTCCTCAGAACAACGTGAGTAAAACTGTGTTGTGATTCTAAGCTGAGGTCATAAACCAGGCAACTGTTTGTGTAGTGAAGTAATTCATCTGTTCTCAAACACAAATGTTCCACTGAAGACTGAAAAAATAAAAGTTCTTCCTCTTTGTTTGGAGCAGATAAAATCTTTTAAATTGAGAAAAAGATTGAAAAGAATCCTTTCTATACTGAAATTTGTATTTTTGAATAAATATCAGCTGCATACTCAGTGGGATTTAAAAAAAAAAACACCTTTCTGGTGAAAAACAAATATATCAAAAGTTAAGGTTAATTAATCTGTATTTAACTCAACTGTAAAACACTGTCCAGTAAAGAAAAAAAAAGCAGTCTAGTAAATCCTTCGTTTGTGAACTTTGTCATGTTCAGATTTTGTTACAAAGGTATTTTGAAAGGTGACTTCAGAGGCTTTATGATGATTATGACAAAAATGTATTCTTGATTTTTGTTTTCAGATGTGGGTTTTTCAATTTAAATATTCAACATTATTTCATTTTAACAGTCTTATTTCTAATGTTTGATCTCACCTCTTTATCTCTTTAAGGCAGATAACCTCTGCTACGCTGAAGTGCATTTTCCCCACATTCCTGCCACCAGCAGCGCCCCCTGTGGTGAAGCAACTGATGTTGTCTACTCAATGCCTCAGGTGGACCTGAGTACTGCCATCCTCACCAAAGATGCTTCACCTCCTGTGTACTCTACTATTTCCTCACAATGAATATATTAGTACTTTTTTTAAACCTGTCCAGCAGCTGTAACAAGCGTAATGGTCTGAATGCTTTGTTGTGCCAAACATATTTACTTTCCCACGATTGGCACTGTAGACTCTCTGTAGGCTCCTCTTTTTATGTTTTTGTTTTATCTATTTATTTAATTTTATTATTCATATTATTCTTTGTGTGGATATTATGTTGGAGCGGACAGGGTGTGAAGGTTGGATTGGCAAAAGATAGGTGAAGAAATTTAGAGGAATAGAAGAAGAAAATGAGAGAAAAACATAGTAAATGGCCCCCAAAGCACTTTACACAACCAGTCATCCACACACTGGTGATGGCAGCCACCCTGGGGCGCACTGACAGAGGTGAGGCTGCCGGACACTGGCGCCACCGGGCCCTCTGACCACCACCAGTAGGCAACGGGTGAAGTGTCTTGCCCAAGGACACAACGACTGAGACTGTCCAAGCCAGGGCTCGAACCGGCAACCTTCCGATTACAAGGCGAACTCCCAACTCTTGAGCCACGATCGCCCCATGAGGGTGGGGGAAATTTTGAGGATGAAACAAACAGACATGCTGGGTCTCCAACTGCTACAGCTGTGACAAAGTATACAAACAATAGGCAACACCTGAAAGACAAAGCACATCGTGTGTGTGTGAGAGAGAGAGAGAACCAGAGAGAGAGAAGATGGGAGTGTTTATGATTGTTTGTCATGAAACGTACTTAAAAATACTTGAAAAATGAAGGTGAAGGCCAGGGAAAGACCCAAGAGACCCCAGCTATCTATAGCTCCCAAGAGATCTGAAGATCTGAATCCCGACACCATGCTATCCTGGCCGAGGGACAGAGGCCCCGTACGGAGTTCCCATAGCCAGCAGGCAACTGACCCCGGTGGCCACCCCAGCACAAGTCAAAGGCGAGACTCAATAACTGCCCAACACCCAGCGGAGCCCCCACCGCATGACGAAGAGGCCCAAGCTAGCCCCGGACACACACAGCCATCCCCACACTCTGAAGTGTGGATGGACAGCTGCCTTCCCATAGCCAGCAGTGATCCCGGGACGCAGTCAACCAGTCCCCCCATCACCAGCCAGCCTCGGCATCAGGCAGGGTGTAGAAAATTACATGAGTACTTAAGCTATGGGTGAAACCTCAACTATCTCAGCGGGCAACAGCTCAGTATAAATGATACTAAAGTTAGTTTATCTTTATTTACTTTTTTACTTTTGACATATTTATAGCTTAACTGCACAGTTATATAGCCTCAGGTTAAAGTTCATTACAGCTGCTTATAATTTAGCTCAACAGATACAAAAAATGTTGCTATTATGATTTTGTAGGATAGATTCAGTGAAACCAGGAAACAGACTGCTATCTTTTAAGGACATGTGATATAAGGAAGACAAAAAGTGAAGAGATGCAGTAATCTACTCATTTTTAATGAAAATAAACATGAACATTGGCAGTTTTAACAGTGTATGGTTTTTATTTTCTTTTATAAAATATAAATATACAAATATAAAAATACACACATTTCCTTAACTTCTGCAGTGGAAGTATTTCGACTCAGCTTCTTCTAACAAAGGATACTGAAAAAGAAAGCAACTGGATTTCTTTTGAAGCTCAGCAATGTTTTGAAGATGCTTCATTCAGGAGGCTTCTTCAGTTCTAAAAACCAAGAATTGGAGAATCCCAGGTGTTTGAATCCTGGTGGTCACTGGCCCACTATTGATCATGTGCCTCATCAGATGAGCCAAGATGTGGAAAAAACATTTAGGGTGAAGACACTGTGATATATCATATGACCCACTGAGGTCACCTGAAGCAAGGCGTCTCAAAACTGCTTATTAGGTGATGTCATCAATCACCCTCTCTGTTCAATGATGGCCATTCACATGGCTAGCAGGCAGGACCAGCCGAGGCAGGATCAGACGTAGCAGGACCAGACAGCGCACTAACCTCTGGCGGAGACGCAACTGGACTAGATGGCGGCGTGGCGGTTGCAAGTGGTTCAGCTGGTGGTGGCATGGAAGCTGTGGATGGTTGAGCTGGTGGTTGAGCTAGCAGTTGAGTAGGCAGTGACATGGACGCCATGCGTGGTGGAGGCACAGGTGATGGCGTGACAGCCGCAGACAGTTGTGCTGGCAGCTAGATGGACTCTCCTGAGCCACCAGCGAGAATATGCAGCAGCATGGAAGCCATGGACAACCGGGCGAACTCTCTAGATGGACTCTCCAGAGCTTCCAGCAGAGAAAGACGGTGGCGTGGAAACCGCAGACTGCTGGATGGACTCCTCAGAGCCCCCAGCAGAAACAGAGGGTGGCGTGGAAGCCGTGGACGGCTGGAGCGGCTCTCCTGAGCCCCCAGCGGGAACAGAAACTGAACCAGATGGTGCGAAAACCTTTGGTGGAACAGAAACATGGCAGCTCAGTGGAGCTCTCAGGAGAAACAGTCTTTCAAGCTTCAGAGAAGGAGTTCACTCTGTAATAAATGTCCCAGGCTCAGAAAGAGCATGGAGGGAACAGTTCTTAAAATCGTCTGTGAAGGTTCTCAGTCATCCAGGTCATCGTAGTCAAAGGAGCTTGCAAAGAAAAGCGTCTGGACTTCTTTAAGTTGCTTGAAGACGTTTCACCTCTCATCCGAGAAGCTTCTTCAGTTCTAAGGTCAAATGGTGGAGAGTCCCAGATATAAACCTAGTGGGAGTTTCCCCCCACGGAGGGACAAAAGGACCCCCTGATGATCCTCTAATCGCCTGAGCCAAGGTGTGAAACTGGGTGTGGGTCCCAATCAGCCAGAGTTTCGGGTGAGTTCTTAAAATCCATTAATTCGGAGCAGATTTCCTCGGAATGAACAGTCACTGAGTTGACAGACTCAGGGCTGACTAGAGAAACAGAGGGGGGAAATCTACTTATTCACAGGATTAATATGCAAGTCCTCGAAATGGACAGTGCCCATGGTAATAATCTTTGGCTCAGAAGAAGCACAAGAAAAACGGGCTTTGTTGCTCCCCACACAAAACATTGTCCCAGAGCAAACGGTCAATTTTTTAGTAGGTGACTAGAAAATATCTGTTACTCACCACAGCCGGTTGTTCCGACGTCCTGGAATCCGGCTGTGGTGAGGAGCATCGCAGCATGGATGCCACTTTGAAGAAGGAGCAGGGATGATGGAGGAGACCGGTGATGGTGGAGGGCTAGAGACCTTCTCCTCATCCCCAACCACATCGCTGCTTTTAAACGTTTCTAGCAGTCGTTCACAAAGTTCTATTATCTCCACCTTCAGCTGGTGCTGGCTCTTCCTCCTCCTCTTCCTCCTCTTCCCCACACACGCAAAGTCTCACAGATGATGTGCAGCAGTGGGTCCCTCAGTCTGCCCTCACTCTGGACACTTGCAGTTCTCACACATGGAAATCAAATGTGTGATAACCTGCAGGATTCAAACACAAGTTTAACTTATAAATACATGTTTATACTTTTATTTAACAATCAGAGAGAAAGAAAAAGAGAGAGAGTGCAGGACAGACAAAAAGGTGACGTCTCAGATGGCCTCAGGTGTGCAATTTATGGTTTTCAGGGTTTTTATCTTCAACTCGGTTTCCATGGGTCTTTTCCTGTGTTGTAGTTGTGTATCTTATTTTGAAATAAATATTTATGCATTACCATAGTGACCAGGGAGCATTAAGGGGAAGAGAGGAGGATGCTACTCTCAATGTTATTGGTGCATTTCAGGCGGACGCTGCGAATAAAGTTACACAATTACACTGTGAATTTGCGTTTATTATTATACTTACAAAATACCAGATTTCTCTTGGTCGTATCATTTTATTTTGTTGTTTGTTTGTTGCAGTTTGTTCATGTAAATAGGGAGTCCTCTTTCAACACAAAGGTTAATTATGGAGTTCCACAGGGTGCAGCCCTAAAACAAATATGGTGTCTAGCTAGTCCTTCAATGCACACATTCAACAAATATGTAAGACTGCTCTCTCTCATTTTCGCAATGTCTCCAAAATTAGAAGCATCCTGTTTCACAGTAATGTTGAAATATGTGTTCATGCATGTTGTAATAAAGTAAAGTCTGGCTGTGACACCAAAACGCAAAATGCAAAACAACTGCGGCTCAGTAGGAAGTGTTTCTGCAACCTCCTACCATCCGAGGCTAGAAACGAAAAATACAAACCTGCAGTATTTTCGATCTTCCAAAGGTGTCCTGACACAAGACTTCACAGCAGTGTCAAACATTCTGTTGGAGACCTCAGTCTGGTTAACTATCTGTCCCATTATGATACAATGAAAAAAAACAGAGTGAAATGTGGTGCAAAGCAGATTTTTTTCTCAGGAACTTTGATCTTAACAACGCAGAAAAAGAAATGAGGAACTCACAGTGAGTTCCTTCTTTTAGCATCTAACTTTATACTCAAGTCCAGTCTGGTCTGCTTTTTTTTTTTTTTTTGTAGTTTTGCTGCTTCTTTCAGTTAATGCAGCCCATGAACATGCAGCATGTCCTTTGCTCCACTCATGTATTGAGTCATGTGCTTGTTCATCTTGGCCCCTATAAGGCCCGACAGGAGCTTCCACATTGTGCTGAGGAAGGTTGTTGGTTGGTAGTTGAATGGGATCCATCCGTTCTAGAGTCCTGGGATCAGGACTGTCTGGCCGTCTCTTAGCCATTCTGGGTTCATCTCATCCATTAGCAGCTTGTTCATTTGTACAGCTAGCTTCTTTAGCTTGGTGTGAAACATGCCAGGACCTTGTGCTTCAATTTTTCATGTTCGATTGACTCACAAACACCGTGAGCAAGAGGAACATGATCTGACTGACAAGGGCAAATTTTACTACAGTATGTTTGACTTCCTGTTTGTTCAGGTCGCAGCTGGTCTTATCAGATAGTATAAGGCAGGCAACTAAAACCAATTTCGTGTGAACAACAACAGCAATAGTGTTAGTGGCAGGACATCAGTCCACAGAGTGAAAGCAGAGTGACATTCGTACTTCACAATCACAATTTTCTCATAGAGCCCTTCTTAAAATGATGCAAAAAATACTGTGATGCATCAGTCTGTGTGTGAAAGGATGTGAATTGCTCCACATAGGTGTTTATTGTAATACTATACATATTATTACAGTATAATAATACTGTATTAAAACTAAAAGTATTTCACTAATGTTGTATTGGAGAGACTTTCAACATTTTGAATTTGACAGTTTGTAGTTTTGATGTTTGATGTCTAATAATGACCAACATAAAGTGATAAAATGTGTTCAACCACAGTGAGGAAATATTGAAATAAAACATTTTAATAATGAGTAAATGAGGCTTGATTTCGACCACATTGTGGCCTTCATTAAAAGTAAACATGATTTTTTAAAAATGCTTCCAGGACAGATGCCCCTATACTTACCTCTAAGCTCATTAAAACTTTAGTGTATGATAATTACTGATATGCAGATAATAGAGTTGGATGTCTCGAGACCGGTTACGTGGTCTTGGTCTTGTCTTGGTCTTGACGGACTTTGGTCTTGGTCTTGTCTTGGTCTTGACAGACTTTGGTCTTGGTCTCGACGGACTTTGGTCTTGGTCTTGTCTTGGTCTCGACGGACTTTGGTCTTGGTCTTGTCTTGGTCTCGCTGTCTCGGTCTTGCTGTCTCAGATCCACATAGTGGTCGGGAGATTTGGAGTCAACAGTATTCGTGACACACAACGTAACGTTCGATAATGTGTCATGCGCAAACGCATCAGCTCTAAGAGCCGTGCTCAGAGAGTGCTTTGTAGTGAATCAGAGGAGTCGACTCCCATTGAGCGAGAGCCGGCTCCTCGCTTAATTTCCTTTCGCTGCTCAGCTCTCACACCGTGGCTCAGCTATGCTCCAATCCCTCCATATTGTGGCCAATCACATGCAAGGATATAGGATATATCATTATGTGAAAAACAGAGAGGGTGAGAGACGCAACAGTCAAGTGGAGCGTGCGTCTGTCCTCTCAGTAAGTGAGTGAGACAGTAGACAGCGGTGAGGAGGGCTGTGCGAAAGCAAAAACACATAAATATGCCTGACACCCGTAAACGAAGCAGCATCTGGCTGCAGTTTAAAGACTTTTTTGTCTCGTCTCGACTTTGTCTTGGTCTGGACTCGGTCTGTCTTGGTCTTGGTCTTGTCTTGGTCTTGGTTTAGGAGGTCTTGACTACAAGTCTAGCAGATAACATGTCCAACTGATGTGTTTGTATCTCAGGAATTTTACTGAATCTTTCGATCTTTTAGCTGCTTCCTTTAGGAGTCACCAGTGCAAATCATCTGCCTCCTTCTCACCTTATCTCTAGCATCCTCCTCTCTCACACCCAAACTCTACATGTCTTTGTTCACTACATCCATGAATCTTCTCTGTGGTCTTCTCCCTTTCCTCCTGCCTTATGGCTCTTTGGTCTAGTATATTCACTAGTACCCTTACTTCATTATTTTTAGTCCTCGCAAGTTTTCCACCATCTATCCTCCTCTGTCTCGCTCTCTGTTTTCTTTTCCATCTCTATCCACAATCACTCTAACCTGCTGAAAATTCTTTCCAGCACATGACTATCAATACACCATAGAAACACAAGAGCACAAGCAACAGGGGCGGGTAAAGGGTAAGAGAGAGCCGGTGTAGACAGCACATCCGGTCCTGCAGCATGTCTGCGCTGGTCCAGTCGACCGCCATCTTCCCCGGGTTTTTACTTTAGTGCGAACAACTCAAAGCTGCTCTAACAGTCCGACACTGGTCTCTCAATCTCCCGTTGGAGAGCCGTGAGCTTCTCCATGATGTTATCAAACTTACGCTCCGTGATGTGTTCCTTCTTATGCTCAAAGAGCCGATTCTGAGAACTCACAACCGCAGTGAGCTTCTCCAAGATGTGATCAAGTTTTGCTCAGAGGTCTTATTCTGAGTGTTCACAGCAGCCGTAAGCTTCTCCAAGATCTTATGCGTGCTGCGCTCAGTGAGCCCATTTAGAGAATTCACCCCCATCGATTCAATCCCAGCGGGCAGCCTTGTGGGGTTTTGAACAGCTGATTCCGCTTTCTTTAATCTTCGGTAAGTCAGGGCCAAGCCAGCTCCGATCAGCAAGAACCCCGTTATCAGGGTTCCAGATATCTTCAACACTCAGGCTCCCCCGAGCTCAGACTTCTCGTTGAGAAAAGGGTGTCAATTGCATTCAGGGACCAGTTGATCAAGTCCATAATTCCTCTTTAGGTTTTAGAGAACAGACTGTGAGAGAGTGTTCAGGGAAAAGTAAGTAAAAACACAAGACAAGACAAAGACACAAGAGGCTAAGCAGGGAAGATAAGGGATCATGTGATCAACGATGCTCCGTGTCTCTGTCAGCTGTTTTACTGAGCCATGAGCTCCATGAAGAGAGTCCAGTGATTCCACTAGATGGATCCTTCCAGCGTGACCTCCAGGATCCAGACCTGCACACACACTCAGACTGCTGGGATTTAGGATCGCATCACTCACCCTCGAGTGGTGAGAGAGAAGGAGTGTGTGTGTGTGTGTGTGTGTGTGTGTGTGTGTGTGTGTGTGTGTGTGTGTGGGTGTGTGTGTGTGTGTGTGTGTAGGCGTGACCTCTTCATTAAGATAAGTAAGAAGTTCCTGGTTTGAAGTGAAGAAGAAGAGAAGCAGCATTAAACCATCAGAGCTCTGAGATGAAACACACTTTGCTCTGCTTCATCTTCCTCAGTGAGTAAATTCTCTTCTTATTTCTGTCACTTTCTCTGTTCTAACTTTTATTTGTCTCCATTTTACTTTTTAATTTTGCAACTTCCTTCTTCATTTCCTTGTTCTCACTCATAGTTAGTGGTTGTTGTGGTTAAACATGCAGGTTATTAAAAGTATAAGAAAATCTGTGAAATATATCCAGTTTGAAATATATAAATCTGTGTGGAATTTAAATGTTTCCACAAACTTTTTTGTAATTTGCAAATTATTTTTAGTTTCAAACCAGTTTGATCCCCAGAAAATTTCTACTTTTATTGGACACTGAATCTATAATCAAATACTTTTCGTCTACTCTTCTATGAGAGACAAACTTATAATAGTAGAGCTGATGAAACAAACACTCTGTTTTTCATTTCTTCTCTTAATGAGCTGAAGAGCAACAGCACAGTGAGCGGTGACAACGTGAGAACTGGATGTTTAGCAGCACGACTAAAATGTTCATTTCACATACAAATATAGAAATAGCTGCTGCCGATGATGATGATGATGATGATGTCGTCAAAGATACAAAAATGAATTTTGACTTTTATTTATCTTTTTCACAACCTTAAACTCTGAATCTTCCACATCAGATTTGCGTTTGTGTATAAAACAGGAAGTTTGCTGTTTGCAAATAAAAACTGAAAAGTGAAGTTAACTGAACTTCTGTCATCAGTTCAAATTAATAATTATAATTAAAAAACATTTAATCTATAGTAAGATTGTAACTAATGATTGTTCATCCTTTCAGCAGCACTTCAGGATGGAAACACTGGTTTGGTCAAAGCACAAACTCTCACCTACAGAGCAGAGGAAGGAGGAAACATCATAGTTGCATGTAACTTTACTTTCTCTGGAAGCAGGAAACTCTTCTGTAAGGAAAAATGTGAAGATGGAAACATTCTTGTTGAAACATCTGAAGATGCAGCTCGGAACGGCAGATACAGCATTAAATATGTGAAAAAATATTTTATCTCATATCCTACTCTGTATGTGAGCATCACACAGCTGAAACAGTCTGACTCCGGACGGTATAGGTGCTATTTGGACAGATACTTGTGGACAGATGGAAACGATGATTTTGAGCTGATTGTCACAGAAGGTGAGTTTCTGCTAACAGTCGTGTTTGTCTTTGAAGGTGTGACAGAAGCTTCACGTCTCAAAAGCAGCTACTTTTCCTTCAAATCACCTACAGATGTTATATTTATCTGAAACATCAAGTTTCATCAGTTCTGCTGTCAAACAGCCCATAACCACGTCAGTCACATGCAGATATATAAACTGCTTCAAGTGGTCTTATTATGACTCTGATGGTTTCATTGTTCACAGCTTCAACCACTTCAACACCAAACGGGACTCTGAGACCTTTTTCAGCTTCAGTGTTTCTCTCATCAGCCTCCACACCACCAACAACACAGAGTTTAAGCTCAACTTCAGGAAGCTCCACACCTTCATCAGCCTCCTCTGGAAGTTCAGGTACGTTATAGATTTTTATATGTATGTAGATTTACATGTGATGAAGATCCATTAATGAGTGAACTACACAAGAATGACACATTACGAGCTGTGGAAGAATCACTCTGATCTTTTAGTGACGTAAAAGAGAAAAACTGTAGAAATAAATGAGAAATAAGTTTCCACCTCAGCAGCTGAGAGAGAACAAGGCTGACTTCCTCAGAGCAGCACTGCATGACATCTGTGCTAGATGACAGATACAGACTGTGATTAGTCACTGTTTGGTTTCAGAGCTTTTTCACAAGTGTCAGTGTAACAGACACAGACAGAGGAATGCATTGTGGGAGCTGTAGTTGTTACTGTGTGTTTGAAGCAGAATGAGGAGCTGCTCAAGTTTTAGCAGAAAGTACAACAGCAGGAACTTAACACAGAAAACTTGGTGAAAGTATAAATACTTTCTGTGCTTCTGAGTAACTACTTCATTAAATAATTTCATAAATAAAAATTAAAAAAAGACAACAACTCAGGACTCTACAGGAGTAACACGCTGACGACCGCGCACAGCTTTTCCTCTTTATATGCCCCGCCCACAATTATGAGAGGAAACGCCTGCGGTCAGTTGTTCCACCACCACTGCTGTAACAACTGTTTACACTGTGTGAGTAAAATAAATCTTCTCTGTTCAGCTCTTGCAGATGTGCTGCTTTATGTGCGTCTGATTCTGGTCGTTGTCATCAGCATCTTTTTAGCATCTTTGCTGATGAAGAGCAGAGCCATTAAACCCAAAGGTGAGGCTACAGGAAACACATGACAACAGTGTTTTCATCACTTCAGAGCTCATCACACTAATGCACATTCATTTCCTGGAGTCTAATACTCAGTGAACAAGTTTTAATAGTAGGGGAGACCGAGGATAGTTGTAACATTTTTGACATTTCTGTCTGTAAATTGGAGCTCTTTTAAGGTAGTGGATTCAAAATGTAATGCAAAGTATTTACATGTCTCGGCTATTAAATAGTGCAGCTATTTTCTCTGCAGCACAATTACCCATTGCATGGTATGGTCTCAAACACAAAGAGTGAAATGTTTCAATTAGCCCCATAGTCTGGGTTAGTTGTAACATATCCTGGGGTGAAATGTAACACAATGAAATAAGGGTACTGACAAAACATTAACATGTAATCTTTGTTTATTCAACACATGAATGCACTTAGAGCCATTTATGTAGCTGTGTGTGTGTGTGTGTGTGTGTGACAGAATGCAGAAATCTAGCTTTTGAACATATTCCAACCCCCCAAAAAAGACAAATTATGGAATTTTCTGCAACTGAATATTTCATTAATTTTGGTTGGTCTTCCTTGAGTTTGGCCTCATTGGCTCAGTGGGCATTATAACCTACAACTCTTGCACCAATTTTGAACATAACAATGAAGCTGAAAAAATGTAGTTGTTCACCAGCATCGCAATTCCATTACTTTTTATCATGGCTTACCTTGGTGTGGTTTGCAGAGTGCTTCAGAAAGATGAGGAAATCTGTTTCTCACACCCATCCTGATTTATTTCCACTACCAGTACTTCCTACTGGTCCATCTCTTACACAGTGGTCTGCATAATGTATGTGTGGGAACACAAACAGTGGAGGAATTGTGTTGCCAATGGCATTAACTGCATATACAAAGGTGACCAGTGAACCTCTCTCTGCTGATGTTGTTGCCACAACTTGTTTAATTTAAGTTCAAGTAATAGTGTGGTAAGTTGTAACATCTGTATTTTTGTTACAACTAACCCAGACTGTTGCTGTTACAACTGACCCAGACTCCTATAGCCATGAACTAGCTAACATTACAGCCAACAGCTAAAACATTAGCACTAAAGACCTACACAGAATATATCCCCATAGACATACAAATAACATAATTTAAGTTTGATGAGTTTAACTGCAAAGCAGATAATTCTATTAGAAATTAAAATAAAGTAGAAAAACTTACTTTTTGGCATACAAATTACTTTTTTTCGTGTTAAATTGTCTGTGTTTGACCAAATGTGCTGATTTTTCACATGTGATAGCAGAACTGAGTTGGGCATGTACAGGATGAGTCACATCATTTGAAACTTAGCCCTGATTGGAGAAATTGGAAGTGTTACAACTGACCCACGTTACAACTATCCCCGGTCTCCCCTAAACATTTAGGAGTACACATTGTAGGAAATTACTCATCATGTCACAGTGGAAACAGATTTATGTGCTAACAACAGGAGTCAGACGAGAAAAATGCAAAGAAAATGCCTGAAATCAGCTTCTGTCTGCCAACAGATGCAGTTTATTTAGTAGGAAAATATCATTGTCATCATTTTATATACAGAAAAGCCAAACAGAGCCTGGCACAGAGATTCTTCCTCAACAAAATAATCACAGTTTGTACAAAGTTTGTTTAATTCTCCTGTAACAGTCAGCCTGATAAACGTGTGTCCATCGAGGTTATTAGAGTTAACTAAAACTAAACTAAAAGCTTAAAGTAGTGAATTAACTAAAATGATATTTAATAAGATCAAATAAAAATATACAGGAACTGTTCTCAGTTTGCTGTTATTGTGGTTCATATTGGCGGCACATGCATCAGTAACTGATTACTGCCAGTTATCATCGTTGATCCTGAGTTTACTTCCTCAGGTTCTACTTGGTGAACACGTCTTAGAGACTGATGTTTATCTTCTGATGTTTTTTCAGGACCTCCTGTGGAATCTGAGCGTGGTGACATCACACAGGTGAGTTTTAGGAATTGTGAGACACCTGAGCTTCATCACAGCTTGATTTGTATCAAGCAGCTGCTTTGATCTCCTTCTGCAGGACAACCAGTTGTGTGAAGGGATCAGAGAAGAGGACGGACAGAGCAGTTCACCTCCTGCAGGAGTGTGTTCAGTGCAGGGCTGAACTAGGACAAAAAATCGGCCCGGGCATTTTGACTAGAGACCGGCCCACCAAAAATGTGACGTCATTCAGGGGTAAAACCGCAAAGGATTCTGGGAACTTGTGGCAAGCGGTACTAGCGCATGCAGGCTTTCAGTTGAACTCAGTTACACAGCGATAAAAAGAAACACAAAAAATGGCAAGAAACTGTTGTATTATTAACTGCAATAGCCGGTGTTGTGCCAAAAAATGATTGTCTGCCAAAAACTGATTTCCGGTATTTAAATTGCTATAAGTAACTTGTTGGGCTATAATATGTGAAACATATGTCAAATGCGTCACTCATGGATGACATAAAGTCATATTGAGCTACAAACAACATTACTGTAACAAGGTAGAAGCCGCAATCAGTCTTTGGCAGTGACTTTTATATAACCTTTATTTATGCCGTTAAAAAAAAATCTAATTAACATTAAAAATGTCTTTTGTAAGAAGTAGTTGGACAGCAGAAATGGCTCAAATATTACAATAGCTCTGTAAAAATATTTAAAGTGGGGATAAAGGACCGGATTGGTTATAATGTAAGTACAATAACACAGAGTTGTAAAGATACTTGAAAAAACAGATATTTTTTTAATTCTATATGTACCCCCTTGTTAAACGCTGTTCACCGAAGTCTATTTACCAACATAGATATTACACATAAAAAATACACGCAAACATTGGAAATCAGTTTTTGGCACAACACCTGTTGCATGACAGCCACGGGAAGCCGCCGGGTAAAGAGATCGGTTGTTATCGGATTACGTCGTGGAAATTGTTTAAGCCATGTTTCCGAAGTAACAAAGAGCCGATGGATGGCCTATAAGATTGCTAAACAAGGGGAAGGGTGCATCCGACCTCCTCGGCTGTAATTGGTCCAGCCCAGAGTTGATCATGACCAATTGGCCAATCCAACACCTTTCATTTTTATACCCTTCCAAAAATAAAAAAATGTAAAAAAAAATCGATCGGCCCATAAAAACAAAAAATCGCCATCGGGCCCACCGGGCCAGTCCAGCTATGGTTCAGTGTACGCTACACCAAAAGCCTTCAACCAGATGGAGATGAAAACACAGACCTCTGCAGCCTCTCCACCTCTGCTCACAACAAAGTAAAACTGTGGTCTGATTTTAAGCTCTTTGATTTTTATAGCATCTCTTTCTACCAGCTAATATTAATGATGAGGAATGCACAAAGTCAATGTGGACTCTCTGCTCCCAGTTTATTAGGTACAGCTAGTTAAAAACAGTCCAATAATAAAATCTTTAATTTGTTATTAAGTATTATTTTTAGAGATGATGATGATTGTTATTTGTGGTACAGTTGACTTGTTTTGCATTAGTGTTTTGGATATTTTCATTATTTTGTTCATTTCTGCTTCATGCACAGGCTGAGGGTAACTTTATCATTTAAATTAGAGTCTGAAGTTTGATGTCAGGCTAACGATGACATGAATGGATTTGATTACGCTGAAGTGTACTTCCCACATTCCCACCACCAACAGCGCACCCCAGTGGTGATGCAGCTGATGTCGTCTCCTCCAGGCTTCAGGCACATGCCAGCCCTGCCAACTAGGGCTGGGTATCGTCACTGATTGATTCGATCCACGATTCGATTCAATTCGATTTGAATCTGGGAAATTTTGCCTCAGACAGTCAGAAATATTATAATTCAGATTAGTACATTTACATATTTTTGTATCTATAAAAAGGAAACTGACACTCGCAAGACTTTATCAAAGGTGTGAGCATCACAGCAGATGTCTTTGTGTCAACACAGAAAAACATGAAGGTGATTTTCCTGGCCTGCGATTTTATAAAAATATTCTCAAAAACGAAAGAAAACCATTAATCAACATATGAACATCATCTCTGAAGTTACAGAGGTTTTATTAGAGACACAGCTGTAGGTCAGGGGTCACTGAGCTTACCAAGCCAATTTCAGTTCCAATAATTAGTTCTACAGGTTTTGGAATCAATAAAATGCCCAAATTTAAGCACCTGCCTGATTTTGTTTAATCAATTATTGCACACTTTCTGTAAATCCACGGGAACCCTCGATTCCTCACCTTGATTCAGGATCTCGCCGACCACAAGTGGTGTTAATGCTTTCTGTATTAATTTTCTCTTTATTAAATCCACAATGTGTACATCGAACCTTTTTCGGGTTGAGGGCCTGCCACCTGCTTGTTTCATGAAGATGTTCTTGCTTTGAAAGAATGTTCCAGTTTTATTCTTATTTTTTTTACAGTGCTGCTACTGCAGTGTTTCTTGAGAACCTGTGTAGGTTTGTTTCCTCACAGGTGGTTTTCCTGATGTGTTCTATGACCAAGGCTATGGGCATGGTGACAACACAGTTTGTGGTGTGTGCGATGGTGATTACGATAATTTTGGCACGAATTTTTTCATTTTTGTTTTAAAGTCTTAACAGGTCACTATGTAACCTTTTTTGGTAGAGGATCTGACACATCTTGTTTCACGAAGATGGTTCTTGTTTTGCGGGAATGTTCCACAGTTTTATAGCATTTTAATTGAATTGTGTGGTTGCTGTAAGCCTTGCATTTTGTGCAAGTTGGAAAAAAATTAAATGTTGTGCAATGCAATGTTGTCAATTGTTTTATTGATGATGGCTGCAAAAATTTCCCAAAAGTGATATTTTCTTCTCCAGTTTTTTCTCAATATATATTTTTGCATGTTTTGGTGCAGGCAAAGCAGTAATAAGTTTGCACTTTACAGGAAGTCCCTGGTAACCCCAGCTGCCAGCGTTTTCCTGTAAAAACAGCACTTTTCTTCTTTTTTTTTTACAGTGTAGCCTTCCCTTAAATATTAGATCTGCACAAACACTTGATCAATTTAAATCGTTACTAAAGACACATTTTTTGGTCTGGCTTTTAACACATTTCGACCCAAGCAATTTGTTTTTAACAGCCTTAGTTGTTGTTTTAGTTGTTATTATTGACTTATTTTATCTACTCATTTGGGGGTTTTTTTCTATATTTTACTGCATCATTGTGTTACATTTTATTTATTTTAGTGGCATTTTACATTGTTAAGCACTTTGTGCAGCATGGATTGTTTGGAAATGTGCTATATAAATAAACTTGACCTTGACCTGTGTTTTCCTTGGTCTGTGTGGCGATCTCCCTCATTCCTCGCAGTGTTTTTTCACCTGCTTACCTGTCTTGTTTAGTTTGATGTTTTTTTCCAGTTTAGTTTGTATTTTCTGGCTTCCAGCAATAAAAGCTTTTTTGTACTAAGAAATATAAGACGAGTAGAAAACAATAAAGAGAACCAAAACCATGAAGAATCACAAATCCAAGAATATAACTCAAACTAGAATTACACCTACAATGACATCTCCTATATTGGCTTCCCTTCATTGGCTCCCTGTTAAATCCAGAATTTAAAATCCTGCTCCTCAAATACTAGGTCTTGATTAATCAGGCCCATCTTATCTTAATGACCTTATAGTAACTAGGGATGAACTGATCCGATGTATCTGACCTAAATTACTCGATCGGACATCAAGGAGAAATAAAAATGTAATCTGATCCATTAACTATCACAAAAGCACCTCACAAAACTTGGAGACTTATGCGACATAACCCAACATAACCCAACTCATGACCTTAGCACGTCGGAGCAGTATGCGTCACGTGATGGAGCAGCTGTGGTGTGCGAGATCTGTCAGCGGTCTGCCGTTACTTCACACTGAAAGGATTTGGAACCTATGTGCTTGCAAACCAGCGTTTAATCTCAGGGGAAGCTATCCCAGAGAAGTAAAGCCAGTGTGTAAGTTCATCTCTGAATGTTTGTAAAGCATTCCCATGTTAAGCTTAACAACAATATATGGATCTCTGCATTGCTAAGTCTGACCATACAATGGATAGAATCAAGCTTTACTTTGCAAAACACAGTGTTGTTGGCTAAACAGTTTTATGTTTAAAACAAAACAAAACAAAAACAAAAAACACTTTTTTCATACTTGTCCTAAATTTTGTACAGAAATTACACAAAATTCAATCTCAGGTTAAATGTGATAAAAACAGCTTACACTGACATCCATCTGATAAAAGATGAGTGTCATGAAGCTGTGTTTGCATTTATTTGCACTGCTTTCCACTCTGGATGTCTATTTATGTTTTGCCTCATTCACACAGCTCCTGAAGCTCCTTAATGTTTCTCTGCAGCATTTTGTCTGCTATTTACAAATTCGCCACTTTGCAAAGAGTCTATTTCCAGAATTACCTGAGGAAACTTCTTCTGTTCTGTTCTGTAAAATAATTATGAGTATTTTTTTTCTCTAATGGTTAAATCTTTATGTGTACAGAAGTTCATGAAGTCATTACTAGTTAACGTTAAAGGGATGGTTGGCTCAAAAGAGCTCTGACTTTTTGTCAGCCTGGCTACAGTGCTGAAGAGAAACCTGGGGTTGTTCTTATTTGCTTCAATCAGTGACGAATAGTAAGATGTTCTGGCTTTGCGGAGGGCTTTCTTAAAAAGCAGCAAACTATTTCTCCAGGCTAAATGATGATCTTCTAAATTTGTGACACGCCATTTCTTCTCCAGCTTACGAGTCATTTGCTTTAGGCTACATGTTTGAGAATTATACCACGGAGTCAGGTACTTCTGATTTGTGGCTCTATTTTATTTATTTTTTTATCCTATTAACAAGATAATTGACCTCTGTTGGATTAGTGTTCAAGTAGCTGCTCTGCTCTGTGTTGGTACAGGGCATTGAAGGTGTTAATAGTGGGTGAATTACATTCTTAAACTTAGTTACAGCGCTTTCAGAAAGACATCTACTGTGATAAAGTCTACTCTCCACTGCTGTGCAATCAATTATTGTAAATTTAAATGTTATCAGGAAATGATCAGACAAGAGAGCCAATCTAATCTTTTACTATTTCACAAATGGATAAAAAGGCAATGTTCACAATTTAGACTTTTTTAATGCAGGATATTTTATTAGATCAATTTAGCAGGAGCAATGCAAAAGCCAAAAAGTCCAAACAAACAAAAACAAAACCCAAAGAATTAAATTCGTTGATTTATACTAATCAAAATAAGCTACTCTGATTTAAAGCTCAGTTTGTTATGGTCTTTGAAAGGAGAGAGATTCCAGAAGAGATGGGCACATACAGCGCTGCTTATCTCAGTGTTCTGTGTTGATTCAGTAAAAAGGACTAGATGTTACAGTCCCTGATAATGCATAACAATCCAACAGAAAACCAGCATTCTTTTGATATTAATTATCCCAGGAATACAGTGGAAATCCAAATCTTCTCAAGTTTACAATCTACTGGACAACAGTGGAAAGTCTTAGAAGTTGTAATCAAGCAGGAAAACAATTGAAATACAAATCCTTGAATCTTGAATTTATAACCTAACATAGCAAAAATGAGCAGAGAAAAAGTCAAAATCTGCAAGTCCACATTTTGGGCAGTGATCGATCCCTCTGATGTCTCTGCTGGAATTTTCAACAGTGAACTTCTTAGATTCAACATAATACAATTTCTCTTATTCAGAATCATATATAGTAAGTAAGTAAAATTTTATTTGTATAGTACTTTTCAAGACAAAAATCACAAAGTGCTTCACAGAAAAGCTAAAAGCTAAAAACAGAAATAAACCAAAAAGAAGATTAAAAAATATAATATATATATATATATATATATATATATATATATATATATATATATATATATATATATATATATATATATATAATCATTATATAGTATATAATGAAGGGTTGGTGACAGATAATAACACATAAACTTCAGACATTACAATAATTTTCATTACTTAAACAAATTTCTCGTTTAACATATTTATCAGACTTGTACTTTGATTATATCTTTGATCAGGACTAAAGATGACTATTAGCAAAACCACATATAGACTTTATCATAGCACTTTTAAAAGTGATACAGAAAATCATAGCACTTTTGCTATAATTAAGTGCTATGTTTTTTATTTAATTTTTTCTATAGCCTTTTATTTATTTTTTTACTTTTAAAATAAAAGGCTGGATGTTAAGACCTTTTATCCTGCCTCAGATGTGATGAGAGGTAAGCTGGGGGGACTACAGTCTCTCTCTGTCCCACCCCAAAAACAACTACAATACATCTGCAGATGTGATGCACATTCAAATATGATGATTAGGGAACCTACACTTGAGTGCCCTCTTTGTTTTCTTTGTTTTTTGTAAATATTTTACACATGCCATCATATGCATACTTCACCCCACTGCGGATTGCTTCATTGACCTGACATGTCTTTTCCTTAAGCTTCTGAAACCTCTCTGTGTCTCCATTTTCTTTCATCTTCTCAGTCAGGTAGTCCAAGTGGACATAAGTGGACACTGAATCAACTTTCAAAGCAATTTTTCTGAGTGTTTCAATATGTTGGACAACCATGTCAATCCACTTTTCCTTGTCTGCTTCAAGATTATCAATTTCTTTTTGGAGATCATCCAAAATCGTAGATGCCTTCAAAGATTCTGCTTTGTTCTTGTCATACTTCTCCTTTACATCTGTCAGGGTTTTCTTAACTTTCCTTTTCTTGTTCACATATCTCCATTTTTCTTTTACATGAGCTGATGCAAGACACTTCCTGCTACAAACAGTGCATCGTCCTCCTTTCATGACCTCACAGTGTTCTGGTTTCCAGGCCACTGTGCATCCAGGATAGTGACAGGTCTCCTCACACAATGGGCAGCAGACAGCTGCTTCATAAAAAAACAGTCCCCACATCCCAGTAGAAATCGACTCTTGGTGTTTGTATGGCTCATCAACTTCTATTTCAAACTCTGCATTCAGCTTCATTTGTTGTTCATGCTTCTTCACAGCTTGCTGAATCTCTTTGATTTCTCTCCCTTTCAGCTCGATCAGCTCAATGCGGTCTTGCAGGTTTTGGATGCAAGCTGTCAGTCTGATGTGTTCCTTTATAACTTCCACAGTTTTCTCCAGTTTTTGAGGAGCAGTATCTTTCAGAAAATTTGTTAACTTTGCAATTCCATGTGCTGATGTTGTATCTGGAACATCAGGGTATCCTTGCTGATTCCGGACTTCATGCTGGTAGTTATCAAACAGGAAGTGAACAGGCTCATTATTCTCATTTTGTGCACATTCAATGTTTGCAGCTTTAAGAGCTTGAAAAACATTTTCAGGTCTTCTTCCATTTGAGTATGTGATGAGAAGAACAATGTGTTTCGCTATGTCATTTCCAAACAGAGACATTATTGAATTGAAGATGTACATGAGGCGGTCACTCACTCGGCATTCGGTTGCCTTCACTGCCAAACCCACTGCATCAATTTCATGAACTCCATCCTGCGATCGAAACAAGTCAAATAATCTTTGACTGATGATGACATCATGTTCAATCCCTTTGGTGCTTCCATATCCAGGTGTATCGATGATGGTCAGAGAGTAGGGCAGAGTTTTACCTTCAAAACCAAAGATCTCGTACACAATCACATCTGAAGTCTGACTTTCTGACTGACTTCTCTTCTCATCCTCTATGATCTCAAACCAGACTTCATCCTCCCACTTCACTCCCATGGTGTAGTTGAGCAGAGCGTTGATCAGAGTAGATTTTCCTGCTCCTGTTTCTCCCACAAGTAAGATGGTTTTATTTCTCTTTTCTGGATGTTTTTTACCAAAGGTAACTTTTTTCAGAGGTCCACTCATGTCCGTCTTTGCTATTACCCTATAGCGAATAGGAGGGCTTTCAGAGACTCTATCACACCTTGAAATAATGTGCTTGAACTTTGATGAGCCAGTATTCCTGTCATAAAAGAAATACAACAGAGCAGAAGCATCATTAGACTGTAAGTGCAAAGTGGGTGGGCAGTTTTTCTTACTGTTTCAATTTTTTCAATCCAATTTTTAATTCCGTTTTATTTACACAGCACCAAATCACAACAACAGTCGCCTGAAGACACTCTATATTGTAAGGTATCCCCTACAATAATACATAAACCTGCTTTTATTGCTCTTAGGCATGAACATAATACAATGGCACGCCACTGATTTTACATTTTAGGACAAAAAATTCTGCTGGGATATGTACAAGTTTAAAGAGACCAGAAAGAATAAATATATTATAAGGCTCTCAAATCTATCAGAATAATCTGAAAACTGTTTCTAAATCAGTAAACCCAGGGATTAAGCAAGCTAAAGGCACATTTCATCACTGCCATATTTGCATTGAAAATTATGTTTCTGTTTTTTCCCTCTATGATATTTGATGTCTTCCATGTGTTCTGTGTCAGGCACTGCTGCTTCAGCTGCTAACCCCCTTATTATACTTTTGGTATGTCCAGTTTGTACAGTTTTTGCAGTTCACCTCTTCAGACTTGAATTAAATTTGTGGCTGTTAATATTTAATTTGAAGGTAAAAGTGGATGTTTATCTAGGCTTTAATATTTAACAGACCAGAGTATATATTAATGAAATATGTGATTCATAACTGTAACATTCTGGACAGTGAAGTAAGTTGAACAAAAAGAGAACTGTACCCTGCAGTTGTCTTCTATTGCACTACACTACATGCTATAGTAACACTTATTTTCCTCCAAACAATATACAGTGGGGCAAAAAAGTATTTAGTCAGCCACCGATTGTGCAAGTTCCCCGACTTAAAATGATGACAGAGGTCAGTAATTTGCACCAGAGGTACACTTCAACTGTGAGAGACAGAATGTGAAAAAAAAATCCATGAATTCACATGGTAGGATTTTTAAAGAATTTATTCGTAAATCAGGGTGGAAAATAAGTATTTGGTCAATAACAAAAATACAACTCAATACTTTGTAACATAACCTTTGTTGGCAATAACAGAGGTCAAATGTTTACTATAGGTCTTTACCAGGTTTGCACACACAGTAGCTGGTATTTTGGCCCATTCCTCCATGCAGATCTTCTCAAGAGCAGTGATGTTTTGGGGCTGTCGCCGAGCAACACGGACTTTCAACTCCCACCACAGATTTTCTATGGGGTTGAGGTCTGGAGACTGGCTAGGCCACTCCAGAACTTTCAAATGCTTCTTACGGAGCCACTCCTTTGTTGCCCGGGCGGTGTGTTTTGGATCATTGTCATGTTGGAAGACCCAGCCTCGTTTCATCTTCAAAGTTCTCACTGATGGAAGGAGGTTTTGGCTCAAAATCTCACGATACTTGGCCCCATTCATTCTGTCCTTAACACGGATCAGTCGTCCTGTCCCCTTGGCAGAAAAACAGCCCCATAGCATGATGTTTCCACCCCCATGCTTCACAGTAGGTATGGTGTTCTTGGGATGCAACTCAGTATTCTTCTTCCTCCAAACACGACGAGTTGAGTTTATACCAAAAAGTTCTACTTTGGTTTCATCTGACCACATGACATTCTCCCAATCCTCTGCTGTATCATCCATGTGCTCTCTGGCAAACTTCAGACGGGCCTGGACATGCACTGGCTTCAGCAGCGGAACACGTCTGGCACTGCGGGATTTGATTCCCTGCCGTTGTAGTGTGTTACTGATGGTGACCTTTGTTACTTTGGTCCCAGCTCTCTGCAGGTCATTCACCAGGTCCCCCCGTGTGGTTCTGGGATCTTTGCTCACCGTTCTCATGATCATTTTGACCCCACGGGATGAGATCTTGCGTGGAGCCCCAGATCGAGGGAGATTATCAGTGGTCTTGTATGTCTTCCATTTTCTGATGATTGCTCCCACAGTTGATTTTTTCACACCAAGCTGCTTGCCTATTGTAGATTCACTCTTCCCAGTCTGGTGTAGGTCTACAATTCTTTTCCTGGTGTCCTTCGAAAGCTCTTTGGTCTTGGCCATGGCGGAGTTTGGAGTCTGACTGGTTGAGGCTGTGGACAGGTGTCTTTTATACAGATGGTGAGGTCAAACAGGTGCCATTCATACAGGTAACGAGTGGGGGACAGAAAAGCTTCTTACAGAAGACGTTACAGGTCTGTGAGAGCCAGGGATTTTCCTTGTTTGAGGTGACCAAATACTTATTTTCCACCCTGATTTACGAATAAATTCTTTACAAATCCTACCATGTGAATTCATGGATTTTTTTTTCACATTCTGTCTCTCACAGTTGAAGTGTACCTCTGGTGCAAATTACTGACCTCTGTCATCATTTTAAGTGGGGGAACTTGCACAATCGGTGGCTGACTAAATACTTTTTTGCCCCACTGTATTATATAATCATTATTTTCTGGTTCTCACTCTGGTCTACAAGAATACACTTTTTTGTCATTTTGCTTCAGTAACAACACCGCAGTGGATTTTAAATCAAACACCAAGATATAACTGAAGTGCAGACACCCAGCTTGCTTCTGGACGTAGTGTTTTGAGTGGGAGAAACATTTCATCAATCTTATCAAAAGTGCATTTTGAGTCTGTGCTCTGTACTAATGGCCAATAATCATTAGTCATGAGAACTCATCCAAGACTTCTGTAGAAGTCATTTGGACAAGAGACAAAACATAATTCCTACTGAAAAGGTAACCTCTAGATGAACAGCTCTAGAAGTACAGATCAGCTTTCTCGGATATTCTTACCTGTATCATTGCGTAAGCATCAAATAATTGCATTAACTGTTCAGGAATTTCAACGATTTTTTCATGTTGTGAGTTCCAGTGAAAGAGATAGCAAATGCAAGTTTAATGCTTGCAATCAACTCTAGATCTTTTATCTGCAGAATGTTATGAAATAACAAAGGAACAGGCCTTTTGTTAAACCCCTTGAGTGACAGCTGAAAGTCTGAACATCAATCAAATATTGATCGTGTGATTTAAAATGCACTGGGTGGCGTTTAGTGATAAAATTACAGAAGAAAAATTAAGGATTTGTTTAAAAATAGGAGTGGGTTTCATATTTGAGCCATTGCATTTGACCAGGATGCTTGCTGGGTTCTCCTAGGTGAGGAAGATAGGGCATGTCTAACTGGTGTCGCCCTGGAAGACACTAAAACATACATACTAATATGTTTTAGTGCAAAATTTTATTTAAAATATAATAATTGCTATGTTTAGACCAATCATCAGGACTACTCTTTAAATTGAGACTTTTGGAAACAGCAAAAGCTTCCATACTTTTGTTTTTTGTTTGTGTACATACAGTTGTCTGAGCATCTCTGCTTACATTACTGCCCAAACAGAAGAAAATGGATTGTTTGCTGCTAAACAAAGTGCCCACTTTGATTAGTAGTTAACAGGCTCCGGGACGTAGTCGGTGTGTCCGGTTTGGCTTTGAAGTGGTTTCAGTCATACCTCTCAAACAGATGTTTTAGTGTTTTTGCAAATCAGTTTATGTCACATTCTAAGGATCTGACATGTGGGGTACTGCAGAGTTCAGTTCTGGGTCCTGTTCTTTTTCTTTTGTACATGTTACCTCTAGGACTTATAATTAGGCAGTTTTAAAATCTTGGTACTGACTTTTAAAGCTTTGAATTGTGATGCCCCTGCCTCCATTTCTGAACTTTTAGAACCACACGTTCCCTTTCACAGCCTGAGATCATCTAATCAAAGGCTGTTGGTCGTCCCACAAACCAGAGGAGATAGATCTTTTAGAGCGGTGGCCCCCAGGTTGTGGAATGCTCTCCCTCCATCAGTACGTTGCCTTGATTGTATTTATTCTTTTAAAAAGCAGCTTAAGACTCATTTATTTAGATTGGCTTTTAATTAGATTTGTGCTGTATGTTTGATTATTGATGTATTTTATGTATTTCTGTTTTTATATTACTGTGAAGCACTTTGTGGATTTTATCCAGTGAAAGGTGCTATATAAATAAATTGATTTGATTTGATTTAATTAATCTCATATTACTCACATTGTCATGATAACTTGTAAAAGGAGCTTTATTCTGCAATGATTGCCTGTAGATAAAAACAACAACAACAACAAAAACAAACAGTTCAGTCAGCTACAAGATATTAATTGAAAGGTTTCTGTATTGGATGAATTTTATCATTAATAACAACTACATTTACTATAATTTCACTAAGCTGTATTTTACGGCAGTACAACACCTACAGTGTCTTGGTAAAGGCAACAAGATAAATTAGTTTTGCTGAAATCACCTTTTTACATAAAGTCTTGAAAACTGTAATGGCTTACACTTGAAATGATTTTTACCTGTGTTGTTGGCTCAGTTTAAGGACCAGCAGTAAGCATTCAGTGTTTTTACAGTCTTCAGCAGCGAAGAGACCACACAAATTCTCCTTCCTCCAGTAATCTTCTTTTGTTGTTCTGCTTGTGTCACACTTTTTCTTTTCACATTTTAACAAAAAGAACCAATGAACTGATCATCATCCTGTACACAGAGAGAAAAAAAGGAAACCAAGGAAAAATTAGGTTGACCTGCAGCAAAATAAAACTGTAGAAAGTAAACTTTCGGCACATACACACTAACATATTTTACTGCAAATTTTCATTGAACATGTGACAATTACTATGTTTAAACCAATCATCTGGACAATTCTGAAAATGCAGACTTTTGGAAACAGCAATTACTCAGTTGTAGTTTAGGGTTGCTTTGCAGACTGGCAGAATCAGGGGCCTTTGGAAATAGTGACACATATACAATGGTTTGCTTTACAGTGAATTTTGCTTTGTGGTTTTCCATCCTTTTGTTTCTTGTGTGTGTACAGAGATTGTTAAGTACTAATCGTAATATGAAAAAAAAAAGTCTCCAGTGCTCCATAACATTGAAATGCAAGTCAAACAAAGATTGGTCCTCAATTATGGGCTGGACAATACTGATAACTGAAATAAACAAAAGTAAAAGTGGATTAACTTTTACATTTTTTAAAAAGTAATGTGACAGTAAAAATATAAATAACTAACGTGAAACCTGTGTGAAATTCTTCAAGAGAAAACTCATGGACTGCAGCTGTAGTTCAAACTAAAGCTGAGTGGTTAAATTAAATTTTATTGAAACTTTTTTGTATCTATACAGCGCCAAATCAAAACAAAGTAATCTGTTTTCCCGTGTGTTTCAACTTCCCCTGATCCCTCCTGTGTGTATTTAAGTCATCTGTCTTCCTTTGTTCAGTTTCAGGTCAGCTATTTTCCCTCCACGTCTTGTCATAGTAACCTTAGTAGTCATAGTTATCACAGATGTCATAGTTGATTCATAATTTTTTTTTTTTGCCAGTTTAGGTTTTAGTTTAGTTGTCGCTTGTGTTTTGCCTTTGCTCAAGTTTTATGTTGATGTCTACCAGCCATAATAAATGGCTCGCTGTTAGTTAAAACCTCTGTTCATCTATCTACCGGTATACCCCACTATGGCACTTGTTTAATATGTGCATTGAAGGACATGTCCTGGTCAAAACTGACTTCAAAATTAATCACATTCTTACTGAAGGCCAGGGTCATGCTGTTTAGATACCATATTTCTAAAATATTTAGGGCTGAGTACAATAACATCAGGTACAATAATTCAGGTCTGTGTGTTTTTAAGACATTCCTGCAGTTTAACTAATTGGTGTGTGCTATCTGCCTTCATGGATAGATAAGGCTTAGTGTCATCTGCATAGCAGTGAAAGTGCATGCTATTAAACCTGGATCCTCTGTAGCTGGTTACCAAGACTATGTACAGTACCCTCAAAAGATCTACTAGATCAATGGACCAGTACTGGTCCGTGAGTCATTTGGTATCGGGCTGCGAGAGTTGAGGGTTTTTATCGTTTTTTTTTTTTATCATTTGTATCATCAACTCGGTTTCTCGGTCTTTTCCCATGTGCTATGAATAAATCTTCTCTTTTTTTGGTACTGGTACTGGTTTTATTTTGTTGTAATTATCTGCAATACCTTAAATGCCGGTCAATGAAAATATTGTCAAACATGAACTGGTCCGTGGTGCAAAAAAGGTTGTTGACCGCTGTACTAGAAGATGTGAATGCACCACTACGCGACCATTACCCTGACTGACCAGCTAATCTACACCGCGGCAGCAGTCACCAGTTAGCTACAAGCTGAAAAGCCACAAGGAGCAGTAGTAATATGATCAGGAAGTGAAGATTAAACAGTATTCAAAGCAGGAAGTGATGAATTAATGGTAATAAGAGCAGGAAGTGATGAATAAACACTAATAAAATCAGAAAGTGATGATTAAACTAATAAGAGCAAAAAGTGATGAGTAAAGAGTAATAAGAGCAGGAAGTGATGAATAAACAGTAATAAGAGCAGGAAGTGATGAAGAAAGCATAATTAGAACAGGAAATGTGGAATCAGCCTGAAGTCTAAAGCACACAGATTGAGTCCACAGACCTGAACACTACCACAGTGAGTCTGTTTCAAACAGCAGCTCGATGTTTCTACAGTTGATCTGTGGCTACATGAGCAGATTTCTATGGAACCAATGTTATTGTGATGAGTCAGCATGAAATGAACAGAGTGGACTGAAGATTTGTGTAGAAAAAGGAAATTGCACTCGCCACTGTTGTTGAGAGAAACCTGATGGACTCCAGTGAGTCTTCTTTTAGAGACTGTGAGATTATTATATTATCGTATGCCACGTTAGACCCCTAATTAAAGATTGTGAAATCATTATGTAGTTTTAGTTTGCATTATTCTCCTGACTTAGAAGAGGTGATAACTATTACAGTTATTAAACTGATTTGTATTACATTAGACTGCTGATTTATTGTGAATGAATGATATTGTTTTATGATGCATTATACTGCTGAGGTATAAGACATACTGAGTCATCGCCTTATTTGTCTGATTAGAAAAGAACAGAACATACTGCACAGGAAGCCAAGGTCATAACTTATGCTCACTGAGAGAGAGAAAGAATGTGAATGTTTAGGTTTTATGACTAGGTAGAGGGCGGCTGAAGCTATAAGAATGGGAGGAATGCTCAGACACTTCGAGATCAGGCGGACACCATCCCGCGCTCATCTCCCCTCCGGATGGTTTATGCTCAAAAGTGTTGTATGGAATAATAAGATTTGTATGGAATAAAAGATTGTTGATTGAGCATTTATACAACGAGTATTGTCCTTCCTTCAGCCCAAAGATCAAAAGAATTGGGAGGTTTTAACAAGACAAACAGCACTCAACTGCAGCTCTGCTGCTGCTCTCACACTTTTACTTTCACTTCTCTAAAATGACCTTGAACTTCTTTTTTTCTGGTGTTGCTCCCCTTCTCCTTGCAGCTGTTTGTCTGTGTTTGCTGCCTTTCCCTTTACAGGAATCAGCCACTTTATATTTAGTGATGTGTGCAGCAAGTGAGAGGAGTCAGGAGTGGTGTTTGGGTGAAGTTCAGAAGAAACTCACAGGATTTCCTTTTTCTGCACCAAACTAAAAGCTTCGGGTGGCCACTTAACTATGATTTTGTTAACCCTGAAATTTTTCTTATCTAAAAAAATAAAGTTAACTTAAACTTTTAGTCGTATGTGACATAAATTCTCACACAGTTCTCCATTGCTCTGCAAAGACATTACATTTGTGCAACTTAATTGCATGTTGGAGGTATTTCTGCTCTTTTTTGTGATCAATGTTATGGTTATAATGCATTGTGCATATTACACAGAAGACTTGTCTGAAAAGCAATAAAGCAATGCAGTGTATTACTTACTCGCCGGAGAAAGTAATTCAGTATGCTACTTGTTACATTACCTTCATATAACTTTGTAAAATGTCCTAAAACCACAGTCACACAATTACCAGTTAATAGTATAAACCTATAGGCTATAGTCCCAAACACCAACACAAATTCCTACTATAATGAGTACACACGTGGTGTTTTTCACAGTATTCAGGTATAACACAAAGCTGAAAAAAGCAAAGATGAAAACCAGCACAAAGAGACTTTAAAATGATCTCCACAGTGATTCAACTGTAGAAACATGAACAAGTAGAAACAAAAGCTGCAGTGACTGCTCATTACTGTTTTTTTTTTTACCTTTTGAAGTTTAGGGTCTGTCTGCTGGGCTGACGTCCGCATTCACTGAGCTTTAAGAGAGGGATCTTAAAGCTCAGATATGTTAAACATGATGTTAACACTAACCTTGTTGGTTTGCTTAGCATTAGCATGATGTCAGGGCAGATGCTCATAAAGAGCAGTGTTGTGTTAACGGTATGACGCATTTGTTTCTGTACTGAATACAGCTTTCACTTTACCATTGCGCTCTCTTCCTTTTGTGCAATAAAAATAAAAGTAATGTCCATATCCAGTTTGCAAGCTGTGCTGTTATTTTCCTCCTCCTGCACACAAATTGAAATCAGTTGATTGTTGCTCAAGTGCAAGTGGAACTGGTTGGATCAATAGGCAAACAGCCTAACAAGGAATTAGACCTTTCTCTACAAGAACCAGTTTTCGATTCCAATCCCTAGTGATTATTCAGCATGAGGTGAACAGAGTGCACTGAAGATTTGTGTAGAAACAGGAAAAGTGTTCAGCTGCACTCACCACTGTTGCTGAAAGAAACCTGATGGACTCCAGTGAATCTTCTTTTAGAGACAAACAGGACTTGACTGCTGCTCTCTCACACTTTTACTTTAGCTTCTGGAAAATGACCCTGTTTTTCTGGTGTTACTCCTCCTCTTCCTGACGCTGTTTATCTGCGTTTTCTGCCTCTCCCTTTACAGGAATCAGCCAGTTTATACTCAGTGGCTTTGTGCAGCAAGCAGTGGCATGTCTAGAAATTTTTGTTGGGGGGGGGGGCAGGTAGGGGCACAGATTTGGAGAAGGGTGGCAGATGTAATTGGCAGATAATGTTGAAAACAATTCTACCAACCGTTAACCATAATTCAATAACCCTATAAACCTAATAACCAAATGCGCTTTTAACTCTTATTAGAATGAGATTTTAACCACTACGGTGCAAAGTTTTTAGATACTGCGTTGATAAAGTACAAGAGATACAATCAGTCAGTCAAGAACAGCAATGTTTGCATAGTATTTTTACTGACATGTAGTGCACATATGTTTTGGGCAAAAACATTTTTAAATATTAAAATACAAACATTTTTAACATACAATTGGCAAATTAGCCAATGCCAATGCAAAACTTTATCTGCCTGTTAAAAAAAGAAGATAATCTTCTCACAAACTGGTGTTTGATTTTGAAACAGGAAAAAAGTGGGGAAACAAATGAAAAGACTAACATTTGAATAAAACCTGAAAGCAAGTAAATACTTTATATGCTGCCTTAATGTAAACTTTGGTAATATTGATGTATAAAGAACAACACTGGCTGATGATGAAATACAGTCAGCTGGCATGGTGACACTGCCAGTATTAACCTGCAGGGCTGGACTGGGACAAAAAATTGGGCATTTTCACTACAGACCAGCCCACCAGGTATTAAAGCCATAAAGCCTTTGAATGAAAACAGACGCTGTTGTGACAGTGATGTACAGTCTTTTTGGTATATGTACGATTTCTATACATTTTACGTCAGATAAAAACTTTGTTCGCAAGATTCAGATAATTATTTATTAAAAGTGAGACATTTTTAAATGAGAATAAGAAAGAAAAGTATTTCTTTGTGCCCCCCTTTCCCTGTTAATGCCCTACCTGCCCCCCTGGCAAAACTTTGCTAGACCCGCCCCTGCACAGTTACCAGCTGTCAGCTACTTAGAAAAGGATCCTGGTGTTATTAGTCTCTCAGAAACAGTTCAGAACTTCAACTCATTCATGTCACCTAAAAGGTAAACCTGCTTCTCCATCACCTGTTCAGCTCTGATGGTTCAGTAAGGACATCTCCTAGTTTCATCTTCATGTTTCCCTCTCACCACATAACCAAACCATCATGACCAGCATCTTTACAGCTGTGGCTCCAGCAAACATCAGCTGATACTAGAAATTAATATTAAATAAATTCTAACAACAGCTGATCAAACTTAAACGTGCTGCTGTTGTTTAGCGCGACATCTGCTGGTTTCTTCTTTCTGGCGCAAAGTGGGCAATAAACATGCTGTTACAAAAAAAGAAAAAAAAAAGTAATCAGCCCACCGTGCAAATGTCCGATGGCTAGTCCAGCTATGTTAACTTGTTAATCTTTCGCCGAAAAAATGTTTTCTTTCGTGCTTGGCTCTCCTTCCTTTGCTAACATGATGCTCATAGTGCAGAAGCCGGTGATGCATTCACTTACCCTCGGATATCTGAGCTTCACTGTGAAACCATACTCGTACATTTCATATTTCATTAAATTTTATTGTTTTAGCTTCGGGGTGGCACCTGGGGTGGCCAGTCTGGTTGGGGAGGTGGCCTGTGCCCCCCCCCCCCCAGGCCACCCCGCTGGACACGCCACTGGCAGCAAGTGGGAGGAGTCAGGAGTGTTGTGTGGGTAGAGCTCAGTTTACTTCATGTAGTGGTGGCACTCCGGCTCTATTTCACTCTTCTGTACCACCTTTAGGAGTCAGTCGGGCAACATGCATTTGAAACGCAAGCAAGTCCAGGTACTTTTCTTGCAAAAAAGATGTTTATTTAAACTTTTAATTTACATGGCAAGACTCGGTCAAAAAACTGTGTTGCTTCCAGCTTATCCGACTCCCCAACTACGTAATTACAGTGTGCCGGAAGCCCAAAATACTAAAAAGCGCATTCGAATGTCGCACTTCTATATTCTATACCTTTAACAAAACAGTATTTTGAAATTAACTAGAAATTATATTCTTAACATCAAACATGTATATTTCTCCTCTAGTCATTTTACCAGTACCAATAAAATTAACCTTTAATTGGCTCTTACATCATCCGGCCCCTAATTGGTTAGGTGGGAGAACTAAACAATTACTAACTTACACATTAATCACTAAGAGCCAACCTAATTGTAATGTCCATGAACAAATATTCTTTCTCTTCATCGCTCGGATGAAGCCTCCTCCAGAAGACACAACTTGTTAACAGGTCTTTCCAGGATGTTGCTTTTAGTTTTTACTTTCAATCTTCGGACTGTTTTTGAGTACTGTTTTCTTTCTTCTTTTAACATCCACAGCACCTTCCTTAGCTTCATTATCCAGGCCACTGCTCTTTTCAGTTTATTCCAGGCTGAATAGTAGTCAATGACATGTTTCATTGGTTCCATGCCTTCCTCAACTTTCAGTATGTTAACCGTTGCTGAAGTCTTGACTTCTGGATCATTTTGAAGGTTTTCCTTCTTTCTCACTGGCTGTTCTGGCCATTCATTTTCATCTAGAAGATAGTTCGGCCTGTGAATCCATGAACCTCCTTCCAACAGATCTTTTGCCTTTAAGCCTCTGCTTGCTTGATTTGCAGGATTTTCTGCCGATGTCACATACTTCCATTGCGATGGCTTGGTTGCTTCTCGAATCAGTGAAACTCTATTTGCAATGAAAGTTTTGAAGTGAGATGTTTCGCTATCAATGTATCTAAGCACAGTTGTGCTGTCCGTCCAGAAGACCGATTGTTGCAGAGGAACTTGAAGTTCTTGTCGCAGTAATCTGTCCATCCTCACTGAAATCACTGCTGCAGTCAGCTCAAGCCTAGGAATTGTGACTTGCTTGAGCGGAGAAACTCTTGAGAAAGGCGCAATGTCTCTTGCCTCGTCTATTTTCCATCAACAAGTAAGAGACAGTTCCATATGCGTAATCTGAAGCATCGGAAAAATGGTGCAACTGCGCAACAACGGTGCATCCGAAACCTGTAGGCTTTAGGCATCTACTCACATGGAAGTTGAAGAGGAGTACAACGTCTTCTTTCCATTTTTTTCCAAATTTTTGCATGCTTTTCATTGATCTCCTTGTCCCAACCATGCTGCTCTTTACAGAGATCTTTCAACAAAGGTTTTGCAGGCAAGATGACTGGTGCTAGAAAGCCAAGAGGGTCATAAATTGAATTAATGACTGACAAAATGCCTCTTCTGGTCATTGGCTTGTCTTGCAACCTTATAGTGTAAGTGAAGGTATCTGTTTCTGTGTTCCACTGTACACCTAGAGTTCTCTCAACTGGCAAAGTGTAAAGCCTAAGATCCAGATCTTTCACCTCGTTGGCTCTGTGTTCTTCAGGAACTGACATCAACACTTTTCTACTGTTACTTGTCCATTTTGTTAATGTAAACCCTCCACTGGTACACAGAGCACGAAGATCACCGACTAATTTTACTGCAGCCTCTTCTGTAACTACACTTTTCAGACAGTCATCTACATAGAAGTTGCACAGGACTGTCTGAACAGCTTCTGGAGATGCTTCTTCCTTGTGATCTTCTGCCGTTCTTCTTAGCGCATATGAGGCGACACTTGGTGAGGAAGTAGCTCCGAAGAAATGCACCATCATCCTATATTCCTTCATGGGCTCATCCAGCTTGCCATCTGGCCACCAAAGAAAACGAAGAAGATCAGCATCCCTTTCTGGTACATTGACTTGGTAAAATATTGATTTAATGTCTGCCATCAGCGCTACTGGCTTTTCACGGAATCTTAAAAGAACACCCACCAGTGTGTTAGTCAGATCCAGTCCCTGCAGTAACTCCTTGTTTAGAGACATATCCTGGTATGAAGCCGTACAGTCGAACACGACTTGCAAATTTCTCTTCTTCGGGTGATACACCCCATGGTGTGGTATATAGAACACTCTGTTGTCGTCACGGCTCAACTGGTGGTCTGGCACTGGAACTGAATAGCCCTTGATGATGATGTTTTCCATGAAGCACTTATAATCTTCAAAAAACTGAGGATTCTTCTTAAACTTCCTGAACAAACATGCTATCCGCTACTCCGCAACACAACGGTTGTTTGGCATTTGAAGATTCTCATTCTTAAGTGGCAACCCAATGTTATAGTGTCCATTTTCGAAGGTCGTTGTCTTTTCCACTGCTCGTAGAAACTGTTTGTCTTCTTGTGACATTTCCTCTTTGTCATCATAATTACGTTCTGAAAAATCGATGTTATACTGTTGGACCAGTAGCTTCTCAACTTCCACTAAGGAGATTCGGCTTACTGAGAAATGTGGTTCTTTGTTTTCTGAGTCATTTAGTTATTTTCTTATGGGTCCATTCACAACCCAACCAATGGTGGTCTTCACTGCATAAGGACCTCCATTTTGTCCATTAACGATACGCCATGGCTCCATTGCTTTTGCACAGTTGGCTCCTATAAGCAGGTCTACATTAGCCTCTATCTCTGGTAGCCTCACTTCATGAAGATAAGGCCACTTCTGGATGTCTGACTGCTTGGGTATGTTTCCACTATTCACAGGTATACTAGTGTGAGTGAACACCTTGGGTAAGTCAACGAACTTGGAATCTTCCAACCCACACACTTCCAGGTCTGATATAACAAAACTGTTCATGAGTTTCTGTTCTCCTGGTTTTTCCTGACTCATGGTACTTAGAAGTATCCGTGTAGGCCTTCCTTTAACATTCAGTTTCCTTTGTAGATCTTCCGTGCAGAATGTTGCCGTGCTTCCCGGGTCCAAAAAAGCATATGTCTCTATATATTTATCACTCATTTTAGATTTGATCTTGACTGGTACTATAGAGAGCACACATTCCTCTTCTCCAGTCCCTATAAGCCAACAAGTATATATATATATATATATATACTATATATATATATATATATATATAGTATATATATATACTGCTATATATATAGAAGCTGACTGCACTCCACGAGCGTCTGGCAGCACAAATGAACCAGCTGCTAATTGATGAGAGACACCCGGAATGGCTAACCGAAGGTCGGACGGTCCTGATCCCCAAGGACCCCAAGAAGGGACCAGTCCCCTCCAACTACCGACCAATAACCTGCCTCAGTACTACATGGAAGCTCCTGTCAGGCATCATATCGGCTAAGATGAACAGGCACATGGGTCAATACATGAGCGGGACACAGAAAGGAATTGGCAAGAATACCAGAGGCGCAAAACACCAGCTACTGGTAGACAGAACAGTCAGCCGAGACTGCAAGACCAGACTAACCAACCTGTGCACTGCCTGGATTGATTACAAGAAGGCCTATGACTCAATGCCCCACAGCTGGATACTGGAATGCCTAGAATTGTACAAGATCAATGGGACCCTAAGAGCCTTCATCAGGAACTCAATGGGGATGTGGCGTACAACACTAGAGGCCAACTCCAAACCCATAGCACAAGTCACCATCAAGTGCGGGATCTACCAGGGAGATGCTCTGTCCCCACTGCTGTTCTGCATAGGCCTGAACCCCCTCAGTGAGATCATTAACAAGACTGGCTACGGATACCGACTACGGAACGGAGCAGTTGTCAGCCACCTCCTGTACATGGATGACATCAAGTTGTATGCCAAGAGTGAACGAGACATCGATTCACTGATCCACACTACCAGGCTATACAGCAATGACATTGGAATGTCGTTCGGGCTGGAGAAGTGTAGTCGGATGGTAACAAAGAGAGGGAAGGTAGTCAGAACTGAGGGGATTGAACTACCAGAAGGCAACATTGCAGACATAGAGGACAGTTACAAGTACCTGGGGATCCCACAGGCGAATGGGAACCATGAAGAGGCCGCTAGGAAAGCTGCAACCACCAAGTACCTGCAGAGAGTCAGGCAAGTCCTGAGGAGTCAGTTGAACGGTAAGAACAAGATCCAGGCTATCAACACGTACGCCCTGCCCGTGATCAGGTACCCTGCTGGGGTA
The DNA here is from genome assembly GCF_056152115.1 of Neolamprologus brichardi. Lineage (NCBI taxonomy): Eukaryota > Metazoa > Chordata > Actinopteri > Cichliformes > Cichlidae > Neolamprologus > Neolamprologus brichardi. Next base: position 31,156,364 of record NC_142123.1, read on the forward strand.
ATAGGCTGGCCAAAGGAGGAGATAGAAGCCACTGACATAAAGACAAGAAAGCTCCTTACCATGCATGGAGGGTTTCACCCCAAGTCCAGCACCCTGAGGCTGTACGCTAAGCGGAAGGAAGGGGGTCGGGGACTGGTGAGTGTCAGCACCACAGTCCAGGATGAGACAACGAACATCCAAGAATACATCACGAAGATGGCCCCAACTGACAGCGTGCTCAGTGAATACCTCAGGCAGCAGAAACCCAAGAAAGAGGAGGGAGACGAGGAACCATCATGGAAGGACAGGCCCCTGCACGGTATGTACCACCAGCAGATAGAGGAGGTGGCTGATATCCAGAAATCCTACCAGTGGCTGGACAAAGCTGGACTGAAAGATAGCACAGAGGCACTAATCATGGCAGCACAAGAACAAGCTCTGAGTACAAGATCCATAGAGGCTGGGGTCTATCACACCAGGCAAGACCCCAGGTGCAGGCTGTGTAAAGATGCCCCAGAGACAATCCAGCACATAACAGCAGGGTGCAAGATGCTAGCAGGCAGGGCATACATAGAACGCCATAACCAAGTGGCCGGCATAGTGTACAGGAACATCTGTGCCGAGTATAACCTGGAAGTCCCGAGGTCAAAATGGGAAATGCCCCCAAGGGTGGTGGAGAATGACCGAGCTAAGATCCTGTGGGACTTCCAGATACAGACGGACAAAATGGTGGTGGCTAACCAACCGGACATAGTGGTAATAGACAAACAGAAGAAGACGGCCGTAGTGATCGATGTAGCGGTTCCGAATGACAGCAATATCAGGAAGAAGGAACACGAGAAGCTGGAGAAATACCAAGGGCTCAGAGAAGAGCTCGAGAGGATGTGGAGGGTGAAGGTATCGGTGGTCCCCGTGATAATCGGAGCACTAGGTGCGGTGACTCCCAAGCTAGGCGAGTGGCTCCAGCAGATCCCGGGAATAACATCGGAGATCTCTGTCCAGAAGAGCGCAGTCCTGGGAACAGCTAAGATACTGCGCAGGACCCTCAAGCTCCCAGGCCTCTGGTAGAGGACCCGAGCTTGAAGGATAAACCGCCCGCAGGGGCGTGCTGGGTGGTTTTTTTTTTATATATATATATATATATATATATATATATATATTGTCGCAGACGGTGAAGGCGCTGCGTGGAAAACAAATCCTTTTTTTTTCTTTTTTTTTTGTCTCGCCACTTTTGCGTGCACAGCGGTGGGCCTGAGAAAAGACAGCACTGATGAGTTGCCATTTTCTATAGTGTCTTGCCCATTTGGGGTTATGTGTGAGTTGCTGTCCCTTGTTAACCTGTGTGCTATGTCGATTTGTTCTTAAACGGTTCCCCGCAGCGCTTATCCTGTCTTACGGGCAATCATACAGTTTTATCGTTTTTAATAAAGTAAAGTTTTTAATTGTTTTTAGGTGCCGCTGTTACATTGTTACTTTCATTTTGAAAATTAAACCCTTTTTAACTGACTGTGCGCCTACGGCTCTGTCCTATTTTAAATAGGTACCTACCATGGGTCACAATATAACTGTAAATTATACATTTTAAATTGTTATTGATGTCTTTACCCCTAGTCCTAAAGTGTATATGTTAGATTTATATTGTTAATTGTCATTTATGCTTAGAAATATCTACTCATATATGCTTAGAGTTGTATAATCAATGTCATGTTGGTAGAGGTTTGATCCTTAATAGTCTGCAAAGACTTTGTGTGCATTCCAGAGTGTTCTGGCATTCACACCCACACCCTGGGGTCGTACCTTCTCTTATTGTTTTATGGTAGGATAAACGTGGCTATGTCAGTTTTAGTCTAAGTGCCTTTTGTTTAGATGAACTGCTGGACTTCCAGACCAGCAGGTTTAGGGAAGTCTTTATTGGGGACACACACACACAACGCATAGGCAAGGTACTCTTTGTGTGTATGTAGACGTCATATGTTAATGAACCTATGTATATTCATGTAACCTCAATAAAAGAGCAGTGTTATGGGGGAGTGGACGAGAGCGACTGAGGTCAAGCGTCGTGGTTGTCTCCCTCATGCATGAGTAACACAAAGAATTTTGCCTACTTGTTTCTTGCTTTTGCTGTGTAATTAAATTGTCTTGAACGTTCCAGCGAATAGGTTCAAACTACAAACCTATCAGTATATTTATTTTCTTACTCTTCTATTTATTGTTTGTTTAGTTGCACTGCTGTAACTGGAGCCTCGCCGTCTCGTCTCTCTATATACTGGACTGTGTGTAGCGGAGATGACAATAAAGTTTACTTTGACTTCAGCAGCAAGCAGGCGCACCGAGGGCTCTCAAGCTCACTTTTTGCGTACAGAATTTCGAAAAAACATCGGTGCAAATTATAATTCTGTATCATAATGTCCGGTGTTTTCGTGTTGTTTTGTTTTTATTTTATTTTATTTTATTTTATTTTGTGAGTTGGTTATTAGATGCTGCTCCAGCCAGCCAGAGAATCCCCCGCCGCCCCGCTCTCTCCTCCCTGTGCCGCAAGCAGCAGGCGCACGAAGGGCGTCCTTATTCCCAGCAAATGGGCGATAGAAAACCGATCGGTGCCTATGCCATTCCCAATATGCGCTGGCTGATGTCGGGGCAGCATGAGTACGAGCAAAAGGTTTTTCTTTTTTGACGATGCCCGTGATGCCGCCCCTCACCAAGATGCCGCCCCGCCGGGCAACCGCCCGTGTCGCCCGTATCAAAAACCGCTACTGTGAACAGAGATGAAAAATACATAATTTAGTGAGAGTTTAATACTATTCGTTCTTAGTGGCTGCAGCGAGCCTGTTTTTGACTGCAGAGCTGTGGCGGGGCGCGGTCTGCAGGGCGGCTGCGGGGGAGGCGGACGCACCTGAGCAGCATCCGCAATCACGCCTCTCCGGCTTAAAACAGAATGAGCTAAGCCTGTTGTTGTTGGTGATATGTATAGGCTGTAGCCGAGTGTGTAAGTCGACAGCCGCAATAAAGAGGTGTACTGAAAAGTGTGAACATGTGGTCGGGTTTCCCGTGACCCAATCCTGTGTTATGGCACCACCACAATGATGCGCAACAGACCCGACCACATATTCGCACTTTGAGAACCACTGCGTTAACCCCTGACTATATGTAACCGCTCCCGAAGGTTATCTTTAATGTTTAGTGTAGAATAAAGAGCCATGCTCCAACTGATGTTTACCCAGTATTTAACCTCATCTTCACCAGCAAACACAGATATTGTGTCAGCAAAATAAAATTGCAACCCAAACAAAAACGTATCGCGTGCACCTTTATACCAAACATTCAGGAGCAATTGCTTGATCCTTCACCTACCGGCGGCATGTGTGCCTTAATTGAACATCCGTCCAAACCATGCGCACCTCAAAGCGCAATACACAAGTCCACCAAAGGTAGCAGCAATACAACATATGGGATTACATTAAATACTCAGTTTTTAACAATATAATTACATCCTACTGCGACAGCTACACTATACATATTTTCCCGTTTAGAGGCAAAGTCAACCTTTACAATGTAGACAACAGAAAATGGATATACAGTTTTTATTTTCACTCTTATTTTCATTGATTAGAATATAAAAAAAAGTGACACTAAAGTTTGTGTTCCCATCTAGTGATATTATTTTATCATTATGTTATTATAGCATAAGGTTCAGTTAGCTTTGCACCAAAATAGAAACATCCTCCGAAGAGCTACTTTTTACTTTCTTACTCTGAGTACATTTCAGAACTTGAGTAAAGAAGTTGAATCAGTACTTCAACTTTTACTGGAGTATTTTTTAACAGTAGTATTTGTACTTCTAGGTAAGTGCAGAATGTCTGTACTTTTGTACTCTGTGTGCAACACATATAATAGGCTGGGAGTATGCTTGTGCTGTGAGGTCCTTGCCTCCACGTGGTTATGTAACTGAGCGGTGGACAGGATACGTTTATATTTATTATGACTTATATATATATAATCTACTTCTTTTATATCTTTTTGACCTGGGGTTACAATTTCTTGTGAACGGGTAAAATACAAACGTAACATATATAAGGTTATTCTGTTTGGTCAGAGTTTTGTTACAACACAATAAAAAAAAATAAATTAACTTCAAATAAAGAAGAAAAGAATGACTACAAAAATAAATAATAGGTAAATATTTTCCTTTCCTCCATTATTGTGTTTAGGTTTGGGTAGACAATGGATGAATTTCTGAACATTAAAAGATGTTATGATACACAATTTAAAATAGATTTTTTAAATAAATAAGGATTTTATTTCTGAGTCTTCTGATAAATGAGATATTAAATATTGTTTGTTTGCATACTGCCCCTCTTTAATTTCCAAAGTCTTTAACTGACTTTCATTCATGTGTTATTTTTATGTCTGTTTTATCAGACATAATTTATTGAGACCAAATAAAACACCGTTAAACAACGGTGCGTTATTTTGATCAAAAGTTCCAGATATGCCTCTGTGAAGAACATTTTTGCAGAGCAGATGTAAAAATAGCCTTTAGGAACATTGTAGTGTTCTGTTTGATCTGATGGAAATGGAGGACTGAATGCATTTTAGTATAATGAGCAAGTCTAGTTTATAACTAATAATGTATAATTGTAGTTTAGTAAACCTCAAGCAGTCAGTTTCTTTCGAGCCTGAATGAAGCTTTGAAAGTGGAAAAGATTTAAGTTATGAGAGGAAACAGGAAACCTAAATAAAGTAACACTATTGCAATAGTGTGTGTGTGTGTGTGTGTGTGTGTGTGTGTGTGCGCAAAGGTGGTTTATGAGGACATTTCACAAGAATACACGCCACACTGTCCGGACATTTGGAATTATGAGGACAGGGCCGATGTCCTCACAATTCATGGAATGAAAACTCGATGTGAGGGTGCTTAAATAGGTGTCAAAAGCCTAAATTCAAAATTTCAGCGAAATCGAAAAAAAGTCCTTACTATTCACAATTACCCAACTTTTGTGTATAATCTGTGTATCAACACAGCTCCCCTGTAGACCGGTTTGGGTACTGCACCTGGTCATGAATATTCACACAACGTGTATTTTTTAAGGCTTCTGATTGGCTAACAGCCGGAAGGTCCCTATAATTACGGTTTTTGTCAGATAGTGTGTGTTACATAAAACAATTCTGTGTTCTGATTGGCTGGCAGGCAGAAGGTCCTTATAATTACGGGGTTTTTTTAAAAAGATTGTGTGTTACATAACAAAGTTCTGTATTCTGACTGGCTGACAGTTGGAAGGTACCCATTGTTGTAGTTTTTATTAAAAATAGTGTTTCAAAACATGACCATAGATAAATCCTTAAAACTCTGTTAAATTTAAAACTCCACTTTCAGTGATACTGAGATGACTAAACTACTTAATCTAGCACTTAATATATACTGTAGTTATGCTTTATTAACTCTTGACTGTGTGATGGTTAATTTTTTAAGCATTTCTTTTTTCATATTTTGCTCTAGGAATCCTTTATATTATATATATTATATGTATTATTATATATTATAATAGAGGAGAGGAGAAAAGTGCGACCGCCTTCGTCAAGAGCAGTTTTCCTATTTTATTGTGAAGGTCCTGTGTTTCCATGTTCATTCTGTTCAGTTTTGCTCCCCCTGTCTCGTTATGGTTATTCGTGTTACTGTGTTCCTTGTGTGTTCTCACTTCCTTCTTATCCTTCTGTGTATTTAGGTCAGTGTCTCCCTCAGTCCTGTGTTGCTTCCTCCCTCCTTACTATGTGCGTGTCCCTGTGTCCTTCCTCATGTATTTAGGGCTCCCATTATAGTTCATGTTATTTTTCCCAGTTTCGGTTTTGTATGACTTTTTTGTGCTCAGTAATAAAGCTGTATTTTAAGTTCACATTTCACCCTAGTGAGTTTGCGTTTGGGTCCTATCCTGCATGAAATCAGCTGCTTTATGACACCATCTGTCATGGCTGGGCAACACTCGTTGCCTTGTTGTTGTTCGTGTGTAATTTACGTTGAGTACGCTAACCACGTTATTAAATTAATGCACGTAAGGTGAACTAGCAAACACCGTCATATTTACATGCGGCTGTCTTCTTGTTTGATGGCAGATACTCCCTTCACCCTGGCCAAAGGCTAAAATGACCAAAGAAAAAGAGGGAAACAGCTAAACATGAGAGGTTTTTGGATAAAGTTTGTGTTTTTTTCCATTGTTTAAGCACTGCTTCCAGCCAAGAGTAATGCCATAAATCCCCTATAGCTGCAGAAACGGCTAACATTCTTATCTTTTTACAAAAAAACAGCTAAACATGAGAGGTTTTTGGACAAAGTGTGTGTTCTCCATTCTTTAAGCACCGGTTCAAGCACCGTTTAAGCACCGGCACCGTTTCAAAAGTACCGGTTTGGTACTGGTATCGGATAAAACCTAAACGATACCCATCCCTAATCATCAGTGCATCAGGAAGATAAACACAAGTGATTAGGTGCTTAGTAAATAGTTCAAGCAGCTGAAACCTCAGGAGGAGGAGGTGGAGCAGGAAGCATCATGGAAGGACAAACCCTTGTAGGATGAAGCACTAATCAGGGCTCCAAGTGCAAGACCAGTAGAGGCTGGTGTTTACCACACCAGGCAGGACCCTAGATCCAGTCTGTGCAAAGATGCCTGCCATATATGATCTCTCACCTTCTCAACAAAATCCAAAGGGTTCTGGATGTGGTGTTTGGAGCTGCATATAAATGGGTAGTGGACAGAAGACAGAAATGTTGAGATGTTATAGGTGACCAAATTGATCATCCAAACTATTGTTCTTAAACATACACCCTGGCCTCATCAGTTCTCATGGCCACTGATCAATGGTCATGACAAATTGGATACTAATGATCATGGAACTGACCTCACAGCCCATTGTTGATGCTAGTTTCTGTCATTATGTAAATGTACTGTTTATAAGGTTGGGGAAACCTGCAGTAGGCTGAGACTGAAGAATTCACCAGTTGGGGATGAAACATTTCTAAAAATCACTAAAAATAGTATGTCCAGATGAACAGATTCAGCATTCTGGTACTCTTTAAAGAATGTAAAAATAAGGTTTGAGATTAGCCTATAATTAGATAAGTCAGCTGGGTAAAGTGATGACTTTTCTCTTGTTTATAGTCCCCTCATGCTTCAAGAGGACCACTGTCCTGAAGAAACCTAATGTGAGCTGACTCAGTGACTGTCACCCAAGAGCACTTACGCCCATTGTTATGAAGTGCTTTGAGCATATAGTCAAAGTTCACATCACATCTTCAATGCCTGCTCGACCAGTTTCAGTTTACCTACAGGCCAGAAAGATCCACAGATGATGCAATAGCATTAGCTCAGCATATTGCCCTCTCCCACCTGGATCATAAAACACATGCAGTGGTGTGAAAAAGTATTTGCCCCCTTCCTAATTTCTTAGTTTTTTTTATTTTATTTTTTTGCATATTTATCACACTCACATGTTTCAGATCATCAAACACGTTTTCATATTACACAAAGATAATATGAGTAAATACAAAATTTACTAAGGGAAATAAGCTATCCATACCTACCCGGTCCAGTGTGAAATAGTAACTGCCCCCTCTTGTTAAATCATCAATTAACAGTTTTTGTAAAGCTGAGTTCAGTTTCACTGGCCACACCCATACCTGATTATTACAGACCTGCTGAATGAAGAAATCACTTAAAGAGAACCTGTCTGACAAAGTGAAGAAGGCTAAAAGATCTCAAAAAGCCAAAGAGCTTCACAATCTACAAAAACAATATGAGAAACAAAGTCATTGACATCTATCCATCTGGGAAGGGTTACAAAGACATTTCCATCGCTTTGGCACTGCAGAGAGTCATTATCCACAAATGGAGAAGACTTAAAACAGTGCTGAACCTTCCCAGGAGCAGCCTGCCTACCAAAATTACTCTAAGAGCGCACTGCCGACTCATCAAGGAGGTCACAAGAGAACAGCCAGAACAGCATCTAAAGAACTGCAGACCTCACTTGTCTCAGTTAAGATCAGAGTTCATTATTCAACAATAAGAAAAAGTCTGGGCAAAAATGGCATCCATGGGAGAGGTCCAAGGAAAAAACTACCATTGACCAAAAAGAACACAAGGGCTCCTCTCATATGTGCCATCCTGAAGACTTTTGGGAAAATATTCTGTTGACTGACAAGACAAAAGATGAACATTTTGGAAGCTTTGAATCCCGTTACATCTTTTATCAAACTAACACAACATTTCATAAAAAGAACATATAGCAACAGTCACACATGGTGGTGTTATGTGATGGTCTGGAACTGCTTTGCTTCATGACACCTTGCTGTAATTGATGGAACCATGACTTCTGCTCTCTACCAGAAAATCCTGAAGGAGAATGGCCGGCAATCAGTTCATGTCCTGAAGTGGACATGAACTGAACATGAACTCATGAAGTTGGGTACTTGGGTTATACAAAAGGACAATGATCTGAAACACATCAGTAAGTCCACCTTTGACTGGTTAAAAACCCTCAAAAGGAAACCAAAATAAAGGTTTTGGATGGGCAGGTGACACTACCATCATTCGTTGCATTTCAGATGGAGACGAGTCTGCTTACAGAGCAGAGGTGAGAGCCCTGACATGGTGTCAGGAAAACAACCTACTGCTACCTACCCTGTCACTTGGTGTTCGCTCGCTCTGTAGTAGAGTATCACTTCCTGTTCCTGCTCAAACACAGTGGTGTTTCTGAGTAGCTTATTTGCTTAGCAGTTTAATTAACAACTTTTAAATACATTCTTTTTTCAGAGTATAATCTTCACGTGCTTCATCCGAAGCACACTTTCTGTGTACTCACTACCTAATTTATAGCCAAAGTTTTCACTCACTGTCTCTGTACTGTTTTGCTAGCTTAGCTTAGCTCGTAGCCGACTCGTTAGCACCATGGCTACTTCACCTGTCCCTCCTGCACTTTCTTGCTCATTGTGTCAGATGTTTAGTTACTCCTCGGCCTCCTTTAGCAGTAATGATATCTGTAACAAATGTAGCATATTTGCAGCTCTGGAGGCCAGGATTACTGAATTGGAGACTCGGCATCGCACCCTTCATTCACCCTTAGCTAGCCAGGCCCCTGTAGCTGGTGCAGCCGAAGATAGCGTAGGCCCCGCTAGCTGTTCCCCGGCAGATCCCAAGCAGCTGGGGAAAGAGGGCGGCTGGGTGACGATGAGGAGGAAGCATAGTCCTAAACAGAAGCCCCAGGTACACCACCAACCCGTTCATGTGTCTAACCATTTTTCCCCACTCTGCGACACACCCGCTGGGGGTCAAACTCTGGTAATTGGTGATTCTGTTCTCAGACATGTGAAGCTAGAGACACCGGCAACCATAGTCAATTGTCTTCCAGGGGCCAGAGCAGGCGACATTGAAGGAAATTTAAAACTGCTGGCTAAGGGTAAACGTAAATTCAGTAAAATCATAATTCACGTCGGCAGTAATGACACCCGGTTATGCCAATCGGAGGTCACTAAAATCAATATTGAATCGGTGTGCAACTTTGCCAAAACAATGTCGGACTCTGTAGTTTTCTCTGGTCCCCTCCCCAATCAGACCAGGAGTGACATATTTAGCCGCATGTTCTCCTTAAATTGCTGGCTGTCTGAGTGGTGTCCCAGAAACGATGTGGGCTTCATAGATAATTGGCAAACCTTCTGGAGGAAACCTGGTCTTGTTAGGAGAGACGGCATCCATCCCACTTTGGATGGAGCAGCTCTCATTTCTAGAAATATGGACAAATTTATTAAACCCCTCAAAATATGACTATCCAGAGTTGGGACCAGGAAGCAGAGTTGCAGTCTTACACGCCTCTCTGCAGCTTCTCTCCTCCTGCTACCCCCCCAAAAACCCATCTCCATAAAGACTGTGTCTGCTTCCAAAAAGACAAAAAACAAACTAAAAACCAGCAACAAACAACTTAAACATAAACAATTACAAAGAAAGAACAATACAGTATCCACATCTGAACCAAAGAGTAAAACAGTGAAATGTGGATTATTAAATATTAGGTCTCTCTCCTCCAAGTCTCTGTTAGTACATGACTTAATAATTGATCAACAAATTGATTTACTCTGCCTTACAGAAACCTGATTGCAGCAGGATGATTATGTTAATTTAAATGAATCAACACCCCCGAGTCATTCTAACTACCAGAAATCTCGAAGCACAGGTTGAGGGGGCGGTGTGGCAGCAATTTTTCACACCAGTCTATTAATTAATGAAAGACCAAGACAGACTTTTAATTCATTTGAAAGCCTGATGCTTAACATTGTCCACCCCAGCTGTGAAACTCAGAAACCAGTCTTACTTGTTATCATCTATTGTCCACCCGGCCTTACACAGCAGGGTGAACATGGTTGAAACGCAGACAGACCAGCGACCAGCACACGAGAAGACACGACTTAAATATACACAGAAGAACATCGGGAGATTACACACAGGTGGGGAACATAGCTAGAAGTAATTGACGAGACAAGGGACAGAAACAAAAAAAAAAAAAAAAAAAAAAAAAAGACAAGGAGCATAAGTCCAGAAACACATGAAAACGATTCAAAACAAAGCTAAACCAGATCAAACATGAGTCCACAAAAAAGTTCAGGGGGGTCGACAGCACATGAGCCAAATCCAGAACAGTTCAGGGGGGCGGCCGTGTGGACAGCAGCGGCGGCGGCAACGCAGGCGAAACAAGTCAGGAGGAAGGCAGTGGCGGCAACAGAGCAGGTCCGGAGGCCAACGGCAGTGTAGCAACCGCAGCACCAGACGAGGAGGGACCAGACGAGGAGGGACCAGACGAGGAGGGACCAGACGAGGAGGGACCAGACGAGGAGGGACCAGACGGCAGCGTGGCAGCCACGGAACCAGACGGCAGCGTGGCAGCTGCAGGTGGTGACGCTGCAGGCGATGGTGTGTAAGTTGCAGGCGGTGGCTGAACGGACTCCCTAGAGCCGTCAGCGGACACGAGGATATGCTGGCTGGGTCCTCCGGGACCCCCAGCTAACGAGACGTGATGCCGGACGGGCTCCTCGGACCGTGCAGCTGACGAGGCGTGACGCGGACTAGGCTCTCCTGAACCCCCAGCTGACGAGACGTGACACTGGCGGGGCTCTCCAGAACCCCCAGCCGTGCTACTGGCTGAGCTAGCGGCAACACAGGAGACTGAATGGCAGACTGAACTCAGGGCAGCTGGGCAGCAGACTGAACTGAGGGCGACTGAAGTAATGGTTGAGATGATAATGGTGGTGGAGTTGGCAACTGAGCTAAAGGCAGCAGGGCTGCAGACTGAGCGACAGGCAGCGGGGCTGCAGACCGAGCGACAGGCAGCGGGGCTGCAGACCGAGCTGCAGGCAGCGGGGCTGCAGACCGAGCTGCAGGCAGCGGGGCTGCAGACTTGAGCTGCAGGCGGGGCTGCAGACTGAGTGGGGGAGGGTGAAGATGAAGTTTGTGGAGAATGAAATCCTGAATGAGCGGGTGCAGTTAGTCCAATAGCCAGGGGTGGCCGGAAATGAGCTGCTGTAGCCTGGCTTCCACAGCGCAGAGCAGCTCACTCTCCCTCATGCTCTAGCCATAGGTTGACCAACCTGGAAGCAGAGTCGATTATGACCTCCTGAAGTTCCTTGGGTGGGGCAAATGCCGATGGATCCATAATGTGGCTGGTCAGTAATGTCACAGCGAACGGGATGAGACATGTGGAGGAATTAAATGAGGATCCAAGCGCAGGTACTCGTAGATGCGAAGGAGATTTATTGAAAAAATAAAGCACAAGGTGGAAATGGCAAAACGGAAACAAAACTAATCTATACTGGGACAAACTAAACTACTGAACAGCAAACATGAACACGAACATGAAGGAAGGTGAGCAGTTGAACCTGAAGTTGGACAGCAGGGTGAACACGGTTGAAACACAGACAGACCAGCGACCAGCACACGAGAAGACACGACTTAAATACACACAGGTGGGGAACACAACTGGAAGTAATTGACGAGACGAGACAAGGGAAGCTAAACTGAATACACTCACATAAGACACGGACCTTCACAATAAAACAGGAAACAAGAAACAACTACACAAAGATGCAGACTAGACACTAAACTAAACCTACAGGAGGGCACCAGAACAAATCTACACTAAACATGAGACACAAAACCTAAGAACTAATCCCTTAACAAGAATAAACAAAAACATAGAATTCTACTAATAATCAACAAAGCACAAGAATCAGAATACAATCCAAAATTAAACCAAAACACAAGAACTCAAAATGCTGGGTCAAAATGACCCAGAACCGTGACACCTTACTTTTTTTCATGTTTGTCAAATAAAGGATGGTCAAAATTCTTTGAGCCTTTAAAAAACACACCTGATTTGTCTGCTAGATGTGGATGTGATTGTTAGCTTCAAGCCACGGCACATCTTGGAGCCACTTTTCTGAAAAAAGTCTTTTCTCTGGCTCTGGTTGGTGTTTCTTAGCTAGTGGTGGCACACCAAAGAAGCTGCTTAATGTCTGTTGTTTTTTTGGACATTTAGCTGGTGACAAGCAACACATATAAGATTAAATGAGACAGTCAAGTACGCAAAGTGTCACTACGCATTCCTAATTTTTGTCACGCATTCGTACCTGCGTACCAGTTATGTGCACCCCTGTCTATAACACACAGCCAAACAACTACTCACTCAATAACTACTATCAAATTATCATATCTATTCAACCTAACATACATGTTTTGCATTTAATCTGTCAAGTTTGTTGTTATAACTAATAACTAATGCAGGAAAATGGCATGTTTCTTTAAGGTTTTGTTCTGCTTGTTCTATATTGTAAACAGAGCCAATTTTACACTGTATAATTTCCATAGGATTTATTAGTTTCAGATTTTTTTAGTCATATCATATGATCTCATTTATTCTGTACTGCTAAACAAAACAATGTTTGGTTTCTCAAACTGTCCATAATTGCTAGTGATAAATTCATTGGTTTCAGGATGCACCTTCTGTATCTTCAAACAAAAGATCAGAACAAAAATATAATAATTAAATACATTTTTCCGAAGAAAGCCACATCTTGATACATGCTGGTTTAACATAAGGATCTAAAATATGTCACACTATGTTGTTGGTTGAATCTCAGATTTGTTTAACATATGCAGATGCAAGTGTAAAACCATTGCTTCAGTGGTGGACCTCGGCTGGTGGTGTGTGAGGAAACATGTATTCCCTTGTAGTGTACCTTTGCCTCAAATAAATAACTAAATACTTTTTAAAAGAGGAATTTCCTATAAACAAACAAATGCAATAAAACTCAGTCCTTCGTCACTGTAAATGTTTCACTGAAATTCCATAAAAAAGTCAGAACTCTCATCACCTGACCACTTTTTAGCCAATGAGCTGTTTTTCACCCCTCCCCCTCACTTCGTGACTTCGAGTTGAGGAGTACCGACACCGACGCTGGTGTGGAGAAGCCAACAGGTAACTTTAAACTTTAAACTTTCGAATTTTGCCAGCTTTGTAGCCCAGCAACTGGTCAGATTTAGTTTTGTTGAGATTTTTCTTTGGTGTATATTCCTTGATTGAGTTTTGTATTTCAATGTAATTCTCATGCTAAAGCTAGCTTTTTTGATGACACGCGGTTGTGTATTTAATTAGTCAAGGTTAAATACCTAGTCTAACACACACCTTTTTAGTTAAACTGTAACATTTGAAATTACTGAGATGTTATTATTTATTCATCCATCCCACTGTCTCCAGATTTTAAGCAACGCTGAAATATAGGTGACACGCTATTAATGAGACATTTCAGATAACCAAAGTAGCTAACATTTAACTCTCTGGAGTGCAGATTATATGACCAATTTACGGTGTATCAGCAACATGCGTATATAACAGTTTTTAAAAATGTGTTGATAGGCCAAGTAAAACCAGAGTTATGATACACAATTTACGCTTTTTCCTGAAAACTGTCGTCAAGTTTAGTGCAGGAAAATATAAAAACGGTATTTTCTTAAAAAACAAAACATAGATACATTATTGCCTCTCAATTCAATTTTATTTATATAGCGCCAAATCACAACAAAAGTCGCCTCAAGGCGCTTCATAGATGCAGAGAAAAACCCAACAATCTCATTTCCTATTGTGGTGGATAAATGAACATGAGCCGATAAAACAATTAAATCAAAAGTAGTCAAAAACAGCCGATTATACCATTGACTCCAGAGGGTTAAAGACACCTCCTGTGAAAGATCAGTTTTCATTATCAACTATTTTCCTGAAATATTAAATAAATTGTACTATTTTTTTTTCTTTTTCTGAGACAGTGTATTGCAATGAGGCCCCCGAGAGCAAAAATTAAACCAAAAGATGAAGCAGTAAAATTTTCATCTTTGGGGCAGGACAAAGATGGATTTGAAGTGAAATTCATAAATTCAGTAAAAGGTGAGGTACTAGGATACTTGTTGAGGATTTTTGGCACAGTCATAAGTTTAACCATTGTAGTAGACCCATGTTGACATTTTCTATTTTCTTTGTAAGGTCGAGGAGTGGTTAGTAGGTGCAACTATAACAAAGGAGACTTCCTTCTGGAATATCGCGGAGACGTTGTAACCAAGAAGGAATATGAAAACAGAACAAGATTGTACCATGACGCCTTAAAGGTTTTTCTTTTTGAATTCAGGTACAATGGACAACAATTGTGGTATGTAAATTAAAAAAATTCATTTTTCAGCCTACTTTTTGCAAAAGTTGTGACGACCACATTAAGACAAACTGCTAGCTTGTTACAAATCCATATAATTAAAAATGTAATCAAATTGTTCAGCCTTTTTATAAACCTTGTGTAATTTTGTGTCTTACATTTTTTGTTATCTCAGCATTGATGCAGCCAGAGAGGATGGCTCCTTGGGCAGACTGGTGAATGACGATCACGTGAGCCCAAACAGCAAAATGAGGACAATCACAGTAAATGGAAAGCCTCATCTCTGTTTATTTGCCATAAAAGACATCAAGCCGGGGGAAGCAATAACATACAACTACGGTGACTCTGACTGGCCATGGAGAGTAAAGGTACATATTATATTTACATTTACCGTAGTGTAGTGTAGTATTGTATAGTCTCAACTTATCTGTGTTGAATGGATGTTAATGTACTTTTGTGTTTGCTTGCACAAGGTTTCAGAGCACCCTGGCCGTCCTCAAGCTGCTGTGCCCATGGCATCGTCCTCCTTTGAAGTTGATGAGCAGGTGACTAATTTTCTGGTGTTGTTGTTATTGCAACAAGAACACAGCCGAGTTGTTTGGATGTTGATAGTGAGGGTTTTAGACACAAGTCCTATAGTGTTGGTTAATGTAAGATACCTACATTATGAGGACTGTGTGTGTTTTGGATGCGTAAGTCTATTGAAAGATGGGCTCTCAAGTCTGTGTGTAACAGAGACCCTGCAGTGTATGAAGCTTTCAGGTACATTATTATGAGGACTGTGTGTGGATACTGCCGAGAGTCATGTTGGTTCACACTGGAGAATTAATTTTCACTCAATATTACTTCATTACATTTACCTCATTTATGTCAATAACCAGTGTACCTTCATAATTGTATTGTATAGTCTCAACGTATCTGTGTTGAATGGATGTTAATGTACTTTTGTGTTTGCTTGCACAAGGTTTCAGAGCACCCTGACCGTTCTCAAGCTGCTGTGCCCATGGCATCGTCCTCCTTTGAAGTTGATGAGCAGGTGACTAATTTTCTGGTGGTGTTATTATTGCAACAAGAACACAGCCGAGTTGTTTGGATGTTGATAGTGAGGGTGTTAGACACAAGTCCTATAGTGTTGGTTAATGTAAGATACCTACATTATGAGGACTGTGTGTGGATACTGCCGAGTGTCATGTTGGTTCACACTGGAGAATTAATTTTCACTCAATATTAATTCATTACATTTACCTCATTTATGTCAATAACCAGTGTACCTTCATAACTGTATTGTATAGTCTCAACGTATCTGTGTTGAATGGATGTTAATGTACTTTTGTGTTTGCTTGCACAAGGTTTCAGAGCACCCTGGCCGTCCTCAAGCTGCTGTGCCCATGGCATCGTCCTCCTTTGAAGTTGATGAGCAGGTGACTAATTTTCTGGTGTTGTTATTATTGCAACAAGAACACAGCCGAGTTGTGTGGATGTTGATAGTGAGGGTGTTAGACACAAGTCCTATAGTGTTGGTTAATGTAAGATACCTACATTATGAGGATTGTGTGTGTTTTGGATGCGTAAGTCTATTGAAAGATGGGCTCTCAAGTCTGTGTGTAACAGAGGCCCTGCAGTGTATGAAGCTTTCAGGTACATTATTATGAGGACTGTGTGTGGATACTGCCGAGAGTCATGTTGGTTCACACTGGAGAATTAATTTTCACTCAATATTACTTCATTACATTTACCTCATTTATGTCAATAACCAGTGTACCTTCATAATTGTATTGTATAGTCTCAACGTATCTGTGTTGAATGGATGTTAATGTACTTTTGTGTTTGCTTGCACAAGGTTTCAGAGCACCCTGACCGTTCTCAAGCTGCTGTGCCCATGGCATCGTCCTCCTTTGAAGTTGATGAGCAGGTGACTAATTTTCTGGTGTTGTTATTATTGCAACAAGAACACAGCCGAGTTGTTTGGATGTTGATAGTGAGGGTGTTAGACACAAGTCCTATAGTGTTGGTTAATGTAAGATACCTACATTATGAGGACTGTGTGTGGATACTGCCGAGTGTCATGTTGGTTCACACTGGAGAATTAATTTTCACTCAATATTAATTCATTACATTTACCTCATTTATGTCAATAACCAGTGTACCTTCATAATTGTATTGTATAGTCTCAACGTATCTGTGTTGAATGGATGTTAATGTACTTTTGTGTTTGCTTGCACAAGGTTTCAGAGCACCCTGGCCGTCCTCAAGCTGCTGTGCCCATGGCATCGTCCTCCTTTGAAGTTGATGAGCAGGTGACTAATTTTCTGGTGTTGTTATTATTGCAACAAGAACACAGCCGAGTTGTGTGGATGTTGATAGTGAGGGTGTTAGACACAAGTCCTATAGTGTTGGTTAATGTAAGATACCTACATTATGAGGACTGTGTGTGTTTTGGATGCGTAAGTCTATTGAAAGATGGGCTCTCAAGTCTGTGTGTAACAGAGGCCCTGCAGTGTATGAAGCTTTCAGGTACATTATTATGAGGACTGTGTGTGGATACTGCCGAGAGTCATGTTGGTTCACACTGGAGAATTAATTTTCACTCAATATTACTTCATTACATTTACCTCATTTATGTCAATAACCAGTGTACCTTCATAATTGTATTGTATAGTCTCAACGTATCTGTGTTGAATGGATGTTAATGTACTTTTGTGTTTGCTTGCACAAGGTTTCAGAGCACCCTGACCGTTCTCAAGCTGCTGTGCCCATGGCATCGTCCTCCTTTGAAGTTGATGAGCAGGTGACTAATTTTCTGGTGTTGTTATTATTGCAACAAGAACACAGCCGAGTTGTTTGGATGTTGATAGTGAGGGTGTTAGACACAAGTCCTATAGTGTTGGTTAATGTAAGATACCTACATTATGAGGACTGTGTGTGGATACTGCCGAGTGTCATGTTGGTTCACACTGGAGAATTAATTTTCACTCAATATTAATTCATTACATTTACCTCATTTATGTCAATAACCAGTGTACCTTCATAATTGTATTGTATAGTCTCAACGTATCTGTGTTGAATGGATGTTAATGTACTTTTGTGTTTGCTTGAACAAGGTTTCAGAGCACCCTGGCCGTCCTCAAGCTGCTGTGCCCATGGCATTGTCCTCCTTTGAAGTTGATGAGCAGGTGACTAATTTTCTGGTGTTGTTATTATTGCAACAAGAACACAGCCGAGTTGTTTGGATGTTGATAGTGAGGGTTTTAGACACAAGTCCTATAGTGTTGGTTAATGTAAGATACCTACATTATGAGGACTGTGTGTGTTTTGGATGCGTAAGTCTATTGAAAGATGGGCTCTCAAGTCTGTGTGTAACAGAGACCCTGCAGTGTATGAAGCTTTCAGGTACATTATTATGAGGACTGTGTGTGGATACTGCCGAGAGTCATGTTGGTTCACACTGGAGAATTAATTTTCACTCAATATTACTTCATTACATTTACCTCATTTATGTCAATAACCAGTGTACCTTCATAACTGTATTGTATAGTCTCAACATATCTGTGTTGAATGGATGTTAATGTACTTTTGTGTTTGCTTGCACAAGGTTTCAGAGCACCCTGGCCGTCCTCAAGCTGCTGTGCCCATGGCATCGTCCTCCTTTGAAGTTGATGAGCAGGTGACTAATTTTCTGGTGTTGTTATTATTGCAACAAGAACACAGCCGAGTTGTGTGGATGTTGATAGTGAGGGTGTTAGACACAAGTCCTATAGTGTTGGTTAATGTAAGATACCTACATTATGAGGACTGTGTGTGTTTTGGATGCGTAAGTCTATTGAAAGATGGGCTCTCAAGTCTGTGTGTAACAGAGACCCTGCAGTGTATGAAGCTTTCAGGTACATTATTATGAGGACTGTGTGTGGATACTGCCGAGAGTCATGTTGGTTCACACTGGAGAATTAATTTTCACTCAATATTACTTCATTACATTTACCTCATTTATGTCAATAACCAGTGTACCTTCATAACTGTATTGTATAGTCTCAACATATCTGTGTTGAATGGATGTTAATGTACTTTTGTGTTTGCTTGCACAAGGTTTCAGAGCACCCTGACCGTTCTCAAGCTGCTGTGCCCATGGCATCGTCCTCCTTTGAAGTTGATGAGCAGGTGACTAATTTTCTGGTGGTGTTATTATTGCAACAAGAACACAGCCGAGTTGTTTGGATGTTGATAGTGAGGGTGTTAGACACAAGTCCTATAGTGTTGGTTAATGTAAGATACCTACATTATGAGGACTGTGTGTGGATACTGCCGAGTGTCATGTTGGTTCACACTGGAGAATTAATTTTCACTCAATATTACTTCATTACATTTACCTCATTTATGTCAATAACCAGTGTACCTTCATAACTGTATTGTATAGTCTCAACGTATCTGTGTTGAATGGATGTTAATGTACTTTTGTGTTTGCTTGCACAAGGTTTCAGAGCACCCTGACCGTTCTCAAGGTGATGTGCCCATGGCATCGTCCTCCTTTGAAGTTGATGAGCAGGTTGCTGTACTGTTATCACCAGACATGGTTGAAGCCCTAACGCAGCTCATAAGCAGAAGACTAGAGTGTGGAGTCCCGGAAGAAAACCCCTTCCTCTTTGCAAGACCCAACTGTTTGACTCCTTACAGAGGACAGGACTGTCTCAGGATTTATGCAAATGACTGTGGTGCACAAAGTCCTGAACTCCTTAGGTCAACACAGCTACGCAAGCATGTTGCAACTTTGTCACACGTCTTGAACCTAAAAAATCACGAGCTTGACCAAGTTGCTGACTTTCTAGGCCATGATATCCGTGTCCACAGAGAATTTTACAGACTTCCAGAGGCTACAACCCAGCTGGCAAAAATATCAAAACTACTACTTGCCATGGAGAAAGGGACCCTTGGAAATCTCCAAGGCAAAACATTGGAAGAGATTGAAATTGAAGGTATTTCTAAGTAGATAGTATTTTAAGGTGTCTAGTTTTTAAGCTTTTGAGTGTTCTTAACACAATATATTTAATAACCTTACTTTTACATTAAAGCTGTTAAGAGAAACAAGGAATGTTTGTACCTGCTGTTTAACATCTCCAAAAAGTTGATTCTGTTCATCTGGACATAGCTGAAGTTGATTCTGTTCATCTGGACATAGCTGAAGTTGATTCTGTTCATCTGGACATAGTGTTTTGTGGGAGAAATGTTTCGTCACTCATCCAAGTGACTTCTTCAGTCTCTGCTGACTGCAGGTTTCAATCTTATAAACAGTACATTTGCATAATGACTGAAACCAGCCCACTGAAGGAACAATGGGCTTGGAGGTCAGTCCTTAATCTTAATTATGCAAATTCTCACGACCATTGATCAGCAACCACTGACCAAAACCCACTGATCAAAGACCACTGATCAATGGCCATGAATACCATTCACAGAGAGCTCTTCTGTGTTGTGCCATGCGCTTCGCCAGAGGTTGTTTGGTTTCCCCGATGTATAAATCCTGGCCATCCTCCTGGCACTTAACAGCGTACACTATTTTACTCTGTTTGTGTCGGGGGACCCGATCCTTGGGGTGGACTAGTTTTTGGCGCAGTGTTTTGGGGTTTGAAAGCCACAGAGACCCAGTGTTTAGATAAAATGCGTCTCAACTGCTCCGATACTCCTGACACATATGGGATCACTACAGGTTTTCGTTTGGGCAGCAGTTGTCCTTCTCTCCTGGATTGGCTGGAGCTTTCTTTAGGAGCCGTCCCAGCTTTGACAAAAGTCCAGCTGGGATAACCACATTTACTCAGGGCCTTCCTGATGTGATGTTCTTCTGCCTCCTTGGCCGCTGTGTCAGTGGGGATGGTGTTCGCTCCTAATGACACCCAGTTTGTGCTCCAGTGGATGATGAGAGTCAAACCTTAAATACTGATCCGTATGTGTAGGTTTACGGTACACGTCAGCTTTTAGATGTCCCCCATTACTGATGGAAATCTCAGTCTAAGAAAGCTAACCTGCCACTTTTCATAGCCTCCCTGGTGAATTTCATGTGTCGGTCCACAGAGTTAATGTGATCCGTGAATTGTGGTACGTCCTGAGATTTGATTTTCACCCAGGTGTCATCCACATACCTGAACCAATGGATTGGTGGTGTTCCAGGGTAGGATAGCAAAGCCCTCTTTTCCACTTCTTCCATGTACAAATTGGCCACGATGGGTGAAACTGGGGAGCCCATGGCACACCCATGTTTCTGCCTGTAGAACTGACCCTTGTATGTGAAGTAGGTGGAATGAAGACACAGTTCCAAAAGCAAACACACTTGGTCGATGCTGAGAGTGGTCCTGTTGCTGAGGTTGGTGTCATAATCTCTTACGGACTACCTTCAATGCTTCCGTGACTGGGATGCAAGTGAAGAGAGATGTAACGTCGTACAAGACCATGGTTTCATCTGCCTCCGTAATGACATCTCTCACCCGTCCATCCATCCATCTTCATCCGCTTTATCCGAGGCCGGGTCGCAGGGGCAGCAGCCTAAGCAGAGGCCCAGACCTCCCTCTCCCCAGCCACCTCCTCCAGCTTATCCGGGGGAACACCAAGGCGTCCCCAGGCCAGCCGAGAGATATAATCTCTCCAGCGTGTCCTGGCCTGCCCCGGGGCCTCCTCCCGGTGGGACATGCCCGGAACACCTCGCCCAGGAGGCGCCCAGGAGGCGCCCAGGAGGCGCCCAGGAGGCGCCCAGGAGGCATCCTTGTCAGATGCCCGTACCACCTCAGCTGGCACCTTTCAATGTGGAGCAGCAGCGGCTCTACTCTGAGCCCCTCCCGGATGGCCGAACTTCTCACCCTATATCTGAGGGAGAGGCCAGCCACCCTTCGGAGGAAGCTCATTTCTGCTGCTTGTGTCCGCAATCTCGTTCTTTCGGTCACCCTCTTCACCACGACGGACCGGTGAAGCGTCCGCATCACTGCAGCCGCAGCCCCAATCCGTCTGTCAATCTCCGGCTCCCTTCTCCCATCACTCGTGAACAAGACCCCGAGATACTTGAACTCCTCCACTTGGGGCAGGAACTCATCCCCGACCCGGAGTGGGCACTCCACCCTTTTCCGGCTGAGAACCATGGCCTCAGATTTGGAGGTGCTGATCCTCATTCCCGCTGCTTCACCCTCGGCTGCGAACCGTTCCATTGCGAGCTGGAGGCCCTCACCCGATGAAGCCAACAGAACCACATCATCCGCAAAAAGCAGACTTGAGATTCTGAGGCCACCAAAGTGAAAGCCCTCCACTTCTTGGCTGCGCCTAGAAATCCTGTCCATAAGAATTATGAACAAAACCGGTGACAAAGGGCAGCCCTGGCGGAGCCCATCACCCACCGGGAACGAGTCCGACTTACTGCCGGCAACGCGAACCAAGCTCTGGCAACGGTTGTATAGGGATCGAATGGCCCGTAATAATCGGCCTGATACACCATACTCCCGCAACACCTCCCACAGGACACCCTGAGGGACACGGTCGAATGCCTTCTCCAAGTCCACAAAACACATGTAGACTGGTTGGGCAAACTCCCATGCACCCTCAAGTATCCTTGAGAGGATAAAGAGCTGGTCCAGTGTTCTGCGACCAGGACGAAAACCGCATTGTTCCTCCTGCATCAGAGGTTCGACTAGCAGACGAACTCTCCTTTCCAGCACCCTGGCATAGACTTTCCTAGGGAGGCTGAGGAGTGTGAGCCCCCTGTAGTTGGAACACACACTCCGGTCTCCCTTCTTAAAGATGGGGACCACCACCCCGGTCTGCCAGTCCAGGGGTACTGCCCCTGATCTCCACGCAACATTGTAGAGGCGTGTCAACCAGGACAGCCCTACAACGTCCAGAGCCTTCAGGAACTCGGGGCGGACCACATCAACACCAGGGGCTCTGCCACCAAGGAGTTGTTTAACTGCCTCAGTGACCTCGCCCCCGGAAATTGGTAGGTCATTCCCCTCATCCCCAGACTCTGCTTCCTCCTCGGAAGACGTGTCAGTGGGATTAAGGATGTCCTCGAAGTATTCCTTCCACCGCCTGACAATTTTCTCAGTCGACGTCAGCAGCGCTCTGCCAGCACTATACACAGCGCAGGTAGAGCACCGCATTCCCCTCCTGAGACGCCTGACGATTTGCCAGAATCTCTTCGAGGCAGTCCGAAAGTCTTTTTCCATGGCCTCCCCGAACTCCTCCCACACCCGAGTTTTTGCTTCAGCCACTGCCCGAGCCGCATTCCGCTTGGCCTGTCGATACCTGTCGACTGCCTCCGGAGTCCCACAGGCTAACCAAGCCTGATAGGACTCCTTCTTCAGCCTGGTGGCTCCTTTCACCTCTGGTGTGCACCATTTGGTTAGGTGATTACCACCACGGCAGGCACCAACCACCTTGCGGCCGCAGCTCAATGCAGCAGCTTCGGCAATGGAGACGCTGATCATGGTCCATTCGGACTCAATGTCCCCAGTCTCCCTCGGAATGCTGTTGAAGCTCTGCCGGAGGTGTGTGTGAAGATCTTGCGGATTGGGGCCTCTGCTAGACGTTCCCAGCACACCCTCACTACGCGTTTAGTAGGGGTGCAACGATACACAAAATTCACGGTTCGGTTCAGTTCGATACTTTGGTGTCACGGTTCGATATTTTTTCGATACAAAAAAAATGTTCATGCCTTTTTATTAATTTGTCATTTATTAAATTTTCACGGCACATTCTGCACCACATCTCTGTGCGTTCATCATTTGTTTGAAGCCAGCTCACCTCCTGCAACCACTTTTCTGAGAATACGCGCTTCTTTTGTGGTTCAGACTCCATTTCTTTGGAGGTGAAGGAACACCAAAGTAATTGCTTAAAGGATTTTGCTTCTTCAACATCTTTAAGAGTTCTAAACAAATGTCTGTCCTCCTCCAGAAAATCCTATGTACGCAAACACGCGTTGCAACTTCTTATCTTGTGCGCGTTTTTTATTTTGACAGCGAATGCGCACCTGCGGACCACTTATGTGCAGCCCTGGTTATTTAGCTAGTCATATTGCAGCCACAGAAATTCTTTTGTCCATGAAACCATAAAGCTGCACTTTCTTTTTGCCTTATAGTCTGATTTGTCATAACTTTTCCGTTTTGTGGTAAGCTTTGTTTGGCTGTCACTTCTTCACGCTGACCTGTCTTATTTGGCTCAGCAGAACTAAAATATATATCCTGCTGCTTTTACACATGCACTCACATAACGCTCAGCGATTCTCTGCGCGATCAACCTCTCACATGTTTAAGCTTGCTGCGGGAGATTTCACTTGTCATGTTTGCATAGTAAGCTAACGATTGATAAGATGTCAGAGGAATTGGTGCGCAAATTATCATCACTCACCAATCAGTGCTGTCGCTCTGTATACGCAGTTCGCACGATTGCAAAGTGAAAGCAAAAAACAAGCGCAAATTCAAACGCAATTTCAATATGTCACATATTGACAGTGGCTCACCGATGCCAATGACATAATTACCCAGCTACATTTCTGAAAGAATGCAAAAGCATTGACATATATTTTGCGAGCCCTGTATCTGATTGAGGAATCACTCATCTTTGGAAAAGAGAGTTTATTACAGAGAAATGGCTCTTTCCAAAATAAAAGCTATACTATACGCTTCTTCTGGGCTATATTCTCAGCACCATATTAAATATATCAGGTCCCCATAAGGAGAATCATGTGCTAACGGCTGTCTAAATGACTCGGGTAAAGTTTGTAGCATGCGTGCTTGTTGTTTTTGTCTGCTTCCACTTGTCTTTGCACTAGGATGATGTCGGAGTAAATGTGCAGTCATATTCGTTGTGTTCCCACTAGTGCTGTCAGCGTTAATCTGAAATGAGGTTAACGACACAACACCTCCGTTAACGAGCTACTGCGGATTGCCTTGTGCGTGGGGCTGGACGGCCAACACAATGAGCTAACTGCGCTAACACACTAGTTCCCACCCATGTAATTGAGCATTGCTGGCACATCCAACATACTGTTTTACTTTAATCCATGACGCGCTTACCTTCAGGGTCATACTTCACATGAAAACCAAAATAGTTCCAAACGCCAGATCTGAATGAGGGTGGGGGAGGTTCAATTTGCCATGTTGCAACGAGCTTAGCTTCTGTCTCGCTAGCTTGCCCTGCGCTCAGTGAATCTGCGTTCGACTACTCCGCCTAGGCTGCACTGTCGAGCGCAGATCCACTGAGCGCTCAACACAGACAGCATCGTCAGAAGGGAAGTTGATAAAATAAATTAAAAATGTTGTATTGTTCGATACATATGCGTACCGAACCGAAAGCACTGTATCAAACGGTTCAATATCGATACGAGTATCGTTGCACCCCTAGCGTTTAGGTGCACCGGTTCTGTCCAGCGTCCTCTCCTGCCACCTGATCCAACTCACCACCAGGTGGTGATCAGTTGACAGCTCAGCCCCTCTCTTTACCTGAGTGTCCAGAACATATGTTCGCAGGTCTGGTGATACGATTACAAAATCAATCATCGATCTGCGGCCTAGAGCGTCCTGGTGCCACGTGCACTTGTGGACACTCTTATGTTCGAACAAGGTGTTTGTTATGGCCAAACTGTGATTTGCACAGAAGTCCAATAACAAAACACCGCTCGGGTTCAGATCAGGGAGGCCGTTCCTCCCAATCACGCCCCTCCAAGTCTTGCTGTCGTTACCCACGTGAGCATTGAAGTCTCCCAGCAGGACAACAGAGTCTCCAGGTGGAGCACCTTCCTCTCCATGGTGATTTTGGATGCTGGGGGCTTTGCATTGCTGAGACAGGCCAAAACTTTCGTCTGTAGTTGCTATGCTTCCATTTCTGCAATATTGTTGTTACGAATTGCTGTTTCTGTGGCTGTGATCAGCTCCACTAGCGGGATTTGTCCCGGTGTGACAGCAAAATTCAGCCCTTGAGCAAGGATGTTTTTCTCTGTTTCGGTGAGCTGTCTGTCAGACAAATTCTTCACCCACTTGTCCACATCCTCTGTGTCGCATCCTTGTCTCTTCTGGTCACTGAGGACACTCTCCGTATTTTGCCGTGGTTTCCGACGTACAACAAGTAAGTCAAACTTCCTTTGTTGCCTGGTCTTAGACTTCTTGTGCTGTGCTAGACGAGCCTTCTCAGTAAAGTCAAACACCTTTTTAAGAGTATTCTCATCTAGAAGCATTGTCAGTCTCTGTTGGATCCGCTCCTCTTGAGATTTTAGCATGTCCATGGTAAAATTTGTTTGCCTCACCCGTTCATTAAGCAACTGATGCTGTGCCTTCTGGAGGATTTTTGTTGCCCGGAAGCCTTTAACGAAGAGCTCATTTGCAGACTTTTAGGAGTAATCCGGTTTTGTCTGCATCTGAGGCTGAATCTCAGGTGGTTCCTGTAATCCACCATCTTACGTGCTGTTTGCTCATACTGACGTACAAGCTTCAGGCCGTCCTTGCCAAAGTGGGTTAAAACGTCTTGATGCATTCAGAATGCCTCGATTCATAATCAAGGAGGGGGCCTAAGGCCATCTTACAGTGCTGTGATTGCAGCCATTCCCCAACTCTCTGTGTATGGTACTCATGGCTATTGATCAGTGGTCTTTGATCAGTGGGTTTTGGTCAGTGGTTGTTGATCAATGGTCATGAGAATTTGCATAATTAAGATTAAGGAACTGACCTCCCAGCCCATTGTTCCTTCAGTGGGCTGGTTTCAGTCATTATGCAAATGTACTGTTTATAAGATTGGGGAAACCTGCAGTAAGCTGAGACTGAAGAAGTCACTTGGATGAGTGACGAAACGTTTTTCCCACAAAACGCTATGTCCAGATGAACAGAATCAACTCTTGGAGATTTACTTACCTGGATGATTGAGAATGCATCAAGATGCTGCTTAACATATTTTTTTGTCAGATAACCTAGACTTGACAGACTCTGGTGAGAGTGAAGACGGCGAGGCTGACAAAGAATACCCACCAGCACAAACAAAAATGGGTAAATGCACCAACAAACAACTCATATTTATGTAGTATTCAGTTGAATGCAATATTGTGAGATGTTTCAGGTATAGTTATTTAAAAGGTAGTAGTAAGGATTATATGTGCACTGTAAGTCTTAAGTATTGAAAATGTCTTAATTTGTTTTGGGCTGAGGTTAATACACTGCTTAAGCTATTCTTGACATAGTCATAAAGATTGATGTCTGTCAAATAATGTCACTAAAGAAAGGTCTAACCAGATCAGTACAAAAAATGTAATAGTACTTACATTGATAGTTTTGTGTTGTGATGCTACAGATATCTAGCCAGAGATGTGTGTAAATGAATCAACCACAACGCAACAGAGCATTAATATTGAGCTACACTATTCAAGACTGGCGACCTCAGTCATTTTAGGACTGAGCTATGGACCTGAGGATTACTTGTATTTATGGATGCCTCTCTCCTTGTTAGTGAAAATCATTGTCTTGTTAAAGGAAAGTCTAAACAGGAACAGAAAATGTGACTGCTATATTGAGCTAAAATACTCCTTGTACTATAGGGAGGAGTACTATGCCACCTGTAGAGGAACCTTCAAACACCTCAAACGGTATAACTATCCATCACCCTACATATTGATGGCTCTTCCATGATTACCAAGCCACTCATATTGTTTGTGATATTTTTGTTTTACTTATCTATTTATAGATGTGGACTCGGCTGGAGAAGGCACATCACAAGGTACCACAAGAATAAAATATTTTAAAATATTAAGACATCTTTGAACAACAGACTAGCAAATGGTTATCTCTGTAACAGTGTTTGACGGGATTTTTGATGTCTTTCATCTTTGTAGATGGCTTTTATGTTTTATTTCTAGTAAAATGCTTTCTAGTTTTGGGAAATGCAGTTAAGATTACTTTGAAAAGACACAATGCTTATTCAAATTCAGAATGAATAAACAGGTGTGTCCAAAGTTTTAACTGGTACTGCAGATATATCATGACAATTCACTGATATGCCAGCTGAAGAAATGGTCAATGTAACTTTAAACTTCTTCAGTCATTTTAGGACTGAGCTATGGACCTGAGGATTACTTGTATTTATGGGTGCCTCTCTCCTTGTTAGTGAAAATTATTTTCGTGTTAAAGGAAAGTCTAAACAGGAACAGAAAATGTGACTGCTATATTGAGCTAAAATACTCCTTGTACTATAGGGAGGAGTACTATGCCACCTGTAGAGGAACCTCCAAACACCTCAAACGGTATAACTATCCACCACCCTGCATATTGATGGCTCTTCCATGATTACCAAGCCACTCATGTTGTTTGTGATATTTTTGTTTTACTTTTCTATTTACAGATGTGGACTCGGCTGGAGAAGGCACATCATGAGGTACCACAAGAATAAAATATTTTAAAATATCAAGACACCTTTGAACAGATTCTTTGAACAACAGACTAGCAAATGGTTATCTCTGTAACAGTGTTTGACAAGATCTGATATGAAAGTTTGGTCAATATGACATGCCAGAATTTTACAAACATTGCATAGTTCATGACTAATATCCAGTATGACCTTAAAGTTGGCATGAGGAATTTTCTTCTCAGGTTCAACATTAGAATACTTTTCTTATTTTGGTTCTTATTTCAGTTTTGGGATTTGAAAGCCACAGAGACGTTATCTTTTAAGAAAATCCGTATCAGCTGTTCTTGTCCTTCTTCGCTCCTGGATTGGCTGGAGCGTTCTTTAGGTGCCTTCCCAGGTTTGACAAAAGTCCAGCTGGGATAACCTCATTTACTCGGGGCCTTCTTGATGTCATGTTCTTGTGCTTCCCTGGCCGCTGTGTCTTTGCTCTATTTTGTAATATCTTGATGACGCCCAAGTTGTGCTCCAGTGGATGGTGAGAGTAAAGCCTTAAATACTGATCTGTCTGCATAGGTTTACAGTACACATCGACTTGAAAGTTGGCTCACTTAAAGCTCCAGTAAACTCAGCTTAAATACTAATATTGCATATTAATACTTACCATTAATCATCTTCAAAAGCCTGATTAACAGTTCAAATGTTCATAACTATTCGAAAACAAAGATGGGAAACTGCTTATCTTGCTTTTTAAACCATATATGAAAACTACATTGGCATGTTAGATCACCTTTTGATTGAAATCTTTTTATTTTTATTTTAAGAGACAATATGAGAGTTTATTGTCAGTGTTGGTGATTCTGTAAATGTGTACATCTTTAAACTAATATTTTTTTGCACGAGTTATTTCTGACTCAAATGTTTTTTAATCTCCCATGTTTCACGGTTTTTATCAAATGAGAAAGAGGTTTCATGTGAGTCATCTTGTTTTGCTGAGTATGACATCAGAGTAGACTGTCCTACATTGTCTTCGGAACAGATTGTTTTGACTTTCAGAGGAATGGAAACAAATGTGTGCCTTACATCACTGGATCTTGAATGAGTCCTCAAAGTATCCTGGATATCTTTAGAGTTTTCATTAATGCTGGTTGTATCTGATCACCCAGAACTTGTCATAATGCCAGGTCTGAACTGGGCTACTGTTACAGTACAAAATCACATGAGAATAAGAGTGGTGGAAATGAGGAATAATTTGCTTGACAAACTAAGTGAAAAGATCAGAGGACAAAGCTGAAGTAATGGGTTGAACCTGGATTCTGCATGATTGGAAGTAGAGGACAATAAAGGAGGACATGATGAAACTGGATGGGAACTAATGTCACTTTGTAATTGGGTGTCCCGTGGCATTCACATAGTTAGAAGTTCTATCTTTAATAGTTTTCTTTGAGTTAATGTTTTTGCAGGAAAGAACGAGCTAGATCTTCTAATCAGAATATAGCTTTTAAGACACTGTATTTATCTAACATGGCAAAAAGCCAAACCCCCGTGTAAATCTAAAGCCCCACAGCTATTTAAACCAAGTTAAAAAATGCTGTGGTTAATGCCTGGACTTCTTTTTGATATGTGTACCATGAAATGGATTTGATGTTTACATCCATATTGTTCTTGAAGAGTAACTTTATAATAACTTAATAATTAACAAATCAAAAGTAAGCTGATCTTATTTTCTCTCCCCCTTGTAGCATTCCCTGGAAATGGCGCAGAAGGGGAAAATCCTCGAAGGAGACAAAAATGTCCATGGTCTCCCAAAGAGATTGCAGCAGTCATGAGACATTTCCGTGGGCACATTGCAAATGGGAAACTAGCCACTGTGACAGAAATCAAACAGTGTAAAAATGCTGAACGTCCTGTATTAGACAGTCGCTCTGTTCAAAATGTGAGAGACTTCGTCAGGAACCGCGGCATAACTCTAAAAAAAAGGAACAGCCGCTAAACGATTAATCAAGTTACAAAAATATATACACAGATGTTTGACATATATGTCATGTTTGCAAAAAGCACGTGTTCTTGTTGAAATAAACTTGAGTATTCACCATCAGATTGGCTATTATTTATATATATATATATATATATATATATATATATATATATATATATATAATTTTTTTTTGTCTCTAAAGACCGTACTTAAAGGGAACATGATGTGTGAAAAGCACCTTTTCTGTGCTTGAGCATGTATCTTATTACCAATTCAAGAACTCTGAAGATACACAACCCTGGAACCTTTTCTTTTGGAACTGAATATTTGTCTTTCAGTGAGGCTTTCTTATACTGAGGGGAAAAGTTCCTAAAAGCAAATTCTCATCAGCAGTTGTATAACTCAAATTAAGGAAGATATGTGCTTAATGTAAATGCATAATATACCAACTAGGAAATCTAACCTTTAATTGCTAGCCTTTAACAGAGAAGACCTGTAAATTCATGGTTGAAAAGTTACCTTTGGAACTCTTATCCCTGTATTGCTTTGACTTGAGCATTAGACATTTCATAAAGACTATAGGGAATTCACATTATAAATATGTGATGGCTCCAATACAAATCTAAGAATAAGGTTTGTCTTTGCAAATTGCATTGAGCTAGTTCTCAAATTCAGGTCTTTGTGTTTTGTGATGTTCGATTTTTGTCATAAGACCACGTTTTGTTAACTATTAATTTTAATATGCAGTAGTAGTGTTTGAGTTTAGCCATGTCCCACTTATTCATTTTTGGCCCTATAATATACTTTGGTGACAGGTATGTGTGTTGTATAGCCAGTGTCCTTACAAATCCTGTTGGGTGTTAAAATGTCTAATATTTTCATAGGCGGGGCTTCTCACCTAATTATCTATGTCCTGATAAGGTTGCAAAAAAACAGGTTCTTATATCTCTAGTTGTGTTGCGTGTATAGGAACTTTGAAGTGAGATCTGTGCTCTGTGGCTCAAAACAGATTTTTTGACGTATTCAGCATCTCTCAGGGGCAAGCGGAAAGTGGTGTCCCCATAGTCCACCACCTGGGCTGGTTTGGAAAAAGTGTCCTTGCAATACATAGAAACCCGTATAGGTGTGTGTGTGTGTGTGTGTGTGTGTGTGTGTGTGTGTGTGTGGTTTGAAGGCGTGACCTCCTCATTAAGATAAGTAAGAAGTTCCTGGTTTGAAGTGAAGAAGAAGAGAAGCAGCATTAAACCATCAGAGCTCTGAGATGAAACACACTTTGCTCTGCTTCATCTTCCTCAGTGAGTAAATTCTCTTCTTATTTCTGTCACTTTCTCTGTTCTAACTTTTATTTGTCTCCATTTTACTTTTTAATTTTAAACTTCCTGCTTCATTTCCTTGTTCTCACTCATAGTTAGTGGTTGTTGTGGTTAAACATGCAGGTTATTGAAAGTATAAGAAAATCTGTGAAATATATCCAGTTTGAAATATATAAATCTGTGTGGAATTTAAATGTTTCCACAAATATTTTTGCACTTTGCAAATTATTTTTAGTTTCAAACCAGTTTGATCCCCAGAAGACTTCTACTTTTTATTGGACACTGAATCTATAATCAAATACTTTTCGTCTACTCTTCTATGAGAGACAAACTTATAATAGTAGAGCTGATGACACAAACACTCTGTGTTTCATTTCTTCTCTTAATGAGCTGAAGAGCAACAGCACAGTGAGCGGTGACAACGTGAGAACTGGATGTTTAGCAGCACGACTAAAATGTTCCTTTCACATACAAATATAGAAATAGCTGCTGCTGACGATGATGATGATGTTATCAAAGATACAAAAATTTATTTTGACTTTTATTTATCTTTTTCACAACCTTAAACTCTGAATCTTCCACATCAGATTTGTGTTTGTGTATAAAACAGGAAGTTTGCAGTTTGCATATAAAAACTGAAAAGTGAAGTTAACTGAACTTCTGTGATCAGTTCAAATTAATAATTATAATTAAAAAACATTTAACCTATAGTAAGATTGTAACTAATGATTGTTCATTCTTTCAGCAGCACTTCAGGATGGAAACACTGGTTTGGTCAAAGCACAAACTGAGACCCACAGAGCAGAGGAAGGAGGAAACATCACAGTTGCATTTAACCTTTATTTGTCTGGAAGCAGGAAACTCTTCTGTAAGGAAAAATGTGAAGATGGAAACATTCTTGTTGAAACATCTGATGATGCAGCTCAGAACGGCAGATACAGCATTGAATATGAAAACTCATATAATATTATGTATGTGAGCATCACACAGCTGAAACAGTCTGACTCAGGACGGTACAGGTGCTATTGGGACAGAGACTGGAGTCCTGATTTTGTCAATGATTTTGAGCTGATTGTCACAGAAGGTGAGTTTCTGCTAACAGTCGTGTTTGTCTTTGAAGGTGTGACAGAAGCTTCACGTCTCAAAAGCAGCTACTTTTCCTTCAAATCACCTACAGATGTTATATTTATCTGAAACATCAAGTTTCATCAGTTCTGCTGTCAAACAGCCCATAACCACGTCAGTCACATGCAGATATATAAACTGCTTCAAGTGGTCTTATTATGACTCTGATGGTTTCATTGTTCACAGCTTCAACCACTTCAACACCAAACGGGACTCTGAGAGCTTTTTCAGCTTCAGTGTTTCTCTCATCAGCCTCCACACCACCAACAACACAGAGTTTAAGCTCAACTTCAGGAAGCTCCACACCTTCATCAGCCTCCTCTGGAAGTTCAGGTACGTTATAGATTTTTATATGTATGTAGATTTACATGTGATGAAGATCCATTAATGAGTGAACTACACAAGAATGACACATTACGAGCTGTGGAAGAATCACTCTGATCTTTCAGTGACATAAAAGAGAAAAACTGTAGAAATAAATGAGAAATAAGTTTCCACCTCAGCAGCTGAGAGAGAACAAGGCTGACTTCCTCAGAGCAGCACTGCATGACATCTGTGCTGGATGACAGATACAGACTGTGATTAGTCGCTGTTTGGTTTCAGAGCTTTTTCACAAGTGTCAGTGTAACAGACACAGACAGAGGAATGCATTGTGGGAGCTGTAGTTGTTACTGAGTGTTTGAAGCAGAATGAGGAGCTGCTCAAGTTTTAGCAGAAAGTACAACAGCAGGAACTTAACACAGAAAACTTGGTGAAAGTTTAAATACTTTCTGTGCTTCTGAGTAACTACTTCATTAAATAATTTCATGCACAATAAAAAATTAAAAAAAGACAACAACTCAGGACTCTACAGGAGTAACACGCTGACGACCGCGCACAGCTTTTCCTCTTTATATGCCCCGCCCATAATTATGAGAGGAAACGCCTGCGGTCAGTTGTTCCACCACCACTGCTGTAACAACTGTTTACACTGTGTGAATAAAAGAAATCTTCTCTGTTAACCTCTTGCAGATGTGCTGCTTTATGTGCGTCTGATTCTGGTCGTTGTCATCAGCATCTTTTTAGCATCTTTGCTGATGAAGAGCAGAGCCATTAAACCCAGAGGTGAGGCTACAGGAAACACATGACAACAGTGTTTTCATCACTTCAGAGCTCATCACACTAATGCACATTCATTTCCTGGAGTCTGATACTCAGTGAACAAGTTTTAATAGTAAACATTTAAGAGTACACATTGTAGGAAATTACTCATCATGTCACAGTGGAAACAGATTTATGTGCTAACAACAGGAGTCAGACGAGAAAAATGCAAAGAAAATGCCTGAAATCAGCTTCTGTCTGTCAACAGATGCAGTTTATTTAGCAGGAAAATATCATTGTCATCATTTTATATACAGAAAAGCCAAACAGAGCCTGGCACAGAGATTCTTCCTCAACAAAATAATCAGTTTGTACAAAGTTTGTTTAATTCTCCTGTAACAGTCAGCCTGATAAACGTGTGTCCATCGAGGTTATTAGAGTTAACTAAAACTAAATTAAAAGCTTAAAGTAGTGAATTAACTAAAATGATATTTAATAAGATCAAATAAAAATATACAGGAACTGTTCTCAGTTTGCTGTTGTTGTGGTTCATATTGGCGGCACATGCATCAGTAACTGATTACTGCCAGTTATCATCGTTGATCCTGAGTTTACTTCCTCAGGTTCTACTTGGTGAACACGTCTTAGAGACTGATGTTTATCTTCTGATGTTTTTTCAGGACCTCCTGTGGAATCTGAGCGTGGTGACATCACACAGGTGAGTTTTAGGAATTGTGAGACACCTGAGCTTCATCACAGCTTGATTTGTATCAAGCAGCTGCTTTGATCTCCTTCTGCAGGACAACCAGTTGTGTGAAGAGATCAGAGAGGAGGACGGACAGAGCAGTTCACCTCCTGCAGGAGTGTGTTCAGTGTACGCTACACCAAAAGCCTTCAACCAGATGGAGATGAAAACACAGACCTCTGCAGCCTCTCCACCTCTGCTCACAACAAAGTAAAACTGTGGTCTGATTTTAAGCTCTTTGATTTTTACTATAGCATCTCTTTCTACCAGCTAATATGTGGAATGTGGATGAGGAATGCACAAAGTCAATGTGGACTCTCTGCTCCCAGTTTATTAGGTACAGATAGTTAAAAACAGTCCAATAATAAAATCTTTAATTTGTTATTAAGTATTATTTTTAGAGATGATGATGATTGTTGTTATTTGTGGTACAGTTGATTTGTTTTGTTTAGTGTTTTGGATATTTTCATTATTTTGTTCATTTCTGCTTCATGCACAGGCTGAGGGTAACTTTATCATTTCATTTAGAGTCTGAAGTTTGATGTCAGGCTAACGATGACATGAATGGAGTTGATTACGCTGACGTGTACTTCCCACATTCCCACCACCAACAGCGCCCCCCAGTGGTGATGCAGCTGATGTCGTCTCCTCCGGGCTTCAGGCACATGCCAGCCCTGCCAACCACACCACAGATCTCCTCTGCTGCTGAAAAACATCAGCAGTGATGCTGTTGATGGAAGCTCAGTGACTAAAACAGTTTATGACGTTTATCACCTACAGACAAACAATCAGCCTCAGTTTAAAGCTTATTTTTTATTATTATTACAGCTACTTATTATTTAGTTTAACAGATAATTGATTCTGTTTTTCATTTTCTCAAACTGGAATATTTCCTAGTTTGAAAAACTATTCTTGCTATAGTGATTCTGTCGGACAGATTCAGTCAGAGAGCTGCACAAAACGATGCAAATAGGAGGGAGTATGGAGAGCAGTAGCGGTTTTAGATACGGGCGACACGGGCGGTTGCCCGGGGCGGCATCGTGGTGGGGGGCGGCATCACGGGCATCGGTAAAAAAAAAAAAATGCTCGTACTCGTGCTGCCCCGACGTCATGCCAGCGCATATTGGGAATGGCATAAGCACCGATCGGTTTTCTATCGCCCATTTGCTGGGAGCAAGGGCGCCCTTCGTTTGCGAGGTGCGCCTGCTGCTTGCAGCGCAGAGAGGAGAGGGAGGGGCGGCGGATGATTTTCTGACCGGCTGTAGCAGCATCTAATAACAAACTCGCAAAGTTAAACAAAATAAAAACAAACCAACAAACACGAAAACACCAGACATTATAATACAGACTTATAATTTGCACCGATGTTTTTTCGAAATTCTGTACACGAAAAGTGAGCCTTCGGTGCGCCTGCTCGCTGCTGAAGTCAAAGTAAACTTTATTGTCATCTCCGCTACAGTCCAGTATATAGAGAGATGAGACGACGAGGCTCCAGTTACAGCAGTGCAAGTAAACAAACAATAAATATAAGAAGAGTAAGAAAATAAATATACACTCTAGGACTCGGGGTAAAGGGATCAATAACAATTTAAAATTTACAGTTTGATGATTTAAAGTCTCACACACAAGCCGTCGAAAGGGGAGGGGGGCCAGTTGCTTCTGTTAGGGATAAGAGAAATATTTTTAATGTGTATCTGCTCATTATATTGTTTTATGTACTTTAATAAAGGCTTGTAGAACAAGGCCACTTTTAACTCACAAACTAAGTGCTCAGCCAGACTGAAAAACAGGAAGTTTTAGTGCACAGGCATATTAATAGATAAGACACTGAAATGAGGAACTTGCCTTAAAAGCAATGTTTGAGACTGTGTGACATGTAAAGTACCAAAATAACACCTAAATGAGCCACAGTTTATGATTCTAATGTTAGAGAGCTCTTGCAACTGGCGTTTGAGCTGTGCAGAGGTCTCTCTCTTCCGGAAGATGAATGAATAAAAGAAATATCAATATTTTAACACACTATGAGTCGGTTTTCTCTGTTCTGTCATGGGGACAAAAGAATCGGGGTTTAATACTTTCAAATAGAGCACATTTCATTTATAATGTTGTAAATCCAAGTCCATTATGTATTCATGATTTGAATCCTGGGTTGTTTGAAATCTCAGAAATGCACCCTAGACAAAGTGAATCTGTGAACTAAGGTGTAGGTGTGTTAGATTATGTTGTGATGATCCTCGGGTTGGGGGATTTGTGTTCATACTGGAGTGCAAAATTAAAACCAATGGAAGATGGACAAGAAAAGTTCAAAGCCATCAGGTCCTCAGTTTAGAAAAAAGAGAAAAGAAGAGGAGGAGAAACGAGCAACAGATACAGGTAAGCAGATGTGTGATTGGATAATGGCAGGTCATCCTGAAACAATCAGAATCAGAATACTTTATTAATCACTAAGGAAATTATGTGGATTACAGCTGCTCCAAGAAGAAATGGTAAAAATAGCAACAGTAACAGACTAAACTCCAAACAATACATTATGTTACAGATTTTAATATTAATTAGTCATTGTTGATTTGTCCTGTTCTCAATGTATGATGAATTATGATGGCTGTTTGGTAGCCG
Organism: Neolamprologus brichardi; assembly: GCF_056152115.1. Classification (NCBI taxonomy): domain Eukaryota; kingdom Metazoa; phylum Chordata; class Actinopteri; order Cichliformes; family Cichlidae; genus Neolamprologus; species Neolamprologus brichardi. Next base: position 31,193,278 of record NC_142123.1, read on the forward strand.
TTTGCATACTCTCTTTCTCTTCATGTGTGTGTGTGTGTGTGTGTGTATACAACAGTTTTATGTTAATGTACAATCCTTAATATGTTTTGTGTGTGTGTGTGTGTGTGTGGGCGGGGGGGGGGGGGGGGGGGGGGGGGGCCGCAAGAGGGAGTGTTCGCCCAGGGCGCAAAACAGGCTAGGACCGCCACTGATGGAGAGTTATTAGATCAGCCAGCAGGTAGGCTGTTCTTGGAGGGAGGTCCTTAGATGTAGTCGTCAAAAACGCTCCAGGTGTCTGATTTTGCATCTGCGATCAGAATACATTTAAAAGAAGTCTGAAATATTTTATTTGCCAGAAACAAAATTTGATAAATATTTGATACAATAAAGTAAATATAATGTGAACGAAAGCTGGGTTTGCCCTGTGATCATTATTGTTTATACTTATTCTGGATTTATCAGTTCTGCTCTTTTATTGTGTCAACAAAAGTTTAATATTTGCTTATGATCAAATCTGTTTTGTGAATTTATATCTTGAAGCAATAAAACCTTCCATTAAAACAGGAACTGTTTCTTTGTCTTCCTGTGATCACAGACAGTCTCCCAGCCCCGAGTCTTCATTTGTTGCTGCTCAGTTTAATTTCAAAAACACGTCATGATGGACTTTTCATCTGTTTCTCACTTTTTCTACAAATATCAGATTAATTAATCCAATCCAACTTTATTTATAGAGCACTTTAAAAACAACATGTTTGACCAAAGTGCTTTTTGATAAAAAACAGAGATAAGTTTAAAAACCACATATTAAACAGACAAAGAAAGTTAAATAACAATAAAATAAATACATAAATGAAAAAAGTAAATAAGTAAATATTCAATATTAAAACATTAGTAAAATACAACATGATTATTTTATTCATATAATAAATCAAATTAACAAATTAAAACCAGATTGAGAGCAGCCAAAAGCGAACTAAAACCTACTACAAGTTGATTCTGGTAATACTCCCAAAACGCCTTGGAGAAAATGTGCGTTTTTAAAAGAGATTAAAAATTTCAAGTGTTGGGGCAGATTATTCCATAAACTGGTGACCACAGCAGCTAAAGCTCGGTCCCCCAGTGTTTCAGTCTCAACATGGGGACAGCAAGGAGTGACTGGTCAGTTGATCTGAGAGACCTTTGTGGAGTGTTTGGGTGCAGAAGGTCTGACAGGTAAACAGGAGTCAGGCCAGCAAACAATAACATTTTTTTTTTTTTTGCTTTTCTACATTTACTTAAACAAATGTAGGTGAAGAACTTTTATGCTGGTTTTAGAAAAGTTCCAGAATAACTTTAAAACAACTTTTTGAAGATCAGATGTAGAAAACAGTCTTTAGTAGGATTGTAGTGTTCTGTTTGATCTGCAGGACTGAGACCAGTGTATTATAACTAACACCTCTTATAACCATGCTGGAGACAGGCTGGCTTAAATAACTAGTTATTCTTTATTTCCATTTATTTCCATTTAAATATACATACTGGTCTTCTAAAAAGAGTTTTATCTGCTCCACTTCCTGCTAAATCAAACAGAAGCCTTTATTTTGGAAATTTACAGGAAGTTCTGCGTCACGTTGTTCCAAGTAACTTGACATGCTCGTGATTAGAGACAGAAACGGTCTCGTCTGCTGAAGTTTAGCTCCATCAAAGTTGTCCTTGAGTCAGAGCTGTTGAAGTTTATCAGCTGGCCGCTAACAGTCAGATGGATGTTCGGGAGAAGCCGCTAAAATCGCACAAGTTCCGGTTTCATGTGATCAACGATGCTCCGTGTCTCTGTCAGCTGTTTTACTGAGCCATGAGCTCCATGAAGAGAGTCCAGTGATTCCACTAGATGGATCCTTCCAGCGTGACCTCCAGGATCCAGACCTGCACACACACTCAGACTGCCGGGATTTAGGATCGCATCACTCACCCTCGACTGGTGAGAGAGGATGTGTGTGTGTGTGTGTGTGTGTGTGTGTGTGTGTGTGTGTGTGTGTGTGTGTGTGTGGTTTGAAGGCGTGACCTCATCATTAAGAGAAGTAAGAAGTTCCTGGTTTGAAGTGAAGAAGAACTGAAGCAGCATTAAACCATCAGAGCTCTGAGATGAAACACACTTTGGTCTGCTTCATCTTCCTCAGTGAGTAAATTCTCTCCTTATTTCTGTCACTTTCTCTGTTCTAACTTTTATTTGTCTCCATTTTACTTTTTAATTTTGCAACTTCCTTCTTCATTTCCTTGTTCTCCCTCATAGTTAGTGCTTGTTGTGGTTAAACATGCAGGTTATTGAAAGCATAAGAAAATCTGTGAAATATATCCAGTTTGAAATATATAAATCTGTGTGGAATTTAAATGTTTCCACAAACTTTTTTGTAATTTGCAAATTATTTTTAGTTTCAAACCAGTTTGATCCCCAGAAAATTTCTACTTTTTATTGGACACTGAATCTGTAATCAAATACTTTTCGTCTACTCTTCTATGAGAGACAAACTTATAATAGTAGAGCTGATGAAACAAACACTCTGTGTTTCATTTCTTCTCTTAATGAGCTGAAGAGCAACAGCACAGTGAGCGGTGACAACGTGAGAACTGGATGTTTAGCAGCACGACTAAAATGTTCATTTCACATACAAATATAGAAATAGCTGCTGCCGATGATGATGATGATGATGAGGATGATGATGATGTCGTCAAAGATACAAAAATGAATTTTGACTTTTATTTATCTTTTTCACAACCTTAAACTCAGAATCCTCCACATCAGATGCTTTGTGTTCGTGTATAAAACAGGAAGTTTGCTGTTTGCAAATAAAAACAGGAAAATGAAGTTAACTGAACTTCTGTCATCAGTTCAAATTAATAATCATAATTAAAAAACATTTAATCTATAGTAAGATTGTAACTAATGATTGTTCATCCTTTCAGCAGCACTTCAGGATGGAAACACTGGTTTGGTCAAAGCACAAACTCTCACCCACAGAGCAGAGGAAGGAGGAAACATCACATTTGCATGCAGGTTTACTTTGTCTGGAAGCAGGAGACTCTTCTGTAAGGAAAAATGTGAAGATGGAAACATTCTTGTTGAAACATCTGATGATGCAGCTCAGAACGGCAGATACAGCATTAAATATGTAAAAACAGATACTCTGTCATATACTCTGTATGTGAGCATCACACAGCTGAAACAGTCTGACTCAGGACGGTACAGGTGCTATTTGGACAGAGACTTGTTGACAGATGGAAACTATGATTTTGAGCTGATTGTCACAGAAGGTGAGTTTCTGCTAACAGTCGTGTTTGTCTTTGAAGGTGTGACAGAAGCTTCACGTCTCAAAAGCAGCTACTTTTCCTTCAAATCACCTACAGATGTTATATTTATCTGAAACATCAAGTTTCATCAGTTCTGCTGTCAAACAGCCCATAACCACGTCAGTCACATGCAGATATATAAACTGCTTCAAGTGTCTTATTATGACTCTGATGGTTTCATTGTTCACAGCTTCAACCACTTCAACACCAAACGGGACTCTGAGAGCTTTTTCAGCTTCAGTGTTTCTCTCGTCAGCCTCCACACCACCAACAACACAGAGTTTAAGCTCAACTTCAGGAAGCTCCACACCTTCATCAGCCTCCTCTGGAAGTTCAGGTACGTTATAGATTTTTATATGTATGTAGATTTACATGTGATGAAGATCCATTAATGAGTGAACTACACAAGAATGACACATTACGAGCTGTGGAAGAATCACTCTGATCTTTCAGTGAAGTAAAAGAGAAAAACTGTAGAAATAAATGAGAAATAAGTTTCCACCTCAGCAGCTGAGAGAGAACAAGGCTGACTTCCTCAGAGCAGCACTGCATGACATCTGTGCTGGATGACAGATACAGACTGTGATTAGTCACTGTTTGGTTTCAGAGCTTTTTCACAAGTGTCAGTGTAACAGACACAGACAGAGGAATGCATTGTGGGAGCTGTAGTTGTTACTGTGTGTTTGAAGCAGAATGAGGAGCTGCTCAAGTTTTAGCAGAAAGTACAACAGCAGGAACTTAACACAGAAAACTTGGTGAAAGTATAAATACTTTCTGTGCTTCTGAGTAACTACTTCATTAAATAATTTCATGCACAATAAAAATTTAAAAAGACAACAACTCAGGACTCTACAGGAGTAACACGCTGACGACCGCGCACAGCTTTTCCTCCTTATATGCCCCGCCCACAATTATGAGAGGAAACGCCTGCGGTCAGTTGTTCCACCACCACTGCTGTAACAACTGTTTACACTGTGTGAGTAAAAGAAATCTTCTCTGTTCAGCTCTTGCAGATGTGCTGCTTTATGTGCGTCTGATTCTGGTCGTTGTCATCAGCATCTTCTTAGCATCTTTGCTGATGAAGAGCAGAGCCATTAAACCCAGAGGTGAGGCTACAGGAAACACATGACAACAGTGTTTTCATCACTTCAGAGCTCATCACACTAATGCACATTCATTTCCTGGAGTCTGATACTCAGTGAACAAGTTTTAATAGTAAACATTTAAGAGTACACATTGTAGGAAATTACTCATCATGTCACAGTGGAAACAGATTTATGTGCTAACAACAGGAGTCAGACGAGAAAAATGCAAAGAAAATGCCTGAAATCAGCTTCTGTCTGTCAACAGATGCAGTTTATTTAGTAGGAAAATATCATTTTCATCATTTTATATACAGAAAAGCCAAACAGAGCCTGGCACAGAGATTCTTCCTCAACAAAATAATCAGTTTGTACAAAGTTTGTTTAATTCTCCTGTAACAGTCAGCCTGATAAACGTGTGTCCATCGAGGTTATTAGAGTTAACTAAAACTAAATTAAAAGCTTAAAGTAGTGAATTAACTAAAATGATATTTAATAAGATCAAATAAAAACATACAGGAACTGTTCTCAGTTTGCTGTTGTTGTGGTTCATATTGGCGGCACATGCATCAGTAACTGATTACTGCCAGTTATCATCGTTGATCCTGAGTTTACTTCCTCAGGTTCTACTTGGTGAACACGTCTTAGAGACTGATGTTTAGCTTCTGATGTTTTTTCAGGACCTGCTGTGGAATCTGAGCGTGGTGACATCACACAGGTGAGTTTTAGGAATTGTGAGACACCTGAGCTTCATCACAGCTTGATTTGTATCAAGCAGCTGCTTTGATCTCCTTCTGCAGGACAACCAGTTGTGTGAAGAGATCAGAGAGGAGGACGGACAGAGCAGTTCACCTCCTGCAGGAGTGTGTTCAGTGTACGCTACACCAAAAGCCTTCAACCAGATGGAGATGAAAACACAGACCTCTGCAGCCTCTCCACCTCTGCTCACAACAAAGTAAAACTGTGGTCTGATTTTAAGCTCTTTGATTTTTACTATAGCAGCTCTTTCTACCAGCTAATATTAATGATGAGGAATGCACAAAGTCAATGTGGACTCTCTGCTCCCAGTTTATTAGGTACAGCTAGTTAAAAACAGTCCAATAATAAAATCTTTAATTTGTTATTAAGTATTATTTTTAAAGATGATGATGATTGTTGTTATTTGTGGTACAGTTGATTTGTTTTGTTTAGTGTTTTGGATATTTTCATTATTTTGTTCATTTCTGCTTCATGCACAGGCTGAGGGTAACTTTATCATTTCATTTAGAGTCTGAAGTTTGATGTCAGGCTAACGATGACATGAATGGAGTTGATTACGCTGAAGTGTACTTCCCATCTTCCCACCACCAACAGCGCCCCCCAGTGGTGATGCAGCTGATGTCGTCTCCTCCGGGCTTCAGGCACATGCCAGCCCTGCCAACCACACCACAGATCTCCTCTGCTGCTGAAAAACATCAGCAGTGATGCTGTTGATGGAACCTCAGTGACTAAAACAGTTTATGACGTTTATCACCTAAAGACAAACAATCAGCCTCAGTTTAAAGCTTTTTTTTATTATTATTACAGCTACTTATTATTTAGTTTAACAGATAATTGATTCTGTTTTTCATTTTCTAGAAATAGGAATATTTCCTAGTTTGAAAAACTATTCTTGTTATAGTGATTCTGTCGGACAGATTCAGTCAGAGAGCTGCACAAAACGATGCATATAGGAGGGAGTATGGAGAGTTATTAGATCAGCCAGCAGGTAGGCTGTTCTTGGAGGGAGGTCCTTAGATGAAGTCATGAAAAACGCTCCAGGTGTCTGATTTTGCATCTGCGATCAGAATACATTTAAAAGAAGTCTGAAATATTTTATTTGCCAGAAACAAAATTTGATAAATATTTGATACAATAAAGTAAATATAATGTGAACGAGAGCTGGGTTTGCCCTGTGATCATTATTGTTTATACTTATTCTGGATTTATCAGTTCTGCTCTTTTATTGTGTCAACAAAAGTTTAATATTTGCTTATGATCAAATCTGTTTTGTGAATTTATATCTTGAAGCAATAAAACCTTCCATTAAAACAGGAACTGTTTCTTTGTCTTCCTGTGATCACAGACAGTCTCCCAGCCCCGAGTCTTCATTTGTTGCTGCTCAGTTTAATTTCAAAAACACGTCATGATGGACTTTTCATCTGTTTCTCACTTTTTCTACAAATATCTGATTAATTAATCCAATCCAACTTTATTTATAGAGCACTTTAAAAACAACATGTTTGACCAAAGTGCTTTTTGATAAAAAACAGAGAAGTTTAAAAACCACACATTAAACAGACAAAGAAAGTTAAATAACAATAAAATAAATACATAAATGAAAAAAGTAAATATTCAATATTAAAACATTAGTAAAATACAACATGATTATTTTATTTATATAATAAATAAAATTAACAAATTAAAAACAGATTGAGAGCAGCCAAAAGCGAACTAAAACCTCCTACAAGTTGATTCTGGTAATACTCCCAAAACGCCTTGGAGAAAATGTGCGTTTTTAAAAGAAATTTAAAAATTTCAAGTGTTGGGGCAGATTATTCCATAAATTCCACAGCAGCTAAAGCTCGGTCCCCCAGTGTTTCAGTCTCGACATGGGGACAGCAAGGAGTGACTGGTCACTTGATCTGAGAGACCTTTGTGGAGTGTTTGGGTGCAGAAGGTCTGACAGGTAAACAGGAGTCAGGCCAGCAAACAATAACATTTTTTTGTTTTTCTACATTTACTTAAACAAATGTAGGTGAAGAACTTTCATGCAGATTTTTAAAAAAGTTCCAGAATAACTTTAAAACAACTTTTTGAAGATCAGATGTAGAAAATAGTCTTTAGTAGGATTGTAGTGTTCTGTTTGATCTGCAGGACTGAGGCCAGTGTATTATAACTAACACCTCTTATAACAATGCTGGAAACAGGCTGGCTTAAATAACTAGTTATTCTTTAGGTCCATTTATTTCCATTTAAATATACATACTGGTCTTCTAAAAAGAGTTTTATCTGCTCCACTTCCTGCTAAATCAAACAGGAGCTTTTATTTGCTTTTATTTTGGAAATTTACAGGAAGTTCTGTGTCACGTTGTTCCAGGTAACTTGACACGCTCGTGATTAGAGACAGAAACTGTCTCGTCTGCTGAAGTTTAGCTCCATCAAAGTTGTCCTTGAGTCAGAGCTGTTGAAGTTTATCAGCTGGCCGCTAACAGTCAGATGGATGTTCGGGAGAAGCCGCTAAAATCGCACAAGTTCCGGTTTCATGTGATCAACGATGCTCCGTGTCTCTGTCAGCTGTTTTACTGAGCCATGAGCTCCATGAAGAGAGTCCAGCGATTCCACTAGATGGATCCTTCCAGCGTGACCTCCAGGATCCAGACCTGCACACACACTCAGACTGCCGGGATTTAGGATCGCATCACTCACCCTCGACTGGTGAGAGAGGATGTGTGTGTGTGTGTGTGTGTGTGTGTGTGTGTGTGTGTGTGTGTGTGTGTGTGTGGTTTGAAGGCGTGACCTCATCATTAAGATAAGTAAGAAGTTCCTGGTTTGAAGTGAAGAAGAAGAGAAGCAGCATTAAACCATCAGAGCTCTGAGATGAAACACACTTTGGTCTGCTTCATCTTCCTCAGTGAGTAAATTCTCTTCTTATTTCTGTCACTTTCTCTGTTCTAACTTTTATTTGTCTCCATTTTACTTTTTAATTTTCAACTTCCTGCTTCATTTCCTTGTTCTCACTCATAGTTAGTGCTTGTTGTGGTTAAACATGCAGGTTATTGAAAGCATAAGAAAATCTGTGAAATATATCCAGTTTGAAATATATAAATCTGTGTGGAATTTAAATGTTTCCACAAATATTTTTGCACTTTGCAAATTATTTTTAGTTTCAAACCAGTTTGATCCCCAGAAAATTTCTACTTTTTATTGGACACTGAATCTATAATCAAATACTTTTCGTCTACTCTTCTATGAGAGACAAACTTATAATAGTAGAGCTGATGAAACAAACACTCTGTGTTTCATTTCTTCTCTTAATGAGCTGAAGAGCAACAGCACAGTGAGCGGTGACAACGTGAGAACTGGATGTTTAGCAGCATGACTAAAATGTTCATTTCATATGCAAACATAAGAACAGGTGATGATGATGATGTCATGTAAGAAAAATTAAAGTTAAAATGAATGTTTGTATCTTTTTCAAAACCTTAAACTCTAAATCTTCCCCAGCTTTCTGTTTGTTTATAAAAGAGGACGTCTGCTGTTTGCAAAGCCAAATAAAAATTAATAATCATCTGTCACATTTAATCTATAGTAAGATTGTAACTAATGATTGTTCATCCTTTCAGCAGCACTTCAGGATGGAAACACTGGTTTGGTCAAAGCACAAACTCTCACCCACAGAGCAGAGGAAGGAGGAAACATCATAGTTGGGTGCAAATTTTATTTGTCTGGAAGCAGGAAACTCTTCTGTAAGGAAAAATGTGAAAATGGAAACATTCTTGTTGAAACATCTGATGATGCAGCTCAGAACGGCAGATACAGCATTGAATATGTGAAAACAGGATTGACCTCATGTATTATGTATGTGAGCATCACACAGCTGAAACAGTCTGACTCAGGACGGTACAGGTGCTCTTTGGACAAACGCTTGTGGACAGATGGAAACGATGATTTTGAGCTGATTGTCACAGAAGGTGAGTTTCTGCTAACAGTCGTGTTGCTCTTTGAAGGTGTGACAGAAGCTTCACGTCTCAAAAGCAGCTACTTTTCCTTCAAATCACCTACAGATGTTATATTTATCTGAAACATCAAGTTTCATCAGTTCTGCTGTCAAACAGCCCATAACCACGTCAGTCACATGCAGATATATAAACTGCTTCAAGTGGTCTTATTATGACTCTGATGGTTTCATTGTTCACAGCTTCAACCACTTCAACACCAAACGGGACTCTGAGAGCTTTTTCAGCTTCAGTGTTTCTCTCATCAGCCTCCACACCACCAACAACACAGAGTTTAAGCTCAACTTCAGGAAGCTCCACACCTTCATCAGCCTCCTCTGGAAGTTCAGGTACATTATAGACTTTTATATGTATGTAGATTTACATGTGATGAAGATCCATTAATGAGTGAACTACACAAGAATGACACATTACGAGCTGTGGAAGAATCACTCTGATCTTTTAGTGACGTAAAAGAGAAAAACTGTAGAAATAAATGAGGAATAAGTTTCCACCACAGCAGCTGAGACAGAACAAGGCTGACTTCCTCAGAGCAGCACTGCATGAGATCTGTGATGACAGATATAGACTGTGATTAGCACATTTCTTCCTTCTGCAACACAACTTGTTACTCTGTATGTGCACAACTTTGCTGCTAAATGAACAGACCTGGAGGCCACATGTTTACACTGTGAGTAAAAGAAATCTTCTCTGTTAAACTCCTGCAGATGTGCTGATTTATGTGGGTCTGATTCTGCTCGTTATGATCGTCGTCTTATCAGCAGCTCTGCTGATTTTCTACATGAAGAGAAGGTCCGCTAAACCCAGAGGTGAGGCACAGATTTAATATTCTGTCAAACAATAGAAATGTCAACACTCAGCATGTACGCTATAATCTGCTGTTTATGATGACAAAGTATAATTTTTTATTAACATTTAAACACAATAACCAAGTAGAAAAGGTTTTTTCTCTTCCCCAGTTTTCCACCTTTTGTTGTATAAAATCGGCGTAACTCTGATCCAGTCACCACGATGAGAGTGTGTCTACGTCATGTTAACACCAGATAATCTCAGACTGACAGAGCTGCTGTGAAAACAGACCGTTGGACTGAAAGGTGTTACTGATCTGATGGTGACGATCACCAACACAGAGTCTCACTTGGATATGTTCAAAAATAATCCGTTTTATCAAATAACCATAAAACAAACAGGGAAACATGGCACCATGGTTGATCTGTCTCAGCTCAGAATGTCCCAGTTTGCATGAATTAAGTCAAGTGTGATGTTTCTGTCACGATGTTTTCACCTTTGAAGTTCAGTCTGTTTATAAAAAGAGCACCGGATGTTCATTTATGACTCACAACAGAAACTGATTGTAGCAGATTTGACTGATATAGTTTTGATTCTTTATCAGTCATGTGTCTTATCTAACTGTAGTTCATATGTAGTTCTTCATATCGTTCCTGAGTTTAGTTCCTCAGGTTCTTCTTCCTGTAATGTGTCTTAAAGACAGACGTTTATTTTCTGACCTGCATGTTTTTCAGGACCTCCTGTGGAAACGGACACAGAGGTGAGTTTTAGGACCTGTGACACACATCAGCTTCATTATTGTTTGCTTTGTATCTGTCAGCTGGTTTGTTCTCCTGCTGCAGGCCGACGGGTTGTATGAAGAGATCAGAGAGGGTGACATAGCGAGCAGGTCACCTCCTGTAAAAGTGTCTTCAGTTTATGATTACGCCAAAGGTCCCCGTTCAGGTGGAGATGAAAGCGGAGGCATCTACAGCCTCGTCACCTCTGCTCAGAACAACGTGAGTAAAACTGTGTTGTGATTCTAAGCTGAGGCCATAAACCAGGTAAGTGTTTGTGTAGTGAAGTAATTCATCTGTTCTCAGACACAAAGATCAAAGTCGAGAAAGTTTTTAAATGTTCCACTGACAGAACAAAGAAATAAAAGTTCTTCTTTTGTTTAGAGCAGAGAAAATATTTTAAAGGGAGAAAAAGACTCTTAAGGATCCTTTAATTAATTTAATTTTGATTTCTTTCATAAATATGAAAGTAAAAAAAAAAAATCACATTTATGGTGGAAAGTTGATCAAAATTTAATATTCATCCAGGTCTGTGTATAATCATGTCTTATTTCTACCTGTCAGCCAATAGTAATGCTCAGAAGTGCTGGATAGTGATACAGCTGCTCTTGTTCCACATTATTAGGAACAGCAAGTTAACACAGTAAATGAACTGGTTCATACACAGTGCTTTTCTGCTCACAGTGCTTTTCCACTCACAGTGCTTTTCTACTCACAGTGCTTTACATAACTTCCCTCATTTACCCTCTCAAAGCACAAGCACTCTTTTTCTGTGCTTCTTCTACACAAGTGCTTTCTATCTAACATTCACACACATTTGCACTCTGGTGAATGCATCAGAGAGCAACTTGGGGTCAGTATGTTGCTCAAGGATATTTGGCACACAGAGTCTGGCAGACAGGCATCAAAGCAACAACCTTCCGATTGGTGGGTGATCTGTAAAACCTGTTTTCTTCAAACTGTATTTTTTTACATGATGATTCAGATTTCATTCACAAAATTGTTTTGGGTTTTTTTGCAGTTTGTGTTTGCAACATATTTTTAGAAGCCTTAAGTTTAATCTCACCTTTTTATTTCAGGTTGAAGACAACTCGCATAGTCTCTGTTACTCTGAGGTGGATTTTACCCACAGTCCTGACACAAACGGCGTCCCCTGTGGTAACTCAGCTGATGTTGTCTACTCCACGTCTTCAGAGGACCTCAGCACCACCAACCACACCAAAGATGCTTCACCTCCTCTGTACTCTACTGTTACATCAGTATGAACTACATCAGGACTTAAGCTATGGATGAAGTCTTAACTCTCTTAGTGGGCAACAGCTCAACACAAAAGTTTATTTAATTTTCTGCTTTTGACATGTTTTGAAGTTAAACATGGAGTCCGCCTCAGGATAAAGTGACTTTTATTTTAGCTCAACATTGAACTAAAGAATGTTGCAATACCACACTTATAATAGCATATGTTAGCATTATGGTATGATGCTACAGCATAGATCCAATAAAAAGAGAACGGTGCATTTTGAAGACTTCCAGCCTCCTGTACTCGTCTCTGGAGTATTCCATCATTGCATTTAGCAGTTGAGACTGCAGAAAGTTATTGTACAGACCGCTGTGTGAGGATGAATGTTGCAGAGTGATTAGGTCAGCCCGGAAGTTTCACCTCTTTCAGATGACGTTTAGCTGAGAAAAGCCACAGGATGCAGATAAATAATCTACTTCATGTGGTGTTATTATGACCGATTGTTTCACTCTTCACAAGTCAGTCATAGCAGACCCAAATTTATAGCAGAAATAGATTTTCAGCCTTCTGTACAGAGGACAAAAAACGGGTTATTATAGCTCATTTTTGATGCATGACAGGATAGTTTGCTCCACTCATTAGTCACTCATTTCCATTCCGAGGCTTAAAAATCACAAAGTTGAAAAAACAACTGGATATAAGGCGGGCGGTCCTCTACCAGAGGCCTCAGAGCTTGAGGGTCCTACGCAGATCCATCTTTGCTGTTCCAGGACTGCGCTCTTCTGGACAGAGATGTTATTCCTGGGGTCTGGTGGAGCCACTCCTAGCTTGGGAGTCACTGCACCGAGCGCTCCGATTACCACTGAGACCACCGTTACCTTCACCCTCCACATCTTCTCGAGCTCTTCTCTGAGCCCTTAATACTTCTCGTGTTCCTTCTTCCTGATTGTGCTGTCATATTGCTACATCTATCACTATGGCCGTCTTTCTCTGCTTGTCCACCACTTTTCTGTCCGGTTGGTTAGCCAAACCCATTTGTCTGTCTGTATCTGGAAATCCCACAGGATCTTAGCTCGGTCACTCTTCACCACCCTAGGGGGGCATCTTCCATTTTGACCTCAGGACTTTCAGGCCATACAGATGTTCCTGTATACTATTCCGACCACTTGGTTATGGCATTCCATGTATTCACTTCCTGCTAGCATCTTACACCCTGCTGTTATGTGCTGGATTGTCTCAGGGGCATCTTTACACAGCCTGCACCTGGGGTCTCGCCTGGTGTGATAGACCCCAGCCTCTATGGATCTTGTGTTGAGAGCTTGTTCCTGTGCTGCTCTAGTGCCTCTGTGCTGTCTTTCTGTCCAGCCACTGGTTGCATGTCAGCCACCGTGGTACATACCGTGCAAGGCCCTATCCTGCCAAGATGGTCCCTCCTCTTCCTTGGGTTTCTGCTGCCTGAGGTATTCACTGAGCATGTGGTCAGTTGGCTCCTTTTGCCAGCTTATTGTCCCAGCAGGCTACCTGACCACGGGCAAGGCGTAGGTGTCGATAGCCCAGATCTTGTTCTTACCGTTCAGCTGACTCCTCAGGACTTGCCTGACCCTCTGCCAGTACTTGGTGGTTGCAGCTTTCCTAGCGGCCTCTCCATTGTTTCCATTTGGTTGTGGGATTCCCAAATAACTTGTAGCTGTCCTCGATGTTTGCAGTGTTGCCCTCTGGTAGTGCATCAGTGAATCGATGTCTCATTTTCTCATACAGCTGACAATTGCTCCATTCTGTAGTTGGTATCCGTAGCCAGTCTTGTCAATGATCTCACTGAGAGGGTTCAGGCCTATGCAGAACAGCAGTGGGGACAGAGCATCTCCTTGGTAGATCCCACACTTGATGGTGACATGCTATTGGCTTGAAGTAGGCCTCCAGTGTTGTACGCCACATTCCCATTGAGTTCCTGTTGATCTTGTACAATTCTAGGCATTCCAGGATCCAGGTGTGGGGCATCCAGTCATAGGCCTTCTTGTAGTTAATCCAGGCAGTGCACAGGTTGGTGAACCTGGTCTTGCAGTCTTGGGCGACTGTTTCGTCCACCAGTAGCTGGTGTTTCACTCCTCCGGTATACTTGCCAAGTCATTTCTGTGCCCCGCTCATGTTAGCCACTATGATGCCTGACAGGAGCTCCCATGTGGTAGTTGGAGATATATATTGAAATATTTAGCTGCTGTGGAATCACAATGTATAAAGTTATTGTAGCACATGTATCAGAGTGTTTTGACTGTTTTTCCTTTACAGACTTTTTGTTTAAATAATTAACTGTAACAAATTAACATCAACTTTATACCCAAACAACAACAACAAAAAAAGAAGAGATGCAGTAATTTACATATTTTAATGAAAATAAACATAAACATTGGCATTTTAACAGTGTATGGTCTTTATCCTTTACAAAATATCTTATAAATATTACAATACACACATTTCCTTCACTTGTGCAATGGAAGTATTTGAGCTCAGCTTCCTCATACAAAGAATATTTACCTTAGTTGCAAATCAATTCAATGCAACACGTCTTAACTAGTCTTGCCTCTTTATTTCAACTGTGTTGGATCATTAAATGTATTTATGCAAAAGTAGCAACATAAAAATATTTCTGTGGCTTTAACTTATGTGATGCCCCGACTGCAACGCTGCGGAACTGCTGCGTGCTTCGTCTGTGTTGTCAACAAAAATTACAATTTTTTTAAGTTAACAGAGAACTTAGAAGGTAAAAAAGGTAAATATAAACAAAAAAACACTTGGTAAATATTTCCCTTTACAGCACCGCAGTGCTCGAAGAATAATAAAATGATAGTAAGCACTCAACAAACTAAATACAAAATGTTAATGTGACATTTAAATAACAGTGACAGGTAAAATTTTTATTGTGGCACATTAGAGGTAAACGCACGGAGGAAGAGGAGGAGGATGACAGAATAAAAGCTGCATAGAGTCAATATCACAAATCTCTAATGTAGAGAAGATGATTTTGGAAGCTCGCGCGCCGTTTCTACTCTCAAGCAGATTCTTAACTTTTGTTCTGAACATTTTTCTGACTTTATAAGTGCTGCTGTTTACTGCCGTGTTCCACATCCTGTTAGCTACGTATGAATAATTGAAGCATCTCAGTGCAAATCACTGAGTGTGGATTCTTCTTCACTGTCTGTAAAACATCATGTAACACACGTCTTTACTGGAGCAGTCCGATGTCAGCAAATTATACATCTTAATGCTTTTGCTGGTTAAACTCAATGAGCAGACTGATTTTATTTGGGTAGTTTGTCACAGTGAACGTCACATTGGTTCCATGTTAGTCTAAGTTGACTCCAGGCTCATGTGTGAAATAATTCTTCATATAAAAATAAACACATTTAACCCTCACTTGGTGCTACTCCAGTGTTGTTTACATCCTGTTTGTAAATTAATTAAAATACGATGGATTGAAAAACTCAAAGATTTCAAATTGAATTAACAAGCAGCATTCACTGCTTCTTCTTTGTTATAATAACGCAGCACCACTGGCTGCGCAGTCTGTCTGCCCACAGCTGTTCACATGTGTACTAAACACACACACGGCATGCACGGCTGCAGTCACACACACCACTTACACATGATATTAACATGAAGCCTCTGGGATCAGATCAATCTTATTAGAAAATAACATTTACGGGTGAACGCAGTCTTAAAAGCACATGAACTTCGAGTTAGAAAGACAAACTTTTGCTAATTCAGGACAATAAGAGCTACGGGTATGAGCAGATAAAGTTTTAGACTTTTCCAAAAACCAAACGGATCGTATCCAAAGTCTGAGAAGTTTACTGGGACTCTTTGGGGTCTTATAGCAGAACCCTGGTCCAAACTCATTCGGCTCTCCTGCTCTGACATCTACAAAACTCAAGTCCATAAACACACGAAGGAAAACAAGATGAGTGGAAGAACGTGGAAATCTCAGGATGAACAATCATGTTTCCAACATTATCTGGTGAGAGGATAAAACACCTGCAGGTTCAAAGGAGACACGATTCTTCATCCACAGGATTATTAGTAATAAATTATTATCAGGCAGTTTTTAAATACACATCATTACAATAAGTTACTTTAAATGTAGAAAAATATTATATACCGTTGTTACTTGGTGATAAAATAAAGTCTGAGGACTGTGATGCTAAAAGGCAAAGTGCAAAAACAACTGAGGCTCAACAGGAAGTGTTTCTGAAGCCTCCTTTCAACAAAGGCTGGAAAAGGGACATGAAGTCCACATGAATGAGTCTCCTAGAAATCTTCCACTGGTGTCCTGACACCAGACTTTAACAAACGTCCTGTTGGAGGCCTCAGTTTGGTTAAATATCTGTCCCTTTACGATACAATGAAAAGAAAACGACTGAGCGATGTGTGTTTCTTAAGCAGAAACTCAGGAACTGCAGTGTTAATAGTGCAGAAAAAGGAAGTCTGTAGCCACAGCGAGTTCCTGCTGTTAACGTCATGAATGTGTTTGCGCTTCACTTTAAACAGACGCTCAAGTTTCAGTTTCCAGAAATATCTGTGCTAAAAGTGTAAATGATCATTGCAGAACTGCAACTTCACAAAATTTTAAGTATCTGTTAATGCTCCATGTTTAGTGTGACAGACACATTCTGATGTCCTTTCTGTAAACTGCAGCCTTACACTCAGCGCTTCATGTTTCTTCCTATTATTAACCAGGTCAGTGTCATCTGTGGTTTTCAGTTGTGTTGCTGCTCGTTTCAGATAATGCAGCCCATGAACATGCAGAGCGCGCAAAAGAGAAACTGTTTTCCTTTCTGACGCGTTTTATTCCAAAAACTGGAGCGAATGCAAAAACTGCAATCGTCAGAGTGAGACAGCCTTTAACTGCAGTCCATAACAAACAGAAGCAAACCAGCTGGAGACGAGTGAGCATCACAGCAGTGTTTGTCTCGTATGTTACAGAGGCTCTGTGTACCAACACTAACCCCCATCACAGCTTCGTTTAAAAGGACGTCTGCACTCTCTGAACGGCATGAAGTCAAAATAGAGATCGCTGCGTGTAAAGCTGGCGACACAGAAACGGAGAGACTGAGAGCAAATATCCTGATAACAGGGCAGGATAAACCTTACAAAACAAATACAGGCTGAAGCAAAAGCAGCCAGATGTTCAGGCTTGAAGAAAGATTTTGACTTCATGAAATAAATGTATTGCATGAAGTCATGAGGATAAAGGATAAAGCAGAAACCACTCTGCTGCTCTTCTTAAAAACAGAACTCGCAGCCTTTTTCAGTCACTGGCAGCGTCCTCGTAACGGTTTGTATCAGTCGCTGAAAACACGCAGCACTATTTTCAGCCATAAAAAATATGATTATCTGATGCATGTGTGTCAGTGTTACTCGTAATATTTCTAATAAAGCTAAAATAAAGAACCTAAAAAACAGAGTTTAGAGAAAGGCTTTTTCAGAGTCAGACAGTTCTGGGTTTGTTCAAAGCAAATTTCTCCCTCTGTCTTTTGTTTTTGGTTTTTCAAGGTGCACAGTCTGTTTTTGTTTTTGTTTTTTACATGTACATTTTTGTACATTTTTAAAACCCACAGTTATGATGACCTACACTATAAAAATAATGCTGGAGGAAGAAAACCTGAATTTTCCTGATTTTGATTTGACCTCCAGTGATTGAACCGTCAGTCACAGTGTGTGATCACTTTGGTTTTTCACGGAGGAGAGGAAGGAAACTTTTTCTCTGCAGTGACGTCTTTGAGCCGTTTGCTGCCACGACAGTGTGGCTGAAGTCTGCTGTAGTGCGCAGGAAGGAGGAGGATGATTCCTGGGTGGCGTCTGAGCCTTTGAGCCAGGCATCATGAGAACTGATCCGTCACAGTGCTGCAGCTCGAAGGTGCTGAGGTTCTCTGCAGAGGCGGAGAAGTGTGCTGCAGTGCCGCTGAGCCAGGCACTGCTATACCTGCTGCTGCTGCACCAACCGTCTGAAATGTGGCATGACTTTGCTCTCTGGGAGGTAGAGCGCCATCTCCAGGGCGACCAGGATGGTGAACTCGAATGATATGAGCTCCCTCCTGCTGATCCTGAAACGCTCCTCCAGCTTCTGCAGGAACAAACCAGCACGTGAGAGAGAACAAATACTTTCTGATGACACAAACCGTTTCATGTCTGACTCCACGTCTGTGGGAGTTTGAAATCTTGAAATTAAAATAAACATGGTATCTTTTTTTATACTGGCCGTTCTTTTTAACTAAACTTCTGTGAAACAGTATTTACCCTGTTTGTCTGTGAAGGTTCTCAGTCATCCAGGTCATTGTAGTCAAAGGAGCTTGCAAAGAAAAGCGTCTGGACTTCTTTAAGTTGCTTGAAGACGTTTCACCTCTCATCCGAGAAGCTTCTTCAGTTCTAAGGTCAAAAGGGACTCCCCACCATTTGACCTTAGAACTGAAGAAGCTTCTCGGATGAGAGGTGAAACGTCTTCAAGCAACTTAAAGAAGTCCAGACGCTTTTCTTTGCAAGCTCCTTTGACTATTTACCCTGTTTTCTTTTTCTTTTTTTAAATTTATTAGCCAAAGAGAACCCAATTAAATAAAAATTGCAGTTTTTAAATAATTATTTTAATCTATTGAGGGTTCTTGGCAGCAAGAATTGCAACTGAGTGTTTGCAATAAGTGCCAACGAGTCTTTCACCTCGCTGTTCTTTACAGAATTGTTTTAATTCAGCCACATGGAGGTTTCTGAGCAGGAGCAGCCTGTTTAAGGTCACAGCATCTCAATCCTATTTGAGTCTGGACTTAAATGAGGCAACTTCAAAACTTTCATTTTTTTATTTTTGGCCGCTCAGAGATGGGTTTGCTGCTGTGTTTCTGATCTTGCTGGTCCTGCTGCGTAAGTGTGCTTGAGCTTCAGGGCTTGAACTGATAGCCTGACAGATTTCATGGTTCTATCTATTATCATGAGTCTTCTACGTCCTGAAGCGGCAAAGCAGCCCCAGAGCTTCCACACTACTACCACCATGTTTGATTGCTGGTTTGATGGTCTCTCTTTCTGAAATGCTTTGTTACTTTTTAACAGGACTCGGGTCTTTCAGAGAGTTCAGCTTTTGTCCACAGAACATTTCCCTCAAAGTCGTGGGAATCGTCAAGATGTTGTTTGGCAAAAGTGTGACGAGTGTGATTTTTGGTCACAGTGGTTTCCTCTGACCAATGGCCATGCCATGAACTCTGACCTTAACTGAGGCAAGTGCAGCCTGCAGTTCTTTAGATGCCGTTCTGAGGTCTTTTGTCACCTCCTGGATGAGTTGTTCATGTGTTCTTGGAGTATTTTTGGTCGGCCGGCCACTCCTGAGAAGTGCTCACAGTTTTCTCCATTTGTGGGTATTCATACTCTCCACATGTCTTAGAAATGGCTTCGCAATCCTTTCATTGATAGATGTCAACGATTGTTAAAATCACAGTTCTAAACCCTTTTCCAACTTCACTCCACCAGCATGCATCATATCCTGTCAATTTATGGGGCACATCCAGCTTTTTTTTTTACCTCCTTACCAACAGACTGAGAACAAAGTACCTGTGAGTTAGGAGGACTCACTTCACCTGAATGTACTGTTGTGTTACATTAGAGCTCTGCATCATTAACTTTAAAGAAATGAAAATGCTAAGAAGGTGGATGCCGATGTTATCGTAATTTCAGGAGCATGATAACACCGTGAGTTAGTTTGGTCCATAACTATGATTGTTGGTTCTTATTTAAATGTATCTATCCATCCATTAATCCACGCACTCACCCTCCATCTGTTAAATCTAATAAAGCAGCATTATTGTAATAAACCTTCTAAATGTGCAGAGCACATCAGATGTTCTGTGAGCCACATCACCAACAGTGTAATTTTTTCTGACCACTTCTCAGCTGTTTCTTTCGATCGTGGTGCGATGTGTCACTTTATGAGATCTTCTAAGTTTGTCAGATAACTTCTATTTTAGTGATTTCCTGATTAAACATGTACAACAGTAACAAGGCCCGAGTGCGTTTAGTGTAACTGAACTCAGCTTTATAAAAACTGTCGTTGATCACATTTAATAATTTAACAAGGGGGGAATTACTCTTGCACACATGTAAAGAAATGTAATCACCAGTTTAGTTACTCAGGTTATCTTTGCCTTTTTTTTGATTATCTGAAAAATAAAGTGTAACAAATGAGCAGAAAGAAAGAAAGAAATGAAAGAAATCAGGAAAAGGACAAACAGTTTTTCACAGCACTGTATTTGTAATCAGTGTTTCATTAGATATGATAAATGAGGTAAAACTAAAAAGATCCATAACTCCATAAAAACTAAAGAAATGTGCAACGATCGTCTGCTTGGTAGTAACGTGCAGGGTTTTTGTTTTGGTGGTCGCAGAACTGAAGCAATCAAAATAAATATTTTTAAGCTGATAATGCAGGACTCAGTCAGACCTCAGGGATTCTCTCCTGCATGGTCTCAACACACGACTATAAAGGACATTAACAGGCTCTAGTCCTGCAGCTCCAACACTCAGCAGGTCGTTTTCCACCTGCTCAGGTAGAAAAGCCTCAGAGGCTGAGCAAGAGGAACATGATCTGACTGACAAGGCAGATTTTTTTACTGACTGGCGTTTGCTAGAAGGGTCAAAAAGGTCATCGATCACCATGACGCCATGCACCGAGCTTCACAGCTTTTACCATCAGCTGCTTGTAAAAATGTGAGTTTTGAGCTCACTTCCGGGTGAAAATTACTCATTCTGCCTCACAGCATATGGTGTGTGTGTGTGTGTGTGTTTGTATTACATACGTCAATTAGATGTTTGACTTCCTGTTTCTTGAGGTCACTGCTGATCTTAGCTGCCAATAGGATGCATGCAGCTGAGACCAACTTCCTGTGAACAACAGCAACAGTTACGTAACTGACGGGACATCAGGCCACAGAGAAAAGGCAGAGTAACAATGTAACAATGCAGACTGCTCACTCTCTGGACAACATTTATTCTTAAAAGAATTATTGTCTTAGTTTGTTTGAAATAATGTATCAAGTCTTCATCAGGTGTTTTCTATGCGTTAACAATCAGTTTCTAATTATAAGACTTGTTGTCAGTTTTTGACTGAATCAGTCATCAGTTAGATCTTAAAGACCTTGAGTTTATAGTTATTTTACTCTATAAAATAACTATAAATGTCACTGTGATGATGCACAAACTTCAATAATAATTGTGAGGACAGTGAGGACTTGAAGTTCAGTGCATCACAATCAAAGTATACAAACCATCAGCAACAGTGAAAAGTTTTTCTTTTAAACCGAGCTTATTGAAAATAAACACAAGGGGGAGCCACTTCCACACCTCACACTGTGGACTCGACACAGAAAACTGCAGCACATCCACCTTTTAAGCTATCAAACAAATCTTGGTTTACGTTTTCTAACACAACGTGATGAAGTCTTGAACCAATCAGATTTTCGACCTGAGACTAATTATGGTGCAGAATCACTAATAATAACAATAAACAGAGCTAAACAGTCGCACGTGATCCACAGTCATCATTAACCAACATTTCAAGCAGAGCGTGAAGCCTACGAACGAAGCAGAAACCGATGACGAGCTGTTTACATGCGGACGAGATTCGAACAAACCTGTTCTGCTTGTTGAGGCGCCCCTGCAGCACCAGCTTTTCAAAGTAGACGTATGCCATCGCGAGGGTGACGGGCTGCAGGCCGCAGTCCTCCCCGACTATTCTCATCTCTCTCTTTAGGCTGAAAAAGAAATAAAGCATATTCTAATCATTTAATACTCCCTTTTCACATATCTGTGTAGGTTCTTAGTCATCCAGGTCATGGTAATCTAAGGAGCGACTGGACTGCTTTAAGTTTCTTTAAGATGTTTCATGTCTCATCCCATGAGCTCCTTCAGCTCTAAGACCAAGTGGGGATCCAGTCGCCCCTTTTCACATTACTGTGCTGAAAATCTTTCATTGGCAGAAATGAGAAACGTTACCTTCGGATTTTGCTGAGGGTGAGTTTAATGTGAGGAAACTTCTCCTTAAAAGTCTCGTTCATATCTTTCTTCAGATCAGACGGTTTGACGTATTCTATAACCGTCGTCTGCAGGATAGAAGAACAAAGAGAAAAAGAGCAAAAGAAAATGAACCAAACCAGGACAATAAGGAGTGGAAGAATGCATAAACAGATCACAGAACACATTTAACTGTAAGCAGAGACAATGAGAAGTCAAACAGTTTGTCAGTGAACGTAAATAATCTGATGAGGACGTAAACACCGACGGGTAAATATTTCTTTCTGTGACTCATTGTTGCAAAGATGGCACTATTTCTCACGCAGGGAAACTCATTCATGCTTTAGTTTACAGTCTTTCCAGGTATTGTGATGACTGTTCGCAGGAGGATCCAATAACCTCATCAAATCTGTTCCAAAAAAGCTGCACTCACTTTACACACTAAATAAAAGTCAAACTCCCTGCTGATTATTTTTAAATCTAACAACGACGCGAGCTTTGGTTCCACTGAGTCGGTCCGTCTCTCTGTCTGTCCTGTTATGGACAGATCACCTGGTCACTGTGTAGCCAAAACACACAGTCGAAGCCCCACCCCAACTGATTTCTTTAAGCAGTTAAGAAAATGGATTGATGGCTCAATACTTCGACGTATTAGATCACATTGATCTTATAGAAATCCAATATTGCCACACAGCATTTCTGCTTTTTCACTAATAGCCTCAAACACCCAAAGGCAGCTCTGCTCTCTCTCCAGTGGATTCGTTTTATTTTGCAAACTTAAGAGGGCTCCTTTAACCACATGTTGCATGTTTACAACTTTCATTATTTCAATGGCACACAACTCAACTGCTGACCTTTCACCTGCAAAACTTAAGTGAAGAAACAGACACACCTTTCCATGAAACAGCTTTTAAGTCACCAGCATTAAGAGGTGACAGTGAAGAGCTGCAGGTTCCTCAACAGTTTCTTTACAGCTCAACTCAGTTTAGACCTTAATCCTGATATTTGGTCACATACACGCTCATGTCAACACTTCCAAGGCCTAATTTAATGGAGAGAAGCCTGCAAGATAATCCTGGTAGACAGCCTGATCTAAACCTTATCATATGCAGGTAACATGCACCGTTTCCATGTAACGCATCAAACTGGTGTGGGTGGGGGGTGTTTTGTAGTTTAGGCGACATTGACAGTAGGTGGTGAAATCACACTGTGTAATACTAACACACACACACGCTCGCAGTAAGCTCAGTGAAAAGCAGCTCACCTCAGCTGTAATCGTCTCATGAATTAAACACTGTGATACAGTGTGTGTGTGTGTGTGTGTACCTGTTTAGACATCTTTGTGGGACCAAAAATTGGAATATTATTATATTTGTGGGGACCAACAGTCACTTATAACAGCGGTCCCCAACCTTTTTTGCGCCACGGACCGGTTTATGCCCGACAGTATTTTCATGGACCGGCCTTTAAGGTGTCGCGGATAAATACAACAAAATAAAACCAGTACCGGTACCGAAAAAAAGAAGATTTATTCATAACACACGTGAAAAGACCCAGGAAAACCGAGTTAATGATAAAAATGATAACAAAATAACGCTGAAAACTGATAAAAACCCTGAAAACTATACATTTCACACCTGAGCCTCAACTCTCGCGGCCCGGTACCAAACGACTCACAGACCGGTACCAGTCCGAGGCCCGGGGGTTGGGGACCGCTGACTTATAAGGACAAAAGTGCCGTCCTGACGAGTTTGAAGGCATTTCTCAGGCTCAAAATGTGGTCTTAATGTCAGGGTTACAATTAGGTTATGGTTAGGTTTAGGCTGAGGGTCAGGATTAGGCTGTCATTTTTGACGGTTAGGGTGAGCGACTAGTGAATGCATTATGTCAATGAGATGTCCTCACTAAGATATCAAAACGAGAATGTGTGTGTGTGTTTGTCTATAGAGGGATCAAACTGAGCCGCAGCCTCTAGGACAGTGAAAAAGAAAAGAGCATGTGTACTCTGATTACTCTTACAATCATCTGTTTTATTCACCCTGTTTCTCTCCTTCAGTTTTATTCCTGTTTATTAGAACATGAGAAATTAAAATTGGGGTTCAATGTGATCAATTTACACTTTTAATCTCTCCGAAGCACAGATGTTATCGTCTGACTCAACATTATAATTACAATGTGTAAAAAAAAAAAATAAAATAGCCAAATACAGACATCCTGCCAGTCACCAGAGATTAGTGAGTATCTGACTTGGATGATGCATTAATTCATGTGATGACATTAAACGGATTAGATACCACCTACTGGTGTGATCAGCTCAGTTTTTACTGAACCTGTTATTCATATGAGTCACACACCAGTGAGCCAAAAACACTATGACCCTGTACATGGTGAATAAGGTGGATTATTTCTCATCAGTGTTGTTGTCACCACTATAAGACGGTAAATGCAAAGCTGAGAGTTGCAGTCATCCTAAAAACAGCAGCAGGGGCAGGTGTAAAGTCACGGGTGTCACAGCCAGATGAGTCTGAGTCAGAGCCGCCCGAAACATCGAGGCTTGTTGGGCGCTCCCCGTGAGCTGACGATTACCTTCAAACAGTCATCTGAGGAGGGACCAACAGTGAAACGCCAAGAGGGTATTGGAGGATGTGTTGGAATAACAGTGGCTCCAAATCTTACAGGACTAATAGGATCTGCTCTTAACGTCTTGGAGCCGCCACACATCCTGCTGAATCCCCACTGTGGCAGGTCGGAGCTTGTTTTGGTGGTACAAGAAGCACCGAGAGCAAATTAGATCAAAGTGGTCGTGTTGTTTTGGCTGTCGTTATGATGAATTCTTTTAATTAATTTAGAAACCACAGCTCTTTAATAGCTCACATGTGTTTCAGGAAGATTTCTGCTCGTGTTCAGAGAGGTGCTGGACCCAGCTAAAATCTGATTGGCCCCTGTGATGCGCCACCCCGTCACTAATCACTGGACAGGGTGTGCAGGACTTCACTGGTTGGATCTTTACAGATGCAAAAACATCACAGACATCAAACACTTGTGGTAAGCATGATGTTGATGTCGATTTCATAGGGGAGGGCTGGCGATGACAGGAAAGATTACAATGTTTACAAGTTCAAAGAAGCGTGTTTATAAGATGGAAATTGGTAATCAGTATAAGTCTGATGGGACTTGAACGTAGCACGAGCGTGCTGCGATGCACAGACAGCTCAACAGTGGTGCTTAGCTCTTCTGTGGAACCAGCTTCCAGTTTGGATTCGGGAGACAGACACTATCTCTACTTTTAAGATGAGGCTTCAAACTTTCCTTTTTGCTAAAGCATATAGTTAGGGCTGGACCAGGTGACCCTGAATCCTCCCTTAGTTATGCTGCAATAGACGTAGGCTGCCAGGGGATTCCCATGATGCATTGAGTTTTTCCTTTCCAGTCACCTTTCTCACTCACTATGTGTTAATAGACCTCTCTGCATTGAATCATATCTGTTATTAACCTCTGTCTCTCTTCCACAGCATGTCTTTTATCCTGTCTTCCTTCTCTCACCCCAACCGGTCGCAGCAGATGGCCCCGCCCCTCCCTGAGCCTGGTTCTGCTGGAGGTTTCTTCCTGTTAAAAGGGAGTTTTTCCTTCCCACTGTCGCTAAAGTGCTGCTCATAGGGGGTCATATGATTGTTGGGTTTTTCTCTGTATCTATGAAGCGCCTTGAGGCGACTTTTGTTGTGATTTGGCGCTATATAAATAAAATTGAATTGAATTGAATTGAATTGTATTGAATTGAATTGAATTAGCATTTCATCAGCCACAAAGCTTCATGACGAGGTGCTTTTCTGGACTTTAGTTTGTGTTAATCTCTGAATCTGAGAATGAGTGCTTATTTCAAGCATTAGTTAGCAGCTAGTTCACAACTATACTGGGATTAAAGTAGCATCTTGTGTTTAAAATAATATTTTAGTCACACTACTCTTATTGCTCGCAAATGAAAGTGATGCCGTTACAAACATTTCTTATTGAATTTTCTTTCATATTCATTCACATTTTAAATCTTATTTACAGAACTGAACCATCCAGATATAAACTCAGAAGTTACAAACAAGAAGTATACCTGAAACAGAGTCCTAAGAAATATGAAAACAACAGAATCTGAATGGAAGTCCCCCAATGCCAAAGCTTTCAGTGCAGATCTCCTGAGATTTGAACTTTTCTTTTTCATGTATTGTTTTTGTTACTAAACTTGATTTAACTCAACATTAGGGATGGGTACCGGTATCCGGTGCCATCGTTCTGTCATAAACGGTAGTAACCAGACCGAAAAGCAGCGCACATTTCGGTGCTTTATTTCTGTGCTTTTTTTTCGTGAGATGTCACACATTTTAGATTCTAGCCAATCATTTTACGTTTCCGAGGATAGTAGGCGGGCAAACATCATCATAGCTACATGCGGCTGTCTTCTTGTTTGATGGCAGATACTCCCTTCACCCTGGTCAAAAAGGCTAAAATGACCAAAGAAAAAGTAGAAAACAGTTAAACATGAGAGGTTTTTGGACAAAGTTTGTGTTTTTTCCATTGTTTAAGCACTGCTTCCAGCCAAGAATGATACCATATATGCCCCATAGCTGCAGAAAAGGCTAACATTGTTATCTTTTTACAAAAAAAACAGCTGAACATGAGAGGTTTTTGGACAACGTTTGTGTTCTCCATTCTTTAAGCACCGGTTCGAGCACCGTTTAAGCACCGGCACGTTTCAAAAGTACCGGTTTGGCATCGGTATCGGATAAAACCTAAACGATACCCATCCCTACTCAACATTAACATTTTTGGTCAACAGACTGATGCAAGCTACAAATATTAGACCTAATAAGAGCAGCTCCTCAGAATAAGCCCATATTAGATCCGTTCTTGTTATCAGGCAAAAAAAACCTTGGGAATGCTGTCTCTACATCGCTGCCATACCAGGCCGCAGCTTTATGATGAAGGCTGTTAATCCTGATGATGCAGAAGAAAGAAAATCTGATTTAGATTAAGGCTGGAGGCTCCGAATTCAGGAAGTTGCTGCCAAAATGACTGTTTAAAATCTGTCTTGCTGAGGTCACTTAAACCCAAAAATGTGCTTATTTTTAGAACTTTGATAAGATAACACACAAACACAGCCTAGCGAGGGCTACAGCACCGGGTTCGCAGTGCTACAGACCCCAAAGTGTATTAGTTTACTGAAACCATCTGTCCTCTCACAAAGCTCATTAAAGGTGTCAAACAGCTGGCGGAGCTCTGGACGTGGTGCGAAGGAGACGCACAGCTGTCAGCGATTTGCTCCGTGTGGGCGTCCTCGAAAATAAACAACTATATTTCAAACCATCTGCGGTGTTTTCTTACCATGTAAGAGGCGAAGATCAGCACTCGTTTGTGTTTGCCGCAGGGCCACTGGGGGTCGCTGAGCAGGTTGGGGTCATAATCCATCACATCCTCCACACCTGGACAACAATACACATCGATTCAGAAATATCGTCAAAACGAGCAAAGCGAGTAACACGAGGTGTCATCAACAAGTTCTCTGACTCACAACGAAAACATTTAGTGCATCTAAGCACGATCTGTCTGCAGACAGTTAAGGAAAAGAGAATTTTATCCATTTTCCTGTTTCTCTGATCAAGTCCTGATAATTTGTCTTTGAGGGAAAGGGAAACGTCTTTGATGCAACATTACCAGCTTGAAATTTGGCTTCTGTCCTACTCCAGCGCACTCCTTTGTGCACCTCTTAACTGCTTTCAGCTCAACCACTACTTTTCTTTTAACCCCCAGGACATTTGCCCTTCTGCCATGAACGTCAGAGTCTACAGACATCAACTTTAGACTGACAGGGCCCCACTCGGTGATCAGCATCGGTGACAACAGTTCGGTTCACGTAAAGAGGAAACAGCAGTTTATGCTGAGAAGTCCACGGTGTCACCGCCTGAAAGTGGACATCAGGTCCGGAGCGTGTGACTGTGAGACTGCAGTTGTGGTGTTATTCAACATTTGAGGGACTGAACTGTGAATTCATTCCCTCAGGTTCAGGATGTCAGTGCAGAGCTCTGCTACAACATCCTGAGACATTTAACATTCGTTTCAAACCGTTACGGCAGAGGTGTCGAACTTAGTTTAGTTCACGGGACACGTGAGTTGATTTTAAGAGGGCCATTATTGCACAAAAACATATAAAAGCAAATTTATTAAACTGTTAACAAAGTTCATGCACAGTTTGCAGACATTCACATTCAGTTTTTCCTCATTCAGTCAGTTTAAAGTCATTACAAACAAACTGTACCATTAGAAAGTTACAGAAACCCATCAGCATGGCTCCTGGGGTTTAACCACCTTATTCTGGTTCTTTATCAGTGAAAGTGACTCAGTACAAACAACCACACTTATCGCAAGAGTGATTGAGCTGCAATACAGTGCTTCCTGTTGAAAAGTCTAAACTGTTTGTCCTTCATCTTAGCAAGTCTGAACTCTGCAAAGTCACCCAGCTGGCTGGATTGAAACTCCTGGGCATGTATGCACATTTGGCATCCCAACTATGGCACAGAGTATTGTGCTTTTTGGGGCTATGCCAAACACATTGCTCCCTAACAACCTCCCCGATCATCAGGATTCAAAGAGATTTTGGTCCTGTTTCCCCAAAATGAAATTGCAGTGGTGGAGATCCAGCACATAACGTCCGCTGTACAGGTTCAGGTGATCGAAAAAGAGCTTACTGGCTGTGATCTGAAAATGGCAGCAGCACCAAAATCTATCATTCTGACATCTGCAGAGATTGTCTTGTTTTTTTCCTCTGGAATCAAAAGAAAATGGATTTGAGAACCACCTGTGAACTTTACCAAGCCTTCATCTGGTTTCATATTATGGCCTAAAGAGCATTTCATCATCCAATCACCATTTCATCCATTTAGTGTTTGTTGGCCCTCTGCTGCCACCAACTGAAGGCGCCCAGGCTTTCTTTCATAGTGCTACCAGTGGCCCAAGCATCTATGCACAGGTACAAGAGCAGCTCTGTACTAATCAACAGCTAAAAACATTATGCCATTTATAACTCTTAACAAATAAGGTGCAATCATGTCAGTCTTAAGAGCTGCGAGTCTACAGAAAAACGTCACAAGAGGACTAAAAATATCGAACCTGCTGCGCCCGGCCTCGCGCTCACACACAGCTGTATTGTGTTAATGAAAGGTTGTGGATTAGAAAGAGGGGTTCAGAGGCTAATTCAGGGCTCTGTCACTGTGGATGTGTGCGTTTACAGACACAGGATGTGAGGACATGCTCATACACATGTGTTTAAAATATAAAGAGGATGATGCTCCAGCACAGCTGCAGCAGCTCTCGTTTGCTCTCTTCATCCCAGCATCCTGTGTTTGTTTTCTCTTCCTCACGTTACATCCTTCTTTAGCATTTCAATCCAGAAATGTTTGAGCAGTTACAGTTCAGCCTCTTTTCTGAAATCTCAGAATTTAAGGAAACAGATCAGTCACGTCGCTCAGAGTCCTGATGCACCATGACTGTGGTCAGAGGGATAAATCACAGCTTTCACAGTTTGAACCATAAACAGACGTGTTTTTGTTGTTCCCTTTAACATGATAAAATCCTTTAACTGTGTCTGTGGCTTGATGTCAGTAATTATCTGCATTACATCTAATAAATGGCCACATCTTTGGTGAAATTTTTAACAGTTTTAAACTGTTGTTAGAAAAAAAGAATCATTATTATTTTTAGGAGACGTGGACACTGTGACTGAGCTCGGTTCCATTTCTTACCCAGATCCAGTCCCACGGTGCTGCTCAGCCGGCTGGACGGGTAGCTCCTGCCCGGAATGCTGTGTGTGCTCCTGGAAACGGGAATCTGCAGCGTCAGGTCGCTGGCAGACGACGGCTTCTGCCTCACCAGCGCGTTAGTGGGGTACAGGAACTGTGCGTATGACACAGACTGACAAAGAAAGATGATTTAAACTGAGATATGAGCACAAGAAACTGTTTTGGATCATAAAAGCATGTATCCATCCACATTTTCTACCCTGCCGTAGGTGTCCAGGTGAAAACCCTCAAGCCCCGGCAGCATTTCCAGGGTGGTAGAGATGTTTCCAGACGAGTGTCTCCTCCTGGTGTGATTTAACGAAGGATCACTGAGAAAAAAAGGCATCAAGAAAACAAAGAGAGCGAGAATTATTGATAAAATGTTGGTAAACAGCCTGCCTGTAAACACACAGCAGACGGCTGCACTGTCATACAGTAGGAATATTTGGTGTCCTAGCTGAAACCAGTCCAAACATCTGCTGCATCTGGAGCAGGAACCCCTCAGAGCAGCTGGTTTACCTACAGGAAATTTAATTAAGGACAACAGCAATAAAAGATTCACAACACCATAAAACAGATTCAGAAGTTAGCAGCAGCTTCAGTTTGCCGCGAGCCATCAGCTAGCATCGTAAAAGAACCGCTCGAGCGTTTCAGACGAGTCACGCTGTGGTTTGTTTCTCTAATAATCACAGTTCAGCCTCGTGTCGCTCCAAGACACCACAGACACTGAAAATGAATCAATGAGTTAATCATTTATGAGCAGCCTGAGCACAACTGAAATTACACAAAAATACAACTTTGTTTTGCAATTATCACTTTGTTTCAATTAATTAATTTCAAACTGATGGATTTTTATGATTTATAGAAAATGAATCCAAATAAATTTCTTTCTGGAAGCGTTACAACAAAACATCTTTATTCACACTGAAAAACCTCGTTAAATATAATCTTACTCTTTGTGTAATACTAGATGTACACAGTATACGACGTACACCCTTTCACTGCACATACCAGTTCATTTCACAGGTTTAATCTTTTCCTTATATGATCTGACTTTAACCTCAGAGTTGTATATGACCTACCCAGCGCAGGTCTTCATTTCATAGTGATTGTGTGCTTTCCAGATGCTACACCTAATTCCCAGACTTCCTGGATTTAGTTTTTTATATTTTAAGATGGTGGTGGCACGGTGGTTAGCACTGTCGCCGCACAGCAAGAAGGTCCTGAGTTCAATTCCAACATCAGGCCGGGGTCTTTCTGTGTGGAGTTTGCATGTTCTCCCCATGTTTGTGTGGGTTCCCTCCGGGTACTCCGGCTTCCTCCCACCATCCAAAGACATGCAGCTTGTGGGGATAGGTTAATTGGAAAATCCAAATTGCCAATAGGTGTGAATGTGCGAGTGAATGTGAGCGCGAATGGTTGTCTGTCCCTGTGTGTTGCCCTGGCGACCTGTCCAGGGTGTACCCTGCCTCTCGCCCTATGACAGCTGGGATAGGCTCCAGCGCCCCCCGCGACCCTGAAAAGGAGAAGCGGAAGCTAATGGATGGATGGAATATTTTAAGATGTCCCACAGAGAACCACCTGCGTGACAGGAGCCATGCAGCGCTTCCCTCCTCCTCTGCAGAATCGCACGTTGGCTTGAATAAGACTTCAAACTAAACAGATAATCGTTCAGGAGATGAAGGACACAAAAATGCTGAAACTCTGAAGTATAACACGTTGCTTTTTACAAACTAATTTTAAAAAAACAACATTGATTGAATTAAAATGGTTGATATTTAATATATTTTCCATTGATTTTTTCTTACCTAATTTGTTTGTAATTTCAGTAAGTTTCTTCTGGCACCATCTGAATGTTTTTTTGAATTGTTCTGCTTTTTTATACGTAGGGACTGCTTTTGGAGCCATCTTGGGGTGGCTGTAGCTCAGGTGGTGGAGCAGGTCATCTACTGATCGGAAGGTTGATGGTTTGATTCCTGGCTTCCCCTACTCTGCATGCCAAATATCCTTGGGCAAGATACTAACCCCAAATTGCTCTCCGATGCATCCATTGGAGTATGAATGTGTGTGAATGTTAGCTATAAAGCACTTAGAAAAATGTGCTTGTGCAAATGGGTGTGAATGGGTGAATGCACAAGTTGTGTAAAGCGCTTTGAGTGCTCAGATGAGTAGAAAAGCGATATATAAGAACCAGTCCATTTACCATCTATAAATGTTCTGACTATTTATATCTTATTGCTGCAAGCACTGCTAAATAAGCATTAGTCAGCTTTTGGTTCACAGACATTTGCTAGAAGGGTCAAAAAGGTCATCGATCACCATGACGCCATGCACCGAGCTTCACAGCTTTTAGCATCAGCTGCTTGTAGAAATGTGAGTTTTGAGCTCACTTCCGGGTGAAAATTACTCATTCTGCCTCATAGCATATGGTGTGTGCGTGTGCGCATGTGCGTGTGCGCATGTGCGTGTGTGTGTGCGTGTGTGTTTGTGTGTGTGCGTCCAACACAGAAACAAAGAGGGAACTGAGAATGTGTTTATAATAATAGCTGCGTACATTACATGTGCGCGTGGTGCGAGTGTGACATGACACAACATGCACTAAGACTTCTCAGAATTTCAGCTGAAAAAAAAATGTGTGTTTGTGTGAACACAAAGAGAAAAATAGATCAGGATGACTTGTCTATTGGAGAACAGCATTATTGTTGTTTCCATTATTGTTTCTTCTTGTCGTTACTGTGAGATGTTTGTGTGTGATCGTGGTGTTTGTCTGAGTCATCAGCCACTCAGACCTAAGGTCAGGTCAGAGGGCTCTGATGCACATGGGAAAAATCACCCCCCTCCGAACAAACAGCTCTTCTCCCTCATACTGCTCTGCATCATCCCCTCTTCTCCTCTCATGTTCCTTTGTCTCACAATGAAGAAACGAGACCTGAACTACTTCTACTTCCCTACCTCTACTTCTCGTAAGTGTCCAAGCATTGTTCCCTATAGTGATTTTCTGGGCCCCTTATACATTTCCTAGAAACTCGTGTATTCATTTTCTTTGTTGCTGTGCAGGATGAACCAGCAGTGTATGGGAACAGCTGAAAAGCTCACGTTTCCTCATGTTTAAAAGTCCATCTAATAAAGGTCTCGGATTTTTGAGAGCTGCAGGACAAACATTTCCTTTCACTCCACTTGGTTCACTCTCTTAGTTACGGCGCTGCCTCCTTCCTGCCTAGTGAACAGCGACAGGGGTAGTTACTGGTTACGGATCGTTTTGTTGAGAAAACCAGAAGCTGCTTGGGCTAAACCTCTGAAAACTTGTTATTCACATGCTTCTAAATTCATTTGATGGTTTGCACGAATCTATTTTTGCGAGTGAAACCTCCACGCTGTTGAGGCCATCACCAGCATCACCTGCCAGTAGAACAGCCTCTTTATCTCAGCAACCTCAAACGTTTCCTTTCATGTGAAAACAGCTACTGGCAGGAAGAAGAGAACTATTTACTTGTAAAGGTTTCCTTCAGCCAGCTTGCTTCAGGTGAACTTAGGCCAGCGATGACCAATTCAGTAAATAACAGTTTTAAATAAGCCAGCAGTGTTTAAATCAACTTTCCACAAATACTTTTTCCCCCCTGCCATCAGGCCATTGGTTATGTCGAACCCTGTTTCTTGATTTCATCATGAGGGGCAGAAGGTGGGAGTACATAAGCAGATGTGTCTGTACGGATTACCTGAGGTAGAAGCTCTCTCCGTAGGGAAGAACAGAAAAGGCAGCACACAGAGACCTCTTAGCACAGATGAGCACGATTCTGAAACAAACAAAAACACACATCGGTGGTTATCGTGTTTTGACATCTGTCCAGCTGAATTACTTTTCTCCATCTGAGGCATTTTGCTGACTAAACACACACAAAAACAGACAAAGTTTCAAAATGAAGACGCTAACTCGTCTGGGGTGAAATGAAGAGATCCACACATGAAGCTAAATCCCAGGGTAAAAGTTAACATTTAAGGATTGAAAGTTTAAAGGATCATATCGCTCCTCAGCGTGGCGTAATATTTACTCACTGTTAAAGAGCAAAACACACAAATGCACACTTGACACCAACTTAATTGAGTTAAAGGCTCCAGCTGCACCCTTACCCTCAATTCTGCTCAACTACGACATGATATAATAGAGTTTCATTATGGAGAACACAGTGTGTGCGTGCACGTGCATGTCCGTGTTTGTTTTTTATTGCAGCTCCTCTGAGTATAAACCCATCTGGAGCAGACTACAGCTCGCTGGCCTGGTTTTGGTCTCAAGAGGAAAATGTTTGCAGTCATTATATTTGGCTCAGGAACCAAGAGACTAAAAGATTATGTTTTCACACATAGCGAATAAACACACTTAGCTCAGAGCTGAACAGATAATTGTCCAACATGCAGCTTCTCGGACAGTTAGAACAACTTTGACTGTCAAGGCAACACAAGGTCAGCGTTTCAAGGTCTCCGAGTAACTGAACCAAATGTTACCAATTTAGCCAAGGCACGAATCGGCTCTATAGTTCATCAGGATGCTGGCAGACCGAGCAGTAAATTTATCAAAGTAGTTATATAACCTGGATTAAACAATATTGGCCAGCCAGCAGCAAAGAGTCGAGCACACGTACACATATAGCCACATGCTAGCATGTCATTAGCATGGCATTAGCCCATAGCCAGAATAAACTGCTGGGGGGGGGGGAATACCATGAACACATTTGTAGTAACAACCTTAATCTTACATTTAAATCACCTTCATCAACATGGATATTTTGAAAAAGACAACAAAGACAAAGAGGCTAAAGCTAAAGCTATCCAGACCTATCCAGACTAAACCTATCCAGACTAAGCCTATCTAGAGCTCAGAGCCAGCCAGAAGTCCACGGCCTTGGTATGAGCAAAGGATCAAGGCAGTAATGATGAAAATTTTGGAAACGTATGAAAAAGAGAAAAGGGTAGATGTTCTATTGTATGAATTTATAAACATACTGGAGAATAACATAAGTGTCTAATTTATCTTGTTATATAAATCTGCTGCACCAACTTTTCTTTGGTAAGAGAGTGCAATCATTTTCAGTTAATTACTCTCCAGTAGCAGAGCCCTTTATTTTCAGCTGTTTAATCGAGAGAAGATCCTGTAACTTAGTGCAGTTTGGGGGAAGCTGTGAAGTTTAATCATTTATTTTTATTATGACCGTAATATTTAGCATAGAAGAGAAGTTGAGGTTTTTTACTCGATGCTGCCAGTTAGTGTAAGTTCTTAAAAAGAAAATCAGGATCTTCAAAAAACAATATCAGCTGGTCTTTAATTGGCCAGTGAAATTGCAATTGGTGCATCCTTAGTTTAGCTGCTTACAGGCCGCTTCCAAGACTGCGTTTCAATTGTTTTGTTGGTAGCTGTGATTGGTAGCTGGCCAATCACATTCTTGGTTACTGCTTCAGCCAAGGTGTAGACAGTGGATAAAAGGTTACTTATCCGTAAGATTTAATGTGATGTCGCCCCACCCTTTGCAGATATAACAGCTTCAATTCTTCTGGGAAGGCTTTAGGAACGTTTAGGAGTGTTTATGGGAATTTTTGACCATTCTTCCAGAAGCGCATTTGTGAGATCCGACAGGGATGTTGGACGCCTGGCTCACAGTCTCTGCTCTAATAGGTGTTTTATCGGGTTGAGGTCAGGACTCTGTGCAGGCGAGTCAACTTCTTCCACACCAAACTCGCCCATGTCTTTATGGACCTTGCTTTGTGCACTGGTGTGCAGTTGGAAGAGGAAGGGTCCATCCCCAAACTGTTTCAATAAAGTTGGGAGCATGAAATTATCCAAAATTATAAAGCATTAGAGTTCCTTTCACTGGACATCGCTTTGCACTTGTACACTTGACAAATGCAGCATGCTCACTATGCTTACTAGAATTATCACTCCACCATCTGATGTAACTGTGATCACTTTTGGCTTCAAAACAAACAAACAAACAAACAAACAAACAAAAAAGCTCACGGTAGCCAAAATGCTGATGTGCAGAAGCCAGTGGTCAACATCACGTAGCTACACATATACACTTCACACACTGACCGTCTCGTCTGACTCCAGGTTTGAATCACAGACTGTTTAAATGATGCCAGTCTAGAAAACTGTTACCAAACAATAGAAATGTATCTTTAATTATCCATTTATGATGTGTAGTAACTTGTTTTTATTTCTCTTCGCATTGGTCTTTGGCATCAGACTGAAGAACTGTTATGTAGTGGACTTGTATACACTGTTCTTTGTTTAGAAAGTCACAGAGGGATAAACATATGAAGAAGGAAGCCAGTTAATCCAAACACTGCGGTTTTTCTTACAGAGATGACATGATCCCGGTCGAACGCTCAGCACATCTTAATGAGGATCCAACTGGGTAAATAATTCAGTAGACTTTAACCTTAGGATCAATAGAGACCATGTTTGCTAATTATGGTTCGGGATGTAAAACTGTATCGCACTAATAAGTGATTTATCATTTAAAGGGGATGAAAACAGACTAAAGGGAGCCCAGCGGTTCAAAGTTTAATTCTTTAGGAAGCTAAATACGCAGCAGCGTGATGGAAAATTCAACATTAAAGGTCATTAAAGCATGAATCATTACTCGTTCAATTTAGACACGAGGCTGCTTCTCCTTCCCTTCTGATCATCCCTCGAGACGGATTATGAGTTTGAATTTGCCGTTGTTGGTTGTGTGAGCCGGAGACACAAAAATACACACAAAGCTCGTTCCCTGTGATGCATGGGAAAGTCAAGAGCAGGAAGTCACCAGGGAGCTCAGTGGGAACAGCAGAGACATCGCAACACAGCTGCTGAAAACGTGACTGCGCCGGGGAGTCTGTCCCCTGCACCCATCCATTTATTACAACACATTTCACAACACTGGGGGCACATTATTCCATAATCACCTTCAAGGAAAACAGACAATGTTCCCACTGAGGACTGAACCGCTGACCCAGAGTTTTATCTATGTAGCTACACTGACAACAGAAAAACAAAGGAAATTTATAGATAAAAAAAATAAAATGACAAAACATTTAGCATTTTTTGTATGTTTCAAATCAAATGTAGACAGCATTATGTTCAAATTACGCTTCATCAGTGAAATGTATGCGTAGTGGAAGGTTTAATGTGACTTACAATTATGCTTTTTAATAAATGATATGCAACAGCAGTAGATTTTCATCTTGCTGGGAACTAACTAGAGCAGAGAGCTCTCCATTTCACCATTTCCCCCAAAAACAAAACAAAAAATAAACTAAAAAAATATATAAATATAATTAGTTAACGCAAATTTGATTTTAAAAACCATAACAAGAACTTCTACAATTCATGGGTGGATCTTGGTGGATATTCTACACTGTAAAAGGTCACCTACTTTGCTCACCTGTCACTTAAACTAATTACTAATATTTTACTGTTAAAGTACAAAAACGTTACCTGCTGGTTCAAAGATATCATGACGCCGAGCACCACTGACTGCTGCGGCCCTCTTTTCAGCTGACTTATAGTTGTAAACAAGTGAGGTGGAAAACAAGCAGATGACATCTGTTTGCTTTCCATCACTTTGATGTGCAAAATGAGAGTTGGCATGTCAGCAGAGTAAACTGATATATAAACAATCGACTGAAGCAGCACCACATTCTGCACACGTGCAGCTGCTAGCCTGCAGTGTGATAAATGCCGAAAAGTACCACACTGCCCATGCAGTCGGTTAATTTTGTCTACTCTCTTCAGTAGTTTATGTTCTGTCCATTTTCTTTATGCTTTCTTTTGGTCTCTTCACTTTCCACTCATCACTCAACTCGTTGCAAGAAATGGCTTGTCCCTCCCTGAGGTCTCGTCCTGTTAAAAGGGAGGTCTTTCTCCCCACTCTCACCAAGTACAATCCCAAGAAGTGTTGTCTTGTCACTGGGTTAAGTTCTTTACCTCACAAAATAAAACACCTTGAGACGACTGTTATTGTGAGCTGTTGCTATATATCACTGTCAATCAATGTCTTGGTTCTTTTTTTCAAAGAAAACCTTTTTTAAAAGGAAGTAAACAAGCAATTTTAACAGGTGACCTCGAGGTGAACCCTTTAAAGTCTCCCAGGACGACCCAAACAAGGATCATGGGACACAACAGCCCATTCTGAGGGAAGACAGCTCTAACATTTCCTCTTCTCTGTGACAACATGGTGACTTAGCTGAATTACAAACAGCACTGGTGCTTTTTACCGGATCTATTTTAAAACAATTACCCCTCAGTCAGTCTGTTATTATCTGTTGAGCAGCCCTGTGGGCCCTTTTGACCCAGAGTTGTATTTATACACTCCACAAGGAAGGACACGAATACAATACAATAGAAGAGTTAAGCAGAACAGAATGACACTGTCCAGGCTTCTCTGGTTCCTCTCCTGCTGTAAAGGCGACACACTTCTGCAAGTCAGCAGCGTATGTAGGGCTTAGTTCTGACAGAGACTTAACAATAACGGAGAGATCAGTGTTGTGACCTCTGTACACTGTCACAAAGGACTGCCCCAATGAGAAAGAAGCAGAAAAGCCTCAGCCAGTCCTCGAGTTATGCGTTACAAAACGTACCACACAGTTTTCATTGTGATTCCTGAGCGGTCAATGTAGGAGGAACTGTTTGAAAAAGAGCCAGAGTATTTGCCATTGTAGCCTCTGCTGATAGCGCACCTCTACATAAAG
The DNA here is from genome assembly GCF_056152115.1 of Neolamprologus brichardi. Lineage (NCBI taxonomy): Eukaryota > Metazoa > Chordata > Actinopteri > Cichliformes > Cichlidae > Neolamprologus > Neolamprologus brichardi. The sequence continues at coordinate 31,231,807 of NC_142123.1, forward strand.
CTTTCAGAGACCTCCACAAGCCTCAACCCGCTGCCTGACCTTGTTCCACATGCTGGGGGACATTAGGGATCAACATGCCTCTAAATACAGTCTACACCTTGGCTGAAGCAGCTGAATGACGTGTTTTTTACCTTCAAACTAAAATATAGTTAAGGGAACAACTTCAGACTCACTGTGGAGCCAAACCTGGGAAAAACATTTTGAAGATTTGTTGTTTTTCAGAGTTCAAGGCCAAAGATTCAGAGTTTCAGTATTGTTTGTTTTTACTTTTCATCCATTTGTGCTTTGATAATTCAAAAAGCTCAATTAAAAGACACCAAATATAAAATGTATACAAAAATGGGATATAAACATCACCAGCACTTTATACAGACCTCACAAGAAAAATAACTGCACTCTGAAGACTTATATTTAACAACAGAGCTATAACAGAATGATACATATTTATGCTACAGTAGTGTTCAGCATGTTTGTGCTGCTGGTGATAAAACATGATCACACTGAGAAACTTTATTTATTAATTTTAAAGGGGGTAGTAGATGTTTATATTCCTAAAAAGGGTTATTTTATCCTGTTGCTAGGTGGTTGCTAGGGAACTTATAGCATCATACCATGTCCTGTATAATTAAACCTTTGTAGATAAAAATGAGATGCCACTGTGATTAAATTAAAATGATGGGATACTTTTATTAGGTGTTATAGATGCTTATATGCTAAAACCAGATTATTTCAGCTCTTTTGCTCGGTGATTGCTAGGCAACATAATGACATCATAATATCTGATATAGATATGAACCTTCAGCGTCCTGGTATGTACCTGTGTGTTACAGATTCTGTGTATTAAAGTAAGTAGTTTGTATTACTGCTCATTGTTAAATCTGATGGTACAGAATTGCGGGAGTCGGTGTGGCTCACCTGCTGCCTCTTGTGTCGTACTGTTTCATATTTTTGATGAAGTGAATCTTCTTGGTGTGCCGAGGTCTGGGAGAACCACCGGAGAGGTTACGAGTTCTGCAGAGAGAGCGAGACAGAAAAAAAACATGAATATTAATAAGGCCATTTGCTCTCAAATCTGTAAACAAGAAAGAGGTTGCCAGTAGACACAGTTTCCACTTAAAAGACACGCACACATACTCTCACAGAGTCACAGAATTAAGCCTAAAAATGCCTCAAGACGGAACGTTACCAAAGCTTCTTGAGCAAAACAAATATTTTTCCATCTTTAAAACTAATTAAAACACTCAGAATAAATATACAGCACAGGTTTAGGGGTCACTAAAATAAATAAATTCTTCTTACAGTTCACATCTCTGAGTTCTAAACACCTCCCGAGTTTGTGTGTCTGCCTGGTGAAGGTCAAGTTCTGAGCCAGGTTGTATCACCGTGCCGACCCTCGTGGATTAAAACAACAGATCTCGACATGAAAGCGGGCCAAGAAGCTCAGCGCCGTGACATCACAGCAGTTGCATAACATTACTGACATCAGCATTAGTCTCACACACGTACGGCACCTACACAAGCTGAAACTGCATGTTACACACCGCGGTCATTTACATCAACTCATGGTGAACATCATGAGACGATGCAGCACTTTCTCCACAATCATGCACATACATCTGCAAACACATACAGAAACTTCTTCAGTGAGGGTTGCTGCTCATCTTACATGTAAGAAGAAACAAGGAAAAGTCCCATATTTCATTTATACTCGGAAGACCAGCATGCAGTGCTGCAGTCAGATCAGGTCACACAATGCTTTGAACTGAGCCAATAAACTGGCCACAAATAGAAACTCACATTTATAATGCTCTTGCTATTATTGGTTGGTGATGAATATTTCTCCTATAACTCTACACTAGATCAGGATTATGCAACTGGATAAATACATCTGCCTCTCAAGTTGGTTTCTGTTCTTTTCTTCGGGGGGAGTTTGTTGTTTTTCCTTGTTATATTTTGCTGATTTAGCTTCTGTGTTCTTGAGAATTTAAAACTACTGCTGTGTCCAAAATCCTCCACTCATTCACAATAGATAACATCAAATATAATAAATACTTACCACAGTAAGTGCTAGTAAAATTAAACAGGTGGAGGATCAACTAATAATGTTTGTTTCTCAGAAGTTAAAACGGGCAGAAGTTTACCAAACTGGAAAAAAATATGCCTACATATTGTTTCAGAATAATGTTCTATAAAATAAAACATTGCATCTGCAGTGCATGTTTTCCAAAAACTTCCAGGAATCTGGAGAAATCTCTGTGCGCAAAAACAAAGCCAATAAAATCAACATTGGATGCCTGTGACTTTTGGGCTCTCGTGATTCTGTCACGCCTGTGCACGCCTCCCTCGGGAGCACTTTCAGAAATCACTGTGTCTCATCCACAAAATGCAGGTTAAATATCACATCTTTGGAAGAAGAGAAGATTGTATTAGTGCATTAGACAGCTTACACATCTGGAAAGGCACCATCAATGCTGAAAGGTATTTACAGATTTCAGAGCAACACATGCACCCATCCAGATGACTTCTTTTCAAGGAAGGAATTGTATCATTTTTAAACAGCATAGCTTTACAGAAGAGTCTGGCTGCTGAACTGGCTTGTCTGTAGTCCATCCATCCATCCATCCATTCTTTTCTGCTAAAACAATCCAGGGTCAGTGGCCCAGCTACAATAAAGCACGAGGCTGGGTACACCTCAGACAGGTTGCCGTCCTGCCGCAGGGACAACACATACAGACAGACAACCATTCACACACAGAATTGCCAATGAAATGAATGCCACTAAGTGCACGTCTTTGGATTGTAGGTGTGGACCCAGAGAAAGAGAAAACGCAAACATGGGAAGATCATGCAAACTCCACACAGAAAGGCCTCGGCCACATGGTGGATATGAAGCTTCTTGCAGTAAGAGGAGTTAGGAGACTGCACTGGCCTGTCTGTGGTCCAGACTAGGGCTGCTCAATTAATCGAATTTAATCACGATTACAATCTGGGCTTTCAACGATCATTAAAAATGACTGAGCCGATTATTAGCCCCTCCCTCGTGCTTTACTCTCACGCTGCTCCGTGTGACAAATCGAGCGCACCTCTCTGCATTTCGAACACGCGTCACAACAATTAAGAGGACCCGAGGGAAGCTCGGAAAGCTAAGCAGAAGTTATTTGGAGAGGAGAGTGACTGCCGTTGGTTGAAAAGAGAGGTAAAAAAAACTTCAGTGGTGTGGAAACATTATGGGTTCGTGGAGTCAGACGTGGATCAAGTAGACACAGTGTGTAAACTTTGCTACAGTGTCGTAGCTGCACCACAGAGCAACACTGCAAAGTTCACTAAACATAGATGTTTACATTTTTCATTTATTTTTTATATTGCAAACATTTGCACTGTTATCAGTATTTGCACACTATTTTATATTATTTTTTGACAATCTTTAAAGTCATTATTCAACACATTGTTATTGTTAAATAAATATCGTCAAATAAACAAGATCTTAATTTCAGTGAAAACAATCGTAATTATCATTTTTGCCATAATCGAGCAGCCCTAGTCCAGACCTTTTACCAACTGAAAACATGTGAAGCACCATGAAATTAAATATATAGCAAAGGAGACCCAGGACGGCCGAGCAGCCAAATTTTTAGCAACTGGTCTCCTCACGTTAAAGAGCAAATATTAGCACATATTATTCTAAAATGACACTGTTTCTCACTTTAAATATTTTATACATATGTTGTACTTTAAATAAAGATGATATTTATAAAATATGCAAACCATTGCATTCAGTTTGTATTTGCAACCAAAGCTGGTTTGTAAAAACAATTCATATCATGATGTGGCGCCGTACTTCCTATCGTTCGTCAGTTTTTACAATAGTTGGTTAGCGACTTTCCTAAACAGGTGATTTTATATGTTTTCTCCACCACGTAACAGTGTGCATGACTATAATCAGGAGTCATTGGTAGGAAACAGAAACCAACCTTACTGTGCATTTTATGAATGGCTTTTGTTTCATACATCAATCATTTTTATTTTGAGAAACAACATTACAAAAAGTCTGAAGAAAATTATAAACATGTTATAAACACATGCAGAAAAAACATATCCAATCTCTTCCTACAATATTAAAGCCATCATTCAATACAGTCCCTAACATTTGCGTGAAGGACAATCTAACATATTTTTAAGCAGAACATTTTATAAACACTCTCACAGGAACCAATGGAGATTTGATCTGCAAGCCCATAGAGAGATGGCTGTCTGCTGGGAAACATAACGCTTACACAACTATGAATTCACATGCATACATGAACACACACCCTCACACACACACACACACACACACCCTCACACACACACACACACACACACACACACCCAGCATCTGCTACTGTTTTTTTATGGTCGGCTTGCTGATCCCACACCACATGGAGTCTAAATCACTGTTATCACTGCTGCTCACTGTCTGACTCAGTAAGACATGACTGGGAGATGAGAGCTGCTGTGTGTGTGTTTGTGTGCATGTGTGCATGTGTGTTATGCAGTTATAACATCTGGGTTGTGACATCTGAATGTGAGGCTTTAAGAGGATTGTTGCCTTCTGCTGGTCAACAAATACGCGACCAAACACACAATTCACATATTGACAAAGGAATTTAAATTGATTCAAACTGCAACGTCTCACCTCCTAAATAATTTCTGGCCACATTTATTGGTCAAACACTTCATTAAAATGATATTATGATGGTGCAGCGGTGCTGTGATTCATTACATATTTATGTCCCTGAAAATCTATTAAATGTTTCACTCTTTTCCCATGAATCGTTTTTGACTGCCTGCCTGGTGCCACTTCAGAACCATGCGGGACTTCGTTTACAATATTTTGGTCACATCTGCAAGAGAGTTTTAATAATAAGCATCCTTCTTTTCTTTAACTTCATTGGCTCATTAATTAATTAGTTAGTTCTATGTCAGATCCACTGAGCTCAGTATCTTCCCCAACATGCTACTTCAACGTGCAGACTGAACTTGAACTCGGCACCGCCAACCTCAATCACATCACGTCACTAGCTGCACAGTACAGAAGTTCACAATTTCATTTAGCCTCATGGATCATTTTCCTCCTGTGGATATAAAAAAAAAAAAAAAAAGCCCTCTAAGCTGTCACGCCTCATTTATTATCAATCCCAAACATTCTATCTTTGGTAACCAAACTCACGTGATGGAATCTTCTCAGCATTCCATTTCCAAGGGAACCATCAGTGAGCGGCATACTGGAATGTTGTGGAATGTTTCCATTGTGTGGGAAGGGAAAGAGCCCACTGGATGAAGTTAATGGTAAGGAATATGACGAAGATGATGGCGCTCAGTTTTTAAGATAAAGACAAATAAAGACATATCTGCTTTTACAAGAGCAAACACTTGCTCTACTTAAGTGCCTTTGAGCAGGACACTACTCCACTTGGATTGCCCGTGGTTGTCATGGGGACAAGTTGATGTTTGGAACCAAAAGTAAAACAAAGATGACAAAGTTATCAAAGATGGAATGAAAGCCAGTCAAATACTCAGACAAGATCCAGGATTCTGGATAAAATGAGGATTTTCTTTTAGTCCTTCAGACAGAAGAAGGCCTTTTACGTTCCAATCCATCCCAAACAAGGGTAAATAAAAAAATATATATACATTTTTACATGATACATGAAATTTTATATAAAAGTATCAACGACGGTAGTCAAAACAGCATAACATCACTCTCCGTTTACGGTCCACAGTGCGTGCAATAACTAGAGCGACAGCTTCAGATGATGATTTAGTGTCTATACAGGGAGATAATTTAACAACTTTCAACAAAGCACAGCACTTTTGCCTTAATCGACTAGTTAAGAAGCTCAAACCAAGATGCAACTTTCTAAATAGTAAACATTAACAAATTACATGTTAGGACATGTGAAAATACTGTACATGTCCTGAAGAGTTACGATGTTAATCACTTTAGTTAACATTAAACTAAAGTGTTAAGCAGTCACAATCACAGCAGCTCACTGGGAAAGGATGAAAAACACCCTTTATTTACACATATACCTTATAAATGCTACTGCCTGAAAGCGCTAATAAAACTGTATTTTTTTTCTATATGGTCAGAAATATCATTATTAATATCATTACTGCAAATTTTCTTTATATTACCCATCCTTAAACCCACACAGAGCATTTTCAGTTATTGGGACATATCCAATATGGATAATCTCCTGATACATGTGAGAAAGGCCAACTTACCTGGACCTTTTTCTTCCAACATCATCTACAGATGAAAGTCATACAGAATATGTTCCAGTATGTTAAGTTAAATTAGCAAGAACAAGTAAAGAAAGCCCGTGCTACCTTTGGTACTCAGACTTTGACTTTATGACACTGACAAAAAAAGATCTGAGGTTTGTCGCCCAGCCCTTCTTACTAACGTGGGTGAATAATATGCAGCGCTGCAGTAATGACTGTAACTCATCTCATGAGTGGCAGCTACAAATAACAATTTGGCTTTAACAACCTGTTTGGATAGACCACAATCAGACACCCAAACACAATTATCATAAAATGCCTCAGCTGGAGTGTGACTGACATTTAACAGAATGGCTTTTTTGCACTGTCATGATAAACAGCCCTGTCAGTTATCTTGAAATTATTTTCTCAGCTTGGAGGGTTGAGCGAGGAAACGCCGTAGGAATAAACATCAACAATATCTGCAAAGAGAGAGATAGCTGACGCCACCACTCTCCCAGTCTAAATCTGTCAGCAGGCTCGTGATTACAACGCTCTGACCAGCAGCCCATTTTCATGAGAACCAGCCAGCTTCATCTGTCTGGGATGCTGTGGAAAATTCCCATTCTGTGGGAACGGAAAGATCCTTGCTGCTACTAAGGAAGATGATTGTTGGTGATCAGATAAAGACATACTGAGGGTACAACCACGCGAGCTGCTATTATCTTGTTTACCGCTGATATTGTTTTTCATAACTTCCTCCTTACAGAGGATGTTTAGCCAAAAGCAAACTCTAATGTCGTCTTGCGTTTATATTCAAATACAAATCAAGAATGTCAAAACTAATTTTACATCACGGACCACACTTTGATTTTAAGTGGTCTGAACTGGTGAAAATCCATTTTCCCTCAGTGTAAAGAAGTTTGACTGCATATTAAAGCTGTATCTCACTATAAGAAGAAGAGCAATTTCAACAGTATGTCTCAGTTTGTCTACATGATAAAGAAATGCTGCTGTAGCAAAAGAAGTCAGTCTCTGCACTTAAATCATAAGAAATAAATGCACAATCCTACAGAAAGTGTTCTGGGAACTCGTTGCACAAACTGCTACGTTTTTGTTAATTAATTTAGTATGAATGACTCTGGCAAAGTAGGACAAGATGTTAACTTTATGAAAATACAATTAAAAGTCCAAAAGTTATTACCACCACAATCACATTTTCCAAAGACATCCAGCGGGCCGGATTGGGTTGATTCTGGCCCCCAGGCCTTATTTGTGACACCCCTGCTTTACATCGATTTCTTTGCCAATTTGATATACCAGAACTTTTACAACTGATATTACGACATTAATGGAGGCCACAGTTTTAACTGATTATGATAGATACAGCGACACTATTCTGCAGAATAAGTAGAATAATAATAAACATATCTTCCTACTTTTAAGTGGTATTTTTTCTCCTTTAGTGATACAGATATAATGATGTAGGTTGTGTTGTAGATTATTGTTTGTACTGACTCATATTATTACTATGTCATGATTCCTGTGTGAAATGATCTACTGTGGGTGCATCCTGTTGTGATTTACTTGAAAGTTGGAAATGGACTGGTTTTAATGGTTATTCTACCCTACCAAGACATATTCATGCATTCATACACAGCTTTGTTTGATAGACGTTTTACCTGTCAGGCAGACATTCACACTCTGATGGTTACATTGGGGGAAATTTTGATTTCAAGGACATACGTACCTTTGGAGGGGGCAGTCAGCATACTCAAATGGCAGTTTGTGAAACAGTCACAGTCTCTATGTATTGATTTGTGGTTTTGGAAATTAATTTAAGCTTCTTTTCGTGTTCCTCGATACAAATTTCCCACTCCAAATTTCATGTCACTGAACGCGACTCTTTATCTGTCCCACATGAACAGTACTGATTCATGTCCACGTGCACAAAATGAACATTTTCTTATTTTGAAAAGCCAAAAACAGTCTGGATTTCAAGGTTGGGGGTTGATGGTTTTTCACTTATACCACATATTCCAGTTAACGATATTAATTAGATTTAGACATTCACACCGATTGGCTTCAGTTTATACAGCAGCTGCCATTTTTTAAGGCTCATAAGTACAACAGACACTAAATATATTGGTTTCAAAGTTGTGCTGATGTCACAGAAAAACATGACAATTTGTGACTTTGGTGATTATTACAATTATTACAAATTTTTCTGATACTGGCCTAAATTACAAGATGACCTGAGCCATAGCTACTCACTGCAGCTGTAAGAAAGGTGATTTAGGGTCATTTTATTGGGGGTTTGAACATTTGTTCCCAGGTTGTTCTCTATACTCACACTAAGCCAAACCAAACACTTTGTTGCTGCAGAGTACATTAATGAAAAACTATGACTTTACAAACAAAACCATTAAACTAAGTGAAACCTAAGTGACGATTCAAGTTAATAACATTTAGGTCGTAGTTTAAGTGCATTTTTTAGAAATAAAGCGACCTTCAGGAAACAGCGAGTGAGCAGCGAGCAGGTTCGGTTCTGCTCCTGTTTTTAGGAACCGTAGTGATGAGTTTGTCTGGGTCGGAGTCACTTTGTTTAGTTTGAGTCATGATCACCAGAGTCACACTAATAATAGCTCGAGTTGTTTTAGCCTAAAATAAACTGGTACAAGGCAGCTGGATATGATTATTGGATATTTTTACACTGCACTTTATTGGCCTGATCTCCACATCCATTTGTCTACCTCACTGAAACGTGTTTTCTCGTCTTCAGTCACTCGCTTTATTTTCACTGAATCCCCTTCTCACACACCCTGACACACAAAAGAAGCTTTTATTATTACTACTATTATTACTTGTGAAATGGGAATGTCTATTTTTGACTTACTGTCATATTTTAGTCAGTTGGTCTTTGCATTCTTTGGGTTGAGGATTGAACCTCCTCTAAGTATAGGCCATGTGGTGACAGGCTGTTTTCTGAAGGTGGCCGGTTTCACTATAATTTCTTTCTCACTTGGACTGCCATTATCATAGATCCTGTAGAAGCTCCTGCCATAGACTGATGGTTACACTTACACTCAAGTTATCATAAAAAAACAAACACTTCCTAACATTTAAGATACAGACACCAACATATCTCAGACAAGATACTGTCATAATAATTTAGTTATGGAGCTATTTGGAGGTCTCTTCATTTAAGTGCCTGGACAAAAACACTGACTAATATGCAGTTGAAGTTAAACTAAGCGCCGACACTCTTTTCCACATGCTTTCACCTCTTCCTCTCGCTGTGCGATGAGAGCTATCGAGTCCAGACAGATCCATTGAAAAGTCAGTCACAGCACAACAAAGGAGATGTCACGTTATCCATGAAGTCTGAAAAACAGCTATAATCTTCTCCTCTACGCCAGAGCTACTTTTAACTCCTCACTACTTTTCGTTGCCTTCATCTCTCTCAGTCCTTCATGTTGGTCCAAAAATATCTGCTTTCATTCTAATATTACACTTCAGTACATTTAAGAGTAACTTCATACACTCAAACACCAGGACACAATTAATTGGTGGCTGGATGAAAACTGAAAAATGACCTGTGCACTAACTGACACACTGCTGGTTTACCACATCAGTACATGCAATCAGGGCTAATAATCCACTTTTAATTAAGCTAATTAATTAGGAAGCAGGCCGTTTGGTTATGGAAAAAGAAATCATAATCACAATTAATTTCAATAAGTATGGTCATAATTTTCTAAAAAGATTAAATGTTAATGCCCTATCATTCTCATCTGTGATAGAGCTGCAAGATCATGTGCAAAAATCAATCACAATCAACTGGATTGATGTTTAACTATTATTTATCAGGATTATCCATCGATTTTAGTTCATTGGTTCATTTTATATGACATGAGACTCCTAGGCTATGTCCACACGTACCCGGGTATTTTTGAAAACGCACATTTTCCTCTGCGTTTGCGCCTTTCGTCCACACGTAAACGCCGTTTTCGGTCACTGAAAACGGAGATTTCTAAAAACTCCGGCCAGGGTGGATATTTTCTAAAATTCCGTTTTTGCATTTACGTGTAGACGAGAAAAACGGAGAAAATGCAGCGTCAAAGGTGTGCGCCTTTTTTGACGTCACAGTGTGCGCCACGTTATTGTTTCGGTGAAATGAATTTCTACAATACTGTTACTGTTAATTGTTCTCTCTGCAGTGTTTAAATGCTTACATATACACACACACTTACTGTCCCTCCACACATACGACTCGGTTCTGCTTCTATGCCCCAACTTTGTTTACTATTTCCCACCGAGGCTTCTAGACTTCTGATTGGCCAACATTTCTACACGGTTAGGAATATAGCGCCACCTGCTGCTTTGGCATGTTCCTAGCAGCGTTTTCCTTCATTTCTGCTTTTACGTGTGGACGGGATTATTTTTTAAAACGAAAACGGAAAATCTCAGTTTTCAAAAATACCCGTGTACGTGTGGACATAGCCCAAGTCTCTAAGTAAAAATGAAGAAACATGATAATAACTCCACACTGGTGTCAGACCACTAATTAGTATCAGCAGATACCCAAACCCAAGTACCAAGTATCAACTCGGGAGTGGGGAAGTTGTTCATGTTGGGAGCTAAAATTATAATTAAAATTACAAATCTAATTAGGTGCAGCCAACATTTGAACATTTGGCTTTGGACAAAGTCATAATTCCTCTCATGAGAAAAACAAGTTGTTAAAAAAAAGCAACACAGATAATAAGTCCCTACATCAACTATTATACAAAACCTGTAAGGCCTATTATCGTCCATTTCTCCCGTATGTCTCGCTCTGCACAGATGATTTTTGTTCATAGTTTCATGTTGGAAAAAACATATTTTTAAGTCTTATTTTAAATATGGACGCAGCAATACTGACCTTGTTAAAGTCATCTCATATCAGCCAGAAAGAACCAAACCACAAGCAGCTCATTACTCTGAGCCATCTGTTTGCATGTCTGCACATCTACTGCTAAATCAACACAATTAAAAAATACACAAACCAGAGAAGGATGTCATGATTGACCTCACTTAGAGTTGGGTCAGTTAACATAGTTAGGTTTAGGAAATCTGCATCTGTCGCTCTAATTCCATCCATTCTCTTCCGCTTATCCAATTGAGGGTCGCAGGTGGGGGTGGGGGGTTGGAGCCTATCCCAGCTGTCATAGGGCGAGAGGCAGGGTACACCCCAGACAGGTCGCAAGTCTGCCGCAGGGCTAACATTCGCAACCGCTCGCACTAACATTCACACCTATGGGCAATTTAGAATCATTAATCAGCCTGACCCTGCGGGAGGAAGTTGGAGTGCCCAGAGACAACCCACGCAAACACGGGAAGAACATGTGAAGTCCACACAGAAAGACCCTGATGGTGGAAGTGAACTTAGGACCTATGTGCTATGAGGCAACAGTCATTAATCATAATAATAATAATAATAATAATAATAATAATAATAATAATAATAATAATAATACCTGTCTCAGTCATTAATAATGATTTTTAAAATCATCATTAATTATTGGCATCATTACCTTCATAAGTTCACTGGTGGCGTTCAAAGATTCGCTTTGCTGCACATCAGTGTAACTGGTTTGAATAAGGCAGGAACTACAGACTAAAATAAGAACAGTCATGGAAAAAAAGAAAGGAAGTAAATGGCAAGTCAAATTCTAAACACTCTGCTCTCATACCATCACTTTGTCTTTACTTGTCTGCATGAGCGTGTGTGAATGCCTTAACGTGTCCCTCCCTCTCTGTGTCACACACACACACACACACACACACACACAGCATTACTTAAATGCTAAATCCTGAGCAAACATAGAAACTAATAAAAACACAAACCATAGATTAAATGTTGTTCTTAAATCTCCATCCTACACACAAACAGACACACACAGCAGTGTATAAGGACAGTGTCCACACTTCTGACACTGACTGACAGACAGCGGAGACCACACGGATTACACTGCATGGACGTCTGACTGAGCAACACACACACACACACACACACACACACACACACACACACACACACACACACACAAGACTACCCAGCAGGCCTGCTGCGCATCTTACGTCACCGGATTAACAAACGCCTTCTGCTTCGCCTTCAGCCTGATCCCCTGGGTCCAAAAACAAAAACTTCCATCATTTCTTATCATTCTTCTCTCACTCCTCTTCTTTTCTCAAAAAACCCAAAACGTAATATTTCTTGGTTGTCTTTTGGATTCCTAGAAAAATGTTTCCTGTCCTCTTGCTTCTTACAAATCTTTCAAAATCAAAGCTGTTTTTCGTTAAAGTGTTTAACAAATCTGTGGTTACGTTTCTCCCTGTGCAGCATGTCTGTGTCCAGACCAGACCAGGGTTGTGATGCTCATGTCAGGGATCAATAATGGTAAAAGATTATGGGAATAACCTTTTATAACCGTCAGTCAGTGTCAGTCATATCCAAATATGACTGACACATGCAGCACAGATGTCTCTGGGCACGCACAGGCGAGTTTCTACATGTAAGTTCATGCATGTGTGTTTGTGTAGCAGCTACAAGGAGCCACAATAATCATCACCAAACGAGAGAGAACAGGCGGAGGGTATTTCTGACTGCTGGATTGATTTTTAAATCCAAGCACGATCGTATCTGCGGAAATGCTCATTTATCCCTGTAACCTTGTTCCACCGCACATTTTTCCCTGTGAAAAACTGCTGTGAGTGAGAGGTGACCTGTGACGAGCACAACAACAATTATTATTTTTGTTGTTGTTATTGTCGTCCTTGTCATCGCTGTTGATGTTATTATTAAACTAAGAAGCTAATCACCCAATCCTTACACAGGCAGCTACAAAACAAAATAAACTAAGATTTTGGGCAGTCTGAAGACATGTTGGCTGACAGGTTTCTTACATATACACTGACCTAACTATTTGGCTATGTTTAGTACAAACATTCAGAACAATCACAGAAACAAAAATAAATGAATGAGAAAATAGAAAAATAAGTATCAGAGGTCCACTTTCAGAGACAAAACTAAGCTGAGGTTGTTTTGGTTTTTTTGTTTTGGATACTCTGACATTACTAACAAGGCTTTAACAGCATAAAGTAAACAGTAAAGCAGAAGCATGTGAGAGGAAACGACCCTTTATCAGCCTACTGAGGAGCCTAAACTGTTTCTAGAGAACAAAGTTCTGCAAACTGGATGTGACTGATAAGACTCGGTGGGTTTGTGGGAGATCTTTCCTCTAATCTAAGCATGAACGACACATTATTATTATTAGCAGAAGAATTTGTCCCCACATGTGGGCATGTGTGAGATTTCACTTTTACATTCTCTGCAAAACAAGTTATGTGTAACATATCACTTTGTTAAGAAAAGATTTAAAGTACTCTGAAGTAGCATGAGTGAGTCGTGGTAGGCTGATACAAATAAGAGTACATGGTTATATTTTTATGGTGCAGAGAGTGTAAAAAAATAAGAACCCAGATGCCAAGGGAGCATATTTCAATGTCAAAGTAAGTAATTTATGCAGCTACTGATTGGTGAGTGTGGTAAATAAGATGTCTTTGTCATTCTTCTACAAGAGAAGTCACCCACACAAACAGCTAATTCAAAATGCTTCCTCTAGAAAGCTAACTAGTCAGTACCACTAGCCTCACCTTGCCTAGTTCCTACCATCCAATCATGGGAATGTCGCTCTGGATCGTTTTTCCTCTGAAGTATTTCTAAAATTTCTGATCTGTGACTTCAGAGTTTGTACCAGAATCATCTGAACAGTCAGGCTGATGTGAAAGGAAAAACTTTTCTAATCGGCAGAAGATATAATTTAGCACAGTGTTAAAAGTTACTGTCATTTCCAGTGCTGGAGTAGTGTAGACCGAAGCGAGAAACTGTGTGTTTGTGTGTTGCGTGTGCTAAGGATGTGGATGGGAGTGGGGTTTCATTGGTGTGTGTGTGTGTGTGTGTGTGTGTGTGTGTGTGTGTGTGTGTGTGTGTGTGTCAAAGTCTGTACTAATCAGTTTTCCAGTTGAATCTGATAAGTTTACTCCTTCAAGCAACAAATTCTGCAACACTCTTGGTATGTGCAGACAGAGAGCGAGAGGCAGGGAAAATATCCAACACATCAGCTGCCTGAGTGCTGACTGATTCCACACAGATTTTGCTTTTACAGTACAAAACATATCTCCTTCACAGTAAGCACACAGGTACTGTAGTAGAGGTCGAAGCAACAACAGTTACTTTTGGGTAGTTTAAAGTTATTTTAGCATGAAAAGTGTTCAGTTTTGTTGATAAGGAGATTTTTCCTCTGAAACCACACTTAGTTCATATCTCAGTTTTCCTTGAAGGAGGTGAATAAAAATACTCAGTCTTTTGCACATTTCTATTGCACTGCTGTGTCTGCATCGTTCTGTCTGTCTGCTGTTGCACTGTCTTTGCAATTCTTGCACATTGCACTTCATGTAGTCCTGTGTAGATTGTCTGCTATATGTCATATGTAGCACCACGGTCTTGGAGAAACGTTGTCTCGCTTCACTGTGTAGTGTACCAGTGCACGTTTGGAACGACAAAGCCACTTGACTTGACTAAAAAAATAACAGTAAACAAACTCTATTAGTCTGAATCATTTCCAGCTAATTTACTACATGAACAGTCTTTAAACCTTACTGCTTTTACCACACTAACATGCAATAACCACATGTTAAGAGCCACATACAGGCATCACGAAACAGGAACATGACACCATGTATGTCTGGCAACATGCAAACAACCACAAAAAATATAGATGAGAAAAAAAACAAAAACAGGAAGATAAAGTGAAGAAAAAGAAACTCAAAACAATCAACTCCTAAAGAAAATGATACAGTTATCTTCCATTTGATCCCCATGTTGAATGTTGAAACGACTGCTGTGACTGTGCCTTTTATGGCCATTTAAAAGCTGTAAAGAATTAAATAAGGGTGTAACCGTCCAATATATTTGGATATCAGTCCAATCGTGACCCAAAAAGCCTGTTTGGATAACGATAATGGGCCGATGGATTCAATTAAATGTTATATTTTTCTGTCTTTACTCCACCACGCTTCAGCTGTAGCAGCCTGGAGGAAGCTAATAGCAAAGACTCAACAGTTTGGAGGTGTGTCTTATCTGCTGTTTGTTTAGAGTAGGTTTTCATTTAACCGCAAAGTTTGGACAAGTGAGCTGACATGACTAAATGCCTCACCCCCGCTTTCTCATTTTCATAATGTGTGGCCAAGCTAGGCAGCTTTTATTGTAGTCAGGGTAACATTAACGTTATCTCCTCTTTGTCTGTGCCTCATCAACCCACTTCCTTGAGTGGGTGCCCATAAATGGCAGCATTCAAATGTTCTCATGAGAACAAATGAAAAGTAGAATAAAGACCTTGATGTCTTCCACATAAAAGCAAGAACACCAACGCTGGTATCAAACTCGTACTCGGTATCGGGAGCAAACTAAAGCGAAGGAATCTGTACCAGTATCAGAAGAGAAACGTTTGATTGGTCCATTTTAAAGCCGCACTTATTTGGCGACTGTTGGGGTGTTCAGAGATTTAAGCGCCTCCTTTCAATTCTGAGGTCATAAAATGCACATTAACCATTCAAGGACTGTTGTTCCTGGTATTTTACATCATTAAAGTGATGCTGGATCTATGATGGTGTCTCACAGCCAGTAAAAGGTAATGATCTGGTTTAAAAGGATGCGATTAAATTAACACGAATGTCCTGCTAATTACACCCAGATCACAGCTTCTTCTGTAAAACAGCGCTTGTGTGAACACCACTTCACTCTTTCATCCGGTTCCACTGAGAAGATTAGTGTTGACCTTCAGTGGCTCTTCCTCTGCTTTATTCCAGTTTTCTCAGCCAGTAACTGCTTACAAACTCCTAGCAGTAAAAGAGTGTTTAATGAACACTGATGCAAAGATCCTAAAACATATCCATGCAAATGAGCTCAGCGAGTCTTTTCAGCCTGATGTCACAAGTGGAAAATCTCCATTTAAACAAGGAACCGCCCTCTTTAGTCAGTCTGAATTAGATGTCAGTGACTCCATGAAGTCATTCAGGGAACACCTGAACCTCCAGGGGAAGTTCAGCCAAAGAGGCCTGACTGAGCGGCTGCCTAATAGGTAGGTCAGGAGAGATTTAGTGTTTCTCCTGGCACAAAAACTGATCTGCTGCATCAGTCTCTGAGGAAAAAAGAAAAAAGAAAACTAAAAGTCTTCAGGTGTTTTTTGCTAAGGCTAAAAAACACTGCATTTGGCACAAACATGTTTTTTCTTAATGTTAGACCTACACTGTGCACTAAAAGAAAAAGACATTTAGGGCAAATGTAAGACTGTGCATTTTAATGGCTTAGAATAGATCAGGATGCCTCCTTGATCAATTCAATTCAATTTTATTTATATAGCGCCAAATCACAACAAAAGTCGCCTCAAGGCGCTTCATAGATACAGAGAAAAACCCAACAATCATATGACCCCCTACGAGCAAGCACTTTGGCGACAGTGGGAAGGAAAAACTCCCTTTTAACAGGAAGAAACCTCCGGCAGAACCAGGCTCAGGGAGGGGCGGGGCCATCTGCAGATCAGATGCCCAAACAACTTCATCTCCTCCACCGAGCTCGCTCCGCATGTTTGAGTTCTTCTCTCGAAGGTTACAGAGGAAACTCATGTCAGCTGCTTGCATCCACAGCCTTGTTCTGTCAGTCACGACCCAGAGTTCACGACCATAGGTGAGGGTTAAAATGTAGGTCAACTCAAACCCGAGCTTTGCTTTCCGGCTCAGCTCTCTCTTCACCACAACAGTCCTTCAATACTTTAATCGAATTCAAGTCAGAAAGTAGGAGAATGAAGCCGAGTGTGTCTCAGCTTGCGACTGACAATTCAGCAAGCCACAAACATGCAGCATTTATGGACTTCTCAGTCAAATCTGGCCCTTGCTCTGCTGTCACACAGCTGGATGGAAACAACTCAGCTTGAAGCTTCAAAATGGGACTAACCAAGTATGATGTCGGCGGTGGCTGTACTTAAAAACAGACTCAGCGCAGGAGTAACAATCAGATATAAGCATTGACATTTGCCCACAGCACATATAGATATGCAGGGTATTCCCCTCTATATTTAGCTGAGGCGATAAGGCACACAGACATCAACATATCTCCAAAAGTTGATTCTGTTCATCTGGACGTAGCGTTTTCTGGGAGAAACGTTTCGTCACTCATCCAGGTGACTTCTTCAGTCTCAGCTGACTGCAGGTTTCCCCAATCTTATAAACAGTACATTTGAAAGACATCAACATATTTCCTTTGGATTGATTTTTTTGCAGAGCTCCTACAAGTATCACTATTAAATTCTCATATCTATGAATTGAGGACAGCCAAGATCCTGTTAAGTAACCTAGAAAAGCAGCGTGCACTGATGAGACTGCTCACAGGTGTGATTAATCCTGCAAAGTTCACACACAGGCTGATTACTGTCAACACGGCTTGACTCAACTTAATTAGTAGCTGTCTGCAAAGCAAACCCTGATCAGCAGGTACAAGAAGACTGAAAAAGACAAGACCTTGTGACCTCGACCTTGAGATCAGGGAGGGGTGGCGACAATATCATCAGACTATTACAGCTGAGGGGTGAAAAGTTTAAGGACAGTTGAGTTTAAGGATTTGGTAGCAACTCCTCATCAGTGCAACATCAACTTAATAGACACAAATGTGTAAGGTGTATCCTGTTTTTTTTTTTAATTATGAGTCTGCTGTAGAAGTACAACACTGAATTGGTGGAGTACTTTTGAATCTTGTGGAAAAATGCAGAAGAAAATCATAACCCCTCAGCTGTAAGTGACAAAAGCATCTTTCCATGCAAAATGAGCCAATAGGTAAAAGGTGAAACATAAAAGTCTTTGCACTTGTTATCATGTAGATCTGCTATCAAAGTAAATGATTAGAAACCAAATCCAGGGTGATATGTCTTTAAAAGTAAATACGTAATATTAGGTCCATTTCATGCCACTGATTTAATAATAACCTACTTTTTTTGACATTAGGCAACACTGAGATCAGGAAAAATGGTTGAGGTCATGTCCAAATATCACGCAGTGTGCTGATAATATAATTACTGTGACAGGCCTTTAGATACACAAACGCATGCACCCACACAACATAACTGACACCCAGCCAAACTCGCACAGACAGGATACTCCAGCCCCCTACGAAAAAGCACCATCACCTCGTTTTTAATGCTCCTCAGCAGCACAAAATTCTTGGTAGGCTGACACGCTCACTTTAAATTACCAACAAAAACCCTTTGGTGACTTTGTTCAGTCGGTGCTCTGTAAGGCTCTGCTCCTTTTTCCTCCTTCAGACAGAGAAATTCTTCCAGGACAGCTGGAGAGCGATATAAAGAAATGTAAAACCTAAGGTTTAGATTAGAGCTCGGTTAAATTTAAGCATGAATTAGATTATATCATTACGTGCTTTACACCCTTTCAGGCTGTGTCCTAATAACTGTTGTTTTGGCTTAGTTCAGCTGAAACATCACACTGTCCTAAATTCCAAAAAAAGAAGCAATAAAACTGTAAAAAAAAAAGTCCTTTATGCCTTCTGAACTGAATTATCTTCTTTCATTTTTGAGCTCAAACATAAAATCATTATGTAATATAATCAAAACTAAGAAGCTGGATATCAGCTGAACTGTTTTTGTGCTCTGTTGTGCAGTAAATGCATTATTCAACAAATGATTGATGCATCCAATTTCAAAATATCACATACATGCATTTATTCATGCATCTGTCAGTCATAAAAGAGCAACCAGCATTTTCATAATACTGCAAAATTACAGCTACAAGAACAGAGAATGTCCACGAGGAGAGCATCGAGTAGGGTTGACTGATCTGATCCATAATTACATGGATCGAAACCACAATACGTTCACACACTGGATGCAGTTCACATCCTGATTTTGCCATTTATGTCGTAAACAGAAACCAGCATGGTGCTGATTTCTGATCAGAAATTTCACAATCGACTCAGAGTGAAAACAATGCAAGACGGGCCCTTTAGGCTGAAAAGACACGGTTTGTATCCAGAAACTAGAAGAATATACAAACATTCAGACCAGAACAGGAACACCTGCTGAACCAGAAACAAGCAGACCACAAGCACTAAAAAGCACGTCTCCAATTGTGTCGATTTATTGCACCGCAACTGAGTAAGTGCCAAAAACGTAAAAGCCTGATATAATGAGTAAAACTGGAGCTGTGTGAGTGCTAATTATTAATGCAAAACTAACCATGTGTGACATCATTTTAACAGATTCAGATTTGAGATACAGACAATGAAGTGTAATTCTGCCCTAAAGGGCCATCGTATGATCTCAAGCTATTGCCCACTGCTGACCCGATGTTAATTTTTTTCTGTGCATTTTATTTCCCCCCAGAAACCCTTCGTTTCCACATAAAATACATATATTGCATGTATTACACATCACAAAGCAACCACTACATATATAGACATCATAAACCGGTTCTGTTTGTGTTTGTTATGCGCCATTTCCTGACCAAAAACAGGCAAACGGCTTTGATATAACAACTGCACTGTGATAAACTGCATACTACCAAGCACAGTGGGAGTATAACAAACCTTTCCACTTACTTGCAATGGAGACACCGGCAAAACGGAGGGAAAAGCAACAGTGACAGGCAGTCACATGAAATTAGCTGTGGGAGCCGACAGTTTGAGAAAAGCAAAAGTGCAAGTGAGTGCACTGCCAGATAACTGCACTTTGCTGCAACCAGCCT
This sequence comes from Neolamprologus brichardi, assembly GCF_056152115.1. Taxonomy (NCBI): domain Eukaryota; kingdom Metazoa; phylum Chordata; class Actinopteri; order Cichliformes; family Cichlidae; genus Neolamprologus; species Neolamprologus brichardi. Next base: position 31,251,904 of record NC_142123.1, read on the forward strand.
ATCTGCAAACATTACAATAAGCACCTCCAAGTCTAAGGTCACGGCTCTTAAGCAGAAAAGTGTGTTTACGAAGAATCTCCGGGCCGCCGTTCACAAGCAGAGGACAGGGAAAAGTGACTGCAGCAGCGTCTGCAGAGATGTGGATGTATCACCATTGTGTTTTGGTGAAGAGAGAGCTGAGTGGGAAGGTGAAGCTGTTGTTTTACTGGTTAACACAAAACAGGTGCCGATTCTCCACATTGAAGGAAGGTGTTTTCAGAATCTCACAAAGATGCTTCCTGGACACCTCCTAGGTCGGCTCTTTCAGGTATGTCCAAAAATCACTTATTTTGAAATATGGCCTGTGCATATGCATCATGTGTGAAAGATATGGATCAAACCATGAGCAAGCAGTGATACACAGCCCCACCAACCATGCATGAAAGCCTGTTAAAACTAGTCTTCGATATCATGCACACATGACTGGAAACCTACTGTCAGAAAGAAAGAAAGATGCTTAAGTTCCTCCAGATATCAAATATCAAAAAGCTCCTTGAACAGAGTGAAGGTGTATCAAAACAGCAGCAGTGAAAGTGTGTTAGCTAACAGCTAAGTGTCCTTACTCTGTAACAGAGTGTCAGTTTCACAGTTTGTTCACTCAGCAGGCAAATGAAGTGGTTGGCTAGCTGGTTAGCTGGCTGGCAGCACTTCACACACACTGAACCTCAAGGCTAAACAGAGTGTGACTGATGGTCATGTCTGATGACAACTTCATCACACCAGGAAGAGTCTAGGTGAGAAGAACCGTGTGTTTAAAACCAGGCCCAGTAACCAACCAACACAGGAAACTCAACATTTGTTATGTGTTCAGCTCTTTGAGCCCCAAATCTGCAGAACAGTTTCCCTCCTAAACCAGCGAGTGGATTATTGGTGGGAATCGGATCAAAGTTTAATGACTTACATGGGGAACTGGGCTCCTGCTGCAGCGAGCGAGTGAGCAGCACTGCAGCCCGAGTGTAGAAAGTGTTTCAGCATTAATAAATGATTACTGCACTAATTTAAAGACATGGTTACAGTAACAAGCTAAGTGCTTTGTTGCACTGTTAGGGGGCACTGTTCTACGAATACAGCTAAAGGTTGCAGACGAAAGCAAAGAAAGGCCTCAAAGAGAGCTTGAAAATATGAGACATAAAATAAAAATTGGATTTGTGGCACTAATTATGAAAACATCACTTGTTTCTTAATACAATATTTATTATCTGATAAACACTTCAAACTATCTTTCTATCCTCCTGTCCTTGGTTTTATTTGATCCTTTGTTTACTTCCTCACACTTCATGACCATCAAAAATGATAATAATGTGGTCAAATCAAATCACATGAAGTTTATCCTCACATCGCACACTCTTGGCATCACAGACCAATATTAGGTGTGTAAATTTTACTCATTAATATTACTGGCAGCCCACTTGCTGGGAAAAATAATAAAACACTGTAAGTGCATCATCACAGTAAATTAGTCAAATCCTCACACAACAGGAGCTGCAGCTGAAGGCTGGTGCAGCGGTCTGACTGATGAGCTGTTATCTGCTGGTAATTTCCCAGCCTGTTGTTAGGTGTAAATAGGTTAAGCGGTGTTTATCGCTGCATGGCTGGCATTCTCTGGGTCTGAAGCGCTGCCAACATGATGACGATGCTGATCTATCCATCAGCACTCACGCAGGATCAGCGTGTATGAACCGCTGCCAGGTGAGAATGCATCATAAACACACAAACTCCCTGTCACTCAAGAAAAAACTAAATAACTAAATAAAAAACACACACAGGCTTTATGTTAAGAAATTCATCTCTCACTTTCATTGCTGCTGCTGCATCTTTCTTTTTATCCAGCTCATTTCCATCTGTTTTTGTAGGTATGTCTGAATTTCCCCCTCTTTCAGGAAGAGAAACATAAGTAGAGCAGTAAACACCTCACTGAAACCGACTGGGGGTTACTGTGGTACAGAAGGCAGCTCGTCTTCGGCGTGTCTGTTGGTGGTTTTAACCGTTTCTGGGTTCATATCCTGCCTACAAAGCCGCTGGCTTCTACAGCTGGCTACCACAGTCATCAGAGTCGACTAAAACGAGCCAGGGTTGAAAAATAAAAGCCAAGTGAAAAATAAAAAAATACACATTTAAAATTAAAACTCTAAAAAGAAATAAAAACCAACTAATAAAACAAAATAAAAAGAGTACATTACCAGTCAAAGATTTTGGAACACCCCAATTTTTCCAGTTTTTATTGAAAATTATGCAGTTTAATGTGTCATTGCACTCTGAAAAAAACATAACACAAATAAGCAATTGGAGTTAAAAAAGGACTCATGGAATCAATTTATAGACCAAAATATATTCTACACCTTTGACACATCAAAGTAGTCAAATGTGTCTACTTTGATGTGTCACCTTTGGCAGATATAACAGCTTCCAGCTTACTGGTGGTGGTCGGGGGGCCTGGTGGTGCCGGTGTCCGGCAGCCTCGGCTCTGTCAATGTAGCTTGCCATTACCTGAATGACTGAATGCAGTGTAAAGGGCTTTGGGGTCCTTAGGGACTAAGTAAAGCGCTATACAAATACAGGCCATTTAACATTTATCTTGCTGTAGCATGAACCCCTGACCAACCGGGCACATTTTTATTCAGGGTGTCTCTCACTCTGTGCAAGTCACCGACCCTGGATCCAGCAAAACAGCCCCACACCATCACACTTGAAAGTTGATGCCACACACTGTGGAAGCATCCTTTCGCCTACTCGATGGCGTACAAAGAGCCTGTGTGATGAACCAAAGATTTCAAACTTTCATTCATCAGTCCATAATACCTCCTTCCAGTCTTCAGTAGTCCAGTGATGGTGTTTCATTACCCAGCCAAGCCTCTTTGTCTTATTCTGACGTCTTAGCAATGGCTTTCTTGCTGCAACTCATCCTGTCAAACCTGCAGCTCAAAGTCTTCTCTTCACAGTTGAAACTGAGACTTGCTTACTACGACCACTATTAAGCTGTGCTTGAAGCTTTTGTCCTGTGAGCTACCCAGCTTTGGGTCTGCCAGACCTCTTCCTGTCAGCGTTTGCCCCAGTTTCTGAGCGCCTTTTGATGGTGAAGGAAACTGTACTCACTAACACTTTCTCGGCAATTTCTCTGTAGGAAAGACCTACATTCTTAAGTGTTATGATGGTCTGCCTCTCTTCAATGACTAACTGCCTTCTTCTCTCAATTTTTGTAGCAACACACTTCTTTCTGCAGTTTACAACACTGTTCAACTAATTCTCATGAGGGTATGGTAACACAGTGTGTACCAACACTGCTTTTATGCAGACAGAGAGAGTTGGAAGTCCAGAAATGAGGAATTAGTAGCGCGATCCACCTCCATTGGTACAGCTTTAAAGTGTTAACCCATTTCGTAGTTCCTGAAAAAGGCCTTTTTGTATAATTCTGAAATGTACATTATTTTTCAGTTTTCACCTTTTTTAACCTCTGGCATTTCACAGCTTATCGTTTCAAGGTATTCATTGGACTTGAATGACTTGAATTGCAATAAATAACTAGAAAATTGGGATGTTCTAAGACCTTTGACCGGTAGTGTATAAAGGACATTACTTTAGCTTTAGGCTTTGCTAATAGAGTAAAATTTGCCAACACATGAAGAAAATTGTTGGTAATTACGCTTTAGCGCGTTACACAATGCAGGTCCTCTTGAAGCTAACCACAGACCCTCTTCATTCTTTTCAAGTAGATCAACTTGAAACATGCATGAGGAAAGTGCACTTATTTGGTTTGATTTTATCATAAATAAACTTTCTCAATGCAAGTAATTTATCTTCTACAGTTTGTTCACCTATGTTGTACCACAAGGTTCAGTCTTAGGTCGTATTTGATTCACTACACCCAAAAGAAGCACTCAAGACAAACCTTCGTCAAAGCAGCGCACTCTTAGTACACGATTTAATTTTAAGGAAATAGTTTTGTACTTTGTATACATTCATTTTGTTTTTGTTGTTCTTTTTAAAATGTACTTTAAGAAGTTTATTGTGCAGTAAAAAATAAGGGCAAAGTTTAGGCTATTTTTATTTGGCCTGTTTTCCAAAAAATAATTATTCAGATACATTATACATAGGGGCGGGTTTTGATTATTGATTAAAATCGATTCTAGCTTGGATAACGTGATATTGATTCATTAAAATCTTGAATCGATTTTTAAATATACATTTATTTTGCCTTCAGATTAAACCTCACAAAATGTCAACAACCACCAAACAGCTAAAACAGTAAATGAGAGCAGGAACACGGATTCTGCACAAAGACGTAAACACAAGGCGCGGACCCGCCGACGGATCAGAATCAGTGAGATGTCGCCTTTCTAACCCGACGGCACGGACACGGTCGGGGCTGAAAGCTGACAGCTCGCTGATTCTGATCCGTCTGCAGGTCCGTGCTTTGTGTTTACGTATTTTTTGCGCTGATTCTGAAGCTGCAGGTTTTATCTCTCTCTGATGTGAATTCCCTCTGACTTTTGCTGTTTTGCTTCCACCACGATAAAAATCACACTTCATGCAGAGCTCTCTCTCTCTCTCTCTCTCTCTCTCTCTGTGTACTTCAAGGACAGTTTCCCGTCTAAAAATCTGTTTTCTGCATTATTCGCTTGCTTATTACGCACAAGTCTACCGTTGTTTACAGCACTGTCGGACGCTGTTTTTCCTTTTACTTACTTCCGACAAGAAAGCCTCATTTCTGCCGTTCAATAGGCTGAACAAATTTAAACTTATGTAAATTATGCAAAATTGCAAAACGCTCAGCTGTGTCTCTAATAAAACCTCTGTAACTCTTCTCTGCTTCACTTCAGCAGCATCAGGTAATGTTCATGAGGTGATTCATGTTTTTCTTTCGTTTTTGATCAACTGCAGAATATTTGTATAAAATCTCAGGCCAGGAAAACCTTCATGTTTTTCTGTGTTTTATCCTCAGTTAAGTTGACACAAAGACATCTGCTGTGATGCTCACACCTTGAATAAAGTCTCACAAGTGTCAGCTTTCTTTTTATAGACAAAAAAATATGGAAAATTACTGATGCGTGATCTGAATTATAATATTTCTGACTGTCTGAGGCAAAATTTTACCGATTCGAATAGAATCGAATCAAATCGTGGATCGAATCGATTCTAGAAATCAGTGACGATACCCAGCCCTAATTATACAAGTATTCAAATTGTTAGTTGATAACCATCTAAATACATGTAACTGTAGTGTACATAACAATGTCATGATAAAATTATTCAACTAGACTCAAAACGAATCCGGTGCCAACATGTTCTTGTCAGTCTTAAAACTTATTGTCACTTTAAACAGCTACAGTATCATTATCATCATCACTTTGACCTTCAGAGAAATTTTATTCTTGAAGTTGAGGTCAGAGGTCAAATGTGACATGATGTTGTAAATCTTTATTTTCAACATTCAGAAAGTACTGTATAAACACCACAAGTGTAAGAATGATAGTTTCTAAGTTATAAAGCTTCCTGTCCATTTTCTGCCAGTTCAAGCTGATTTTGAAGACAAATATTAAAGGACTGCTGATATGGCCCCACTCTGCACCTCTACAAAGTTTTATCAGAATTCAATCAATACTTTTTGAGCCGTGTTTACAGACTGAAAAACATACAAACCCTACCAAAAACATAACCTTCTCAAGGGAGGAAAAAAAACAGATAAACCTGCCCATAAAACCTGGTGAACAACACATAAACAACGACGATCGTGAGAATAAAAACAGCACTTTTACACTAAGACCTCGAGGCTTGATTATAACGCCTTGAACAGGTTACTCTCACAACTTTGATTAGTTCAGAACGCAGCAGTACAGCTTTTTCCTGGTTTTAGCAAACATCACATCACTCAAGTCTTGGCTTCCTGCACATTTTAGAATTGATTTTAAGATTTTGCCCTTCCCATTTAAACCACAGATCTGGGTCTAGGCCCAGGCTACACTGCAGTGCAACCCTTACAGCTCCAAAGTCCAGACTTAAATCTAAAGGTGACCATGCTTTTTTCATCAGGACCCTTTGGCCTTTTAACTAACTGCCTGGGGAGATAAGGGTCAGGAAGTCAGTAACCTTCTTTAAATCGCTTCTTAAAACACATAGGTCTTTTTTAGGTATAGGTTTTATTTTATAGGTTATCAACTTTCAATTTGTTTTGTTTATTATCTGTGTTGCAGGCTCTTGGGTACCCTAACTGGGATGTCTGAGTCAAGAGTTTGTTACACCTATGTTGGAATAGTTAAAAAGACAAAACCTTACACTGTTACTCCGGTAACTAACTGAAACTAAATTAGACAGAAACCAAAAATAGGAAACAAAATAAGAACAAAAGCTCGTTTTTAAATGCCAGCTGTTTCCCACGCAATGCAACCTGGTTAAAGACATAAACAACACTGTTACCACATGTTTTGTTTCTTCTAGGAAAGGATATTACGCCACTAATTAAAAAAAAAATGCAAGCGTGAGTCTGATGTCATTAAATGCAGGTGGTATTGGGTTTTCAGTAGTTTGCGTCCCAAATTCAACTGCTATGAGTCCTGTGCTACACAAGCTCTTGCTCTGAGTTCACTGTTACCTCCAGGCAGCAACACTAACCGTGAATTTGTTGCATCGTGACCGCTGACACGTCCTTAAACGTCCTTAAATGTCTGAGGAGTGAGTGGATCGGAGCGAAAGTAGCTGAACTCACACATTAACTCTGGGATCACCAGCTCGCATTCAGCATGACATGTCGGTGCCTCAGTTTGTGAAAAAGAAAGACTGTTTCGAGTCAAAGTCAAACTAAACTACTCCGGCTACAGTCTACCTGCCGAGCTGGTCTCCCTGTTAACTTTCAGGTGTTGTTTAAAGGGGAATACCGACGACAAACATGCAAATTCAAGCTTGAAAGCCAGGCTCAGATGGCACCGCTCACCCGATTAGAGAACAGAAACGCCGCCGTATATATCTCACCTTTGTCGCGGCTCTGAGGACACCGAGTTACAGCTTTGAACCGACAGCAAAGTGGACGACTTCCGCGGTCCCACCGGCGACGGCAGCAGGCTGGTGTTGGAAGGGGACGCCGAGAGCAGGTTACTGTTCTCGGAGGAAGGAAACGAGCCTCTGCGACACTCCAGCAACACCTCGGTGCTCCCCACATCGTTGAAGCCCGTGTCCGACGGCAGGACGAGAATAGGCGGCACGGTGGTGAGTCCCGTTCTCGGTGCCGCGGAAAGAGTGACTGTCCCGCTGCTTACGGAAGCTGGTACATTAGAGAATGTCCCGTAGCTACTACTGTTGCCGGTATCCGGACACAAACCGGCTGCAGCCCCCGCCGCAGAGCTGGAGTCTGCTCCCTCCGAGTCGTTGTGTTTGTGGTGGCGGGTTCCTTGATTTTCAGCGGAATTACTCTGGACTGGCCGGCCGTCCAGGGAAATGTTACTGAGAAACAAAAGAGCCGCTTGTCTCCGTCGAGAGTTCTCACGGTTCCTCCGGCTATGTTCTCTGTTAGCATGCGGTTTTTTGCCACTAACGGTGGCGGTAGTGACAGCGGTGTGCTGGCTGCAGGCAGCCGCCGCCATCGTCTCTGTCTCGGCCCCACTGAGGAAGTCAACTGAAGGATCAGCTAGAAACCTGCTACTGTCAAATCCCTTTTACCCGGCGCCAGACCGCTTTACGCCCTCCTGTGCTCTCATTGGTCCAGCTGGGGGAATACGTAATGACGTTTTGAGGCACGCTGTAAACAACAACATACTGTTGGTTAATAATGTGACTGTACTGGCCATAAAAGGCTTGATGTACAACTGTAAAACAACAATAATAACAATAGAAATTGCATTTTTTGAGACATTAGCTCTACATGCTGGGTTTAAAAAGTTCCAAAAGTAATTACGTTACTTCTTAAGGTCTGTTTGCAATGATCAAATATTTATTTTAGACTAATTAATCTACATTAATTAATTGTAAATTCTGCTTTGTTCATGTTAAATAACCTATAAAATAAAAATACATCCGTAACCCTTGTTACAATCCAAAGAAACCCAACAAATATTTGTACAATTAAAAGCAGGATGTTGTTTTAATTTCCTGAATTTAATTTCTCCCCTCTCTTTTTTGTCCTTGCTCCTTTTCTTTTAGGTAACATCAATATTTCCTGCACCATCCATGTAATTCTTCTACACATCACTGCACAGTATGAGGGCTGCTGAGGCACTAACTGAGCTGTCAATGCAGCGTTGCCTGACTGCAGCTTTGATTGGCTGTTGGCACTTTGTTATGAAACCTCAGTGGATTTTCTTTGCACTGATCCCTGCAGTGACACCACCACTGGGCTAAGTGAACTTGGTCGGTGTGGCAGGACAACCACACTGTGAAGCATGACTGGTACCCTGCTAAATATAACCTGTAGGGCACAGGACACTGTAATCCTCGCAGGCTTGGAGTTTGTCATCGTACACTAACCCTCCTGATCCCCTACATCTGCAGAGCAACCGATGAACTGCAACCGACCTTCCAGCTGAGTTAGAACAATAACAGGATGGAGATCCAAAGCTGATGTCATTTTAACTCAGCTCCATTTCGCTGGAAATTCTTGTTGCAATTGCTTGATGTCATGTTATATACAAAAACAATTATTCGAAACTCTAAAGCTTCACATTAGGGCTTGTAAAAAAGCCAAAATATGCTGTAAGTTTGTTTATGATAGGGCGTGCACCAAACTGCAGTGTACAGTGTTGTTTTTTCAGTCTCTCCTTTAAAGTGTTCTTTCTATTCTTATGTGTCTGCACAAACAGGTGACACATTAAAGAACTAATATACGGGGTTTTAATGTGTGCCACGAGTGCTTCAGTGGGTCTTGGAATTGATTCTCTTTGCATTCTTAGGACTAATGGAAATAAAACAATGTAAAAGTCGAGATGCTGGTGGTGAGTTTTGTGTAATATGTTCAAAATCTTCCTTAGGTCTTCAGCTGAGTTGAGATATGATTACAGTGAAGGCCTTAGCAGACAATTCACATCCTTTTCTTTCTTGTCAACCTATTCTGTGATGGCTCCTTCCATATAGATCGAGACACTGTTATCCTGGAATGGACCACATCAGGAGAGAGATCTTTCATCATAAAGGTGAACAGTTTTGCATTGATTTACAGAGTACCTTCCTTCTAAGGGACAAGTGGCTCAAAATTATACAGCACAACTCCTTCAGCAGCAAACTAGAGCCACCAGATCACCTTCCTGCATTTTTAAAGTAACATATAAAATAAATATGAACCTTTTTAAGCTACATTTTATTTTCATCCATACAGCAATTTAAGATAAATTATTATTATTATAACATTTTCTCAGATTTGTAGATGTATATACGTTTGAAGGTCTTTTGAAGCCGTTCATAAACAACTGCAGATCGTCAGTTTCAACAAGTACACAAAATACAACATATTCAGATGTGTCACAGATTTGCAGAGGTCTGAAAGAAGACATAAACTGTCACCATCAGATGAGTGAAAACTGGTTAGAGGTAACCCAGATTTTCAGCTACCCGCATGGACAAGCCAAATGTTCTCTGGAGGAAGATTTTATGGTCAGATGAGACAAATATGGAAATATTTGGCCACAATGACACGAGGGATGTTTAGAGGAGTCAGGGTGAGACTTTCAAACCTCAGAACACTCTACCAGATGTCAGCTGTTTAGCCGCCAATGTCACTGATGCTCTGCACAAAAAGGATGAAATAATAAAAAATTACGACAACGTCCTCCAAAATATGCAACTTCACCTCCGATTAGTTAGTTAGACAGTGAAAACTTGGACACTGTTGGGTGTTCTAACAGGACAATGATCCCTGACACACATCAAAACTTTATGGATAAAGCAGGCTATCATTAAGCTGCTGGGATGGACTTCCCAAATCCCAGAATTCAGCCCTATTTTAAATTTCCAAATTTTAAAATGCACCAAACCAACCAATTTAAATAAAGTCTGTCAGGAAGAGTGTTTAAATATAAAGCTGGAATTATTCCAGAATCTTGTTGATGGCTACTGGTGGAGGGAATTTCACCAAATATTAATGAATGTGTCCGTAAATGTGTGGACGACATAAAAGTAACTTTGAAATGTAACTTTAATGTTGATATTTCTTCACACAATACACAGCTATTTTGGAAATAAAGTTCAGCAGTTGTTTCTAAAGCCTGTCTTGATAGCTTGATAGTTTGTTTTCATCAAAGTGGCACACATTTAGTTTAAATAAGACAAAGAGATAAAACAGCTGTTTCAAAAACTAATAATAAATTGGGCCTTTAAATTAATAATCTAACACGAAATCCTTTTTTTAAGCCAGCAAATTTAGTTACTAACAAAAACCTAAACATATCTTTTGGATTTGAGGGACTCGTCTATAGTTAGAAAGCACGAACCCAGGATTACCCAGTGTTTTTCATATGACACTGGAAGAGGGATTGTGTGTGTATGTGTGTGTGTGTGTGTGTGTGTGTGTGTGTGTGTTTGTGTGCGTAGAAAGAAAGATGACATTATGATATGTTAGTAAACGTTACCACATGGATGATTCCAGAGATTACAGAGCTGTAATCTGATGATGAGGATTGAGTTTATACACACACACACACACACACACACACACACACACACACACACACACACACACACACTTTGCCTTGCATTTATTTCCTACAGGCTTAGCTCAACATAATTTATCTTCAGTTCTCATAATAGAACTGAACATTATCTAATTGCTTTTCCTGGTATCATCCTCACATACCAAGTTTCAAGACACAGAAACTGTAATCTCGACCTCTGACTTTAGATGTGGGTCAAGAAGTAACTGGAAAATGAAGAAGGAGCTTGGAAAAGCATGAACAGAAAAGAAAGCCTTTCATTATTTGTTAGTCTTGTCAAGTGTGAAGAATCTTAGTCACAAGATATTTTGTGGGGTTTTCTATATTAGATGGAAAACTGTAAACACCTCTTTTCTCCTCTCTGCTTCTAGAACATCCAGGACTCTCCATGAATTCATATTTTTAAAGCACTTTTCTGCAGAGCCGTTCGCAGCGCCGCTCTTCCATTTGTTCATTCTCAAGAGATCAAAATCAGCCTTTTGGCTAACGATGATGCGTTTAGAGGACTGTGTCTCGCTTCTGATGAAAATAAAGTTACAAATAAATGCAGGCAGCTTTGTTCTCTTACATAATGAGACTAAGTCACTCGGGTGAGGCTCACGGGTGTACTGACTCTCTTGGGCTCTGATGCTAAGTGAGGCTGGCATAGAGGGCTGGAGGGGAGGGAAGCAGTGTACCATGGGAAGGTCATGATGCTGCTGCCATGATAATAGGTCAATGCACCGTTGGGACGGAGACAAATCTATCTGTTTCTGTCTATTTGAGATCCAGTGGTGGAAATCAAGTTTTTTCTTTTTGAATCCTGCCATGCCTCCCTGTGGTGACATGTGGATATTACACTCCCATCGGAAAATAATACTACAGTGTCTCTGTGTGAAGAATGGTGACTGATATGTTTGAATGCTAAATATCACATTTAAGGAAAAATGATATTTTTTCAATGTTTTGTTTCCATTTTGATTTTCCATCTAAACTTTCACAGGACAACACAGCTCAAATTATGTTTCATTACTTTTATGTTTTATTACTTTTATGTTTTATTTAGGCATTTCCTGTCAAGTTATTGAACGTGTAAAAATAAAAACACACAACGCACATGCGCACACCTTTAACCTCTGTGATTATGTCGTAATATAATGTATTTGCACTTGTACTTGACTCTTTTATTGAAATATGTGTCACTTGTGCTTCAAAAGAAAATTTCAAAATCAGACAGTGGCTATGTGCATTGTTTTGCAAGGAAGCACACTCCATTGGTTGAAAACACATTAGTGCCAAACAAAATTTAAAGGAAAAATAATAATAAAATAATTAATTGTTGAGTTTCTTATTCTGAATTAAGGATTTCAGTTAACAAACTGTGCATTTCTCTCATGTTGTTTACTCTTTTTTTCAGTCCTCAGAGCTTGAATTTCAATCGAAAATGTGAAAATAAAAAAGGCAGGGACTGTCAGAATATTTATATTTATAGTCTGTGGATGTTTCGAGCTTGTTATGAGGCAGTAGGGCAGAGTCACAGTTGAAAGACTGTCTAAATTCCTTCAGTTTGTCGCTCCATCAGAGGTAGTAGTCTTCCTCCTCAATGTCATCGTGCGTGTCCTGGAAACCGAGTGCTTCGATGTCATGGGTAATGTCAGTGATGCGTCGGTTGAATTCCTGAGATCCTGAGGCTAGAGAGCAATTATCATACCTGCTGGGAAAAACAGAAAATAAACAGAAAAGGTCTGAAAAACTCACATTTATGTTTTGACTGTAATTTTATATGATAAAAGCATGTGTTGAGATCATATCAGTCTGCACTACCACATCTACATACCCTCTCACGGCGGTGGCAGACATGTTGCTCATGCTGCGTTTGATACGTCCAAAGCTGTCAGTTAAAATCCCACCCTCCCGGATCCCAATGCTTTCCAGGAAACTCTCAAATGCCCCGACATCCTTGTCTGGGATAAATGGACGCATCCCTGGAACACGAAGGACAAACAATCAAATGACGGACTCTGAGGAAACACAATAGGCCTATACCAACTACACAATATTGCAAAATACAGCAGTTTTTTTAACGCAGTGTGCTGGCAAATTATTATTTTTTAAAATGTTACAAATTTTCTGATTTCTTTGATTTTTACAGAGCAAAGGCAGCTAAACGGTGGCTGGAATCTGTCTTTGGTCTACAAACCTTCTGAGGACATTAGAATTCAGGGTTTTTGTAATGTTTCAGCAGTAAATTGTTACTTTGTTCCCAAAACATTCTCTAACAATTATGTAACAATCTTCAAAAACATTATAAAAGGGTTTCATGATAACCTTTTTCACATGCTTTCCAATTACAATCCTGCAAATTTATGTCATTCTTATTTATTTAGTTATTTTAATGTTCTCACAGTTTTATTGTGGTTTTATAAGCTGGTTACTCTTTATCAGGCTCGTGGGACCTTTGGACAAAACACAGGGTAGATGGTGCTTGTCCCGTCTCTAATTTACAATCACCAATTAAAATTCCAAAAATGCTTTTGGGAGAAAGTTGGAGCACCTGGAAAGAAACAAGTTTTACCCTTGAACCTTTAGTACTAACCACAGTGCCACTGTGCAGTATTGCATGTCAGAATCTTGGCGTAGCTTAAGTTTAAGCTGATGATTCCTTGCTCCACTGACTGTGAGCACCACACCCTGTATTGCACCAGCCCAACATAGTGCATTATTGTAATCTTCCCCACAGAACTGCAAACTAACCAGTAAAAGAAAAGAACAAACCAGTGTAAGAAGTAAAAGTAATAAGTTGTCAATTTAAAAAAAAAATAAAAAATTAGAGCAGACAGACAGATGGCATCACATATGGCTTAAGAATACTTTGTTATACAGAGAGGAGTTCATGGTTGATTCAATGACTGTAAAAAAAAAGCCCAGGTCATCACCCTCCACCACCGTGCTGGACAGCTGGCGTGAGCTTTTTACACCCACAGCAACAGATTTTCATATTAAAAGTAATCTTTATATTTAAATATATTACTGTGTATAAAAATATCTGTAACTCCTGAAGAGTAAATGCAAAACTTTTGTTTAACCTCCTGAATTAAAAATGAAAGTCTGCACTTCAATCAATTGTTTAGTCAAAATTAAAGTCTGTCCAACAAATTATGGACCTCACTGTAGCTTCATTATATTTTACTCTTCTTTGCATGTTTTAATGGATGTAGAAGAGCAGAGTTCATATCAGGATTTTCTGAATTTACTATTTTATTATGTAAAAATGTATCAGATGCACAAGTAAATGATCTTTTAGATGTCTTAAATTCATAAACTCTCGCAATTAATTCATATTATTAATAGTTAATAACTATGTATTAATATTAAACACAGTAGAGTTCAATAGAAACAGCTTTTCGACGTTATTTAAAATGCAGGCGTGACGACTCCTCAGCCAGTTTTCATTTTGTCGGATTTCTTCTTCTTCCACCACTAAATCTTTCATAATGATGATTATACAGCACGCTGAGGATTAACAGGGTGTGTGGAGGAAAACATGATACTATCCTCCTTTCTCTCTCACTCAGAAACAGGAAGCTGTGGTTTACGCAGACTGCAGTAAACACACACCAAGAGTACTCACACATGCACACGCACACATGAATATACAGACTCTGCTTCCCCTGCAACACTACCACAAACATAGTATGGATAGTAGGTTGTGGTATGCCACAGGGTTTCAGTAAGTTAATGAGCTCTCTCTCTCTCTCTCTGTTCCACTCTATCTGTACATCTCTCACCCAGCAGCAGGAACTTGCGGTTGTCTCCGTACAGTTGCAGCAACTCAGAGCAGAAGTAGTCGATGTTTGATCCCAGTCTGTATTCTCTCAGCAACACTGCAAACTTCTGCAGCTCCACTGGAGCCAGCTTGTTACGCAGCTACACACACACATAAAAGGAGACTAAGATGATGATGCAAACAAGCAGGTAACATTTCTTGTTCGTTGAATTTTCCCATTTGTGGCAATAATGCAGTGTAATCACGACCTCTTCTAAGTACTTTGTTAATAATTTTACATCTAGTTTCATCGCTCTAAAAATGATCTGTTTACACACTGTAACGACATAGAGGAATAATATCTACACACTGTCCTGTCTGCAGCACATCCGTGTGTGAACAGGAGAATCTGTTTGACTTGTGCAAACACAATTATTTTATTGCAATGTTCAGACTTCTCATTCAACAGTTTTATTAGTTTATATAGTGTCGCGTGGCATAATGCAAACCAAATTCAAAATATACAAATCTCTATGAAGAGCCAGTTTCACGTGCTGTGGGTGAGACTGCTGAGCAGCGGTCACTACAAACACTCACAGTGATCATGTACTCCTGCATGAGCAGCAGGCCAGGGTTACTGTCTCCTGCATCACTGACTGATGCCAGACTACGATGGGAGTCCTGCAGAGAGATGGATGAACTCTCGCTGTATGTCTCACTGTAGTAGAGATCGAAGGCATCTTGGGAACCATCACTGAAAGACAGAAGAAGAGCGAGCGAGCGAGAGAGGGAGAGGATTACTGATAGACAATAATCACATCACAGCAGCTACTGATAAGCTGCCAATTGTTCACTGAGTTGATGCGATGCTTCTGTGCCGGTTATAGTTCACACCAAAGCATCTAATAACCATTCTTACATGGTCTTACATGGTTTGTTACAGTAGCTATTTATAAAACTTAGTGTCTATAAAGCATCATTCTTATGGGATTCTAGCACATTAATTAATGTAGTTATCTGGGCTTTTAATGGAGTTGACAGTAAAATGTTGTTGTTTTTATTTATTTTCATGTTAGACATTGTAAACCAACAGAGTACCATTCAACATTACAAGGCTTATAACTGGTAGTTGACATAGCAAAGAGTCCTCAAGACAATGAACCCCAAATACTGTCCCCATTGCATCCATCCATGTACGTTTCACATCAAGTACTTAATCTACAAAGAATAAAGTGCTGTAAGAATGCATGCTGGATGAAGGGAGTTTAAATATAAATACTAAAATACAATTTTTCTTTCATATTTAAACTATTTAAACCAATTATTATCTTCATCACTTATCCAGTTCAGGGTCACAGGAGCCATCACAGGCCGACAGCTGGGGTCCACCCTGGGCAGGTCATCAGTCTGTCATCGTTCGGTTTGTATTCAGGACATCAGAATAAAACCTCTCATAAACAAACAGACCTGCTGTCCTGAAAACCTGTGATAATCACGACTAAAAACGTCAACTGCAGGAGTGTGAATATTTTACCTGGTAAAAGTAGTTTTTAAAACCTTTTTGACTTTGTGAGGTTAAATGACTCTGTCTCACAGAAGCAGTGGTGCAGCGTGTTACTTACTATGAGCTGCAGCAGCTAAACTCGGGATCATAACTGTAAGACATGTCCGTCAGACAGCTGTCACCTGTGCAGAGACACAGAAGCATTTAATAAGCTTTCTACTATTCACCTGCCCAAGACAGTAGTTAGCCTTTAAATCTCCACAGAGGCTGCAGTGTTGATCAATAAATTCAAAAAATAACCAAAAAAAAAAGCAAATAAAACAGTACAAATTATGTTTTGCTCAAATCCTGAAAACGGTGATTAAAATCATAATGGTTCATCCTCTGGGGAGGAAGAAAATTAGCAAATTTATGGGGAGATGGGTACAGTACAGGAGATTTATATAGCAGCATTACTTACTCCCTTGCAGCCAATAGCGGTCCGGCATGGTGTAGTGAAAGCCCGCCCTGTCAACACATTCGATGGTCTGATGGCCGTAAATGATCTGGAACATCTGACAGATGAGGGAACAGTACTCCTCTGCAGCATCCTGCACGCACATTCAAACACACAGAGGCCGCTGTCAGGCTGAATTAGCAAACACATCAATCAAACACAACATCTTTTAAACCTTGAGTTACCCTTCAATCACTTTTGCGCTCAGCAAATTCCAGTTTCAGTGCAGCAGTCGCATAAGTAAGTGTGTTCAAAGGCACACAAGTGTCAGGATATAAACCAGCAACCACTGAAAGCAGAGCCAGGAGTCCACTGATGTGATAAAACACACGGCTGGAGGCTGTTAGCGTCATTTGAGCCAGTTAAACAATGACACCCTGCTGCTGCCGAGGCAAAACAAATTATTACTCGGGAGAAGAGGTTAACAGTGACAGAGGAACCCTGTCACCGCACACACACATGCAATGACAAAGCAATTCTGCTGTAAGTGTGATGTAATGATCCAGGTTATGTAAGACTGCAGAGTCTCACTATCACTGTTTGTGTGTGTGCCGATGAATGTGTGTCCTCATCAGTGTCGCCCTACTTTCCACTGTTTCAGCATGTGAGGCAAATGGTTAGAGACCCCTAATTAAACAATGCTTTGCATTTCATTTTATTTCCTGTCAGAGCTTCTTTTTTTCACCTCCCATGCTAGGCTAACATGTTTTGGCTTGTTGGTTTTATTAGCGTCATAATAAAACCAGCCATATAAATATACACACACACTGGCAGGGTTGGCTTGAGCACGGGGGAGCGGGCATTAAATTTCATACATTCTTATGATTTTTTTCTATTAATTGAGGCTATTATAGCTTCTTATGACATTCCTTTCATGATTTACTCCTTCATCGTCTTTTGCGTTTGCCTGGGTCAGGCCCTCATAGCCGGAGTTTAAGGAATGATGATTCTCCCGGGCTGCTTTTGTGTCTTTTATTTGGGGAAGATGTGGTTTGGGATGACTTGTAAGAATCGTGTTCGTCTCAGGTGTCTGACCTGAGGTGGGCTGAAAACAAGAAGAGCAGGCAAACTAAACTCAAACCACTGAACTCAAAAAGCACAGTGGCCCACAGCTTTCAGAAAGAAGATTATTCAGTGGGCATTGTGGGTATTTGACCACAGCTGAGGGTCATAAAGGCAAGTGAAACAAAATGCCAGAATTTTACTGTCTCAAACTAGATCATGGTAAATTAATTGGTTCTTATATAGCACGTTTGTACTCTGAGCACTCAAAGCACATTACACAACTTCTACATTCACACCAGCACTTTCTTCTACGTGCTTCCCATCAAACTCCGATGGATGACTGACTGGGATCAAACCACCAACCTTCTGGTTAGTAGGTGACCTGCTCTACCACCTGAGCTGCAGGCACCATGAAGCTATACATTTTTGATAGGTATCAACAACATATCACCAGTATCCTTGACAACTCATGTATTATTTCACCTAACCCTTTTTCCCCTGCACAACTTTGGGTAGTAGTCTATCTCCAACTCAGCTGGCAGTACAGGCAAAATGAATGAAACCAGATGAGGTGAGCAGAAGAAAACAGGAAAAATAATGTACTTTTTATTTATTTAAATTTTTGTATGTATTTATTCATTTTGTATGCATTTTGTTTCATTGTATTTACCTTTAAAATGGCCTTCAGCAAGATCACAAGCTAGCTAATCTGTTAGGGTTAGCTGTAGCAGCAATCATAAACTGAGCTGTTTGTTTTATGACCCGAAATTGTTGTTCAATTAAAATTCACCATCAGTGGCAGAGATCCAGCAGCAGAGAGACCCACTCATTTGTTATCGTTTTAATAAGAGTGAAATTTACATAAATTAATTCACTCTCCACTGGAAATATTTATTATTATCATTATTATTATTATTATTATTATTATTATTATCATTATTATCATTATTATCATTATTATCATTATTATTATTATTATTATTATCATTATTATTATTACTGACAGTCTTTTTCTAACAGGTCACAGTGTGATTGTCAGAAAAACTCAATGAGGTCTGCTTGGGTATGAACTATTGCTTCTGCACTCTGCTGCAAGTGCAACAGATAAATGGGGAGAAGAGGTCCTGACAGGTGTTCAAAGGAAGAGACAGTCAAGACAACAACAGGTGTGGGTGTGTGCATGTGCGCACTTGTGTATTTTAAAGTTTTAAATGTGATGTTATCCTTGTAAAATATGAAAATGAGCTGGCTGGTTCGTTTTATTCAGTTATTTTATAGCTGTAAGTGAGCTCTCTTATTAGAGCGGTTCTGTGTGCATGTACGTTGACATTTGTGTATGCTACGTCTAATTATTGATGAAAGACCCTGATAATCAAATGATCTTGGCCAGGTCCCACCAAACAGGTGTCCTGGTGTCTGTAATTTGATGATCTAGTCATGGAGGGACGTTAACTCGCACATTAACTCACAGACAGCCAGGAGACGCATGCCCCAGCCTTGTAAGTCAAACACAGATTATAAACAAATCACAAAATGAGGTCCCCAAGCACAACTTCTGAAAGCTGTAATTTAAATTAAGTCAAGTATTTCTCATTTTTTGAAGCGCGTCTGACCCACCCTGTTCTCCACAGCCAGGATGACCAGGTTGCAGTAGGCGTCGGGGCAGGGCGTAGGCTCCAGTGGGTTGTGGTTCCTCCTCTCCCAGCTGCCGTAGCTCTTCCCCCTTTCCCAGCTCCCCGTGCACGCTTGCCTCCGTTCCCAGCTCCCTCCACCAATCCCTCCCCTTCTCTCCCAGCTCCCTCCTCCACCACCACCTCCACCCCCTCCTCCGTGCCTCCTCTCCCAGCTCCCACCACCACCTCCACCTACTCCCACGCCCCAGTTCCCGCTCATGGGTCTTGCCCTGCGGTTCTCCCAGCTCCCTCCTGTTTTGCATGTTGGCTGCCTCCTCTCCCAGCTCCCTCCGACTCTCTTCCTCTCTAAACTCCCTCCACCTCCCCTCTCCCCACTTCCTCCACCACCCCCTCCTCGCTCCACATTCTGGTTTTTATCATGGTTACTCCTGGACAGTGACGGCCTCCAGTCAACTCCACAGATGGTGTGTCGCCTCTCCATCGTACCCCCGGCAGGTCGGGGGTCAGCATTGCAGCTCATGGTCTGACGTCGCCCGTCGATGCCAGTTGGCTTTTTCCTGTCCAGGCTGTCATCCCCGGCAACCACAGTGTCCACATTTAGACCTGTGAGATGTGGAATTACACAAAACAAATCTGACATTTTCAGCATCTCCTCTGTTTTCACAGGACTTTCTTTAGATTATAGTATGAGACATATCAGCGTTTTGAACTTGCAGTAAGGACATGAGGGGCAAAATGTGTTTTTGTGATCCTGAATTATTTGTGAGGGGAAAGAAAAAAGAGGAGAAAGTTTGTCCAGTGGAGACAAAAAATGCAGATAACCAAATATTTTCATTATGAGATTCTCTAACACACTGTATAAATAAAAGACAAGAAAACAAACTTTTCAGTTCAATTGCATTTTGTTTATACAGTACCAACTCAAAACAACAGTCGCCTCAAGGCACTTTATATTATAAGACCCTACAATAATACATAAAGAGAAAAACCCAACAATCATATGACCCCCTATGATCAAGCACTCTGGCGACAGTGGGAAGGAAAAACTCCCTTTTAACAGGAAGAAACCTCCAGGCTCAGGGAGGGGCAAACAAAGTCTGTATTCCAGTATGTGATGATAATTCCCCAAATGCTTTAATGCTAACTAAAAACTGAAAGCATCATTTAAAAAGTTTTATTGTTGTTCCTCTACCATTCAGTAACCACCTTTGTTCTCACCTGTCTTGAGGACCAGGAGGTGCAGTGCATCATCTCTCAGGTAGGAGGCAGCAGCGATCTCATGCGTGGGGATTCTCATCAGCAGCTTCTCGTTGTCTCTCCAGGTGAGCAGCAGACAGCGAGCAGACAGGCTCAGGATACAGTCCTGGTCCACGCTGGTCTTCAGCGGCAGCACCTTCAGCTGCTACTGACAAACACACAGGAACACGTGGTTGTAGATGATCCACGAACGAGTCAGACGACAGTGTCATCGTCTCATCAGAGCGTACGCAGTTTAACTCAGGTACTCGCGGATCACCTTGACAGTATCCAATCTTTACTAACCCTGGCTGTGTCCAGTAGCTGTAGCAGCTCATCTCGACTGGAGGGGTTCAGTGAAACTGAGACCCATGTCAGGTGACCAAGGAACTACGAGGAGAGATCAAAAGAAAAGCAACTTGTCATGGCGTATTCAAGTATATTATGTTGTTGCTTGTATTTTACGCTCTCCTGGTCTATTCATGGCCCTACCTTGACCTCCTTCTCCACATAGTCAAAAATGAGTCTCTCGGGGTGTATGAGGTAGTCGGGTGGGTAGAGGGGGACGGTGTGCAGCGGGCGGCGATAAATGTTTCCTCGATCAACTTGTCTACGACCAGATTTGGACCAGACCAGCCGCTTAATGGGAGAGACAAAAGCCTAAAGGAGAGGGAAACAAGGATGCTAAATATTGAAGAGTCCCTCGACAGCCATTGAGTGCAGAGGATATTCTAATACTTGTACTAGAAGGCCAAACCTGCCACTTAACAAACACCTGCTTGATTGATTGGTCCAATATTTTCTTCATGTCAAGTTTCCAGATGATGAAACTTGACTTGTGAGTTTGGTGCTCGCCAGCCTTTTCTTGTAGCACCACCATTGTGATTCTTATTGAAATGTCTCAACAAGTTTTAGATGGATTGCCATGATATTTAGTAAGCATGTTTCCTGGATCTTTACTGAGCAGCAAAAAGGTCAACATATCATATAGCTCAATACTTCACGAAGAGATATGAAACCTGAGGCTTTTGTGAGAGTTTTAGGTCTTATTTTTACGTCTACAAATGCACAAAAGCAAATGTTAGCGTGTTAGAATGAGATAAACAACAAAGATCTCAGTTCACAACATAAGTCATCTCAGGGCACTTCATTCTCTATTAGCTACCACGTGGCATCAACAGGGAGAAAACCTCCAGAAAAAGCAAGCTCACTAATTCTTGTCAGCTTCCTCGATCTATTGGAGTGCTTCCATCCTTTCTTATAGTCTCCCAGTATTAGCATTTAGCTCAACGTGAACCTTGTGTCTCATTTTGTGGTCCTTATGCATCAAACGCAGATGTTTTCTGTTTGTTTATGTTTAGAGCAACGGATTCAGAGTTTATTGGCCAATATTTATGATTACGAGAGGATAGATCCTGTTTATTTAATGACCGTTCTTCTAGCATCATCCACAAGGATCTGTACAACGTAAGCTACATCCCAGTTTCTGTCAGTGTTGGTCAAGTTACTTGAAAAAAGTAATCAGTAACTAATTACTGATTACTTCCCCAAAAAAGTAATCCTGTTACTTTACTGATTACTTATTTTCAAAAGTAATTGATTACTTAGTTACTTAGTTACTTTTTAAAAACATGATTTACAACCTGAATAGGTGATAAAGCGATAGATCTTTCAGCGCAATTTTATTTTTCTGCATAATCCATCATACAAAATGTAATCAAATGGAAAAGTCTCTTTTTAAAACTTGTTTTATTAGTTTTAATCTTTTAACTTTATGCATCAAGCAAAAAATTAATTATATGCAACATTCTCTGACTTGAAGAAATTTGTTTAACATTTAAACCTATTTTCTGCACATTCCAGCACAAAAAATAAAATATTTTTTATGTTTACACTCAGTCTTTCAAATAGATGCAAATAAAACACAGCAGAAAATAAATAAAGTCAAAGACTAGCGGTCCTGTTGCTCTATTTTCACCTGCAAAGCAGGAGTGGGGTAGGCGGAGGTTTACCCTGGTGCAGATGTGCTGCAGCGGTCAGTGGAAGAATCCGCGAGTTTCTCTGTGAGTTTCCCATTACGTCGTAGCTACTCGGTGCTTGTTTGGAAGTTTAGGGGTTTTTTCGCTGTAAAAAAGTTTTCTTCCCATGCACAAGGGAGGCTAATGTTTTTGTCACTTTTTATGGAATCAAACTTAAAGTAAGGTCAGTACTTCCACGCTTTAAACGCTGCACGCTCATACTCTCTCTTACTCTATATATTATCCATTGTTGATCTGCACACAGCTGTTGTCACGAACGTTGCACTCGCTTACGTCACTGTCATGAGACATTCTCGCAAAAAAATCACAGTTTTAGTAACGCAGTAACGCAGCGTTCCTACGGGAAAGTAACGGTAATCTAATTACCGTTTTTTTAATAGTAATCCCTTACTTTACTCGTTACTTGAAAAAAGTAATTGGATTACAGTAACGCGTTACTTGTGTGTATTTAGTTAAAGTTTAATATATTTTATGAAAAAAATTGATGTGAATTAGATTAAAAATGCTAAAATTATGGTAAAGGTACTTTTCTTCGTTGATGATGATTTAGACCTAATGGCAATTAAAAATAGCTGAATCATCAACAAAGTGTTTATTTAGTGAGAAAATGAGTGTTGCGATTCTAATTACCAGAGCACAGTCCAGTGTCTTGAGTTTGAATTTGAGCTGCAGCCACTGAGAAGGTTCATTTGTGTGTAAATGCATGCCTCGGTATAATTGCGTGTGTGTTTATGCGTGTGTGTTACCGCACTATGTGCCTTGGGCTGTTCCAGCAGTGATTGACAGGTGAGCAGTGATCTCTGACAGCTCATTGCTGAGACTCACTGACAACACAGCGCACACTGTTAGACACCCACTGACACACACACACAAACACATTAACTGTAGCTAGAAGGCATAAGGAGAGTGGACAATACAACACACACACACACACACACACTGAACAGAGAGAGGACATTAGCTTGTCTTGGAGTCAGAAACCTGTCTTGTCTCTCTGTGAATTATAACAAGCGCAGATCTCTGTGTAGGCAGATTTCTGATGAACATCTCTTTTGTCAGCTGAATTTAACAAGAAAGACAGAGGATGCTTATAATGAGTTTTGTTCTCTTTCTGCTTCCAATGTGTCTTTGAGGAGACAAAAAGAAGGGAAATAATTGGATTTGTAATGAATGTGTTCAATCTAACAACCTGCCTGGGTCACAGCAGGGATTAATTTCCCACCTAGCTTTAGAGACTTTTTGATTTCACGTAGTATTTTTCCAAACTTTTCATTTTAAATAAACATATCTTTCTCTCTCTAATGTCTTATTTCAGGCTTTAGTAAACTTTGTAATGAGAACATGTTTTTAAAAAATGATTCCAGCCAAATCGAGAACTTTTGGCTTTCATGTCACAGTCGGATGGCCCCATTACACCAAATAGGTTTAGAGAAACATCATTACTGGTTGTAGTATGGATGTACGAGCTAGGGATGAATGCAACAGATGGTAGAATAGAAGAAGAAGGAGACTATCCTCACGAGAGAATTCAAATAGCATCTGTATATTTCTGTGAGGTTGGATCATGGCTTTTGCCTTGTGTCAGGCCCACACAATCAGGGGTGTGTGTAGAGGAGGAGCATGGGGTGGTATGTTTTGATTGTTTTGATTGTGCTGTACAAATTACTGCACCATTAGGCCACTTAAGTACTCAAGGAAAAACCTGTGCCAACAAGTGCCCTTGTGCCAAGCAGCTGAACCTGCAAACACCAAGGCTCACATTGTTTACCGTCTAATGTGCCAAAAGCGGCTCAGATTATCCCCAGATGTGTTTGCCATCTGGGCATAGGTCATTGATGAGGTGTCAAACATTTAGGCCTTTAGGGGGAACTCCTCTGGGCTTTCCATGTGTTAGCAGACTAACTGGTTTTGAATTGCAAATTCTATTTGCAAAAAATGAATAAATAAAAGGAAGGAAGGAAGGCCCAGCACCTTTCCTTGGTTTAGTGTCAGTGACGTACGGATTAACTGCTGTGCTGGCCAAGATACTGACAACGCAGCAGCCAAACCTAGCACCACGATCATGGATCAAGGATATCTTTACAATCAGCAAGGGGCAACTGGTTGCACAGTCAGCAGAAATCACACAACTTTAAAGCAACAGTTTTTAATTGATAAAAACAGGAGAAAATGTTTTCACAATAAGTGATATAACAGTCAAAGACCAAAAAAATCCGTCCTCACTGCAGTGGTGAGTTTTTGATCTTTACATTTGGATGCGTGTCACTACAAAAAAGGTTCCTTGTCTTTTATCACTTCTTTTTCATCTTTAGGAGGACATAAGCTTGATAAGTGAAGATAGTTTGCTGTTGATCGATGGCAGACAAAGTCAAACTCAGCCGACTCGTGTCTGTGACTCATTTGAAATCAGCTGACTTTAAGCTTGTGCTTGTGAAGATGCCTAATTAAAGGGAGACTTGAAAGGACCTTTGGTTTGGCATAAACATCAACGTCAGTGGCTTTTGAAAATATGTGACAAAATGAGCTTAAGTCATCAACATCCAAATGACACAAAAACAATGAAAAGACAAAAACTGAAATGTGGAGGAGGCGCTACAATACCTTCTTGGATTTCTTTGGTTCGTAGTCCATAGTCGTTCAGTCTTTCTCTGTGCTGATCCTGTGGTGGGTCAGTCCTGGTCCAGGTCACACTCTTCCTGAATTTATTTTTTGCTTCACTTTGCCTTTTTTGTCATTGCTTCTTTCTTTCCGTTGGTTTTTCCATTATTCCTTAAGTGTCTCTGCCTCTGAGTTATTTTAGCTTCTGATACAGCTGCTTCATTCCTGTTCTTTCTCTTTCTACACTGATTGTTCTTTTGAGACTTCTCCTGGGACCACACACACACACACACACACACACACACACACACACACACACACACACACACACACACACACACACACACAGGAGAGGCAAACAGGAAGCAGAGGAAGCCCACTTCCTGTCCGAGAGGAAACTCCACCAGGGACTGATAACATCCATTCTTTCAGTGCTCACACACACACACACACACACACACACACACACACACACACACAATTTACCTTTAATTAAGCTGGGCTTTTTTGACATGTTTTCCAATTCAATGATACATTTTTCCAACTTCAATTTGTGTTTCTTCAAACTAAACTGGAAAATAAACACCGAGGATGAACACGCAGCTCTGACCTCACTACCTTTTTTCTTTCCCACTGTCGCCAAAGTGCTGTTCATAGGGGGTCATATGATTGTTGGGTTTTTCTCTGTATGTATTATTGTAGGGTCTATCTTAGAATAGAAAGCACCTTGAGGCGACTGTTGTTGTGATTTAGTGCTGTACAGCACTAAATCACAACAACAGTCTGTTTACAGTCTGTTTCCCAACACTGTTTATACGTATAAACAGTGTTGGGAAGGTTACTTTTAAAATGTATTCCATTACAGAATACATGCCCCAAAATGTATTCTGTAACGTATTCCGTTATGTTACTCAATGAGAGTAACGTATTCTGAATACTTTGGATTACTTAATATATTATCATGCTGTTTACAACTACATGAATGTACTATTGCTGTGATTTATTACTATTACTGAAGGTCCGCGGCTCCGAATCATAGTAAAGGGACCTCTGGCTAATACGTCGGTTCCGTGTTGGGCTCGTAGCTGAAAAATAGCTTTACTTTGTTGTCTGGGTCAACTTTGAGACAGAGAGAGGCGTTGAAAGGCTGCTCCAAAAAATTGTTTCGGAGGAAAACACGAACACAGTCGAGTCTTAATAGCTTACTTACAACTGGGCTCCTCAGGCACTCTTCCTGGCTGCAGTGGTTATTATTATATTTACATGCTTCCAGCTCCCGTTTCTGCTTGATGACAACTCCTACTTTTCCACTCTCTTTTTTCTTCTCCCTCCTTGCGCTCACAGACACATAACGGGCAGTCCATTCTCCCTGCAGCACGGACTACACTGCCCATGAAGCTACATTTTTTTTAGGGCTATGCCTGTAGCATTCTGCCTATTAGCTTAGCACAACAACAACAACAAAAAGGCCTCTCTCACCCAGGAAACACGCAGTCACAGAAAGAGCGTCACCATGTAACCATGGCAACCGTAACGCTGCCGCCTGGAACAACAGAACGTAGCTGTCAAACAAAACCCAAACAGTCCTGACCCGCCACAATATGAAACAGGGAAGTACCGCCGTGTAATCCATTTATTTCAACAAAGTAACTGTATTCTAAATACCACCTTTTTAAACGGTTACTGTAACGGAATACAGTTACTCATATTTTGTATTTTAAATACATAACGGCGGTACATGTATACTGTGTATAAATAATATTGAACTGAACTGATACCTACCAATAACACTCTTGTCAGTCTTTATCATTAAAGCTATTTAAATCATTAAAAAAAATTCTACTTCTGATCCAGAACACAACTGCAAATAGATTTTTAATGTTCACTCTTGATATGGACAGTAGGAGATGTACCTTTGTAACACGAGTGTTGCAGCTTCTGGTCACTAGGGGCTTCAGGTGTTCTTCCCAGGATAACAGACTTGAGATTCTCCTTGAATTATACAATTTATGCTATTTATGCTATATGTCTTTTTGTCTCTTTCCCTTTTTTCCTAAAACACTTTTTAACATTAGAATAAATGCGACTTTATGTTGTTAAGTTGCTTTTCAACAGTCTTTGGTCATTTTGTCTTCTCAGCATTTTACCAGCTGTTTATTATGATGGTGTAGTTTAGATTTAAGAAGAGTGAGTATTCACGTCCTGTCTTTCATTGTTATCGTGTTAAGTATGAGTCAGTGTTAACTTTCACAACTCCTTTGTGTTTCACTGTAAGGCTGCTGGTGAAGGACTTTAATCAGCAGCAAAAACACATCCACGTCTTTTGTGTTGATGATGACAGAATTTTCATTTGGGAGAAAACAGCCTTTGGAAAAGATACTACAGTCCTGTTTTTGATCAATAAGCATCTTATTACAGACAGACAGACAGACAGATCGATCGATGGGTATATTTGCTTAGACTGTTATCCCCAGAACCCAAAACCCAGACAAGCAGCAGAAAATGGATGGATGATCAAAACACTTAAGGAGGGAAGATGTTTTGGCCTTTCCACCCTTACAATTATAGAGATTTTAATGACAAATCAAAAATTTAAGCTAGAAGAAATAATTTTTGATCAAATAAAAAGAACAGTAACATGGAAAACGCAGCAGGCGTGTTACTCGTTTTTCAAGGTTTCCTTAAACAAAATAAAACACATGCTGTGATATCGCTGGGCTTCCCGATGCCCAGCTGATGAACAGTTTGAAACCAAACATTAAAGAATCAGTTGCTGCAGTGAGCAGATTTGACCTGAAGGAGGCAGCACTGTGATGATTGAGGAGGACGGGGAGCAAAGGAGGGTGGGTGGGACTTTATTGTCCTAATCTGGACACTGATGGAGGCAGAAGAGGAAACATCAAACCTGTGACCTTTCTGAGAAAGAGGGACACACACACACACACACACACACACACAGAAGCACACATGCATGCAAGCGTGTCACACGGCCACATGCTGATGGTAAATACTACTTGAGTATGATCTGAAATGGACACACAAACACACACAGACCTCACGCACGCACAGCTATTGTCAGGGTAACTACTCCATGGTGACTGGAGGGCTTAACGATCGTCCAGTTACCTAGGTAACGGGAGACAAAGATGGGGCATTTATCTTTTGAGTTTCTTTTTTTTTTTCTTGTCCTGATCTCTCTCTTTCTCTCTGAAATTCAAACTCCTCCTTTCCTAAAGCTTTCCTAAAACTCACCAGGTAGGTTTTGGTGCCTGAACTTTACCAGCAAGTGAAAACCAAAGTAAAAGAGCAAATGCTTGCAAAGTGAAGCAAATACCTTCACGTTGCAAATAACAGGACATGAACTGTGGTCTTCTGGCTGTAAAGTCTGTGACTTTCTCTGTTACCACTGTTTCAGCCTCCAAGTGTGGACTTTGTTGTGCTTAAAAGGGCAACATTGCCTCTCAGGGTAAGCGAGAAATGTTAAGCCAATAATACTATGGGTTCAAGCAAAATAGCTACTTAGTCAGGCAAATGGAAAATATCCTTTTAAAAATAACTCCACTTGCAAAATTTACACACATTAATTTCAGATTTTCTAGCTTGCTCTACATTTGGCTCGATCTGCAGGTGATATACATTTTGCATGAGCTTATTCACGTGGCTGCTAGAGGTCACATAACTTTCAAATGTAATAAGGTTTCATAATATCATCTGAAATTAGCATTTTAAAATTAGTTAGAACAACAGTGACTAAAACTCTTATTTTCCTTTGGTAGCAAAATAAAAGGATGGATGAACTTTGTGGCCCTTTGGGAGCCATTAGAGGAAGAGCAATGTTCGGCACTTTGAAGTTGGTTTCATTTATTGGCCTTTGATTCTTTGTGTTTTAATTTTCTTTTCCAGTATCAAACAGTCAGAAGCATTGATATTCAAGGAGATATACACCTGTAGGCTTCAATGCTGACAGCGGAACTGCAAATAATGGCTGCTAGTGCCACACAGGACAATCTGAGGATTACAGAAACGACTGATTTACTACGATTTCCCCATACAGCCATATCTACAGTTTACAAAGCATGGTCCAAAAATGGGAAAACATCCAGTGAGCAGTAGATCTGTGGATGAAAATCCCTCGTTGATGCCAGAGATTAAAGGAAAATGGCCAGACTTTTTACAAGGCGGCTGTCCATATGGAGCTTAACTACCAACACTTGAAGTTCTGATGCAGAAGACCCAGGCTGTGAAAGAAGACCTCTCCAGGACGACTGCAGGCCTTCCAGGTGCCATTGTACAGGTACGCTCCAAATTGAAATTAGTCAAATTTTTTGCTTCATACAATTCACAAACATGGAACAGAATATTAATTATCATTGAAAAATAAGCTTAAAACAATTAAAATGTTTACAAGTAACCTAAAACAAAATAAATCCATAATACTGATCTCATATTAGGCATGGTTTGCAAATAATTCAATAACATAATAAATTGTAGGCATAAAAATATCGATTATGTTTTTTAGGCTACTCAGACTCGTTTCGCCGGTGTGCTGGACGACAAAGATGCCCTTCTCGCAGCTGCCAGTTGTCCATAATTCAAACTCCGATGGCTGAGAGATGCAGGAAGGAGGGAGCGAATAAAACATCTTCTGACAGCAGAGTGTTGCACCACTGCTCCTCTGGCAAAAACCTGCCAGTGTGCCCAGTGCTACTACATCTAGCAGCCAAGGTGAGATGGACTTTTCACTTTTGAGGCAGAGCCAGAGGAGGAGACCTATTCTGCAGAAAAAGAAGTCATGGACTACCTGATGTCAGGCTACAACCTTCAGATTCTGCATAAGTTTTCAAGCATTAAGACAATTTTTTTAAAAGTATGACACTCCAACCCCATCAAGTGCTCCTGTGGAGCAACTTTTCAGTCTGGGAGGTTTGGTGCTCACGCCTAAAAGAAATCGACTTTCTGACAAAAGGTTTGAGAAGCTTCTGTTAATGAGGTACAACCACTGGTTTACTCGCTCCAGTCTGTTTCCCCCATAACATGCGATGACAACATACACTGAAAAAAAGAGAATAGAGAATCCAATTTAAATAACTATTTACAAGTAATTGAATTAAGTTTATCAAAGTCACTTAATAAACTTATTAAAGTTTTCAAGTTGATTAACTTAAATCAATTACTTGCAAGGAAGTAAAGCAATTTATTTAAGTTGGACCTGCAGTCTCTTTATTTTTCATAAGATTAGTCCAAAGTTACAAAAGCGGACAACAGTGCTAACATGTGGATGGTATAAAAAGTATCTTAAGGGAAGTCAAGAAAGACTCTTTGTTTGTTTGTTTGTTTAATAAAAAGTATTTATGTTAAGTGAAGTAACAAGACTGTCTTTATTTTCATACAAACAAGTATTCCTGTCAGGAAAAAAGTTTTAAGTTCAACTTCAAATGTCAGCAGATATATTGTTGACATTACTGTTAAAATACACTTCCAGTAAAGTGAGTATTGGCAAAACCGGTTGATGTTTTTATGTTGAGGCAGTGGGGAGTGTTATTGGCAGCTTCTGAAAGTAACTAATAAAGTAACTAGTAATCTAACTTAGTTACTTTAAAAATAAAGTAATCGGTAAAGTAACTAAGTTACTTTTGGAAGGAGTAATCAGTAGTCCGTAATATATTACTTTTTCAAAGTAACCGTGGCAACACTGCCTATCGGACGGCTGCAGGATTCTAGCAGGAAACAATGTCTCGAACCTCAAATCCTCTCAGACTGGTTTCTTGTACCTGGCAGAGCATTCACGGGACTCAAACGGCCTCCACCAAACAGTCACCAGATATGAATTCAATAGAGCATTTGGGATTTCTCATCTGATCATGTCAATATGGAACATATCCTCTGCAGAATGACTTCAGCACCTTGTTAAATCCATGCTGTGAAGAATCCAGAATGTTCTTGTGGCAAATAAGTGGCACAGCGTAACTAATGAAATGCTGCTTAGTGTATATTCAGCATCCTTATCGAGCAGTTTCAAGGATTTCAAAATAACAGTGATATGAGCAATAAGGCGGCACGGTGGTTAGCACTGTTGCCGCACAGCAAGAAGGTCCTGAGTTCAATTCCACCATCAGGCCGGGGTCTTTCTGTGTGGAGTTTGCATGTTCTCCCCGTGTTTGCGTGGGTTCTCTCCGGGTACTCCGGCTTCCTCCCACCGTCCAAAGACATGCAGCTTGTGGGGATAGGTTAATTGGATAATCCAAATTGTCACTAGGTGTGAATGTGCGAGTGAATGTGAGTGTGAATGGTTGTCTGTCCCTGTGTGTTGGCCCTGCGACAGACTGGCGAACTGTCCAGGGTGTACCCTGCCTCTCGCCCTATGACAGCTGGGATAGGCTCCAGCGCCCCCCACGACCCTGAAACGGATGAGCTGAAGCGAATGGATGGATGGATATGAGCCGTAAACACAAAATTGCCTCGAGTGCCCTCACAAGTTTGTGAGTGAAATAAAAACTCACATCCGCATGGATTCACCTCCTCTTGATGTTTTCTCTTTCACTCTCTCTCTCTCTCTCTCACACACACACACACACGCACATCAATCATACAGCTGTAATCTTCAAACCTTAAAATGTTTTGGCACTGCATCAATGGTATATCTCTGAAAGACTGTGCGTCTTTGTGTGTGCGAGCTTGTGCATCGGGTGCAATCCACGTAAATGTGTTCATGTACATCTGTGCGAATGTTCGTGCGAGCGAAATCAAAGAAGCGGCATCCTTAAAAGACCCAACATTTCACAAACATGAAGTCTGACGCAAGAAGAGAAGAAAAAAAGGGGCAAAAATTGCACGAAGGACGAGACGAGAGGAAGAGGAAGGAAAAAAGGATGAAAGAGAGAAGGATGAAATGGATGATGGTGGAGATTCAGATAAAAGAGGACAACAATTTAAAGTAAGAGGAAGGTGGGAGGGTAGCTGAAGAGCAAGAAAGTAAGGGGAGTGGGCAGATAGATGAGGGCCGACAGGAAGGAGCAGTGAATTAAGTCGTAAGGGGAAGGTGGCAAGGTGAAAAACAAGGTCAATGACAGAAAGAGGGTAAGAAGAGAGAAAGAATGAAGGAAATAAATCAGTAAAGATAGGAGGTGAAGGAAAAAGGTACAAGGGTTAAAACAGTATAGAAAAATGACTAATAGGGTGGATAGAGGAGGTTGGAAGAACATAAGAAGAGGAATTAAAAGGAAAAAATGAATAAAAACAGAAAGAAAAATTATGGACATAGAAAACTGAAAACAGAGAAGCAGAAACTAGACAGAAATCAGCAAAGAAGGCGAGGAGAAAACAAGGTGAAATAAGAGATCGAACGAACACGAAGTATTAAGAATACTCATCTATGTACACAATATGTTTTCTTCTAAGTAAATAAAAAAAAGAAAAAGATGAGAAAACAACAACAAAGAAAATAAAAAAGACACAAACAGTTTGGTCGCCGGTCCTCCAGAGATGCCAAACAAATAAACAACAAATCCTCGGGACGTAGGGATGCCGACGCGAGAGAGATGGAGAGATCAAAGTATGTCTTTCCTCCTCGAGAGGAGTAGAGCCGAGAGGAAATGAGAGAAAGAAGGCGGGACCATTCGGGAGAATGAGGTTGGTGGAGCGCCAGCTTCGCTTTCAGCTCCGCCTCGCTCTGGAAAATCCCTGTTAGACGATTAAAGACTGAGCTCCGTTTGCAACTTGTTTAATGCAAGGAAACAGGTTTGAAATAAGACTTTGGAAATGTGGTGCAGCATTTATTGTGTCTGTAAGAATGTTTATAATAAACAAATAATCAAATATTTTACTTTCATTTCTTTGTGTTGGAATTTCAAGAGGTTTTAACTCAAATTTATGTAGAAATAACTTTGAGGTTCAAAGTTTAAATCTAATAAATAAAATATAATGCTGTTATGTGTCTACGCAGTCAAGCACAGGAAGTTATAAATTCAGTAAGTCAACGTAGGGTTTCTCAATCATGTAAAAGTGTCAGAGAAACAGAGAAAGTCTCAGCAGAACGGCTGATCTTACAAAGTTAAAGCTATAAACATATAACACAGGTTGAACGCATCACGGTTGCAGCAGATTGTGAGTTTGTGTGAGAGCAAAGCATGAATGTGTGTCCTTTGCATTGGTCAGTCACACGTGTAAAGCCTGGCTATTCAAAGGCAGAAAGCAGCTGAGAATACCGACTGTTAATGGACTTTGTGAGTATCACAGCTCAATGAGACATGAGAGGATTTGACAGAAGACAGTTTTAGCCTCATTCTTTCAGCCGCAGCATCTGTGTGGTTTAATGCTCTGAAAACAAGTCTAAAGAACAAATATTCTTTTAAATCAAATGCGTCAGCTTCTTTTTCTTTTGGCTCGCCTCTTCATGGGTTGCCATGGCAGATCCTCTGTCACACCACACCTCTGCAGTCCTCCTTCATCCATGAATCTTCTCTGTGGTCTTCCTCTTTTCCTCCTACCTGGCAGCTTCCTATTCAGCATCCTTTATCCAGTATATGCACCGTCTCTAAACCATACTTAGGTCTCACTATCATCTTGTAAACTTGCCCTTTCACTACAAATCCCCCCTGACACTCGTCTCCACCCACTCCACCCAGCCTGCACTCTCTTCTTCACCTCTCTTACGCGACTGTCTGTTGCTTTGTATTTAAACCTCCACTGCTTGCAGGTTCACAGTTACACCACCTCCCTGTCCTTTACACACATATTCTGTTTTGCTTTTGTTCCTCCACTCTCCAGAGCATACCTCCACCTCTCTCTTCTCTAGTCTCTCAATCAACACTCTTAAAGCAAACATTGTAGGAGTAGTACGATTACAGATGCAGAGTCTATGGTCGTGTCCAAATTCATGGGCTGCATCCTCCTGAGGACCCAGCCTTTGCGCTCTACGTGGGCCGGATCCTCAGAAGGTCGGGTAGGCCGGAAGTAAACGGCTGTGAAACTGGACGGTCTAGCCTTCTGATTTGCGTCACCGCTGTCTCGGTGGAGTTTAATAAACTCGGCCGTCTGCTCCTTGCTATCTAAAATATAACAGGACACTGGCGTTAATTCTCGACCGTCTCACACTTCTGTTTAATGTTTAGTCAGCTGTGTAAAAACCAAGGAGGAACCCACCCGGGGGATTAATAAAGTTTTATTTTATCTAATCTAATCTAATAACTTTAATCTCAGCCAAACCGATTTACTCACGAACAAACAAAACACTGAAAAAAGCCCAACAATAACATTTTTAGGTCGTCTAAGTGACTTATACATTACGTTTAACCCGAGCAGCGAAACTCCGCGGTGATCTGAAAATGATGTGCCGGGAGTTGTGCCGTTCTCGGCCGCATCAGTAACCCTCGAGCTCCCGGCGAGCTATCGAGCTGGTGGGTAGCAGATGCTCCGAAAACGTCGAAGCACTTTTGCAAATATGCGATATCCTGATAAACCGAGCAGATATTTGATGTTTACACAGCTACTTTCTCGCCTGAAAATATGTTAAAAGTTTATTTTGTGACCCAGAAAGATTAGTATGAGTAAGTTTAAAACTTAGTAGCGGCCGCCATTGTTGGAAACTGGGGTTTGGGTGGGCCGCGCTATGAATTCTGGGATATGGTAGGCCACGAAGGACGCACCTGACCCATCCTTCAAATTCGGGGAAAAGGAGGACGCATTTGTCGGCTGCATTCGGAGGAGTCTACGAATTTGGACAGCCTTCGGCGCGTCGCTGTGACGTAATCGGTCTACAAATGCGGCCTCAGGAGGATGCAGCCCATGAATTTGGACACATGTGCAAATTTGATAAAAGTACAGCAAAAAAGTACATATAGAGGTCCACTGTGTATCAACACTTACATAACAATCGAACCGTTGTACATTTATCACTAATGCTCATCGAGGGAAGACTTCACATGCTTGTAAAAAACGATGAGGTCCTCCAGAACTAGTGACGCTATTTTCCAGAGAAGTGATTGGTCAGTAGATGATTTCGTACCTGCTCTAGAAGATAATCTGGCCCTGAGCAGGTTAGGTCCGCAGCAGAAGTTACCACGGTAACGTACACTGAGCTGCAGATCGATGTAAAATCTTGAGTTTATTATATTTTGAGCAAATATAGATGTAACCTGTAAAGGGAGA
The DNA here is from genome assembly GCF_056152115.1 of Neolamprologus brichardi. NCBI lineage: Eukaryota > Metazoa > Chordata > Actinopteri > Cichliformes > Cichlidae > Neolamprologus > Neolamprologus brichardi. Next base: position 31,286,971 of record NC_142123.1, read on the forward strand.
CGAGAAAAGGAGACACAAGCACACACGGGGAGCTTATTTTGCTGGCCGTTCAGCCATGTTTACTACAGTATTGTTCCCATCTACAGTTATCAGCACAGCTTGTTGAGTTCTTTTTTAACATCGTCATAGATATTTTCACCACTGGTTTATTTTCTGCTCGTTCACTCAGAGGATGTTTAAGCAGCATTATCAAAAAAAAAACAAAAAACTAAGAGCACATCCTTACAGACATACTGTACATACGACACATACAAACCAAAGCACACGTACTCATACACGCACGTCTTAGAATAGCATCACTCTGATATATACAGATATAGAGAATGAGTAAAAAACAAAAAGAAAAACTATTTTCAGTTTTTACATCTCAATATAAGAGTCATACCAAAGACATGGCCACCAAGTGAGTAAACAATAGATAAATAGATATAAAACAAATACAAAAATAAATAAACATAAATACTTGCATTAATTGATAAAAGATGATTTGAGTTTTTTTAACTCACTGTTTACTTTTAAACATGTTTTTTTTGTTCAAGTCTATATATAATCAGCGCACCACTATTAACTGATAATTTTACCTCAACAACAAAGTACTGGTTCGTTACCCAATCGGAGAACGCGAAAGCCCGCCCCTCAGCCCCCGTGACTGGGTGGTTGACGTATGTATCGTCTGTACATTAGCCGTTAACATCATGTTCGACGTGACATGATCACGTGTGACACAGAGTCACTGTTTTCAGCACCATTAACATCGCCATGACTGTCACCATTGTACCAACATCCACAACTTCAGGTAGGACACAGCACTGTCCAGATAAGAAAACTGTAATTATCAAGACTTTTTTTTGTTGTTGTTTTTTCTTTTTTTTCTTTAAACATTTGCTTTCCTGAATTTTTCGGACCACCAACGGCTGTGGTGTTAAAAACACGTAACAGTTTTTTAGCATACCTGCAAACCTTGTTAGCATCAGAGCACTGCTTTACTTGCTTTAAACTGGCTACTACACATATCTACGGAAGAGGATTAGGGCCACTGGAAAAAAAAAAGTAGGCACGTCTTTTTTTTTCTTCTTTTCCTGAATTCTGAGAAAAAAGTCAGAATTCTGAGAAAAAGCTCAGAATTCTGACTTTAATCTCAGAATTCTGACCTTTTTCTCAGAATTCTGAAAAAAAAAATTTTTGATGAAAAAGTCAGAATTCTGACTTTTTTCTCAGAATTCTGAAAAAAAATTATTTTGATGAAAAAGTCAGAATTCTGACTTTTTTCTCAGAATTCTGACTTTAATCTCAGAATTCTGACTTTTTTCTCAGAATTCTGACTTTAATCTCAGAATTCTGACTTTTATCTCAGAATTCTGAGATTAAAGTCAGAATTCTGACTTTTTTCTCAGAATTCTGAAAAAAAAATAATTTTGATGAAAAAGTCAGAATTCTGACTTTAATCTCAGAATTCTGACTTTTTTCTCAGAATTCTGACTTTAATCTCAGAATTCTGACTTTAATCTCAGAATTCTGATTTATTTCTCAGAATTCTGACTTTAATCTCAGAATTCTGAATTTTTTCTCAGAATTCTGACTTTAATCTCAGAATTCTGACTTTTTTCTCAGAATTCTGAAAAAAAAATAATTTTGATGAAAAAGTCAGAATTCTGACTTTAATCTCAGAATTCTGACTTTTTTCTCAGAATTCTGACTTTAATCTCAGAATTCTGACTTTAATCTCAGAATTCTGATTTATTTCTCAGAATTCTGACTTTAATCTCAGAATTCTGAATTTTTTCTCAGAATTCTGACTTTAATCTCAGAATTCTGACTTTTTTCTCAGAATTCTGAGATTAAAGTCAGAATTCTGACTTTTTTCTCAGATTTTTTTTCCAGTGGCCCTAATCCTCTTCCGCACATATCCCTACGACGCCTTCGAGGACTGGTTATTTGCAGTGGAATTTTAGGGGTGAGGTTGCAGAGCCCCTCAAGTTTAGTTGTATGACACTTTCACATTAGCATATTATGGCGGCTCTCGTGCACATGTGACTTCAAGGGCTCCGGGGGAATCGGCAGAACCATAGACTGCATATGAAAGATGGACGTGGAAGTCTGCATTCATTCTAAAGCAGCCGACCGAAGCGAAGTGCTCGGACCAGTTTCCCATAAGACAGATCTACCGTGGCTCGGGACCTCAGGTCGCAAAAGGCAAAGATGACGACAGCCATCCATTTTTTATACACAGTCTTATAGTCGCAGCACATCCACAAGATCCAAACAAACATTGTGTGGTAGTGAAGTACGAGTAGCAGCAGATTAAACAGACCACAGCAAAAGCTTAGAGAAACTGGGTGTGCTAGAGAATGTTATTCAGGTACTGGCCAGGGATGATTTGGCTCTTATTTGTCTACTACAGGTATGTAACCACAAAGTACATCATTAACCATGATTGCTAAAAAGCAAGTATATAAGCTGCTCGTAGCGATTTGCTCTACCAACTGACCTAAAGTACACAAGAGACTGTAATTTTTAGGCTTACAATAAACTTGTGTACAATCGGCATACAGTTGAATTGAAGCCACACTGGATACAGAAGCAGGAAGAAACTCCAAAAGTAAAAAGCACACTGCTCCCGTCTACTTGTAATCTAATTACAAGTTATGTTTTCCAGATATAATCTGTCAGGTGAGCTTTTTCTGTCAGGTCTAAATGTTGGCACAAATTCGTGGCTGTTTAATGTGGTTTTTACTGTGACATTTGTGCCATACAAGTAGTTTTTTGTGCTTGTGGCTGTTAGCCATAAATATAGATCCCCTGAAGATTCGTCAAACCAGAGCAAGTGCACAAACATCTATGGGGTTTATGTTTCATTTCTTCCGAGGATTTTACACTATGGCTTGTATTTGGTGCGAAGTTGACGAATCACGTGTTCGTTAGACTCTGATGAAGACTTAAAGTCAACGCATATTGTCTGACTTTGCCAGAAAGCTTGTAGATTAAATCATCGTTGTACTTGAAAACCTTGGTTTTGTTTTGTGCCATCCCCACTCAATATCTAGCATCGCTTCATAAATTGTATTATTATTTTTTTTTTTAATAGATCTTCCAATTCCAAGTCCTAAGGTTAATACATCAGTTAAACTGGCATCATGAGCTGCTAGTCTTCATCACTGCGTGGTACACTAAATGCATTTTGAAAAGCGCTTTCATCAACATACTTCTTAATATGCATCTGGGTCACATAATGTAATGTTTTCTACATCAGCTGTCCTTAAAATAAAACCACAGCATAGGTTGAAGTATTTCTGGGATGGCCATAAAGATCAGATCACCTTAAATGCACAGACTAACCCTAAAGGCTTTTAAGTAAAAGGAGAAAGAACGTCTTTGAAAAGAACTTCAAAGAGAGGCTGCTGGAGAGAAAGCTGTTGTGTAAAATGCAAGAGGACAAATGCTGGCTTTGATGCAACTTTTTTTTTTTTCCCCCTTTAACTGTTCTTCCTTTGGGTGGTGTTGCTGACCCTGCGTGATTCTTTCAGCATCCAGCAGCTTCTAATTAATATTAACTCATCCACACCTGGGAGCAGCAGCATTTAAACTTCGACCTCTGAAGCTGCTTACTGATCAGCTCTGCTGGATATGTTCAAGGTGTATCTCCCTGCTGCAGGTCATCGCAACAAGAGTTTAAAGGTGCAGAGAGGATTTCTTTGCCAATCTGCTTTTCCTTTCTATTCAACAAACGTACTGCAAATCTATCAGCCTTTGGGGGCAGGGGTACATAAGGATATCCAGAGCAGCAGCTAATGGATATCTGAGCCAGGATTTCCTGCTCTGTCCAGAAGTCTTTGTTTACTATTGCAGATTAATTTTTAGAACTGATTGTTTTGAGATTGCATTTGCCAAAATTCAATTCCTTATTTGCTCTCTGGACCGACTGTTTACCTGTATGCAACCAAGGCCCTATGCTAATTTAACAGAAGACCAACAGGACTACAAATTGACTACAAACAGAAAACAAAAGCATCTGCTTCCAGATTTCGGATTCTTCTTATTCTTATGCAGACATCAGTCTGAATTCAAATCTTCAGAAATCTTTAAATCAAAGACCTGATTGTGGATTTATTTTGTAAACAGCGCCACCTTTCACTCGACCCTCGCCAACATCTTGTTTCTGAGAAGAAACGGCACCTAATGCTGACTAGCTAGCTTAATAAAACACGAAGGTGCTTTGCATCTTTAATTGTTCGTATTCAGTTTGCTTTGAGCAAATGTCTGTTATTCACTGTTAAACGTATTCAGCAAAGTAGTGTTGATACCGTAAAGAGTAATTTCTCACTGTTTCCTTTGAAAAATGTTGTTCGTGGAAACCTTCATATTCTACATGTTATGAGTTCTGAAAAACTTTGGATGAGATTTAGAATTTCACAAGAAACTGAAGCTTTTTCACTCAAAAGTCATTCGTCTAACTACAGCTTATTATAACAGCTTATATCTGACATCTGTATTTATTCAACTGTACATCACAGGCCTGTTTGTGGTGAGTTACAGCATGCCATATGGTGGGAGCCATGGCAGAAGTTGCCCACTTTCACATCCTCACATTTAGTCCTGATTTATTTTTTCCAGACGAGTCCTTTCTCGCGTCGGGCATTGACAGCGCAGCTGGGATGTAAACAGGGAGACTTTTGCTATGGCTGCTATCATAACACATATGGATGAGTGAATATATCACATGTAGATGTCAGGCCTACGTTTCCATCATCGTGGTCGCATGAGATCGGAGCCAAGCGTACAAGATTACTTTTGGGACACGACTGACGGATGGTTGTGAGGGACATGCAACCTTTTGGTGTCATGATTGGACACAAATTAGCAAAAAATCGTTGTGTTTTATTCTTGCTAAAAGAAATGCACGACTTTATATGCATGTGTTCTTCGATGTCACTGTGATTCTCGAAGTATGAAACGTAACAAGTTCGCAATGAGTTGGCGATTGCGATGTTAAAAAAAATGTCTATTTTTTGGATGCAAAGCAAGATATCTTTGTTTCCAAATGTCTGACGAAGGACTGGAAAATGACTTTTTTCAATTTGAGTCCCGACTTTACAAAACCAAATCACACCGAACCAAACTGATTGCATGTCCCATGCATTTCTAGTTTCCTAAACATTCCTCGGAAAGTCTCTGTTGTCTTTCTTGGGTCAAAGGCTCAAGTTCATGCAGCCGACCGCTTCTCAATTATCTCAAACTTCACAACTTAATTTCTTGCAAATTATTTTACTTCTTCTACTGACCGTGCAGGATAAAACAAAATCTAACACACCTTGGTCCCAGGATGAGGGATATTTTCCTTCCCTCAAAACTTTTAGAAAAAAAAATTCGAAGATTATCCCAGTTCAGCATTACTCCGCTGACTTCCCATGGCTCATTCATGCTACTTACTCCCGGACTGCTTTGGTCCCAGATTGCGCTTCACATTTTACAATCAAGTTTTGACAACCTCTCAAAGAGCTGCCCCACACACAGCATCTTCTTTTCATGCTTCTCTTGGCGTAGATAGTCCTGGGATGAGAACTGATCTCAGGCTGAGCCTTGGTCCCAGACTGCGTTTATAAGTTTAAAAGCCACTGTTGGCTTAAACAGTTGTCTCATATTCCAATACCTCTTTGCTGCCCATCATGCTGCTCCTGTACTGTATCCGGGGGCTGATGCCTGATGTGGTCTCCAGAAGCAGAATGGTCTTGCGCAGACGTCGATCGATAAAGTGCGCATCCCATGCTGGGTATCGCTTTCTCGGGAGGTCGATCCGGATCACGGGTCCCTCGTGTGCACGAGATGACGAGGAGGTCCTGTGAAGGAGTGCAGGAGAGGAGGATGGGGAGGGACGTACCTGGAAGACAGGCAGGCAACTGTCTCTGTCCCTCTCCCTGTCCCTTTCTCGCTCCCCGGGAACTGGCTCCCCTGTGTCTTTAGTCCTGGGCAGAGTCCTTGGGGGACTGGTAATGACTATATCCGTTTGGGATCCTTGTGATGGAGTAAGGCAAGCATCAATCACTCCCGCCACCCCTCCTGAACCTACCACGCCCTCGTCAACACATCCTCCCCACTGTGAGCCTAGAACAGGCCCATCTGGGTGCAGCCAGCAGTAGTACACCAACATGAAGAAGGTTCCCAGGGCAAAGCTGCAGGCCACCAGACACACAACCACCAGGGCAGAAGAATCGGCCGTTTGTGGGTCACGGTAGGTGTACCAGGCGGCAGTCAGCGCCACGTTCTCAGCCAGTGTCACAGAGTAGTAGACAGTCATACGGAAACGGCTGGGGCCCTCTTTGACATTGAACCAGCAGAAGATGTAAATGATGCCCACCACCATGTTGTAGATGATCTCCTCCCACTTGGACATGCAGAAGTCAGTCTCACCTTGGATAATCCAAAAGGTCATGACACACCTGGAAAGACAACACAACAACACAGCTAGTCTCAACAACAATGCGCATGGGCCTTATAATAAGACATGATATGATATACAGATTCTTTTGCAAAATTTCAATCAGGTTGTAATAGTTTTTTATAACTTTGCACTCTTTGAAAAGGAAAATAGATTAGCCCAGAACATGCTTCAGAACGCCAACGAAGTGGCATAAAATGTTTCTATGTCAAAAGATTATTTTAGGACCCTACAGTCAGCTGTTAGAAAGCTAATGCTAGCCTATGTGTTAATAAGCTACTGTAGATAACAGATGTACATAAGGAATCTGCAAACATAACACATTTCTTAACTTATAGACACTGACATTTGCAGTCAGTTTTGTAGGAACTGAGTTTCAGTTTATTTGTCTTTATTGCCCAAGTTTTAAAATTGAAGACAGTCATGATTCCTACTGGAAGTTCGCTAAAGATGCTTGTGATCCTTCACACTTTTCCTCTAGCTCCCCCAGCAGAACCAATTATGAAATCATACAAAACATAAGAATCTAGAAGACTGGCATGAGATTCAGTGTTCTCCAGATAATGCCCCAGTCAAACAGCCCTAGAGACCATCTGGCAACCACTGGTCACAAGAGATATATAGTGCAGCCATGAAAACTTTGTTGCAACTAGCAGGTTGCCATTGTTGTCAGCAAACAATTGTGAACTACTCGCCATGCAGTAGTGTCTAAAAAAATGTGCCACAAACTGGAAACAGAGACTGTTCGCCTTCAAAATAAAAGTTCCTGATTTTGAAATCTGTTGGTTGCACAACTTTTACTTTCAAGAGGAACATTTACTGTCTCTATTTTCCATCAAACGTTTTCAAGTTTTACAACAGTTCTGAGAGTAAATGGCAAATGTTTGCAGACATGATGATGTCCTCCATGCAAACTACAGGTGAAGCACCCTGTTTGAAACCATTTTCATAACTGCCAACAAACTCCAGCAACCACTCACAAACTGGTTGCCGATTAGTCTCTAGGTCTGCATAGCTGAGGGCAACCTATTTGGCAAGCTTCTCTGTTTTCTCTGTTTACATGTTTACGACGTCTTGATGCATTCTCAATCATCCAGGAAAGTAAATCTCCAAAAGTTGATTCTGTTCATCTGGACGTAGCGTATTCTGGGAGAAATGTTTTATCACTCATTCAGTCTCAGCTGACTACAGGTTTCCCCAATCTTATAAACAGTACATTTGCATGACTGAAACCAGCCCACTGAAGGAACAATGGGCTGGGAGGTCAGTTCCTTAATCATAATTATGCAAATTCTCATGACCACTGATCACCAACCACTGACCAAAACCCACTGATCAAAGACCTCTAATCAATGGCCATGAGTCCCATTCACAGAGAGTTGGGGAATGGCTGCAATCACAGCATTGTAAGATGGCGAAAGAACAGTACGCTGTTAAGTGCCAGAAGGATTGCCAGGATTTATACATCGGGGAAACCAAACAACCTCTGGCCAACCTACTGGATGGCACAACACAGAAGAGCTACCTTGTCGGGCCAGGACTCTGCAGTCTATTTACACCTACAGGCCAGTGGACACTCTTTCAATGATGAGGATGTACAAATCCTGGACAGGGAGGAACGCTGGTTTGAGCGCGGAGTCAAGGAGGCCATTTACGTGAAAAGGGAAAGACCATCTCTGAATCGAGGAGGGGGACTAAGAGTACATCTGTCACCATCTTACAATGCTGTGATTGCAGCCATCCCCCAACTCTCTGTGAATGGTACTCATAGCCATTGATCAGTGGGCTTTGATCAGTGGGTTTTGGTCAGTGGCTGTTGATCAATGGTCATGAGAATTTGCATAAGTATGATTAAGGAACTGACCTCCCAGCCCATTGTTCCTCACTGGGCTGGTTTCAGTCATTATGCAAATGTACTGTTTATAAGATTAAAACCTGCAGTCAGCTGAGACTGAAGAAGTCACTTGGATGAGTGACGAAACGTTTCTCCCAGAAAACGCTACGTCCAGATGAACAGAATCAACTTTTGGAGATACATGTTTACAAGTGGCAAATACTTTTAATTCTAATGACCAATTAACCTTCAATTAACATCACTGTCAGGATATACTTTGTTTATAGAACCAGTATTGGAAAGGCCCAAAATCACCAGAACTGTCAAAATACTACTGAGATATTTTTGGACTGTTTTTTACTGTAAACTTTGTTTGTGAGGCCAAAAGAAGTGAAATTAACTCAGCTGTTGACACGATTCAACAGAAATCCACAGAATTTTGTCTTTGCCTTAGAATTGCAAATTACAGCATCCAAGTGATGCGAGCAAACAACATGCCAGATTTATTTAAGCCTGCAACAGCTGATTTTCTGGACAAGCTTGCAGCTGTTACCGAGCACTATTTTGTTTCATTTGAGCAATTTCTCCATAGTCCACAAACCAGTGTCGGACATCACAGAGGCTATGTTCATCTATTAAATAAAATCTGCGCACTTCACAAACATCTGAGGGAAATAAAAGGTCCCTTCAAAAGCTTTCTGCTTCTCCGTGTACACCAGCTAATTGCAAACTCTGACTGCATGCTGTTTGGTGCTGAGCAGGATGTGAAGAGAGGATATTTAAAGCTTTGTTACTGAAAAAAGCTGTGAGAACAACCACAGTATGAGAGCAGTAAAAATGAACCAGTAAAGTCGTGAGCTGAACAGCCAAACAATGCGATGCGGCTCGCTACAACGCCCCGAAAACCGAGGGAGTTGCACATTCAGGTGATAGTGCTCTGTAGGGTCTTCACCACAAGTAGCACCTTTCACATTGTGCCATTGTTTTCACATTTGATTTATATCAGTAATATAAAAATATCGATTATAGCTGCCTTGAGTACAGGAAGTCACGAATGAACACTAAGACAAAGGGGCGATACAAGACAGATAACATAAATCTCTCAGTTGTGCCTCAAAGTACATCCCTAAACACAAAGCGATAATATCAGGCAATCCATTTCTAGAGATTTTAATGAATGCTCCTGGCGCAGAATATCACATCTAAGCCATTTAAAGTAGAGCGAACACATACAGGAATGCCCGAATGCAAATCATCGCTGGGCACGAGATAAAACGTTAAGACTGACCTTCTCCCTATAGAAGGCTACATTCTTTCAGCACCAATTTGCTAAACCTGCTGTATGAATAATTACAATTAACATTGAAAGTATGTTATAAATTAGCCCCTGTTAAATGTCCCTGCTTGGGGGAAGAACCTGTAAAGTGTGTAGGAAGCTGTTTTCTGCGATTTAACAAGCAAGAACGAGCAGATTAAAAAGGTTTACGTATAAAGGGAATATATTTACCAAACTTGCTCTTTATATATTGTATTACATGACTTTCTTTAGTTTGATTTTTGTCTGCCTGCTGTTGGAATGCAATTTGACTAATATTACTGGAACAGAGTATAGATTTCTCTCTATAACAAAAAAAAAATGCAGCAGGTGTCTAATTCTTCCCATTTGGGGTCCAGATTCTTAACATCAGGTCACATATGGCGCACCAGTGGCTGACGATGAATATGCCGAAGTAGAGCTGGAAGACGGAGGCGAAGAGAGCAAAGGCCACGGTCCTCGCCCCAATCGTGAAGAAGTGCCACAGCATCTGGGCGATCACGGCCTTGTAGGACATGGGCAGCTTGTCGTCGCGGGAGTCACGGAGGACCTTCTGGTAGGAGGCGATCATCCAGGCCAGTGAGACCAAGGAGGCCGAGGCAGATAGACCTGGACAGAGGGGGGGAAACATAAGAGGACTATAGTTATTAACTTGACTGAATAGCTCATAATAAAAAATAGAATTATAAAGCTACCCAAGCAGGGTTACATGCTGCATAGTGGTAGAAAAGAGAAAAAAAACTAAAAGCGGCATTTCAATTTTGACCTTGGAAAGAGAAACTTTAAACTGCATCTTAAATTTGGATGTCACAGTGTGTAGATTGTGTAGCGTGCGGATGCAGAAAAGAGTTTGAGATGTCAAATAAAAGGTGAGCTGTTTATCAATTGAAATCCAATAGTCACAGGAGCATCCCGGGAATAACACGAGGAACCTCAGACAGCCAAAGTGTGCTGACTAAACAGACGACACAACAAAGGGAAGCCCGAGGCTACACGCAGAAGGCTGATGGGGGTCTGAACACAGGAGGGTAACGAGACAGCTGAACATAATCAAGAGACACGATGTACAACTCACATCGAGATGCAGCTAACTAGCAAAGGAGAGCAACACTAACCAGAATATCAGCAACTGACGAGAAATTAACAGATTGAAGCATGAACACCGAACAAGGCAAAGGAAGGACGACAACAAACAAACAACTAAACGGAGAGGGGAGGCTAGAATCACACAACTAAAAGTCTTCACTACACTAAGAAACACAGACAGCACAAGATCAACTTACAACAAAGGATCAAAATCACTATCAGGGATTCTTCAACGTTAACTAACGTAGTTTAAATTGCCCTGTGTGGCTCAGTAATGTGGTCAGGTAATTGTAAGCTGATTTATTGCTTGTATTATGAAATGTCTGAGATGGAGTCCGTGAGTTCTGTAACTAAGAAAAAATGTACTTGATAAAAATGTGCCTTCTTTTTTTATCAAGGTCTTCTTTTAGTAATGCTGCTCTATTAGGCGTCTGCTTGGGAGTCTAATTTTGACCGTTGTCAACTGAAAGCACACTGAATCTCTCCCGGTGGGTCAAGAGTAGGGATGGGTACCGGTATCCGGTGCCATCTGACATAAATGGTAGTAACCAGACCGAAAAGCAGCGCACATTTCGGTGCTTTATTTTGGTGCTTTATTTTGGTGCTTTTTTTCCCTGAGCTGTGATACACTTTAGATTCTAGCCAATCATTTTACGTTTCCGAGGATAGTAGGCGGGTCCAGGTACGTACGTTCTTTTAGAGCAGAGCTACAGATTAAAAATGCCCAAGGCGAAGCGGTCAAAAGTCTGGCTGTACTTCACAGCAAAAGATGCAAACTCAGCAGCCTGCAACAAGTGCTTTAAGCTGATACTGTGATACTGTCAAAGGAGGTAACACCTCAAATCCGATGAAACACCTGGCGATGAATAGCGTTTTTTTAAAAGCCGAGAAATGCGCCGTATTTGATAGCTTGCTGCGAGACCTCACACCGAGCACATCTACTGCTTGTGGGTTGCCTGTTATCGGACCCAGAGTTAGCAACATCCCCCAAAAACCCGAAGAGGAGAGTCCTGGCCCCTAGCCCTGCCAGTGTAGCAGAAATGATGAGGATGATGATGCAGCAGCAGCCGTTCTTCTCTGCGTGAGTAGCTTAATGTTGTTCGTGCGTAATTTACGTTGAGTAGGCTAACCACGTTATTACATTAATGCATGTAAGGTGAACTAGCAAACACCATTATAGCTACATGCGGCTGTCTTCTTGTTTGATGGCAGATACTCCCTTCACCCTGGACAAAAAGGCTAAAATGACCAAAGAAAAAGTGGAAAACAGCTAAACATGAGAGGTTTTTGGACAAAGTTTGTGTTTTCCATTGATTAAGCACTGCTTCCAGCCAAGAGTGATACCATATATGCCCCATAGCTGCAGAAAAGACTAACATTGTTATCTTTTTACAAAAAAACAGCTGAACATGAGAGGTTTTTGGACCAATTTTGTGTTCTCCATTCTTTAAGCACCGGTTTGAGCACCGTTTAAGCACCGGCACCGTTTCAAAAGTACCGGTTTGGCACCGGTATCGGATAAAACCTAAACGATACCCATCCCTAGTCAAGAGTCAGATCAAATAACTTCCAGCTTTTAACTTGAATTTAAGTTTAGGGGAGAAAAACAAAGTCCCAGCGATCCAAATTGGAAAACGTGGAGACCCAAGACTGCGGCTACAAGCACTCAGCTTTGGTGTGAGTTCGTGGTGCGCACTCTTGTGAATGTCCCCGAGCTTAAAATGTGTTTATTTATTTGCCGCCGTGCTGAGTGGAGGCCTGCTGGAGCATTTCCAGTTGTTTCTTTTTATTTTAAGAACTCTGTCATCTTCTAAAGTCAGTTCTTTGTTCTCATTTTGATTTAGGCAAAGGTAAAATGTGTTTATAACTATTAAGTCTACTAGTGATCTCAATCCATTCCCACAGCGAGTCCTATAATCCTGAGGATCGACAAAGGAAGTCCTGACGTCTGGGATCTCTTCATGAGTCTACTGTATGAGGAAAGGGACACTCCCAGGTTGCTAACAGAAACAGGAAGCTTAGAAAGTCTGGGATTACTCCAGGATTCAGAGCTGGAGTTGTTCAAGTGATCAGCTTAAGGAATGTGAGAGGTTTGGACAATAATAAGGATGAGATTGGTGAACTTACTGGGCTGAAACCTTTCTCTGACATCTGGTTTAACTCCACTGACATAAGGACAAACAGAAAAAAAAGGGTTAGGGTTGCCGGCTGTCAAATTTATCTGGACTTGAACCAGTTTCTACTGAAGTCAAATAATCATTAGCCCGCACATGTAACTTTCAGGCCTGCTGCGAACCACCCAGAGCACAGTTTAGCATATTAAATATTCATGCCGGTTAATCATGCAGTCTTGTCTCAAATTAGCCGTGAATCACACTGAGAAGGCATTAAAATGTGAGCAGAGAAAGAGCGGCACCGACTTTGCATTTGATTAATCTGAAGATTTTTCTCAAATATTTCTCTTAAAAACTGAGATCAACCTTAAAAAGAAGCTTTAAAGTCGACTCGGAGGTGCAGAGTTTGAACTGGTCCTCAGCTGGAGAGCGCCAAGTCAGAAAACTTATTGTGTTTAAAATCTCTTTTTACTTTTTCACTTTTATTGAATTTAAATGCTGTTGCACATGTACGATTGTCCTAGCACAGCAGGGACACAGTGCTAGGCACATATTTTTGTTTACATGTGACATGTTTCTTTGGTATTTAATATACTTTTTGTCTTCAGTTTTGCAGTGTTTGTAGTTTGTCTCCTTATTTCTAAACTTGGCTCTCTTTATGCATCAGCTTGTTTCGTCTAACACAAATGGAAATGGAGGGAAATGGCTGAAACTATTAAAACACCATCAAGCGTTGCGAACAGAAACATTCTCGGCGTCTGTGCGGCTTGGTTGCAAAATGGAAAATATCGTGACAAAACAGCAACGGTTTTGTTCCACCTTTGAACAAAAACAATTGAACACAGACCAGTGGCAGACCAGAGAAACCACAGAGTGTTTCCTTAATGAGGTCTGATTAAAGGAGAGAGCTGTCACTCCTTTACTCCAATATGTCTCAAGAGGATTCAGCCACATTAAGAACAGAGAAAATTATGGGCTGCCTTCACCAGACAAATGCTATATATGTATTAATAAAGGAAAGGGAGTTCTTTAAACTTCAAACCTCTGTCTGCTTTGATTTGATATATGAGTCATTCCCCTTAAGCTGCTTTAATTTTGGAAAGGAAATGATCTCCACAGAATTTCACAGAAACTGAAACATTTGGTATTGCACGAACTGAACTCAGACTATTTGGGTTTTTACATCTGTGCTATTTAACATAATTAACATTTTTTGTCCTGCTTGCTGTCTTTGATATCATTCAGCGGCTTCAGCTGAGAGGATCTCGTCGCACTTCCAGTCGACCATCTTGGACCACAGCTGGCAACGGTAGTCTTTGTTCCACTCTAACGTGGACTCATTTAGAACTGCTTTATATGTTTCAACCTCTCAAGATTACTCAAGATAACTTGAGTCCAAGACTGTGGAATCCAGCTGTAGGATGAGAGATCATATCGTTCAGTTATTTTACTTTACAGCACTTTACAGCACTTTACAGCACTTTTCCTGATGGGAGGAAACTACTTTTCTCAGCTGGCTGGGTAACATTTCAATAATGCCCTGAAAAAGTTGGATGTTTTGGTGTATTCACTCAGGTTGCAGCCACCATGACCGTGACCTGGAGGAAAACCAATGACACGATTCGTTTTTTCAAATTCTAAGATGTTGGAGAAATGTTTAAGCGTTCTTTATTCTATGTATTTTTTGTTGGTTTTAAAGTGTCATCAATGTGATGGAACATTTTATGATTGTGCCCTTCTCTGTGTGAAGCTGGCCTTGCTGATGTGTCCGTGGCATCATGTTTCGTCTTTATAAGATCGTAATAAGTCAACTGTACAAGCCGTCTTTGAATGGAAGGCTCTGACTCGATCCTTTGACCATGGCGAGTTTCTATAAATGGTTCTATTATTTGGTTCTCAGCCGGAAAAGGATGGAGTGCCCACTCCAGGTCGGGGATGAGTTCCTGCCCCAAGTGGAGGAGTTCAAGTATCTCGGGGTCTTGTTCGCGAGTGATGGGAGAAGGGAGCCGGAGATCGACAGACGGATTGGGGCTGCAGCTGCAGTAATGCAGACGCTGCACCGGTCTGTCGTGGTGAAGAGGGAGCTGAGTGTAAAAGCGAAGCTCTCAATTTACCGGTCGATCTACGTCCCTACCCTCACCTATGGCCACGAGCTGTGGGTAGTGACCGAAAGAACGAGATCGCGGATACAAGCGGCAGAAATGAGCTTCCTCCGAAGGGTGGCCGGCCTCTCCCTTAGAGATAGGGTGAGAAGTTCGGCCATCCGGGAGGGGCTCAGAGTAGAGCCGCTGCTGCTCCACATCGAAAGGAGCCAGCTGAGGTGGTTCGGGCATCTGACAAGGATGCCCCTGGGCGCCTCCTGGGTGAGGTGTTCCAGGCATGTCCCACCGGGAGGAGGCCCCGGGGCAGACCCAGGACACACTGGAGAGATTATATCTCTCGGCTGGCCTGGGAACGCCTTGGTGTTCCCCCGGATAAGCTGGAGGAGGTGGCTGGGGAGAGGGAGGTCTGGGCCTCTTTGCTTAGGCTGCTGCCCCCGCGACCCAGCCTCGGATAAAGCGGATGAAGATGGATGGATGGATGGTTCTATTATTTGTTGTGAAAAGCCATGCTTCCATGTTCTTTATTTGTTCTTTTACCCCTTTGCAAATTAAAACTGCAAAAAAACAACAACAACAACAACCTGTTTGTGTGTAAATCGATTTGTTCCAGATTTTAGTAACAATGTCAGTGATCAGTGGGTTCATTTAGCTAATGTGGATTCTGGGATCCAAACAGTGTCTCTAATCTCTAAAAGTTGAGAGAGTCAAACGTTTGACCCCAGACCATCTCCAAGGGATGCATGATGTTGTCTATAAACAATGAGAGATCTGCAATGAATCGCCTAGTGGATGGGGATGCAAAAAAAGAAGAAGAAAAAACAGGAAAATGATTGTTTCCTGGGATAAAATCACAGGGAATTGCTTTCAAAGGGTGAAAGCAATTCAGGATCGAGTCTTCTTCGCTCTCCGGACTGCCCCGGTAATTGTGGCCAAAAAAATGGTTTGGAGTAGAGATTAAACACAGCAGATAGAAACAAAATTGGAAATTTGCGAGCATGAAAAAGAAGTTTGATAAAGAAAACCCCCAATCTGAGTGGAGTGGTACATTTCATATTAAGGGAATATATGGAGATGGAGCTATCAGTGTTCTGGAGGAGGAACATTGATCATGTTAGAGTCACTGTAGCTGGAAGAGAAATAGATTAGAAAATAAAAGCAAAAATAATTAAAGTAAATGGAAAATCACCTTTTAAAGATCACCTGTCTACAAACTGAGATGAACTTAATCCAACCGCAGCCTGTTCTCCCAATCAACAACTGCCGCTAAATCACAACCAAATTTATAAATCAGGTTAGCAACGCAAAGACTATCCTGAAGCATAGCTTGAGAAAATACACCAAAACATCCTTGCAATAAATGAACCCAAAACAAAGGGAATTATGACTAAACAGTGACAGATGCAGTTTGTTACGCTTGGAAAGCTCGGCATTTGGAGGAACTGGGACCAGCCAATGTTTGGGATTTGTCCTTAACAGATGACTTGAATGATTAATTGGCTACAGCGACACTCGATTCGTGTGACAGATAAAATGATAATGGATAATGATGGTGAATCTTCTCAGCTCTTCAGTACTGCCGGCACTGCAGGAGCGTATGTATGAGTGCCCACATTAAAAAACATGAATGCTTTTTAACAGATGGTAGGTCAAAGTAGACAGGGATATTTGTGTGTGAGAGCTCGGACACGTTTATCTCTGAGAGGAGTTTCGCTTTTAGGCTACGAGATAAAGGATGTTGGGTAAGGAGGGACACAAAGGACGATTCGAGGTTAAAAAGCATCTATTATACATTTCCCAGTTTTTTCACACATACTGCTCAAAATGTTAAAGCTCTCATAATAAACCGAAATAAACCCACAAATGACGCAGGTGTGTATGAATAATGCCCGAGAGCCAACAGGTTTGTTGTTTCACAGTTCTTCCTCATCCTTAATATGAATGATGTCATAAAGAGTGGTTAAACCTAATACGGTCATCTCAGTGAGCACAGCTCTGGCTGTGAGCACAGAAGCCACGCCCACTCACCTCTTTTTTTTTAGGGGGCAGCCAATCAGAAAAAAGTTGTTTTAAAGAGAGGAAGATGGGAGCCACCACAGCTCGTTTAATGAGAGTCCCTCAGCTTCCTAGGTCACACACCCATGGCATAAATTTCAGAATGCTGGGTGATTTGCAGGAAAGGTGACGTCTTACATGGTCAAAGTCACCGGGATTAAAACTTTTATTCGATGCTCCTATTTTAAGAATTTGAAAATCCTACATCGCCTGATTCTCGAGTAACTGCATTCACACACTTCAGAGTCCACGCCGCCTGCCTGGCGTCCTGCCTGGGGGGGTGACAACAACACCCCATCAGCCTTTTATGACTGATTATTATGTAGCGACTTATGCAAAGCTACTGTAGCTACTGCACACAATAGGTTCCCTATAAAAACATGCTTTCAAAGGCTACATTGTACTGTAATCAGGTATATTTACTCAGGAAGAGTACTTAAGTAGTAAATTGAGGTACTTGTTAATCACTTGAATATTTTATTGTGATGAGGCTCTTCTTCTGGTGCACATCGTCTCTTTGTGTCTCTAGTCTGGTCAGCTCCGGTGCTTCTTATTATTTTGATGTAGTTTCATGTTTTTATGCCATCACTGTTCAGCAGTTTTTATTATTTTTAGCTGTTATTAACATACAGTTTTTTTTCCTAATAACTACTTTCTGCACTCGATCCACTTTTTAAACTTTACAGAACAAATCACGGGATTTTATTTTGTTAAATATGCCATTTCTTAGTAACTGATGATAACAATCTAAACTGTGATATTCACACAACCTGCATTAGAAGACTCGATTATATTACTGATCTTTGACTGTTCGGGGATTTGGATTTAAACATTTTTGTTTTTTTAACATGAAATATTACAATAACACAGTGTTACACTCTCAAAGGGCCGTAAGTCGTCTTCTAATGGATGTCAAAGCAGATGTACTAAGTTTCCTGCAGACACGCAGACTCTGTGTTGTCACTGCAGCCATGCACGTCGATATCGCTGCTACACTGAGCACAGTCGGTGCGCGCCGCGTCCACCGCAGCCACGGCTGCGCCTCGCACAGATGTTTGCCCTCCACTCGTCTGTAACTGAGCACAGAGTCCTAGCAGGAGAGTCAAGGTGAACTTTAAAGATATTCAAATGCAGGAAGTTAGTTTTTTGGATTGTGCAGACTACATGTGTGCGTTGTGGGTTTTATGAGTCAGCTGTGTGTTTTGTGCTATTTAAATATGTTTCTGACACTTGTCTTCTGCTGCTGCTGGTGCCCGCCAGGTGTGTGTGAACACGGAGTGTGAAAAGTACTGAAGTGAACACACACACACACACACACACACACAGAGAGAGAGAGAGCGGGGGAGAGA
Organism: Neolamprologus brichardi; assembly: GCF_056152115.1. Lineage (NCBI taxonomy): Eukaryota > Metazoa > Chordata > Actinopteri > Cichliformes > Cichlidae > Neolamprologus > Neolamprologus brichardi. The sequence goes on from NC_142123.1 coordinate 31,305,256, forward strand.
GACTGTTTTGTTTTATTCATCAAAGGCCAATCTGCTTGTAAGAGGTGCATGAATAAAGCATAGATTCTCCTAGTGATATCACACACTCACACATTCACACACACAGAATAAGTTTGCTTTATTACAGTTTGGTTCTTATTTCTTAGCTCAAATCAAGTAAGTTTATAGACTGATTTCCTCCTTTAACTTTGACCCTCTGCTTCTTCGTCTATGACACGTCTTGGTCTTTGCAGCAATAGTGCTGTTTGCCCAATCTCAGCAGAAAACTTATGATAGCCACTGGTAATGATGGCTAAAAAAAGCAAAATAAAGCTGTATATCATTCATTCTAAGAAATCTTTGAAAAAGGAGAAGACGGCTGAATGCGTCACCTTGCAGAGGCAGAACACCGCTTTCATGGACCATAATGCTCAGCTGCAGAACGAGCTGTGGAGCCGACTTCAGGAAGGCCTCCAGGAGGCGGAGCATGGTGATGTCAGCGCTCTCAAACATCAGCCTCCAGTGGAACTGGCGGCGGGGCCCGTTGCTGTTCCAGCGGCTCTTGGCACCCAGGTAGAGGGCGTGGATGTATCTGAGGGTGAGAGAAAGAGGTTTAAGGGCGGTGATTTATCCCATTAAACATCAGCCTTTGTTTTTAGTTACAACCTGAAAGTCAACCCAAAAATAAACCAATAATAACTGAAGTTTGGGCTTTATGGATGAACATACATGACATTTTCACCAAGCAAGACTGGAAAATGTTTGGGAAAAACCAACACGTTCTCACTCCCAAAGCGTAACATTTTACGCTAGGTGACAAATCGTCAACATATTACGTTTTCGGCTACCCACCACGTTCCTAAATGACGACCTCGGAAAAATGAGGAAATATGAGAACCATATGGACTCAATCTACACATGTTCACTCTTTTTCTTCAAATCGCTTAGAAACACGCTATTTAACATCATTAAAGTCCTGGTTAACCTCAGGAAAAAGGTTATGGTTAGGGCTAGGGATAAGGTTAGGTTTAGGGCTGGAATACAGGGCTGGAACGTCTATTACCGCGGGAGCGTCATTGCACTGGATTTCGGCCATAACCCGCCCCGTACCATAAGAACGCCGAAGGTCTCCTTTTGCGTTCCTCAGGAACACCCCGGGACGTGACAAAACGTTGGCATGTTACGCCTCGGCAGTGAGAACGGGCTCGAAAAACTGGGAAAAAATGAGTGATGAAAACTAAATAAACTGATGAAAATGAAACTATTCTTAAGCTTTGAAAAAAGAGGCCTCTTTACTCAAAAGGGCCGTGCTCGGCATCCTTTCTAAAATCACACGAGGGGTTTTCTAGCACCAGATACAGACGGGGATCTCCATGTATGATCTTTCCTTATTATTCCTGCGTCTCTGAGATATGTTATCAGAGCAGATTTCTACTGACTAGAATTAGAAGTCACACACTGTTCTTCTGCTCTGCTGTGCACTGGCTTCATCCAGCAGTGACCTTGAGCTTGAACTGGGGCATTTGCAGCTGACTGAAAAGGCATCGGGGATGAGAGTGAAAGCCTCCTAGTCTGGGTTTGTGGCTCTCAGCAACAAAAAGGTGGACTGCTTGTTCGCAGCTGGGGATGAGCTGGCGCCTCAGCTGAAGGCGTTCAAAAATCTGGTAGTCTTGTTCACAAGTGTGGAGCAAGAGATTGAGAAACGGTTTGGGGAATTTGTCTGCAGTGAATCTGAAGCATCCTTCTGACCCCCACCGAAAAGAAAATGAGTGTAGATACAAACAGCGGCAATAAAATTGTCTGAGCTCACTCTCAGAGACAGAGTCAGCAGGTCTGGCGTGCAGGAGGGGCTCAAAGTAGAGCCATTGCTCCTCTGCTCTCAAAAGGAACTGAGCTGGTTCCAGCATATGATTAGGATGCCTTCTGGGGGCGTCTAGGTGAGGTGTTTCAGGCATGGGAGGAGACCCTGGGGCAAACCCAGGAGAAGTTATGTCGAACGCCACACAGAGACGCAGCAGAGTGACCCAGAAGTAGATTAGTGGTAGAAAATAGAAGAATTTTCTGATAAATGAAATCAGGTGAACAAACTCAAGAGCTTCTGTCAGGGGTCAACAAGGGAAATACGTAAGAGTATTAGAGCCAGACGTGACCTCTTTGGGATTCTGCTAACACACAAACACACTGGCCCTGGTTATATTTGGCTCTGTTCCCATCAGAGTATAAAAAAGAATAGATTTCAAAAGCTCAACAGCAAAAAACTTCCAGTAAATCCTAGAAGTTATAACAGAAATCAATACCATGATGGGCTAGAACTTGGCCCCTGATTTCACTGAGTTTTATCTATGGGATTTGCCCCAAGGAGTGAGGAAATCTGACAAATATCTTTTATTAATACTATTGTCTGGTGCAAAGAAAGCCATAATTCGCAAATGGCTAAACATGGATCCACCGTCATTTTTGGACTGGACAGGCATTATCAAGGAAATTTACACAATGGAGAGGCTGACTTTTTCATTAAGACTTGCTGCTGATAAATTTGAGAAGTACTGGAAAAAATGAGACCTTTACCTGAATGGAAAACTATTATAAATTCAAATTTATCATTGCTGTAATTCACCTATTTGATTTGATTGTACTTTAAATGGATCTTTTTTAAGTACAGATACTCTGTACTTATTAAGGGTCTGAGTGTTTTGTAAAAAAAACAAAAAACAAAACAAAACTACCAATAAAAATATAAAGTGTTAAAAATCAAAGTTCCAGTAAATCCACCCTGCATCTAATCAACAGAAAAACGCCACTAAAACCGATCTGTGATTTGAGTGAATGGTTCCTTTTTCATTCGGATTCTAAAATAAAGTAAAATAAAGACTTTCTCCTGTTGAGAATAAGAAATAAAAAGATTTCACAATAGATTTTATCACTTGATGTAAACATTTTATTTCCCACTTATTTTGCCGTCTCTAGCAAATGTGAATAATCTGATTTGCAGCTCTGTGCATGAACACAGTGAGGAGCAGACTGTAGCGTACAGCAGGGATAAAAGCTGAATTACATCTTTCAGAAAATGTGAAACCTCAACGTGCCGCTCTCCCGAGAGGACAAAAACACCTCAGAGGAAAACATCTTCATCCTCAGCTGTCACTGCTCTGCTCCGACGTCCTGCTGTTGTTTGTTTGCCGTCAGTGACAGTTTTGGTTACAATGGTTCAAATGGTCTATGCAGGTGAGCAGTATTAGTTTTATTTAGTGACAAGTGACGATATGAAATCTGATATTTTTTACCCGTGGTGCAAAATAAAGTGTTAAAGTGATGATGTATTAGCAAAGAAAAAAACAGGCTAACTTTATGGAAAACAGACGGGAGGCACTACAATGATTTTAAACTGTAGTTTCAGTATTGTTATACCACCTGTAGTCATTTATATCCAGGTGCACAGCTCTGTGGTGTGGCAACTGCAAGATCTCCTCATTAAAACAGGAGAGAAACATCACTGACGGAGGACACAACACTGGTTAAATCACACGTATACCATGAGCTGGTAGGTGGGTTGCAAAGTGGTTTGCAGGCGTACAGCAACTGTGGCCTGTTAAAGTAGCTGAAATAGCACAAAGGCCTGATTTAGTCTACAATGAACTGTTCGTAAAAGGCTGGTGTCATTAGTAGCATTTATGCTTGTGCTGGTGCATTAAGTATAAAACCCAGTGTTTTATAATGCAACCTCTGGGTGCCCTCCCTTTGTTGCTATCAGTATTGTGGGAGGTGAGGACAAAGATTTTTGTCCACTTCTTTGTACATTCCTTCACATCCATTCCAATAGTTTCATCTCCCTCAAGGAATTTTCTGACAGTTGTGAGTCGTCATATGGATGCTATGATTATTATTCCCCATACTGACGCTGTGATTGTTATTCCCTGCACTGATAAATTCAAAAGCTGCAGTGAAAAAGTCGTAAAGTCAGATGAAGCTGTGGCTTCATTTCTGATGCTAACTTTACAAGATCTACCTCTGCTGTAGATATTTAAATAAATAAGGCAAAAAGCAAAAATTACTTTCGCAAGAATCGCTTTAACCCTTTAAGACCTACCATAGAACCAAGTCCGCCAGAGCTTATATTATATTTTTTACATGCTGTGGAGCCATTTTTGGCAGCATTTCAAGTTGATATACATCAATACAACCATTATAGCCCAAATTTGTATGCATTAAGTGCATAGTAATTAAATAAATTGCAAAAAAGTGCAATAAACTACAAAAAGATTGAAAATCGTTTTTGTTTTTTTAACATATATTTCTAGTTAGAGAAATTTAAGAGGCTTATCCCTCAAAACTGTAAATACAAAAAAGTTGCACAAAATAGTTTCCCACCACAGGAAATTTATTTTAAGTGTCTTCATAGTTTTATTTTTGAAATACACCAATTTTTATATACCGCAGGAAAAACGAAAATAAATATTAAAATGCAAATTTGCAAAAAAAAGCAGCATATGCATCAAAATAAACTATTTCCAGGAGTGCAATTTTAGTTCTAAGCATCCCAGAAACGACACAGAAAGTCATAAAGTCAAACATAACTTTTAAAAACACCAGTATAGGCTCATAAGGCCCTGATAGTAAAAAAACACATTTCCGCAAAATGACGTCACTTCCGGTTTTGGGCAGGTCATGGCGGACATGCGATAGTTCGCGCTGATGGACGTAGGAAGTGTTACAAACAGCTGATCGGATCGGCAAAGCGTGTTTCTGGAATATTATGTTTTTGTTGCTGCAAGTGCTTTTTATGCAGTTTTTGCAAAGCTATATGTGGAAGGAAACCGTGACCGAGGACAAGCTGATGGCATAAGATGTAAGTACAACTCCTCCGGTTTCATACGCAAAAAAAATTATTGTGCTAGCTTACATGGTTGCAGTGCTACCCGCTCCGACCAGCTTTAAAGGGTTAAACATCTGTTTTCGCCTAAACACAAAAATCTGAAACATTCATGTTGCTCACTGTGTCAGAAATCTGCACTCAGAGGAAACGTGGCCGCTGTCCTAATCATCCAACATATTCATAATCATCAGAGCTGAAAACAAAATAATCTGTATATTTGTATGAAATATATTTTCCTTAAGCTACAGTTTGTGGTTTTCACCTAATTGTTCTGGTGTGAGATGAGTCACCATCGGCTACAGATACAAGGGAATTTTCTTTAAATGGTTTTTGGGTGTACATAAATTTCATCTCTGTCTCTGTATATAAGAGGCAGGCCTGATGCATCATGGGAGAAGAGGATGGCAGACAGTGGTAGTAGTACAACAAGCAGACGGGACGTGGAGGAGAACCGAAGCTCGCTTGGAGGAAAAGTGAGACGACACTCACTTCCTGTGCTTCTGCATCCCCAAGCAGATTTTAAATGGAAGGGTAAAAATAACCTGGGAGTGTATGCACATGCAAACACACGCACGCACGCACGCACACACACGCACGCACGCACACACACGCACGCACGCACGCACGCACGCACGCACACGCACACACACACACGTCAGCATATGCGGTGATGTTCAAGCCTGCCTAGCACAGACAAGCACGGATGCACATGTGTACGTGGTCGACACACCTCAACACACAAGCCCCCTTAGAAACACGCATTCACACACACACACACACACACACACACACACAGACACACACACACACTCGGTGACAGACATGCAGGAAGGCCAACAAGGCAGCCTGGAAATCTGTAGCTCTGCAAATAATTTGCTGGCCAAGCACTGCCGGCATTTCTTTATTCACTCTCTATGTCTCTCTGTCTCTCCCTCTCTCTCTCCTTCACCTCTAAATCTCCGTTTGTCTTTCACACCTTTCTTTTCTTTTAGATTTAATTCTTAAATTTATTCAGTTTCTTGCTTTTTTAAAGTCACACTTGGTGGATCAGTCGGTTCATAATGCTTTATTAATTCACATATATATATATTTATTTATTTACGTCTCTATTCATTTCTATATGACAGAAACCATGCAAATGTCATCATACCTGTGAAGTGACAATAAATAATATTCTATTTTCTGTCGTGTTTTCTTTCTTTCCTTTAAAAACAGTTTTTCCACGTTCCCTCTTTCCTGCTTCGTCCTCGTCTCTTTCCTCCTCCACCCTTTTCCAGATTTTCTTTCCCGTCTCTCTTTCTGCCGTCTATCCTCTGCTTGTTATCTCTCATTTTGTTTCTCTCTCAATCCAATTTCATGCAGCTATTGTCTTTCTCTCCCATTTCTTTCCCTACCTCTCTTGCTCCCTCTCGCTCTCTCTCTCCATCCAATTTATTTTGCTCTTCCCTCAGGTGTTCTCTCGGCCTCAAGCTTCCAATCTATCAAATCTATATGAATCCTCTCCTCCTCCTCTCCTTCCTCTCTGTTACTGCTCTCCTCTCCTCCCTAGTAGCCTCTCCTCTTCCTCCAGTTGGAGACCCTGAGCTTGTGTGTGTGGTGTAAGAGAAATGCTGCTAAGTGTAATGCTGAACCAAGAGTGAACCCTTAGAGGGAAGCTTACACACAGAGAAATTAAACTGTTATACTCACTTCATTTAAATCATTTTTAAATTAATATTACAGGTCAAGGAGTGAAGCGCAGAGATCAGCAGCCCCACAAGGAGACAGAGGATAAGATTTGCAATTTAACGGTGCTCTTTTAACATTGGTTCAGCCCCGTCTGGATGTGGTGGAAATGACTGAGATTATGATGTAGTATTTTGGAAAAGTAAGAAAAGTAGGGATTCAAAGTTTGTCCTCCTGGAGTCGTTTTTTTTAAGCGGTAAAAACAATAAAAAGATTTAAAAAATAAACAGCATTTTAAAAGTGAATTGATTATTTGGTGAACTAGCTGTGTACGGACCACACACCGCTGAAGACTTTTTCTGAATTTCGGTTTTAAGAGAGCGCTCGAGGGGTAGAGAGAGTTTGTTGAGTGGAGCTGGTTGATAACGTTATAAAACCTTGAACTAATGCCGAGAAGTCGACGGGTGAAACTGCAAGAACCGCAAGAAAATGGGCTTCTTGACGTGTATGCTTGTGGCAAACAATCCAGGATTGGGTTATGTTTTCACTCTTCATTCTTTTTTATATTACACTACAAACTCCTCACAGCTGCCAGCAGTGACACGAGGCAGTAATGCAGTATCAGATTTAGCAGTGGAAGCAGACTAGAAGCATAGACTGTAAACGATGGATTCGGCTGCTGAGCATGTCCTCCTTCGTGCCTTTAATTGGGAGCACTGTTTACAAAATGAACCTGTGTTGTCTTTAATATGACCCCAAACAGATACTGAGACCAAGAAAGTGTCCACTGAGGTCACAGAGCAAGTTTCTCATTGGTTGTTTGGCTGTTACAGTAGCCAGTGCCTGCTGGCCATTACAAGGAATGCAGGTGTAAGGCATTTCAACACCGGCTTCGCTTTTTGGACCGGGAAGATGCATCCATCTTTTATGTACAGTCTACCACCACAAGTTCCTGTGCTGCACATTTCAGTAATGTAATGTTTTCGTGTTACATAAGTTCTTCAATAGCTGCATGATGTGCAGATAGGTGCTTTTTCATGAGCACCTGCACAACAAATGCTTGACTTCAGTTCACACACAGCAGTCTGTAACTTTTAACAGGTAGAGATCACTTTTAGTTTGTTACACGAAAGAAGAGGAGAGTCAGCGTAAAATGCAAATATGAGGATGTGTTTATGCAACTTTTAATCTTATATATGTAACCGGTGTGATCCTGCGTTGTGTCTGATAAAAAAGGTAAAAGAAAGAAAGGCCTCCAAGTAAATAATTTGCCCACTCCAGCTCCTCTCCCACAGGGGAATTGTAGAAAAAGGGCTGGCATTTATTTTAAACATTAAACATAAAGTATGCATTTACACGTAACATATTTGACATAAGATAAAAAAAACCCAACATGAAATCCGACATACCTGATAAAAAAGGTAAAAGAAAGAAAGGCCTCCAAGTAAATAATTTGCCCGCTCCAGCTCCTACGACCAAATACAAACAGTGGGGAAGAGGGTTAGCTCAACCCACCACAACTTCCAAGCTAGCAAGAAGTATATATTCATGCTAGCATTTATGGTGCCTAAAACCCATTTATGATACATACATACTACACACTTGTAACATCTAACAAAAAACAGGCTTAATAATGACAATAATTGAACTAAAATCACAATCAGAAACATCCAGGTGGCTAAATATGCATTATATGAGCGTTTTACAGTGTTGGGAAAGAAGTGACACCCACCTCTCCCACAGGGGAATTGTAGAAAAGGGGAGAGACAAAAGGGGTACACTGTATTTATAGGGTTGCACCAAAGAAGAAGAAGGAAAGAATGAGGAGGGGCTCTAAATGATAATGAACATAACTACAGGCTTGGAGGTCCTAAAAGTCAGGTATAAAAGGAACAGTTTGTGGGTTTAGGACACATTTTGTGTAATTATAACAATGTGATTTATGACCCTGTTACATATACACAGTGGCAAGTTCACTGCTGTGGTCTCAGGGGATGTTGAGCAGTAATATAAAGCAAATAAAGTATTTCTATGTTTCTTAGCAACAATTAGCAGCTGTCTGTGTTTATGTGGTGCTTCCATAGACTTTACAGTTGAAGCTGTTCATCCAAATGAGGTCACGTTTTTAGTGCATGTTGTTAAAATCAAAGCTAAACCAAGGGATGATGTCATGTCCAGCTTTAATATACAACACATGATTGTAGCTTCAAAATCCATAAAGAAATAGCTGTGTTAAAACCTTAAAACGCCACCCAACAGCTTTTGGATGAACTGCAAGCCGGCACTTATCATCTGAACACCCGAGGATGGAGCTCACTGGTGCTGCTGTGGTTAAATGGGAGCAAGCTCCTAAATCTGATGCGAAGTCTGAAACCAGAAAAAAGTGATGGCAGTTATAACCGCCTGTGGTTTCGATGGAGAATGTGATCAGACCTCATCCTGACACGTGGCTCGTGCATCACGCTGTCAGAGAGTCGTGAACATTTCTGTTTGTGTAATTATAAACATTATTCTAATAACTGTCACCTCGTCAGTTCTCATGCCACGAATTTCTCATCATTACGCCTCATTGACTTGAAATTGATCAGCAGATGCACATTCGGGACACATTTCGAAGCTAGAAACAGGAAACAGATATTAGACTTAGTAGTAATTAATGATTTGTTTTCCTCAAAGAGCAAATTACACTAATAATAATGACACTACGAGGCTGTTATCTCCAATCACTCAATCGTTTTCTAATGATTAATGTTATTCTAGTGTTTACAAGACTAATGACACCTTAGTATTGTTTCTGATGGCACAAGTCTACATGCCGGCTACAGTGACACAAGTGTTAGTCAAGCCATCACTCTAAATTATCCATAAAAGAGAAAAAGCAGTGCGCAGGAACGACAGAATGAAAGGTTTACTAATAACTCGCTCCTGCAGTCGATCAAAGACTGGACTCAACTTCTGACCCTCCCCTTTGTCAGTCTACACGGCGATAAATTGGTACCAGGACCAGGCTTTTAACGAGCAGCTGATCTATTAGCTCTCTCGCTCTCTCTCTCTCTCTCTCTCTCACACACACACACACACACAGAGCAGCAAATTTCTGTACATCCTGCAAATCTTTCAGCTGTTAAAAGGAGGCAGAGAGAGAGAGAGAGAGAGAGCTCTTTAACCTTCATCACTTGTCTGAAGTGATTCTCAACCGGCCCATTATCACGCCAGCAATCAGTGACATTTATTGCCTCTCAACACACACACACACACACTGCATGATCAAATGCCTCTTCTGATACACACGGTGCTGGTTCTCATGTCTGATTGGCTGGGTCACATTGGTTTGGAAGCTTGTGTCCAGCTGACGGCAGGTTCGAGGGTTTGGTTTGACCTCGTTCCCTCAGAATGTGTCTTCAAACTTGAAGATAGGTCTAAAGTTTTATGATGTGTTCGAGCTGCTAACCTGTTTACGCTTTTTGAGCTGTACAGTATCATCTTAAGTAAGCTAAGTAATTCTTTCATATAGTGTATCAAATGTGAAAGAGGTCAGTCGTGGTGATAAACCTGCAGAGAGTTATGACGCTGCAGCTCTGCTTCACTCTCACGGGTTTTATAAGGTGCTTCATGTCATTGCTAAGCGGTCTGCTTTGTAACTTTACTGTTTTGGCTCACTCTCACTGCTTCCATTGTATCCTCTTTGGCAGCAGCAGGTGAAAAGCTCTGATATACCAGTCAACCAGCTGCAGTGCAGACTTGATGGTCACTAACTGGAGACGCTCTAGGCAGCCCAGTATCACGGCAAAATGTGTAACAATGCCCCAGGAAATCTGAAGGTTGGTGATTTTTATGCAGTGTATGTGTCGGACGCGTTGCTGTTGTTCCTGCACGCTTTTACTTTGTAATAATACAACTTGCATTTGATCGAGGAACATACCGACTTCCTGCAACGATGGCATCCTATTACAGGCGCGTGCTCAAGTTCACTGAGCTCTTTAGAAGCACCCTGTGTTTCACAAATGTAAAGGCAGGTTGTCATGGTTACATGCTTGAGTTTATGCACCTGTGCCATTGCAACCACATGAATTCAAAGATTAAGAGCATGGCTGAGAACTTTCTTCCATTTAGTGTCATTTCCTAAGCAAAATAGACGGGAAAGAAGGCTAAGAGGAGGAGATAATAAATGTGAATTAAACATTTATAGCTACAGCTAAAATACAAGTTAAAAATTATGCTTATCAATAAATGCTGGATGTATAATATGGATTATAAGAATGGATGTAGCTAGCATAACATGACCCACTGGGTTGGGAACTCCCTTAAAAAAACACAACAACAACACTGAGTTAAGTATTATCTTGGTTGACTTTTTGCAGCAGGGTGGAGTGCTAAGCTATCCAGGTAGTTTGGTAAGAAAGATGCATAAATAGAGAGTATAACTTCACACAGACATCTGTAATATTCAAATAAATATTATAATCTCCCTTCTTGGAAAAAAAGTAGAATAGACACTCTTTGCATGAATAATGACACAGCAATTAATATTATTGGTCAAGAAAATGCATTAAAAATATTCCAGATCAGCCTGTGTGGGGCTAGCATGTCCTACATGTTTCTGTTTGGGTTTCCACCACATATACTTGCTTCCTTCCACAGTCCAAGAGCACTGAAGTCAGGTTAGCTGGTTTTTCTGAATTGGCCTTGGATGTCAGGTAGAAGCAGCTTGTTTTAGAGCAGCGGTCTCCAACCTTTTTTGCGCCACGGACCGGTTTATGCCCGATAATATTTTCACGGACCGGCCTTTAAGGTGTCGCGGATAAATACAACAAAATAAAACTAGTACCGGTACCGAAAAAAAAGAAGATTTATTCATAACACACGTGAAAAGACCCAGGAAAACTGAGTTAATGATAAAAATGATAACAAAATAACGCTGAAAACCGATAAAAACCCTGAAAACCATACATTTCACACCTGAGCCTCAACTCTCGCGGCCCGGTACCAAATGACTCACGGACCGGTACCGGTCCGAGGCCCGGGGGTTGGGGACCGCTGTTTTAGAGAACAAAACAGGAAGTTCTTGTGCCAAGTTGTAAAGTTAATCTATGTTAGAGAGCTGGGCCTTTTAAACACGGGCCTCTTTGGGCTTTGACTCGTTTGTAGAAATGTGGCATGCAGCTGCTTTGTTGTTACAGTATAAGAATGTATTCTTAGGTAATCGCTTGATGGTAGGTAATGGAAAACAACATGCTACAGACTGTGAAATGTATCGACACTACCTGTAAAGTGTTTGTTTGGGGGGTTTAAAGAAGATTCTAGTCTCTGGATCTGATTTTTCAAACTTTGAGCTGAAGTCTTTGCTGTATTTCGTCTCAGTTTTGTTTAAGCAAGATGTCATTAGCTCAAAGCACAGAGCTGCACCAAACTGACACTAGTGTGTTAAATTGTTGAGCATGCTTAGCACGAGGTAAGAGTAGATTTAAACAAACACTTCTTAAATTATGGCGTATTTTTAGTTAAAAACTCAAAATAATGGCCAAGATGCGTAAACCAGGACGGTCAGATGAATTTTGTTCAAAATAACCTGCAAGTCGACGTTATCTATCAGTTTTTGTGATCTTTTATATGTTTAAGTGCAGGCCCTCAGCACAGCTTTGGGACAGTAGTGGAGTATTAGCACATTACTGCAGGCTCAAAGCCACTGATCTAAAAAGGATACATGGATGGATCACATAATGTTTCGTGATGGTAGCAACAAAGTAGCCCGACACATCTAAATTAGACAAATTTGCAGCATCTGAAGTAGTGAGACCAGGGTGCGTTTGCAGCCTCGCTTTGTCATTTGCAGTTTGTTTGTTTTCATAAACTGCTACACAAAGCAGTTTTGGAGTATTGAATTTTTAAAAAATGCAGCGGTGATACGGAGCCACACAGGCATACGTTACTGTGACAGCGTCGTGGCAGAGCACGAGCAGTTTCGCCCCCAGCAGAGATGAAAAGCCCCCTGCAGTGGGTGGATGGAGGTTAGAACAGTCAGCCTGCTGCTAGTCTGTGAATAATGCAGCTGTCAAAAAGCTCAAAATTAAACACATTGAATAGAGGCAGGACAGCCCTGGGCTCTGCTCCACTCTGCAGCACACACACGGTGACAGACATATATGTACACTGCATACACACGAACAACACACACCATAACACCATGCAGGCACATTTACAGTACAAACATGCTGCATTCACGCACACTGAGATATCCAAACTAGTATATATGATAAAAACTAACTGATTTACTGGTTAAACTCTATTAACACTCAAGAAAGATCAATTTAATATTCAATGTTTCATCAAATGTGAAATCTATTAATATTTGTGGCTCTGACGCACATGAAAAGCACAACAAATTCACAAACGTCATAATCCTGTGGTGTTTAAAAATGAATACTGGTGCTAGCTAATTCATTAAAATCCAGTTCTTTAGAGAAGCAATGGATTCATTAATTCATACAAACAATGATGTGAGTTTTACTTGCTGTAATCATCCCTCCTGGTCACACTAAGCACTTTATTTTGTGTATTTATGCTTCACTTCTCTTCCCATGCACACGTGTTGATAGATGAGTGATTGTTGAGTCAGGTTAGGTCGGGAAATGCTGCAGATTTAGACCTTGAGTGGCCATTTAGGAGCTGCAGAATTCGGCTCTTTCACAGAGCTCTACATAGTCCTGTGAAAAACTAATTACACCCTATGATTCAGTAGCTTTTAGAACCACCTTTAGCAGCAATAACTTCAAGTAACTGTTTTCTGAAAGACTTTATCAGTCTCTTACAATGTGGAGGCCCACTCCTCTTTCCAGTGTTGCTTTAGCTCATTGATGCTTGCGGGTTTTTGCACAGCTCTCTTAACATCATTGCAACGCCTTGGTTTCAGCTCATCTGTTGTAGATTTGCTGCTGTACCCAGGATCATTTTCCTGTTATATGACACAGCTTGGGCAATGCTTTAGCTGTCTCACATCTGATCCTTGAATATTAGATCGGTACAAAGAGGAGTTCATGGTTGACTCGATGACTGCAAGGTGCCCCAGCCGTGTAAGCCCAAATCGTCACCCCTCCTTCACCGTGATGACAGTTATCATGAGGTAAACATGAGGTGGTGGTTTGGATGCTGTACATTATGGCCAAGCATCTCCATCTTGGTCTTATCTGTCTGAAGGAAATTGTTCCAAACATCTAGTGCTTTATGTGCTTGTGCTGTTATAAGGACGTTTTTCCTTCCCACTGTCACCAAGTGCATCTGATTGTTGGTGTTATCTTATTGTAGGCTCTTTACCTTACAATATAAAATGCCCAGAGGCGTCAGTTGTCGTGATGTGGCGCTATAAAAATAAAACTGAATGGAGTTTTCAAGGCCTTTAACATTTAACATGCTAACTGAGGCCTGTAGAGTCTAAGATGTAGCTATGGGGTTTTGGGGAGGGTTTTTTTGCAATTTCTTTGAGCCTTGCACGGTCTGACCTTGGGGTAAATTTGTTGAGATGTCTTGAACACTTTCTCACTGTAGAATGATGGACTTAAAACTCTTCATAGATGGAAACAGAGCAACAAGAAAGCTGATGGCTGATATGCTTCCATGTGTTTACGCCTCTGAATGCTCCACAACAGCAAACTGTCAAAACATCTGCTTTTATACAGGTACTCACGCTAACTGGTGAGCAGCTAATCAAATGCATTTCATTAGCCAATGAACCCTTTTAATTTCAATCCAGTCTTTAAATGATAACGTATGAACTCTGCTTCCGGGTCCAAACTACTCTTCGTGTATTAAGGCTGTTGAGTTTTTAACGTGTTTTAATGCTTTGTATCTTGTTCTACAAGCCCCTAAAAAAAGGCAGTGATCACTGTCGGCCTCTCTCGGTTTTTATTATCACTTTTGATTTTAAAGCTCAGTTTTTAAAACCTTACGGTGTAACTACAGCCCAGCCCATTCAGCAGAAAATAATTACTAACTTCGTATTGTGGATGGATTATCTCAGTTGTTCTCCTGACTGAAGTTTGGTCCGTTTAGTGGAAAAAAGTTAGCGTTCATCGTACAGCTTCTGTTTGCTAATGTGTTTATATTATGCTAACCATAGCTGTGTAGCTAGCCACCACGTAGCACATCATTATATCCCAGCTAGCCCAACTTCAGTAACCCTACAAATATAACTGCTGTTTAGTTTTCTGTCTTCATTTATGTGGGAAGTGATAGCAGAGCTGTGGGTTTTAATTTTTTCAGAATTCTGTCTGTCAGAGCATGATATATCATGTTTAGGTGAAAACTAGCGAGCTAACTTCCTGCTAACTTCTAATTCTGTTAAATTTCATAAATTCTGTTTTCATGGATGCCTGGATTTTAAACTTAATTGTTACACCTGGTAGAGCAGCCACACTGATCATTTTATGAAAGATGAATTATAATTTAGACAGTTTTTAACTCTCAGTGATGCCGCAGTGTTCGTTTGACTTTGGGACCTGAAGCGGAGTTTACACCCGGAAACGGCTAATGACGTCAGACTTAAAGACCGAATGGAACCAATAAGAAGAATAAAGGTGTATTTCATTTTATTTTTCTTGTCGTCTCCACTGTTATTCTCTCACAACATGCTGCTGCAACAAGCTGCTAAAAAGCATGAAGTTGAGTTTAAGAGTAGCTTTTGCATGTGAATGCTGTAGATGTGACACCACGACACGTATTACAAGTAAAAAAGATAATGTCTTTTTTTTTTTTTTTGGAAGATGTATTCTGTTTTTCTAGTGTTTGCAGTTTGTTATTTCTGAATTTGAGTTTTTGTGTAATTCGTTTTTGTTTTTATTTCATTGTCGTTCTAGTAATTCATTCGTTCTTTTTGCATTGTTTCAATTTTGGTCATTGTTTAGTTTCTTTGGAGCTTAAAGTACCAGTTTAGATTGTTTTCCTGTTCTTCTATTAGTTTAGAATTTCAGGTTTGTATTAACCTCCTAGGACCTGGCGTCCACACATGTGGACATCACATTTTGGGTTGTTTAGACCAAAATACTCAATTTTGCTCTACAAGGGTCTGATATCCACTTACGAGGACATTATACTGCTACTGTTCTACTGAAATTTTAAATATCCTCATATGTGGCTCTCATTTTCTTAGAAACAAAAATTAGGTTAAAAAAATCTGGTAATTCTTTGTTTTTACATTCATCGGGTCCCAATCAGCCCAAATATCAAAGAGAAATTAAAAATGCATGCTGTGGAAGAGTTCGGGTCTTAGGAGGTTAAACCACAGTTACTATTTTGACTTTCTTCTTTCATGTGTGTTTACTGTAGTTCCTTCAGTGCTTCCTCGTTTTGTCACTTTTATTTCCTGTCTTTCAGCTCTGCCTCAGTCTGTCCTCTGTTCACCAGTGAGCTCTATGTCTTTAGCCATCTTTTTGTTATTTCAGGCTTCCTTCTGCTTCCTCCCTCTAGACAGCTAGTACTGGGTTTCAGAAACCAAACAAATCCATCAGAGCGATAAGAGAAGACATTAGGACCAGATTAATTAACATGTTGACGCAGTCAAAGAAAAGAAATGGGGGTGACTTTGACGTAAAAAGGCCTAGAGGTCCACGGAGGAGAACAGTGGTTGATGATCGCGGCTCTTTTCAGTGGTGAAGAAGAAAAACTTCCGGCCAAGTGAAGATCACTCTCCAGGCAGCTGATACATCATTATACGCTCACTGGCCACTTTGCTAGCTACACCTGTTCAATTGCTCATTCGCTCAAATCAGCAACTCACACGGCAGCAACTGCATTTAGTCATGCAGACACCGAGCATCAAACCGAGCATCAGAATGAAGAAAAGTCCACTTTGATTGTGGGATGATTGTTGGTGCTATACAAGCTGCTTTGTTTCATAATTTCATAATGTTGCCACACGTGGCTTCCAGTGGCATTGGTTCACTAGTGTTTACTGATGAAGGCAGAAACAGGATGAACTCTAAAGCAAATGTAATCAAATGCTTCCCAGTGCAGATTAAAAACAGCAAACTAGTTAACATAAGCATTTAATTATTATTACGTGATTTTTTCCCTGATTTAGTTCCATAAAAACAGAGAACTGTTTATAAAAACAGTTAATACTATAATTCTGTTCAAACCTCCAAATTAAAGCCGAGCGTCTGCAGCTTCAGGTCACATCCATAATATAACCAAACCTTCAGAAAGTTTAGCAGCTTAAATGAAAAGCAGTGTGTCTGTGACCTTGCAGAGACTACATTTGCGTGGTCCACACTGTAGGTGACAAATAAATGCAACTCCACACATCCCCTGACAAATGCTGGTGGGTCCCAGCAAAATTTTGCATGTGTCAAGAGCTGCAGAGTTCACACTGAACTGGTGCCGAGGGAGACTGCAAAGCATGGACCTGTTACCCAGCTCATGTCACTCTCTGGTTTTAGTGTGGCCATACAGGAGATATGAGGCTGAGCCATAAACAGTGAGTGAGTGATTGTATAGAGGCCCACACAGAGCAGAAATAATGTCTCCTCTCTGTCTGTGTAGAGCTCAGCTGTCAACACCGACCTACTTAGACTGCCACACTGAGACTGAGAAAGCCAGCCCAGAGAGGAGAGCATGTGAGATTATGGGCGAGTATAAGGAGGGAAGAGAAAGGAAAAAGGAGGAAAAGGAGCAGAAGATGAAGAAAAATGAGACAAAATGAGGGAGAAGAATGCCGTGTGAGATTATGTGAGTGACAGAAAAATGCAAAAGCATGCAAAGATCATGGGAAGAAGGATAAAGTGAAAGAGACATGCAGAGAATGACACGGCTCGACAGGACATGATGTCTGTGCGTGTGTGTGTGTGAATGCGTGCTCTGCACATGTGTGTATTTACATGCGTGCGTGTGCATAACGGAGGTGAGCGAGTATTGATCGCCGCTGCCAAATCTGCCAAGCTGCTGATCAGATACGATCATGCCGAGCACTGAAGTGTTTAATTGGGAATTGTGTGTGTGAAGCGGATGATGTTATCATTTAACTCAAGGGCTCGAGCTTGATCTTTTATCTCTCCGCTGCTCTGCCTTCCTCGCTCTCGCTCTCTCACTCGTGCATCCGTCACTCAGGAGTTGCAAAATTCAAAGATGTCATTCTGCTGTGAAATGACTTCAAGGGGAAAACGAGGAGGAGGAGAGGAAAGGCAGATATACAGGTTATAGGGGAAAGTAATAGGAAAAGGTTAATGAGGAGGAAAGAAAGGTGAGAAAGGAAAAGACAAAGGAAATAAAACCCACACTGGAGGAGGAGGTGATAGAAGGAAAGGAAGAGCAGAGGAATGAGAAACATAAAATCCTAAGAAAAACAGGAATAATTTGATGTTTTAGGCAACAAAAGAAAAAGAATGAACAATCAAGAAGATAAGGGGAGACTGGGAAATAAAAGCAAACCAAACAAAAAAGGAAATGGAGGAGAAAAAGAAAAGCCACAGGGTGAAACCAACCAAGGCTAAAAACAAAAGTAAAAGGATACCTGGAAAAACTGCAGAAATAACACGATAAACGAAAAGCCTTGAGAGAGGGAACAAGCGGGAAAAGGGGCACCGAGAAAAGGTGAGGAGGTGATAAAGAAAGGTGAGAAGAGGTGAAGAGGAGCAGCAGGGAGAGGAGGGGAGGACAGGTGTGGAGATTTATGACGTGAAGAAAAGGTAATGAAGGGAGAGAAGAAAAGAGGGATGGAGGAGGAGATGATCGGTGAGCTGCTGCCGCTGCTGATCAATCACTGTTTATGGAACAATCAGATAGAAAGAGAGAGATAGGGAGTGGAGGACAGATGGGTGGATGAAGGAGAAGGAAAGATATTTATTTTCCAGAGGGAGAAATAAATAATAATGGAACAGCGAAAGAGAGATGGATGCTGAGAGTCAAATCCTTAATTCTTTCTGTTTTCCTTCTTTGTTGTTTTCTTTCCCCTCCACTGAATCCTTAATTCCTCCCTGCTCTCCTCTTCTTTCCATCTGTTCGTCGAACCTCTGAATGTGATTCAAACAGGTCTGGTGTGGTGCTAATTGACAGCCACCCCCCTGACAGATAAAATAAACGAGCCAATGGAGTCTTTGTAGGTGGGATTAAAAAGCCAAAGACGTCATCTTCCTACTTCAAGGAGACAAAAATGGCAACAAGTGTGGAAGTGGATGACTCAGCTATACAGCTATTACGGAAATATCACAGGCTGATATCAGACAGAATTGTCAGCTTGTTACACTCCATTTCCATCTTCAGGCTGACATTGCTTCTACTCTAATAGAGTGGATCTGTGTCAAATTAAAAGCTGCTGCAGCGAATTAGATTGTTCCCATTGGAAGCACATAACAACGTCAGAATGTCAAAATCAAAGATTTACTCTCTTTGAAGGCGAGCCTGATTTTCAATAGTCCTTGACGTGGAAAAACAGGGGAAAGGCGATGAAGATCAGCAACTTCTCATGTTGCACAGTGTCAGTCTCAGCCAAAGACTGTATATAGAAGATGGACATTTAAGCTTTCGGTCTTAAAGTTCAAGCCAATGCAGAAGTACCTTAAACCTGCATTCACTGTCAGGTTCTGGTTATATTGAAAGTTTTGTTCTGTGACCTCAGTAAACACTTCTGTAGATTAAACTCTAGTTTCAGGTCATAGTAAATAGAAGAGTACATCTTTTTTTGTAATTATGGTCATAATTTGAGCCAAAGGGTTTATTTGCTAAGGACTGTCAATCACTAGTCATTAGCCAGTGAGGATGAGGTATCTTTGACTTCTAAGTTGGATCCATCCAACTATCTTCATGTCTGCTTTTAAAATGCACAGCTTAAGGCTTCAAAAACAGGGTTTTACTAACTAACAGGTGACATCACAGTGGCCACTCTACATTTGACACTGTTTATAATCTTAATGCCCAGCTCAGAAGCTAGCCCACATTGGCAAGTCCAACAAAACGGGTGAAAGGATGTTGTATCTGGTCGTTAAGTCTAACGTCACTAGCCGTGTCTGGGCCTAAACTCCGCTGCAGGTCCATATATCAAACGATCACTATGGCATTACTGAGAGTTGAAAAACTGTCTAAAGTCTTTCATCTTTAATAAAATGATCAGCGTTCTGCTCTACCAGGTGTAACAATCGAGTTTAACATCCAGGCATCCATGAAAACGGAATTTATGACATTTAACGGAATTAGAAGTTAGCAGGAAGTTAGCTCGCTAGCTTCTATCTAAATACAATATAGCATGTCCTGACTGCGGGGTTTTGGAAACAAATTAAAACGTACAGCTCTGTTATCACTTCCAACATTAATGAAGACAGAAAACTAAACAGCAGTGACGTTTGTAGGGTTACTGAAGTTTGGCTAGCTGTAGCCAATAATGTGCTACGTGACCGCTAGCGACACAGCTATGTTAGCATAATATAAACAAGCTAACTTTTTTTCCACTCGATAAAAGTTAACGTGAGTGTTCTCGGTGGTCAGGAACAAATGTAATCGCATGGCAGGATGCTGTAAACGGACCAAACTTCAGCCAGGAGAACAACTGAGATAATCCATCCACAATACGAGGTTAGTCATTCATATACTGCTGCATGGGCTGGGCTGTAGTTACATCCTAAGGTTTTAAAAACTGAGCTTCAATAAATGATTAGCGGTAATAAAAGCCGAGGGAGGTCAACAGTGATCACTGACTGT
The DNA here is from genome assembly GCF_056152115.1 of Neolamprologus brichardi. NCBI lineage: Eukaryota > Metazoa > Chordata > Actinopteri > Cichliformes > Cichlidae > Neolamprologus > Neolamprologus brichardi. Next base: position 31,325,453 of record NC_142123.1, read on the forward strand.
TTTAGGAGCTTTTTGAGATTAAATAGAAGAAAATACAAAAAATTAAACATGTTAACAACACAAAAGCCATATTAAACGCAGACTACTTTAGGCCCGGAAGTAGGATTCGTCACGTCATCACTTAACGACCGGATTGTTTTAACTGCTTCACGCTGCTGCCTCCACGCATACACAAACAAACAGATTATCTTTTGAATATTACATTAAAAAACATAGTTTAACTATTTAATGTCTTAAAATGTAATTTTATTACTGGCACATGGAACTATGTGGTGTTGTTATTTAGCTTGCTTGCAGTAATGCACGTAGAAACTGTTTGCTAACCACAGTTAGTAAACAAAAATCTTAGACTCTCGACTGATGAACCACTTTGTCATGTAGCAAGTCTACCACAGCTATGCATTATTGTAGGGTGTACAATATATAGCATCTTTTATGCAACTGCTGTTGAGATTTGGTGATATAATAATCAAATTGAATAAAATTATTTGAGAATGATCTTGAAATAACAGTTGTATAACAAATATTGGCGTATTTTTCTCTAAAAACGCATCCTTTATATAATCTGTATAGTGTGTGTAAGCGTGCAGTGATTTCACGGCATACAGGTGATGTTATCAGTGAGGTGTAAACTGTTTTAGAGCCTCAACTTTACTGCAGTATTTTAAGTGCAGTCGCAGTGATTGCTGCGAACAGGCGGAGGAGAGGATTTGTATCCATCTGACAACAGTAAAATTTCAAGTTGACAGCAATGCACATCCATGTCAACATACTGGATGTGATGGTGTTACAAGGGTGTAGCAGAGTGACAAGACAAGCAAACACTGGCTATTTAAAATATCCCTACTGATGTGAAGAGCTTGACCCCCCATGGTCGGCTCAGCGTGGAGCCAAACAAACCCAGCATGTCTTCAACCAACAAAATCAGAATTTTAAAAAGACTTTGAGATGTAATGATTTTAATATTCTGTCAAAGTTTCCGTCCTATACTCCACTGATCTAATGGACCATGTCATCAACGAACATAAGTGTTCCTGCGTGAAAGAACCGAGTGTCCTGAATGTTCCTCCTGCATGAGAAACCTGGTCTTACGACATTTCCCACGCCATTCTCTTCATATCATTTTGACAAAATGCCATTTTTCAGGCAACACACAGCAAAAAGTGGATAAAAACTGCCATTATAAATTTTTACTCGTAGCAAAAAGAATTCATAGTACTGATAACACTGCAGCAATTGATTTTTTAATGCTTAAAATGCTCTGTTTTAGTCCTTGCAGTGCTTTGTGGATCAAAAGAGGGAATTCAATTCAATTCAATTCAATTCAATTCAATTCAATTCAATTTTATTTATATAGCGCCAAATCACAACAAATGTCGCCTCAAGGCACTTCATAGATACAGAGAAAAGCCCAACAATCATATGACCCCCTATGAGCAAGCACTTTGGCGACAGTGGGAAGGAAAAACTCCCTTTTAACAGGAAGAAACCTCCGGCAGAACCAGGCTCAGGGAGGGGCGGCCATCTGCTGCGACCGGTTGGGGTGAGAGAAGGAAGACAGGATAAAAGACATGCTGTGGAAGAGAGACAGAGATTAATAACAGATATGATTCAATACAGAGAGGTCTATTAACACATAGTGAGTGAGAAAGGTGACTGGAAAGGAAAAACTCAATGCATCATGGGAATCCCCCGGCAGCCTACATCTATTGCAGCATAACTAAGGGAGGATTCAGGGTCACCTGGTCCAGCCCTAACTATATGCTTTAGCAAAAAGGAAAGTTTTAAGCCTAATCTTAAAAGTAGAGATAGTGTCTGTCTCCCGAATCCAAACTGGAAGCTGGTTCCACAGAAGAGGGGCCTGAAAACTGAAGGCTCTCCCTCCCATTCTACTTTTAAATACTCTAGGAACAACAAGTAGGCCTGCAGAGTGGGAGCGAAGTGCTCTAATAGGGTGATATGGTACTACAAGGTCATTAAGATAAGATGGGGCCTGATTATTTAAGACCTTGTATGTGAGGAGCAGGATTTTGAATTCAATTCTGGATTTAACAGGAAGCCAATGAAGGGAAGCCAAAACAGGAGAAATATGCTCTCTCTTTCTAGTCCCTGTCAGTACTCTTGCTGCAGCATTTTGGATTAACTGAAGGCTTTTCAGTGAGTTTTTTGGACATCCTGATAATAATGAATTGCAGTAGTCCAGCCTGGAAGTAATAAATGCATGAACTAGTTTTTCAGCATCACTCTGAGACAGGATATTTCTAATTTTAGAGATGTTGCGCAAATGGAAGAACGCAGTCTTACATATTTGTTTAATATGTGCGTTGAAGGACATATCCTGGTCAAAAATGACTCCAAGGTTCCTCACAGTGTTACTGGAGGCCAAGGTAATGCCATCCAGAGTAAGAATCTGGTTAGATACCATATTTCTAAGCTTTTCAGCGCCGAGTACAATGACCTCAGTTTTATCTGAGTTAAGAAGCAGAAAGTTAGTGGCCATCCAAGTCTTTATGTCTTTAAGACATTCCTGCAGTTTAACTAATTGGTGTGTGTTATCTGGCTTTATGGACAGATAGAGCTGGGTGTCATCTGCATAGCAGTGAAAATGTATGCTATGTCTTCTAATGATGCTGCCTAGGGGAAGCATGTATAATGTAAACAGAATTGGTCCTAGCACTGAACCCTGTGGAACTCCATAATTAACCTCAGTGTGTGAAGAGGACTCTCCATTTACATGCACAAATTGGAGTCTATTAGATAGATATGATACAAACCACTGCAGTGCAATACCTGTAATACCTACAGCATGTTCTAATCGCTCTAAAAGGATATTATGGTCAACAGTATCGAATGCTGCACTAAGGTCAAGAAGGACAAGCACAGAGATGAGTCCACTGTCAGAGGCCATAAGAAGATCATTTGTAACCTTCACTAATGCTGTTTCTGTGCTGTGATGAACTCTGAAACCTGACTGAAACTCTTCAAATAAACCATTCCTCTGCAGATGATCTGTTAGCTGTTTGACAACTACTCTTTCAAGGATTTTTGATATGAAAGGAAGGTTGGAGATTGGCCTATAATTAGCTAAGACTGCTGGGTCTAGAGATGGCTTTTTGAGTAAAGGTTTAACTGCAGCCACCTTGAAGGCCTGTGGTACATAGCCGATTATTAGAGATAGGTTGATCATATATAAGATCGAAGAATTAATCAATGGCAGGACTTCTTTGAGCAGTTTTGTAGGAATGGGGTCTAAAAGACACGTTGATGGTTTGGAGGAAGTAATTATTGAAGTTAACTCAGAAAGATCGATTGGAGAAAAAGAGTCTAACTTAACATCAATGGTACTAAGAGTAGCTGTAGATAATATTACATCTGTGGGATGATTATTGGTAATTTTTTCTCTAATGATAAAAATTTTATTTGTGAAGAAGTTCATGAAGTCATCACTAGTTAACGTTAAAGGGATGGTTGGCTCAAAAGAGCTCTGACTTTTTGTCAGCCTGGCTACAGTGCTGAAGAGAAACCTGGGGTTGTTCTTATTTTCTTCAATCAGTGATGAGTAGTAAGCTGTTCTGGCTTTGCGGAGGGCTTTCTTATAAAGCAACAAACTATTTCTCCAGGCTAAATGATGATCCTCTAAATTTGTGACACGCTATTTCCTCTCCAGATTACGAGTCATCTGCTTTAGGGTACGTGTTTGAGAATTATACCACGGGGTCAGGTACTTCTGATTAGAGACCTTAGTTTTCACTGGAGCTACAGTATCCAGAGTCGTACGTAGTGAGGAGGTGAAATTATTAACAAGATAATCGACCTCTGTTGGGGTAGCGTTCAGATAGCTGCTCTGCTCTGTGTTGGTACAGGGCATTGACGATGATAACAGTGGCTGGATTATATGTGGAATGCGAACGTAGTACTCAGACAAGCCTTGAGGGCCACCGGGCCCTCTGACTGTGGTGGTCAGAGGGCCCGGTGGCGCCAGAGTCCGGCAGCCTCGCCTCTGTCAGTGCGCCCCAGGGTGGCTGTGGCTACAATGTAGCTTGCCATCACCAGTGTGTGACTGGGTGGATGACTGGATATGTAAAGCGCTATATAAATACAGGCCATTTACCATCATCAAATAGCAAAAGAATGCAAAATCTAAATGCACATAAAATATTATGAAGCTCGAACAAAAACCAGGGAGAGAAGATTGTGAGCTTTATGTGAGTAAATGTCACGGAAATCCTTTACAAAAGTGCTGCAACACAAACCCGCTAAACTTGACGCTAAAGGCAACCTCAAAGCATCGCCATGGAAATGAGAAAACACCGTGTTGGAACTATTGTTGTCTGTGAAAAAAATGGTTCTCCAATTCATGAAGTAGCTCTTTAGATGTTTGAGAACCTTGACCCGCTGGTGGAATTGGAGAGAAAAACCAAAGTCAGATGTAAAAGTCGGTAAAATGAATCTAATAGCTGCTGAGCTTTTTAACCAGGGCCAAAAAAGTCGCCAGAGAAACGTTTCCTCCAGCTTCTAGTTTGAGCATCGCCACATGTTTAAACATGTACAATCATGAATAAATAAATAAGGATAAACATGAGAAACTAAATTAATCCAATTATCAAAAATTGTTTTTCTTTGTTTTCATGCCTCTCTGTTATTTCTTTCGCTGGTTATTTATTTCTCTATGTTCTTCGTGTTTTTCTTTACTTTTCTAAGTCTGAGACATGGCGGCAGTGGAGCAAGGCACTACCCCTTTCCCCTCCTCCTGCTCTTTGCAGTGTCTCCACAGATTTTGAAGGTCGTTATTCTCAGAACGTTTAGCCTCCTGCTACCGAGGGTCAGCCCCCTCGATCTCCTCCCCAAAACATTCAACAATCATTCCCAGTTTTCCACAGTTTAAATTAATCCCACTCCTGTTAATCCCATCCAGCCTTCTCCTGAAACCCGCTGAGCGGAGCAAGGCAGTACCACGGCTCGAGTTGAGGGTTCACTTCCTGCTGCAGGTCACTGAGATTTTAAATTTAAACTGATTTCTTTTCAATTCAGTCTGTTTTTCTAAAATCTGATTGTGAATATTGTTTCCCTATATGAAAACAGCAGGAATGTGGGGAAGAAATCATTATATTCATTTTAAGGAGGTGTAAATAAAAAGATTTTTAAAAATTTTAATGAAAGCTGAAATCAGTTATTTATGAAGAACTTCACAAATTCATGCTCCTGAGGTGGCCACTCTTCTCTTTGTTTTCTGATTAACAAATAATAGCGATCATACAGGTATGCTGTTAGTACACTGTTAGTGTTATTGAACATATAATGTGTGCAGTTGTTGCAGAAACATAGAAAAAGATCAAATAATGTAGCTCTAAGAAAAATGAACCAAGCAAAGATCAAACTGCTTTTGCTTCACTGCTTGAAGAAATCTATTTTCAAACATCCAACTCATCAACCTCATTGCAACTTTTGCTAAATTCTTCTGTAGTGATTAAAAACAGTCAGTATAAAACAAATTCTAGACTACTAATCAATTTATTTTCACCTTATATAAGGCATCCCAGCAGTAAAAGTGATTTGTACATATTTACGCTGCAATCTAAAAGAAACAGGTGAACCAGAAGGGGAAAGGATGGAGGGGGGAGGGAGCAGCAGTGGGAACAGATCCAATTAGAGGTGCAATATTGAATGTTACCGTGTGACCGTGAAGTAAATTAGAGCACAATACATCAAGGATATGATCAGATTGGACTACCTCATTACAAGAAACGGAATGGATGGCAAGTCTATTGCATAATGCATCTAATGTGTCTTTGCCTTTGTCGGGGTGGGACTGTATTTCATGAACACAACAACATTTGATTCTTATGTCAGACAGTCTAAATGATGCCTTTTTGATTTAAATTTTTAACAAACACAGAAAACAGAGGCAGACAGGGAAAGGTGGGACACAAAATGAGGATCAAGTGATTGAGACATGGATATGTTTTGTGCTCTTCTGTCATCTTACTGACTGAAAAAAAAATAGTTACAGATCATCCGAGTTAGCGGGGAAGCTAAATAACAGGACAACAGGATATTTAAGGAACATGAGGCATCCTGCCACCGAGTCATTTCTGGTGTGTAGCGATGGGAATTGAGTGGTCCAGTTTCTTGGAATTGTTAGTCTGCTTGCCTATCGATCCTGCTTGCACTTGTTCTACAGTCAGCTGGTTTTAGGTTGTGTGTTAGGGGAAAATGGACATTTCTTTTGTTTTTATTTTACAAAAAAACAGTGAAGTGGAAACTGCATCCAGAACAGAAACAGCTGCATGATGCTGCTAACACAACTACAGCTCTTTGGAAGCAATTGCATGCTAACGCTAAGCTAGCCAGACAGCACGCTAAAGCTAAGCTAGCCAAGTGATAATAAAAGCAAGTGAATGCCGACCCCCGCCCAGCAACCAGACCAGTTTTCATTTTTTCTTCGTGTTGTGGACTTTGTGTTCATACCTAAATACTAAGAGAAAGATCATATGTGTGTCCTCATTAAGATAGAGATTTGTGTTGGTGCATAGAACTGTAGCCTGAGATTTATGTCGTTAGCTAGTAATTATGATACAGTGTGTTTCTGCTGTTTTACAAAGTAACATGACAGTAATGTAACTGGTAGTATAGTGCGTTATTTTCTCCTGGGAGTACTTAAGTAAAGTACTGTATTACTTTTAACAAAAGTGTTCTGTGTAATATATGTAATACAGTCATTACACAAAAACAGTAATGTGACACTGATCACCGAAAAAAGAGGGGAAATGCCTTCAACATGCACAAACATTTGACCACAGCATGCAATTGATTTGCACAAATGTAATGTTTTTGATATGCTGCCGGGCGATGATTGTGACTCTCAAAGCGGAGTCAGTGAGAGAATCAGTAAGAGACTCGATAAGGAATCGATAACAGATTTGATTTCCATCCCTTTGGTGAGTGTTGGCGGTACTCATACATATTCAGCAGCTACAGTCGAAGTTTTCATTGACACTAAATGATTTAAACATTCAAACAGCAAACAACACTTTTGTCAGTTGGTGAAAACAATAAATTACTTAAGACATGGTGGAAGAGTATTCTGAAACGATTAAAAAGCTTTTGAGGTTGTTGAGTCTAATGTTCTGTTTCACAAAGAGTGACAAATTGGCTAATTTTACTGTCAGTCCCGCGCCGACAGATAGCGTACAGGCACTTAAGAGCAATGCATTGTTTTCTTTTACTGCAGTGCAACAGACATTTCATCAGGCCTCGTGTCTGAGATGTCAGCTTGTTGCATTGGTAAATCTTCTTGATATAAACAGTGAGGTTATTGATTACATAAGCAATGTTTGTTATTAATACTGGTTAATCGTGCAACATCTATCATGCAAACACAGACTACATGGGTTTTGTAGACGTAGTATGGTGTCTCTGCTCTCATTGGGATTTTGTTCAGGCCTGGTGAGAGTTTGATTTGCATTACCGGCAATAAGTCAGCCTTGTTCCCTGTGGGTGGTGGACCAGCAGAGCAGCCCTTTGTCACCGGTTCTGTTCTTAACTTTGATGGATAGAATAACAATGTGCCGCCAATGGGCAGAGGTTGTAAAGTTATCTGCTTGTTGCAGATGATGTGGTTCATCTAATGACGACCTCTTACTTAACTCAGGGCAGATGAGAGAATACTGGGACATCGGTGCAGCAAAGACAGTGCTGCCAATGTTGTAGTATTGCTCTGCTGTGGTGAAGAGAGAGCTGAGTGTGAAAGGGATTGATCTACATTCCCACCCTCACCTAAGGCCATGACCTGTTGCAACCTGCTTCCTCCAAGGGTTTTCCCTTTGTGATAGGGCAACGACCTCAGTCATACAGGAGAAAATAGAGCCGATACTTCTCCACATCACAAGGAATAATTTGAAATGGTTCGGGCATCTGACTACGATGACTCCTGGACGTTTCCTAGGATCAGATATTTTGGCGGTGTCCATCTGCGAGGAGACTCTGGAGCAGATCAAAGATATGCTGAAGAGATTACATCTCTTGAGTAGCTTGGAAAAGCTATGGTGATCCCACCTCCAGAAGAGCTGGAGGACATGGCTGAAGAGAGAGACGTCTGGGTATCTCTTTTTAGACTACCAAGTATTCAATAAATATTTTAACAATCTGGCAAACTGACCAAACTGCTGTTTCGGTTTATTAAATCACTCTCTCATCTTGTCCACAACATTAAATTTCTGTTTGGAAATGTGGTCATACCAAGTGACCAAAAGGGTGACTGGGATAATTCTTCAAGTCAACCTAGGCACCTGAATCTGTTGTTGTAATTGGTCATCTTTGCTCTTTAGAAACAGTCCAGTACTGAGGGAGCCGCAGCATCAAAGCACTGATGCCCAAAGACAGCAAAGCGTTACATGACTTTACTTAGACTTAGATCCTCCCGCGCCGGTCGGCGCATCGGGCGACAAGAGAACGCCATCGAACTCGGTCTATCGCGGCAGTTGTTGCTTCATCCCATGACAGTTCGACTGAACGTAAATCTTCAAGGAAAGTCCTCCTCCATGTTATTTTAGGTCTTCCTCGCCGTCTCTTTCCATTCTTCGGGTTCCACAGAACCACGACACGGGCAGGTCTCGGGTCCGGTAGCCGAAGGATGTGACCGGCAAATCTGAACTGACGCTTGGTGACTTGGACATGGAGCGGCTCTACTCCCGCATGGCGATATACTTCTTCATTGGTAACGCGATCCCGATATGTGATCTTGAGCAGCCGTCGAAGACAACGTTGTTGGAAGACTTCAAGATGGCGGTTGATCTTTGCAGTTGATATCGCGACCGATATAGCGTTACATGACAGAACAGCAATAATACTCTTGGGTATCCTAGTAGTACCTGAGGATGAGGATGTGGGGATACTTTCTCTTGTCTTTTCTTTTCTTCAGTGACCATTAGAATAAGTTTTATACATTTAACAAATAATTATGCCATCCAGTTGTGGTCCGTATTAAGCTATACTGAAATATTAGCTTAGCATAAAATAAACTGCTGGTTGCAGCAGTTTATCTGAAGGTGACACAGACCTGCGTGTGGTGCCTAAGACTCGCTGTCCAATACAGCTTTTCCCACCACACCGCTGCCATGGTTACACGGGGAAATGAGACGCCGCAGAAACAAACGGTGACTTTTGAGCATGCTCACTGCGGACCACCTGGCTGTTTTTCTCTCTCACACATAAACACAGACTCAAACACACACAGGTACGTTTACAAGTGACACACCATTACAGGATTATAAAGACAGGCACGCACACACATCCACCAGCATACAGCAAATTTACAGCCATTATGGAGTCAGCACTAATCACCTACTGTCACACACACACACACTGCTATAAATATCCATGTGCCACTCAAAGTGAATCAGTTGTCTATCCCCAAGCTGCTGTCCCACATAGCCATTCAACTGAGCTGTGTGTGTCAGGAGAGAGAAAGTGTGTGTGTGTGTGTGGAGAAGTGTTATTTTAAGCCTCGTGTTTGAACGACAGAGAGAGGGGTAGAAATCCAGGGAGAAGAAGAAAGGGAGTGCATCAGAGGAAGTGTGTGTGTGTGTGTTTTGTGGCTGTGATGTGCGTGCACACACGCGCACCCGCTCATGTGTGTGTGAGAATAAACATTTTGTCCCATGCGAATGATGTAGGCAGCCCATGGGCCAACCAGTAACGAGTAAACAAACGCAGTGCACCCCTCAGGCCAATCAGAGCTGCCTTAGAAGAGCCAGAAGGAAATCAGAACGAAGCTGAAGTTTGTGATAAACTGCTAAACGTTACGGCAATGAACAGATTATGGTGGCGCCCCCTCAGGCCAATCAGTGCAGTATTTGAAAACACTAGTATGGGTGGAAGAAAATAGCATCACAACCTGGAGAATTACGCCCAAAATGATGAAAATACTGAAGAGTAAGTGAAGAGAGAAAATGTTTCCCTGCAAGAGAATGTGGTTAATTGCCTGAATCTCTTTTTCTGAAAGTAAAAACATCCCATCAAAAGAGGAAAAAAGCAAGAATGGGTACTGAGGGATAATTGCTCTTCGTTGGCTTTATTTTCTGTGGCCAATTTGTTGAAGAAAATAACCATTTAAAAGAATCTGCAAATAGCTAGTGTCTTTGCACAGAAGGGCTCAGTGATTTCCTAAAACAGCTTGGTATTTTATTTTAGAAAGTGGAACTCCATTGGGGAAAATAATGAATCAGTTAGTGACTACTTTTTGCAGTGGATAACTAATATCAGCCATCTCTCTAAGAAATTACATTTACATGGTTAAATTTGAGATTTTTTGAGTGTGACCAGAAAAAAAAAAAGTAAGTAAGTAAAACTTTATTTATATAGCACCTTTCAAGATAAAAATCACAAAGTGCTTCCCAGAAGCTAAAACCTAAAAATAAAAATCAACCAAAAGCAAGTTTAAAAAGATGAGTTTTTAGCTGTTTTTTAAAAGCGACCCTGGTCACATGACCTCAGGGACCTGCTGGGAATGTATGGATGTAAAAGTTCACTTTTATATGTTGGTGCTTGTCCATGCAGAGCCCTGAAGGTCAAGGTCAAAACCTTAAAGTGGATTCTGAATTTAACGGGGAGCCAGTGCAGCTGAATCAGCAGGGGTGTGACATGGGAAAACTTGGAGGACTTGGTCAGAAGCTTTGCAGCAGCGTTCTGAACAACTTGCAGATGCTCCAAAGAGGCTTTACATAAACAAGTAAACAAAGAATTACAATAATCCAGACGAGATGAAACAAATCTACACGTTTACAGTAAATGAACTTCAAGCATAAGAAGCCTCAATTTCAGACAGCTGCTCAAATCTTGGCTGCACTAACCTGCTGTTTAAACCCTTTGTTTACAAGGACATGAGTTAAAAATGATCTCAGACTTGCGTCTCCTTGTTTAATGAGCTTAGTCCACCATAAATGTTCTCAGTGTTTTAATATGTCAACCTTCAGTAGGTCACTGACGACCAGCTCAGGGTTAACGAGTCAGGTTAACATTTGCCCCACTTTATAAAATGCTTGCTTCTAAACCAAGATAATAGCATAACTGTCAACACATGAATAAATGCATACACCAAAGTGTGTTAGAAGGAAATTGGAATAACTTAAAACATGTTCATAAATTAGCGCTTGTTAGATTCATTCAATAAAAAATGTATCTGTGAACATAAATTGGGCATTTGTCAGGATTTGTTGGGGAAATTATTTCATATTTTCATTAACGCAGAAATATATATCACTTTCAGGACAGACAGCGTCCTGCACGTGGGGAAGCTGGTACACGGGACTGACTCAGTGATCGACTGGGTTTGTTCAGCATGATGAAGGAGAATGTCTCACAGTGCAGGAGCACGGCCCTCTAGCTTTCAGACAACACTGGAGTTCTAGGATAAATGCATCAGAAACGACATAATATTTGTCAGTGAGATTCATTTATTGTTGAACTTAATCTTTAGTGGGATTTAATGACGGTAAAGAAAATATAAATTACATTCAAACTAATCCTTCAAAGAGTATAAATAAACAAAAAGCACTCAACAGGCTCTATCTAGATCAAAAAGCTGTGTCCGGAGCTTAATTAGAACCAGTTTATAATCCACGTTTAGCATCTCTGCTTTGCTTGTCTGCTTATTTTAGAATTTACTTTAAGGTTTCATTGATTACCTTTAAGTCACTGAACGCCCAGACTCAAGATCACATTTCAGGAGATGCTTTGTGTCCTGCCACTCTTTACTCGCTTTAGGTTGTAAAACATCCACCGCCTGCATTACTGGTCGATCAGAGACTAAGACTCTAAACAGAAATGAGAAAGCAGCTAGTCTGAAAACAACTTGGCTTCAGGTTTGGCATATTCATATCTAAATATTGGTTTATACTGCAATTAGGTAGACCCTCCAATTTACATTTTAATGGAAACTCATCAAATTGACATTTAAAAACTATGGAAATGACATCTACACATTCCCCTTTACTGAAAGCCCCCTGCTTTATCCATCTTCCTGACCTCTTAAACAAATCAGTGTGCTGTAGAGGCAGGTTATACTCCAGCACCAGGTTACAACATCACAAGGTGCTTTATATTGTAAGGTAAAGATTATAGTAGCGAGAGAACCCCAGCAAACAGATGATCCAATAGGAGCAAAGTGACTGTGGGACAGAAGAACCCCTGTTTAACTGGCATTGACAGCACCAGGCTCAGTGGGGGGCAGGCAAAATAACAGAGATACAACCAGCAAACATGACAAAAGACAAACTACAGGACAGAGTATACAAAAAGTTAACGACATACAAACACAAATATACAACGCATCTTCCACAAGTTTCCACCTCACACCCTCGAGCTGTTAGTTCCTGTTTGAAACTATAAATACCAACCCAGAACTGTAGTCTAAGGAGCTTGCAAAGAAAAGCGTCTGAACTCTTTAAGTTTCCTTGAAGATGTTTCATCTCTCATCCGAGAAGCTTCTTCAGTTCTACGAGCAATTGGTGGAGAGTCCCAGATTTTAGGCCCTACGGGAGTGTCCCAAAAAGGGTCATGAACCTCCTATGGATCCTCTGCCTAATCACACGAGCCAAGGTGGGAAAACGGGAGTCCACAATCAGCCAAGGTTTCAAGTGAACCCTTTGTCAAACCTGGCCCCACCCTATCGTATGATTTCCTGAGGTCAAAGGGCCCAGGATGTGAGTGGGCGTTAAGGCGTCTGGGAAGGATCTCAAAACTGGATTATAGATGGCAGACAGTTGGTGTCGTAAACCACCGCCTCTGTTCAAAGATGGTCGCTCACAGTGGACATAGATGCTTCCTTCATTCCTCTTTCAAACCATCTGTCCTCTCTGTCCAAAATATGAACATTGCCATCCTCGAAAGAGTGACCTTTGACCTTTAGATGCAGATGGACAGCCGAGTCTTGTCCTGTCGTTCTTCTATGTTGTTCCATGTGTTTATGAATTGTCTGTTTGGTCTCTCCTCACGGTACTGTACGGCAGCGGTCCCCAACCTTTTTTGCGCCACGGACCGGTTTATGCCCGACAATATTTTCACGGACCGGCCTTTAAGGTGTCGCGGATAAATACAACAAAATAAAACTAGTACCAGTACTGAAAAAAAGAAGATTTATTCATAACACACGTGAAAAGACCCAGGAAAACCGAGTTAATGATAGAAACAATATCAAAATAACGCTGAAAACCGATAAAAACCCTGAAAACCATACATTTCACACCTGAGCCTCAACTCTCGCGGACCAGTACCAAACGACTCACGGACCGGTACCGGTCCGAGGCCCGGGGGTTGGGGACCGCTGCTGTACGGCATACGCTGCATTGTTACGTTTGTGTTTAGGAGTTTTGTCTTAATGGTCATTGAAACACGCACACACAAAATTTGAATAAAAAACTTTTTAAACCGTTTTCTGACTTTTTCCAAAGAAATGTTTTAACCTGATTTACTACTGCAGGGCCCACACGTAGATTTCTATTCAGGTTTCTTTTCATGCCTTAGTTATAGCAACTCTACCCAGACGATAACGTTACTGCAGTAACTGCAACCTGAGGGTTATCACATTATCAGATCAGCTAAAGCCCATATGTTTAGCTTTCACTCTTAATATAAAAAGCTCACTTGTGAAGAAAAGTCGCACACATGGCAATCCTGTACTGTAAGTTAGTGGAGACACATCTCTATGGACCATACTTTTACAGCTATCACCAAACATTTTAACCCTGTGTGTGGTGCCTTCATGTGCTGAGGGAAATATCAAAACCCTATGAACCTGGTCCGTCTGAGACGCACTGTGTTAATGTGCTAGCCCCTTTGGATGATTCAAAGGAAACTTTCAACAGTCCAACAGGTGTCGGCTACAATCTCACGTCGAGCCTGAAGGAGATTTTCACAAGATATGTAATAACAGAGATAAAACTTGAAAAGACTGGTGGGAGACTGAAATGAGGTTTTAAAAGACGAAGAAGAAGAGGAAACAGTGAATTTATCTTTGGAAGCCGCGAGCTCAGCAGCACCGAAGGGAGGCACTTTGAAAGCAGATGGATGATGTGTTAAATATAAGTATTCTTTTAATAAGTATACACTCAGCAAGACTGTAGCATTGAAGCGGTTGTCATATTTTCTGCTTCAGAACATTCTTCCTGGCACATTTCCATAGATAAGTCACTGTTGAAGATGTTTGAAATAAAGTGAGGCAATGAAACACAACTGATCACACACACACACACACACACACACAGACTGGTTTTTGGAAAAGGCAGAAATATTCACACACACTGAGAACACTTGCACCCAGCATTCAGCACGAAACACTTGAAGCACCACGAAATGTCGGTTACGTCTCCTCAAACAGTCACTATGGATACTGACCCACATTTCAGTCATGGTGGAGATGTGCTTCTCATTTACATTCACCTCAAATAAATCCTCAAGCCCCCAACGTGCATCGTCAGGCCTTTTTAGAATAAAAGCTAAAGTCTGAAATGCCAGAAAAGATGATAATAAGATTTGTATCTTGCCTTTGAATCTTGGGCTAAAGTGACCGTGTTTCAGTGGGTTTTCTTTTCCTGATTCCACTTATTGCAGCTTTGTTGCCGTCTGCAGACTTGTTGCTGACAGTGCAGACACTTAAGACCGGCTGCACTTCACTGATTATTTTAACCAAGCTCGTAATGTTTCACGCGTTTCCTTAAAATTTTTAATTAAGAAGGATTTGTGTGTGTGTGTCTGTGTGTAGCGCACGCAGAGACGTTAATTCAGAATGAAGGCCCGTGTGGCTTCGGTGCAAAGCTGGTGGGTTAATGATTTATATTAAAGCGGAAAGTCAAACATATTTAAAATGAAAAGCATAATAAGAAGATATGAAGTGTGCAGCGACAACAGCTCTGTGGAGCTTTGAGAGCCTCTGCATGCTGCTTTCAGTGACCTGATTTAGCAGGTAATACTGTGTCTGCCATGGTGAAGATGTTACTTTAGCCTGATGGCATGCTAATATTTGCTAAGCCCCACCAAGCAGTAGCATTAAAACAGATGAAGCCAACAAACCCACGCTCTCACCTCCCCACAGCAAAGTACCCACCCTCAGAGAAGCATACATGTTCACACCCTAGTACTGAAATATTTTCGCATCTATACTTCCCCCCTTCATAACAATTGTGCAGTCGTTCCCAGTTTTATTAAGCTGTACAGTTCTGCATCGAGGACCAAGGTAGCTATTGATTGGTTGGTGTTTTGTGCAGCGTCTTTATGTCATTATGTGAAAAATAATATGGCTGGCTGAGTTTTTGCAGTCTCCAGCTTTGGTGAGTGAAATTCTAATATTTTCTTTGTGTTTTAGTAAACACTAATGAGCAGGTGTCTGTGTGTGTCTAATCTCCCACACAGTCTAGTGTCAGCAGACAGCTGCTGCCTCTCCTCCTTCTTCTTCTGGCTGCTCCCTGTAGGGGTCGCCACAGCGGCTCGTCTGCCTCCATCTCACCCGATTACTAACATCTTTCTCTGTCACACGAACCCTCCTTCACTTCATCCATGACACTTCTCTGTGATTTCCTTCTTTTCTTCCTGCCCTGCAGCTCCACATTCAACATCCATTATCCCTCCTCTGCACATGTCCAAACCCTCTCAGCCTTGCCAACCTGAGCTGTCCCGCCGATGCACTCATTTTTTAATTTGGTCCATCCTAGTCGCTCCAACAGGGGTCAAAGTCCTCAGAGGTCAAAGTCTTAAGATCAATAACTCTACCACCTCCAGCTCCACCCCCCGTCTTTTTGTGAGTGTCATCATCTCCACACTATTCATCATCGCAGGTCACTACCATCTTGTAAACCTTCGCTTTCACGCTTGCCGCTATCCTTCTGTCACAAATCGTCCCTGACACTTGTCTCCACCCACTCCACTCTCCTCTTCACCTCTCCTGTTCGCTCTCTGTTACTTTCAGGTATTTAAACTCATCCACCTTTACTATCTCTGCTCCTTGCAGGTCCACCTTTCCACTCGTCTCTGTCACACACATATTCTATTTTGCTTCTTGTGACGTTCAGGTCAACAGGTAATTTGTTGAATTCAAGGCATCAAAATAGGGGTACGCAGGCCTATGGCCAGCACTCAGTTTTGTTACCCATCAGCAGTGTTGGGAAGGTTACTTTTAAAATGTATTCCATTACAGATTACAGAATACATGCCCCAAAATGTATTCTGTAACGTATTCTGTAACGTATTCCGTTACGTTACTCAATGAGAGTAACGTATTCTGAATACTTTGGATTACTTAATATATCATCATGCTGTTTACAACTACATGAATGTACTATTGCTGTGATTTATTACTGTTACTGAAGGTCCGCGGCTCCGAACCGTAGTAAAGGGACCTCTGGCTAATATGTCGGGTTCATGTCGGGCTTGTAGCTGAAAACTAGCTTTACTTTGTTGTCTGGGTCACTTTGCTAGCAGAGACAGAGAGAGGTGTTGAAAGGCTGCTCCAACAGAACTTATTGTTTTTGGAGGAAAACACGAACACGGTGTACAGTCGAGTCTTAATAGCTTACTTACAACTGGGCTCGTCAGGCTCTCTTCTTGGCTGCAGTGGTTATTATTATATTTACATGCTTCCAGCTCCCGTTTCTGCTCGATGACAGCTCGTACTTTTCCTTTTTCTCCCTCCTCGCGCTCACAGACACATAACGTGTATGGCAGTCCATTCTCCCTGCAGCACAGAGTACACTGCCCATGATGCTACATTCTTTAGAGCTATACCTGTAGCGTTCTGCCTGTTAGCTTAGCACAACAACAACAAAAAGGCCTCTCTCACCCAGGAAACACGCAGAGAGAGAGCGTCACCCTGTAACCATGGCAACCGTAACGCTGCCACCTGGAACTACAGAACGTAGCTGTCAAACAAAACCCAAACAGGCCTGACCCGCGACAATATGAAACAGGGAAGTACCGCCGTGTAATCCATTTATTTCAACAAAGTAACTGTATTCTAAATACCACCTTTTTAAACGGTAACTGTAACGGAATACAGTTACTCATATTTTGTATTTTAAATACGTAACGGCGGTACATGTATTCCGTTACTCCCCAACACTGCCCATCAGTCATTGCTTGATGACCTGGGAACAATCGCCTGTGGATTAGTCATCAGATATCTGGGCCGCCTGTTCTGTCTGTTTGTCATGATTTACTAAAGGAGACACTTTAAAAATAGATCAATCATAATGGTGGTGTGGTGGCCATCATTATCACATCACATATGGACATCCTTATACAATATAGTTCACTTGGTAATAAAAGTCACAGAGCTGTGCTTAGCTGCTACCAATGTGGGATTTTGGGAAAATAAGAGAGGCGGCTGCACGCCATTTGGCAGCAGTGTGTTTTGGCCTTAAATCACTCAAATCATTTATTTCATTTAAAGGTCATCTGCAGATTTATTTGGTAAAAACACAAAAGAAATGTTCAGCATGATTCATCAGCTTATTATGTGTATCCTTTAGCTCTAGAAAAGTGCACTTCCTCAAGTCATTTCCAAAGCTGGGTTATAAATGCAGTATTGTTTACATAATGTTTTCTGCATCTTCTCTAACTTTGCTGTTGTACTGTTCCACATCCTCGCGCGTTACTCCGTCCTGTAGATAAATGTAACACTGTAAATACTGTAATTCACTGGCAGGATGATACTTTGGCTAGAGGAAAACACATAAACACAAGCAGCAGACGAGAGTGCAATCTTCCTCCAAGGTAGTATTTTTCATACTCACATATATATATAATAATGGATTGGATTTATATAGCGCTTGTCAAGGCACCCAAAGCGCTTTACAATGCCACTATTCATTCACTCTCGCATTCACACACTGATGGAGGCAAGCTACGGTTGTAGCCACAGCTGCACTGGGGCAGATTGACAGAAGCGAGGCTGCCATATCGCGCCAGTAGGCGGTAGGGACACAACGACCAGGACAGAGAGGCCGGGGATCGAACCGGCGACCTTCCGGTTACAGATGCGCTTCCCAATCCCCTGAGCCACGGTCGCCCCAATATAATATATGAATATATATTCATTTTGTTTTATTTGTTCTTTGCAAAGGTACATTAAGAAGTTTGTAGTGCAGTAAAAATAAGTGCAAAGTGCAGCTTTTGTCAAATGGGACATGATATACAAACTATATCATATTTAGAATTATCATCATCACTATATGTTTATACGTTGTCAGTACAAAGAATGGAAATAGCTAGACTTAGCATTATTTTCACTTTGACCTTCTGATCTTGAAGGTCAGAGGTCAAATGTGACATTATTTTAAATACTTTTGGTATGATGACAATACACACCACTATTGATAGAGTCATAGTTTCTACATTTATGAGGCTATTTGTCAAATTTCCAGTTGTTTCCAGTTGTTTCCAGTTTTCCAGTTCAAGTTGATCTTGAAGGCCTTACTGGATGTAAGCCAAATTGTAATGGATTGGTCACATGACCCCACTCTACACCCCTACAAAGTTTTACCAGAATTCACTCAAAATTGTTCAAGCTATTGTGTTTACAGACTGACTGACAGGCATGCAAATGCTAGCAAAAACACAACTTCCCCGGTAATAGCGCTACAGGGCTTTGGAGCGTGATGTCATGGGAGGGAGCGTGACCGCCAAGGCGCCATTTTAGCAGGCCAAACAAAGGGCTAAAGGAGCAAAAGCATCAGCAATGGTCCGCCCTTGCTGTGTTGTCGGATGTTAGATTGCACGATCGGGATGGGAATCTTTTTATTCTTTCCCCACCTGGAAGCAACGTGAGGGAGCTCATGTATCGATGTTACCAAAAGAAGGCGTCTAGCCTGGATAGCAGCTGTGAGACGAGCGGATATCCAGTTCTCTTCCATCCACAGATATCTGTTGGTGCTCCTGACATTTTCATTCAGGTAAGTTCTAAATAAGTTCATATTACTCTTTATAGCCGATTAGTTTTATTTTCCATGCGCTCTGAGGTCATTGCAAATTAGAACAAACATCCTAATGAGTCATTTTGTAGAACTACCTTCTATTTATAGAGTTGCTTTTTCATTATTGCAGCAAACAAGCCTATCAAATAGATGAAACAAATCCTAACTGGGTTCCAACGCTGCACATGGGGCTCTACGAAATCCCTGCTTCAAACCACATGCTACACACCACCACGCCAATCAGATTACTTCTTCCACGTGAGGGTGAAGAGGTGACCCTCCTGGATAAGATGGTGAAGGTTTGCTGTGTTTTGGTGAACATGTGCCCCAGTGTGGTAGTAAAACCAGGGAAAAATGCTCTTGTTAAATACTCTTAAAAGTCTTGTGCTGTTTATGTAGTGATACGTTTTCACAGTAAATTACAGAATGCTAGTAGTGGCTGATATTATTTAAATGCTGTCATGATTTTATGTAAACATTTTGTCATTTGTAAACTATACATGACATTGATTCTACATTATAATTAATGTGATGTTCTACAAAGTGCTTTTAATTAAAAATAAAAGAGGCAAAAATGTGTTTGTTTCTTTATTTGACTTTTGAACAGTGTTACTTAGTAAGTACATATTCAGTAAATGCAAATTATTTACATGGCAAAGCACTTCAGGCACAAAGGTAGACCCCCTAAATAAAACATTATGGTTGTTCAGAACAGAACGATGCTTGGAGAAATATTTCCCCATCAGTTGAGACGACTCCTCCACAGTAGCAGGTGGAATTTCTTTTTTGAGGACGGCTTCTTTTACCTGTCACTACGGATGGTCTGTTTATGTTTTGATTGAGAGCCTTTTTTGGGGCAGCTGAAGAGGAGAAGTCTCTTATGGTCAACCTCTGGCTGTATTTTGGTCACATTACCCAGCAAAGACCATGCTTGCTTTCCCGGCAAGTCCATACTCCCGTGCGGTCTCGGCAAGTCCGGTCTTACGGAGAGATCTCGCAAAAGTTGAATTCCAACAATGGCGGAAGCTACTTAGTTTTAATAATCTTTCACAAAATACACTTTTAAGATATTTTGAGGCGTGAATGTAGTTGTGTAAACGTCAGATATCTGCTCGGTTTACAAGATATCACATATTTGCAAAAGTGCTCCGACGTTTTCGGAGATCTGACACCCACCATCTCGAAGCTAACGGGAGGTCGAGACCTACTACAGCCGGGAGGAACACCGCTCTCCCAGCACATCGTGCCTCGACCTCCCGGTCGGCTTCGAAGAATGCAGCTAAAACTTTTGCATATATCTTAAAAGTGTATTTTGTGACCCAGAAAGAGTAATATTACAACTAAGTAGCTGCCGCCATTGTTGGAATTCAACTTTTGCGAGATCTCGCAAAAGAAATTTTTATTTTTTTTTCTCCCATGTCCCCTGCGGGGCTCCATACGGTCTCGCCGAGAACGCGAGTACGTACTTGCGTACTTAGAATTGAGAAAGGGCCTTTCACCAAGTGTGTTTGTATTGATTCGTGGCCTGTTAAAATTGTGCCCACAATGCATTGCGGCGTGACGTCAACTCCAAAGCCGTATAGTGCTAAAGGTCACACAGAGTTTATCTCACAAAACTAAGGAAAACAACTTTTCCTCATTTCTTTTATAATTTCTAAAAACCAAGCATCGCCTGTGTCGCTGACATGCACAGATCTAAATGTTTTCACCCCCACTGATGGTTTTAATGGCTTCTCATTTTTTACAAGACAGAATCAAAGTACTATTTTGATTCCTCTATTCACAAAAACAAAACTATCGAAATGAAAACATATCTGAGTGACACGAGGAGATAAATCAGCTGCGCCGTCTATTTTTTGCTGCTCTTAGGAGGTTTGAAGTGTGTGTTTACTTTGTTGTGCTCTGTTTGCACTACTGTAATTTTGTATTTTGTAGATTCTTCAATAGATTTGAAAAACTATTTGACTTGGCTGTGAAGTTTATACTTATATGCCTCTGTTAGTTATTTCCAGAGCCTTAAGACCTGCACACATCTGTATCTTCTGTGAAATCCCTTCTTAAACAACTGGTTAATAAGAAGCCTTGATATTTACTTACTGTTCTCTGTGGTGTTAATTTTCATCCTTATGTTCTCTATTCACTATATTCTCCCCATTTTGCCCTTTTCTGTTTTCATTTACTAAGAAAAGTGCTACACAAACAAAGTTTCTTTTGAAAGTGAATATGCTGTTACAATATTTGATTAATTTTAACGTTTTAACAGGTGTTGCTTTCTTTCAAAGAGTGTGGATTTCATTTTGGAAACAAACTTGTGAAATGTTCAGCCAAGATTCATGGAGGCGTTGTGGTGCTTTCACAGACTGGTTTGTGTGTTAAAAAAGGAAAAACGAGCTACACGAGTGGCTGAAGAGACACCGGAGACTAACTGAGATGAAACGAGAAGCTGCGTATTTGAGAAACATGTTTAGATGTCTTAAGTCTGCTGTTTTTTCACTTACCTCTGGAGTAAAACACACACGCAGGCACATAATGAGCTATCTCGGCTACGGCGCTAAACACAGTGTAGTGATACAAGATGTCATTAAACCATTAACAGCCCGCTGATATCTGTGTTCATCTGTGTTTTGTTTCAAACTGTGTTTTGTTTTGTTTCAGAATTCTGCATATTCTGCTTCCCCAGCATGGGCGTGCCAGTAACCGATCAAACTACTTTTTAGGTTTGTAGAGCTTTTTGCCCCCCAGATGATCTGCAGCCATCAGAAAATTGTTTTATGTGATCAAAAAGTTCAATGACTCGCTTCCACTTCAAGATCATCTTCTCCTGCCCCTCTGAGAGTTTCTTGGCCACACAAAGTCTTCACTCACCGCCTGCATAACCACCAGATTTGTGTTCTAAAGTATCGACAGTGGAGGAGATTCAGCGCGCATCACAGGCACAAACTCAACGGGAGTGATCGCGGCTTCCAGAGAGCGATCTATAAATAGCAGCTGTGCTGAAAGCGGTCTGGGTGTGCACGGGAAGATCATCTGCCAAATTTAAATCCAGTAAGGATTTTGGATTTTTATGGGTCAATTCCCAGAACTGTTTAGTCATATCTGATCGGTATCTTCGTGCGCACATCTGGATCGCTTCCAGTGCCGGGGCTATTTTTAGGCCAACTTTAACCAGCTTTCATGTTAAGAATCGTCACTCGTGACCAGAACCAAAGACTGAACAGCAGCTTTGAGTCGAAGATCAAAGGTGTCCAAACCTGTGGTGTGGTAGTGGGTCAGGGGGGCCACATGCGTGGCAGTGGCACTTTCATTCATTCATGGAGTTGTGCATTCGTCCGAGCACGGTAAGACCGGCAATGAAGAGACTGAGGGAGATATTCAGCACTAACCACCTGAACTGTGGCAGACCGGTACCGGTCGTTTGGTACCGGGCCGCGAGAGTTGAGGCTCGGATGTGAAATGTAGGGTTTTCAGGGTTTTTAGCGTCATTTTGTTATCGTTTTTATCATTAACTTGGTTTTCCTGGGTCTTTTCACGTGTGTTATGAATAAATCTTCTTTTTTTCGGTACCGGTACTAGTTTTATTTTGTTGTATTTATCCGCGACACCTTAAAGGCTGGTCTGTGAAAATATTGTCGTGCATAAACCGGTCCGCGGCGCAAAAAAGGTTGGGGACCGCTGTCATCATGCACCATCATGATGGCTTCATCTAAGTTCCTCAAAATTAGTTTTAAGACTTGGCATTTTGACAAAGCGAAGGAGATCCAGCAGACAAGTGCAAGAACAAAACCAAGACTCAGGCTACGTCCACATGTACATGGGTGTTTTTGAAAACACAGTTTTTTCTATGCGTTTGGGCCTGCACTACTGTAAATGCTGTATAGAAAATCATACAGTACAAGACAATAATTATAGTTCTACAACAGTTTTTTAATAATTGTATATCTATAATCTGCTATAGATTTTCATATTTATAACCATACGTATAACTTGTTCATAGCTTGTACAAACTTACAGTTATAATATATTCATAACATACCTTGATACCGTGTACATTGTAACACATGTATAATAGATCTATATTCTGTAACATATCTATATTATTGCTAAAGCACTTCTGGATGGAGGCAAACTGCATTTCGTTGCCTTGTACTTGTGACATGTGCAATGACAATAAAGCTGAATTCTATTCCATTCTATTCTTAAATGGTGTAAATGGTGTTTTGCATCACTGAAAATGGAGATTTTTGAAACCTCTTTTTTGCGTTTACATTTGGACAAGAAAAACTGAGATTTGGTCACAGAACATCAAAGGTGTGCGCCGTTTTTGACATCACGCTGTGCGTCACGTTATTGTTTGCATGACATGAATTTGTACAATGGTGGATAGAGACAAAATACTGTTGCTGTTAACCTTACTATCTGCAGTTTTTACACTCTTGCAGTTAGTGTCCCTCCATTTAGAAAGTCGTGTTTGGCCACTTCTGATTGGCCAACATTTCTACACGGTTAGGATTATTTTGCCACCAGTTGCTTTGGCGTGTTCCCGACACCATTTGACTTCATTTTTTGGGCTTACGTGTGGACGGGATGGTTTTTTTTAAACGTTTACAAAAATACCCGTGTACGTGTGGACGTAGCCTCAGTGTCAAAAACAGTCCACCCTAGGGGATGACCTTCATGGGAAACCTAAGACACAAATGAAACCAGCGGATGAAAGCATCGTTGGGCCATGTTGTGGAAGTTTTCCATTTAAATAAAGCCTGCAGACAAGCGGTGAGCGGTAGCTAACATTCTTTAATCCAAACACACAAAGAACATACGAACAAGCTTGATGGAGAGCCTACATGACCATGGGGCAGGGTCAGCAGAGTCTCCCTGAGCCTAGCATGGCTCTCAGTTAAATACCTTCTCCAGGAACAAAAGGCAGTACACAGCTGTTTCACATCTTAAGGTTCACACTCCCTTGCTACCTCCCAGAGTCCTCGAAGAGACAAAAGGCTCTTCCTGTGGAGTTCCTGTTTCCCCCAACATCCTTACTACACCCCCTCTTAACGTATGAGTGTCAGACATGTTAAAATCCAGTGGCACCAAGGCATCATACAATAATGTGATTAATAAGTGAAAGAAATTCCTATACAGCCACCTCATGATTTTTATGGGCGGAGTCACAGAACTTTGCAGCCTTTTATAATTCTTCAAATGTAGCCGTCTTATATTT
This sequence comes from Neolamprologus brichardi, assembly GCF_056152115.1. Classification (NCBI taxonomy): domain Eukaryota; kingdom Metazoa; phylum Chordata; class Actinopteri; order Cichliformes; family Cichlidae; genus Neolamprologus; species Neolamprologus brichardi. Next base: position 31,349,627 of record NC_142123.1, read on the forward strand.
TCTTATCTGTTATTGACTAATTTGTTTTCACTATTTTTACATCTTTGAATTATGACCTTAAACTGACATCAAAATTATGGGATTCCGATCATTTCTACTTAGAAACAATGTTTTTAATCTCCACTATAACAAAAGAGACCAAAAGACTGGACGACAGGTAGGCCATAATTAAAGTTGTGTTGCTAGGCAACCCCCTCAAAAAATCCTGACAAAACACAAATTCATGTGTGTTTGCAGCTTACGCACAGCCACGAGGCTGTCTGTGCTACAGCCCAAATCTGGCCAGATCTCAGCTGGAGGTAAACGCCGTCTCTACAGAATCAGATTTTTACAAGGCGAAATAAACGGACGGATGAGACGAGGATGGAAGACGGGAAGGAGGGGAGATGGGGAACGAGGCACGTGTCTGAAGGAAGGAGTGAAGCGTTGGAGTGAGGAGACCGGAGGAGGTGAAGGAGGGGAGGGTTTCTAATTTGAGAGGTGAAATGAACGGGAAATGATCGTGCAGAGAAACAGGTGAAGAAAATGTAATGAGAAGATGACTCGGTGGGGGGGGAAAGACAGGCGACAGATGCAGAGGAATGCGAGAGGAAGCGCGAATGAACCATATGCGTGAAGCACCGTCCTCACCCCCCTTTCTCTTCATTTTTTTTTTTTTCCACACAGACTCCATTTTCCTTCACATATTCTCACACACCTTTTTTTCCCCTCTTTTTCTTTCCATACAGGCACTTGTGTATAAAAAAATACCCTTAAACTCATCCATCTACAACACAAAAAAAATCACAGACAAACACACACATCCATGCACAAAACGCGCACTCACACGGGTGAGTGAATGAGCTGAAAAGAGTCCTTATCACTGCAGCAGCTGCCAGTCCATTCATATCATTATAATAACTCTGAATGACACTAATGAGGAATACACACCATGAATAGACCAGGATGAGACTTACTGTGTGTGTGTGTATAATAACTAGTACACATAATAAATGGGCCAGAAGGAAATGCTTTAAATATATGTTTGTGCAAGTGTGTGCGTGTGTGTGTGTTTTCCTGTATGAATAAACACAATAAGTAATCAGAGAGAGACAGAAAGGGAATGACTCAAATGAAAATGGGCAGGAGAAAGGGAAATATGCCAAAATTAACTTCACAGGAAATCCATTTTAACTCAGAAAGTAAAGAAAAGTAAATACAAGAAGCGCGTATTGAAAAAATTAATTGACCTGTTATGTAAGAGACCATTTAAAACTATGAATGCACAGATGAATAATAGAGAAGTGACAAAATAAGCAATCGGGGGGGAAAAACTCTCATTATCCAACTCCTGCTTAAATTCTAGGGTTACATAATCAAAAAAAATACCACAATCATCAACCAGTTGTCACTATAAACCATATTTGAAAGATGGAAGTAGCTTAAAGTGCTCAAGTGCCCTAAACGTGCATTCTTTCTAATGACAACCAGAGGTTAGCCCTTCTGGTTTCAAATATTAGTCTAGAAAGTCTATGAGAAACAAATCTACTGAGATCATCAAGTGAGCGCTAAACACTATCCTGATGAGTTTATGGACGCATTTGCTAGTTTTAGTGTTGCTTAATCCAAAATGCTTATTCTATAAATTGTTATCTCCACTGGCTCAAAAAGGAAGATAAAGCAGGGTATGTTCTGCAGTGCTGTGCAAAAGTCTTGGGACACCCCTCATTTGTTTGCATTGTGCTTGCAAGCAGGCAGACTTTCATGTACATTTTTCCCAAGCTGCCTTGAGTGAGAGTTCGAGGCTTTCTGAAGGCCTTCCAAAGCTTTTGTTGAACATTGGCTGCTTTTTCATTCATTTTCAGTCCAGTTCTTGTACCTGACTGTTTTCAGGTGAAAGGATGAAGCCGTGTTGTTTCTACACATCTTCTGTTTGCTCGCCGGAAATGGTTTCAATGGAAATGTGTCTGTCAAGAAGCCATTCTTAAGGAAGGAAGATGGAGATAAAAGGCAGAAGTATCCCAAATTACACAAGAACTGGACTAATGTTCAGTGGCACCGAGTTGTATCGGGTGATGAGTCCAAATTTGGAAATTTTTGGTTCAAATTGTCATCAGTATGTATGGAGGAGAACAGCAAGTCTCCACAGCATCTGTAAACCATAGTGGAACCATACCATAGATCTTAACCATCATGCATACTGTCGGGTTGGCAAAGGCATTTTTCACCGTGCCAGCAATCCCTCACACTCTGCCAATGCATACCAAAGCATACCTGAACTAAAAACATACAGCGCAGCGCTATAAGTCATGGACTGGGCTCCCCAGTCCTCTGATCTCAACATCACTGAGGAAGGGTGGGATCATCAAAATGATCCCACCATCGATTTGATTTTAAACATGAAACAAAAGGCAGCCAACATCCAAAGATGATCACTCACAGAACCTCAGACCGCTACAGTTTCAATTATACATTCATACAGCACTTAATTCCATGGAGTTAAAGAACTTTATCTATTTTACATCCATGGCCAATTTAGCATCACTAATTAATTTAACATGAATGTCAGAGGAAAGAGAGAACATGCAATCTCCACAGAGAAAGGCCCGAACCAGAGTTCAACCGACCTCTTTCTTGCTGATAATCGTTGCGATGCCCATTTGGGACAGAAAATCTGGGACAGTAGTAGGGAAAAAGTGGTTTGCTATAGGTTTGGCCTCAGTATTAGTCTGAGGTGAGTATTGAAAAACACAATACTTTGGCCCTTACTGAATCAATACAAGAGAACATTTTGTTCAATATTTTGGTACACATATCTAACAATATAAATATGGTGTGATAAGATGGATTGTAGCAGAAGTGAGGTTTCAAATGCAAAGATGCAGAGAGTCAAACAAAAGGTGAGTCATTTATTATTATCTGTTAACCGTTTAGGTCCATACAAAACTCCAAACAGGGGAAAACACAGAATCCAACAGAGCACAAAGTAAATTAGGAACATTAAGAGCAATCTAGGACTTTAACTATGAATTAAGGCACGTGAACAAGGATAAGCAGAAAGAACAACATAGTGCAACACAACACAGAACATGAGGAAACAGACTTTAAATACCCACAGACACAGAGGGCAGTTAGACAGAGTGGAAACACCGGGGCAACGAGAAACAGCTGAAACTCATCGAGGGTAATGAGACAGGTGAAGTAGGTGAAGTAGAAACATGACAGAGAAGACAAACAGCTATCAAGGTAAAACAGGAAGTGACTGACTATACAGAGCACATACCTTTAAAGTTAATACAGGAAGCGTAAGAGAGAAAGCCTCTAACCCCCAACCAGAATACGAAGTTAAATGGCCAAGAACTGAAACAAAAAACTTCCGGTTGAGTGAACGTTGGCGAGACTTGCTGCTGCTACTCACCACTATCTCTGTCGCTACCGGATTCCTGTCCTGTTCCTGTCTCTACGGCCCACCGGTGTCTCTGTCTCTGTCCGGTTGTTCCTGTCCGTGATGTGGCCTCTCAGGATCTATGCACTGTCTGCGTGGGTCTGGATCTTTATGTCATCAATCTACCGACTCGGCACTGAGCTCCATCAGTATACAGCTGATGAGCTCCTCCGGCTCCGCTTCTCCGTGGCTGCTCCACCGCTGGCTGCTCTTCATCTCCACATGGACATCGCCTTCCTCCCTCGCCGAAAGTATGTACATCGGGGCTCCCGTCTGTATTTCCATCAGGATCATTCCAAGCCAATTCAGTCCTTCTGGTCCACCTCTGGTCGCTCTCAACGGAACCCCGGCAGGTCTGTTGACCACAATGTTTTGGCTACCCTGCCTAGGTCGGCCAACGCTCTCATCCAGTCCGACAGTACTTCCGTCAACTTCGGCCTGCTTAATATCCGTTCATTAATTAACAAAGGACATCTCATCCAGGATCTCCTAACAGACCACAAGTTTGACTTTTTCTGCTTGACTGAGACATGGCAACAGCCCAATGACTTTTCGCAGCTGAATGACTGCACCCCCTGGGGTTTGTTTACTGTCGCTCTCTGTCCCTACCTACAGCTCCTTTGAATCTGTTGTTTGTCAACTTTCAAGACCTGCTCCAACCATCATAGCTGTCATTTACCACCCCCCAAAATTAAATTCTGTTTTTATAAGTGACTTTGTTGATCTGCTGACCAACCTAGCTACTGTTTCCCCTAATATAATATTGCTGGGTGACTTCAACGTCCACATGGATAACGTGATCATCCTCTTACCAAGGACCTTTTATCCTGCTTTGATAGCTTCAGCCTTAAACAATACATAAACTTCCCTACCCACACTAAGGGCATCTACACTTAACTGATAATAACCTTTACGAACAGCTCCAGTCTGGTTTCCGTCCTCTGCATAGCACCGAAACTGCTCTTATAAAAATAACAAACAATCTTCTTATGGCAGCTGATTCTGGTCTCCTCTCCATCCTTATTCTCCTTGATCTGAGTGCAGCCTTTGACACCATCTCTCATCCCATTCTTCTTAGCAGATTAGCTTCTATTGGTCTCTCTCATACTCCATTAGCCTGGTTTAAATCATACCTGTCTGACCACACTCAGTTCATTCAATGAAAGTCCTTCACTTCTCAGCCTTCTTCTCTATCTACTGGGGTGCCCCAGGGATCTGTCCTCGGGCCCCTCCTTTTCATCATTGACCTTCTTCCACTCTGACACATTTTTCGTAAATATAACATTCAGTTCCACTGCTATGCCGATGACACCCAGCTTTACCTCTCTACCAAACTCGATTCTACTCTTCCTCCACTCTTCTGCTTAGCTGAACTCAATTCCTGGTTCTCCTCCAACTTCCTTAAACTCAACAGCAATAAATCAGAACTTCTCCTGGTCGGCACTAAACAATTGCTATCCAGAATTAACGATTTCTCTCTCACCATCAATAATTTGCTGGTCCCTATCTCTCCCTCTGTGAAAAGCTTGGGTGTCATTCTCGATAGCACATTATCCTTTAATTCACACATCAATAATGTCACACGTGCAGCATATTTTCAACTCCGTAACATCAATCGCCTCCGCCCCTTCCTCACTCCTCCATTCTCGTCCATAATCTTGTTATCTCTCGAATTGATTACTGTAACTCACTATTATTTGGCCTTACACAAAAATCCATTAACAAGCTCCAACGTGTCCAGAACTCTGCTGCCCGTATTATTACTAGGACTTCCTCTACCCACCACATCTCCCCAACCCTGAAGCAGCTTCACTGGCTCCCGGTTAAATTTCGCATCCATTTTAAAATAATCCTTTATACATTTAAGGCTATTCATTCTCTCTCTCCACCATACCTCTCTGATTTAGTACAGATGAACTTCCCATCCGCTCGTCTGATTACAGTGGGGGGCGGGGCTTTTAGTTGCTCTGACCCCCTGACCTCAGAAACATTACTTCATTCCCTCTTTTTAAGTCAACCCCGAAAACTCATCTGTTTAAAATTGCTTATGTTTAAACCTCTGTGTGCTCTTAACTTTTATCTGTTATTCTTATTATTGTGTATATTTCCAGTTTGTGTTTTTATCTGTTGTACAGTGTCCTTGGGTGCTTTGAAAGGCACTATTTTTAAATAAAATGTATAATTATTATTATTATTAAAACTCAAAAAGACATCCAATGAGAAACAAGAATTCAAAGTCCTAAAACTCAGAACTCCAGGTCCAGGACTGGGGACCATGGTAGATGGTTCCTTCCTTCCTTCCTTCCTCACTTGGCCTACTTGCACATCCAGTGGACAGATGTAGCTACAGCTTCATACAGTAGCAAGAAAACAGCAAAGTTAATCCTATTAGTGAAATTAAGCTGGGGAGGTGGGACTCTGTACTGTAGTTAACTGTGTTCCCAATATGTAACTGTATACTGGTGAGATAGAAATCTCACTGTCCCTATCATATCTGTACATGACATTAGCAAAAGCCTTTGTGGAACCAACAAGATCTCTGGGAAAACAGGGGTGATCTACCTGAATATTTAAAGAAACGCCCTCCAACCAGGCTGGAAGATGAATTAATTGTTCCCAATTGTTCCCAATTCAGGTGTACTAGAGAGGCTTGAGACACCTTCAGCTTTGTTGATTAAGCGTTTTCCTTTTTCCGTTAACACTCGGTCCATCCCTCGTGTGTTGGCTCGTGTGCTTTCTATTGTGCTTGTGTTGTGTAAAAGCATCAACGAGCTTTGCCAGCAGGAAAATAAGCTCCTGGTAGGGACACCCACGCTGGACAATTCAAAAGGTACAGGAAAGGAAATTCTGGACCACCTCTTTCAGAGGCTGAAGGGCTAGGAGGCTAACACAACCAGGCTGAAAAAAGCAAAACTGTTACACAAACATTGAAGGCAAAGTCAAAGCAAATAGACCTGAACACGTAAGGGCTTTCCCCATGAAGGAGCACGACGTGCTGCAGGAAGAGCCTGACACATGGTGCAGGGTCACTGAAACAGAAATGCAGTGAAACTGATACTCCCAGAGGGATTTGGGGAAGATTGCCCAGAGCCAAGTGCACTGGCGAGGAGCTGTCAGTGGCCTATATGCTCTACGTGGGCCAAAGATGCTTAGAATAGAAATTTACCTTATTCCCTGACCCCTTTACAATAGTGGATAGTCAAATAGTACGAAAGGTCCAATTAATGAGGTCAGAGGTGGCTGTTTGAATCAATTCATTTGGGTTATTAATGTGTAAAATTGATGTGACTATTTCTGTTACAAATTATGTAAAAAGAAATGTAAATATCACAAATATTTATATTTGTTTTTATATGACAAATTTATCCAATAAAGCCCAGATAAACTCTTTGTGCAACAGCATTCTTCCAAAACAGTTTTTTTTTTGCCTTCATCGTGTAAAAGCATCGGTCTATGTCAGTAGTTTTTTGGCCTTCAGCATGTGGGTAGTTTTTAACTTTTCCTCCCAAAGGCCTTTCCTTTTTCTGTAGTGGGTGTGAAAAGCGCTGTAAACAGCCAGAGACGGAGAGAAATTCTTAACACCATGAATCAAAGCTGACCACAGCTGATCTCCACCTGTAGACATGGTGGCTCTGGGAAGTTTGCTTCCTGCCTTTTCACAGAGGACAGCAGATGCAGTCAGCCTGAATTCAAAGCAGCAACAATGCACAGCACTGGCACCCAAGATAAAGGCAAAACCAGGCAGAAAAACGTCAAGCTGAACCTGCAGCATCATCTAAATACCCACTGTTGATTCACTGATGGTTAATAAAGGGTGTATTTCTTGGTAAAGCGAGGATTGCAGGTTTAAATGTTTTTAAATGTGTGTTTTTGCTCTTTTGCTGGAATTTGTTGATACTCTTTAAACCTGGTATCTTTCTGTTCTTCCTTGGCAAGATGAATTCCCTGCAGAAATCTCAACCAGGCTTCTGACAGCTGCTGCCCACAAAAACTTCTACTGTGGACAACTTTTCTGAGCCTCCATCTTCACACAGAGTTTGCCCTCATTCCTCAGCTTATTAGGCAACAAACAGACTCACAGCACATGGGTTATGTGTTAACGTTAATGTGGGTTTTAACTTTCACCTGGCTGAAAAAACACCTCACAGAACGTCCTGGAAGAAGACTAATACCTGTGTGCCACTCACAGGGTGATGCAAACTGAGAGAAAGAACACACAGGAAACCCAGCAGGTTAACAGACAAACGTAAAGAAAGTGCCGGAAAATACGCTAATAAGAACAGCTTTCATCAGCTTGAATTGGAGCAAATTCATCCAAACAGCAAACATTAAATTCCTCGTTGAATCTATGTGTGTATATGTGTGTGTTATGCATTTTTCTGGCTGTGTTCCCAGGAAACAAACTGTGGTCAAACGAAGGTAATTAAAAAGAAAAACTCATTAAGAGCGAGACACGCCCACCACATTTCAGCCTCCCCGTCTCGCTCACATGCACACACACACACACACACACACACACACACACTTCTGCCTCACTCTGCAGTTCTCCATCTGTCATACGCACTTGTATGGATGCAACATGTCTCTCTCTTGCACGCACACACACACACACACACACAGTTCATTGATTTTCATTGTTTCATCCATCCATCTTTCTGACAGTTACTCCTCCCCTCCTATGACTCAACTCCCCGAGTGTGTGTGTGTGTGTGTGTGTGTGTGTGTGTGTGTGTGTGTGTGTGTGCGCGCACACATTTGTATATCTGAGGCGTCCTGTTTGTTCAGAGTTCTCTGCAGACATTTTTAACACAGTGAAGTGGGATGAATTTCTTTGTGATAACTGACAGTTTGATGGGCGGTTGGTGTGTGAGGAGCTGCATTTTGACTAAAGCTGCACTCGAATCTGAGTAAACTTGTTTGTGATGCGGTGAAATGGAACAATGTTGATCACACAGAAAAGAACGTAGCGGTTCATGGCTCGAACAATCAATACGTTTTTCTTGTTTTTGTTTTATTCTATCCACCAAATTAAATGTCAAAGGTTTTTCCACGTTTAACATCAACTCGGGAGTGAGCGGAATAGCTTTTAGCAGATTTCAGGTCACAGTATTTGTTATTTGGTCCTTTCGGTCCAGCCACTTCATCCACATTTCAAACTGAAAGAGCTGATAAACTAATGCTACAGTCACACTTGAGAAAACCGTGGTTGGAGACGGCAGCACGACCAAAATTACTGCGGCTGTGTGCAATAAACTTGGAATTGCTTTGCCTTTGAAATGTTTGCTCCTGAAGATGGGGACCAAGTTGCTGTCTTCAAAGCAGTTTGGTGCATCTACACAGCGATTAACCCTTTAAAGCCGGTCGGAGTGGGCACGCTCTGTTTTGCGTAACTATTTTTAAATCCCGGTAGCTCTGCAACCACATAAGCTAGCGCAATAATTTTTTTTGCATATGAAACCAGAGGAGTTGTACTTACATCTTATGTCATCAGCTTGTCCTCGGTCACAGTTTCCTTCCACATATAACTTTGCAAAAACTGCATAAAAAGCACTTGCAGCAACAAAAACATAATATTCCAGAAACACGCTTTGCCGATCCGATCAGCTGTTCATAACACTTCCTACGTTGGAATAGACCTCAGCGCGAACTATCGCATGTCCGCCATGACCTGCCCAAAACCAGAAGTGACGTCATTTTCGCGGAAATGTAGTTTTTTACCATCCGGGCCTCATGAGCCTATACTGGTGTTTTAAAAAGTTATGTTTGACTTCATGACTTTCTGTGTCGTTTCTGGGATGCTTAGGACTCATACTGCACTGCTGGAAATAGTTTATTTTGATGCATATGCTGCTTTTTTGCAAATTTGCATTATAATATTTATTTTTGTTTTTCCTGCAGTATATAAAAATTGGTGTATTTCAAAAATAAAACTATGAAGACACTCAAAATAAATTTCCTGTGGTGGGAAACTATTTTGTGCAACTTTTTTGTATTTACAGTTTTGAGGGATAAGCCTCTTAAATTTCTCTAACTAGAAATATATGTTAAAAAAGCAAAAACGATTTTCAATTTTTTTGTAGTTTATTACACTTTTTTGCAATTCATGTAATTACTATGCACTTAATGCAGACATTATTAAAATTTGGGCTATAATGGTTGTATTGATGTATAGCAACTTGAAATGCTCCCAAAAATAGCTCCACAGCATGTAAAAATATAATATAAGCTCTGGCGGACTTGTTTCTATGGTAGGTCTTAAAGGGTTAAACGACAGTGAGACGCATCAACCCCTACATTCAGTTGAGCGAAAAGCTTTTAGTTCTGAAACAGGTGAGATATTAGCTTTAGGATAGTTACTGTAAAATGGTATGGGCTCTCAGCAAACTTGCTTGTATATGGAAATGTATATTTGACAGCTCGATGTCGCTCGAGCAGCACTCTAAGCAGCTGGTCCGAAACTGTTTTTATCATTTACGGAATATCTCTAAACTCAGACTAATGGTATCAAAGCTTGAACTTGAGATGATTATTCATGCTTTTATTTCTTCTCGTTTAGACTACTGTAATGGCCTTTTTACTTGTTTTAACAAATCAGCCTTAAATCGTCTTCAGACTGTGCAGAATGCTGCAGCACGTCTCTTAACAGGCACCAAGAGAAGATCTCATATCACTCCAGTCTTGGCCTCCCTTCACTGGTTGCCTGTAAATTTTAGGTTTCATTTTAAAATTTTAGTTCTAACCTTTAGGGCCCTACATGGTCAGGCTCCTCAATATTTATCTGACCTGCTGAAACCACATACATCTTCTCGGGCTTTAAGGTCATTAGATCAGAGACTGCTGGTGGTACCGGGCACTCGTTTTAAAACTCGGGGTGATCGGGCCTTTCAGACTGTGGCACCACGGTTGTGGAATTCTCTCCCGCTGTCTCTTCGCTGCACGGACTTCATTGATTCTTTTAAGAAACAGCTGAAGACTTTTTTATTTAGAAAAGCATTTGATTAATTTCTTCTTATGCTGTTTTTATAGTTTTATTGTTTTACATTGTTTTATTTACTGTTATATTGTTTTTATATTTCCATTTCCTGTGTTGTAAAGCACTTTGCAATTTTTATCTGTGAAAAGCGCTATATAAATAAATTTTACTTACTTACTTACTTAAATATAACCAGAATACAATCAGTTGAGTCTTACAGAGATGCATCACAGATTCATTTTGCAGACTGGCTCAAATAGATTGCAAAATCTGGGACTCTCCACCATTTGACCTTAGAACTGAAGAAGCTTCTCGGATGAGAGGTGAAACGTCTTCAAGCAACTTAAAGAAGTCCAGACGCTTTTCTTTGCAAGCTCCTTTGACTACGATGACCTGGATGAGTGAGAACCTTCACAGACAGATTGCAAAGTGTTGGCATTCTGCTTTTCTTTATAAATTAGACTATTATTATTTGCAGACTTTTGTCAGTCTGTCTGGGTGTGATTGCAGTCGGTCCAAGTCAGACTGCCATTGTTTGGATACAGGCTGCCCTCCCCTCAGGCAACCGGTGCAATCGCTTTGCAATCAAAAGCAGTAATGCAAAAGTTGAGGGTGTTGCATGTTCAACCTCTAAGTTGACCACAACTTAGAGGTTGAGCATGCAAACAGTTGGCGTCAAGAGAAATTAATTATTTTGCAATCAGTTGCCGAATGCAAAAAAAAAAAAAGAAAAAGTCAATGCAATCACCGCATGGAGGTTACCATTCTCCTGAATTAGGCCTTATCTAAAACTAAGGCAAAAAAGAAGTGTGAACACTGATTATCATGGTATCAAGTGTTCACAAACATAAAAACTCCAACGAGCATTCATTGCATCAAATCATTGCAAGAGTAAAGGTTTCAAATTGTGCACAGCACATCGTGCAGAATCAGGATCAGCGGTATCCGAAGCATGATCAGGTGAAACAAAAGTGACCACCAGAAAAATCAATGCATCGGCTTTCTCTCAGCGAGGGAAAGAAAAATAACTTACTCACACAAAAACTCCTGCCAAAAGAAAGCTGTGTAGTAGCGGTCCCAGCGGACGCGCAGTGCATCTAAACCACTCCTCGGGAGGGGAAACAAGGCCAAACACTTGAGTTGGGCTAAAACAGACCAGCATGATGGAAACGGACATTTTGACTGATGATTGTCGCTGTTACAGAAAGAGAACGATACCGCAGTGTATCAAACCCACTGTGAAGAATGGCAGTGGGAATATTCAAGTCAAGTGGGACACAAGCACAGAATATTATAGTGAGGAGAAGCAGCACTGCATTTTCCATTTTCCACTTATCTTTGTGGACATGGATTCATCCTGCAACAGCATAACGAGCACGAACCTCAAAGTTTTGACTTCCTAAAGACCAAATACAGCCGACTGTCACCAGAGATGGGCAGTAACGCGTAATCCGATTACTTTTTTCAAGTAATGAGTAAAGTAAGGGATTACTATTGCAAAAACGGTAATTAGATTACCGTTACTTTCCCGTAGGAACGCTGCGTTACTGCGTTACTAAAACCGTGATTTTTTTGCGAGAATGTCTCATGACAGTGACGTAAGCGAGTGCGACGTTCCTGACAACAGCTGTGTGCAGATCAACAATGGATCATATATCGAGTGCAGAGAGAGTATGAGCGTGCAGCGTTTAAAGCGTGGAAGTACTGACCTTACTTTGAGTTTGATTCCATAAAAAGTGACAAAAACATTAGTGTCCGCTGTGCGTGGGAAGAAAACTTCTTTTTACAGCGAAAAAACCCCTAAACTTCCGAGCAAGCACCGAGTGCACTGCGACGTAATGGGAAACTCGTGGATTCTTCCACTGACCGCAGCACACCTGCACCAGGGTAAACCTCCGCCTACTCCACTCCTGCTTTACAGGTGAAAATAGAGCAACAGGACCGCTAGTCTTTGACTTTATTTATTTTCTGCTGGGTTTTACTTGCATCTGTTTGAAAGAGTGAGTGTAAACACACAAAAAAACTTATTTTATGTGCTGGAATGTGCATAAAATAAGTTTAAATGTTAAACAAATTTCTTCCAGTCAGAGAATGTTGCATATAATTAAATCTTTGCTTGATGCATAAAGTTAAAAGATTAAAACTAATAAAACAAGTTTTAAAAAGAGACTTTTCCATTTGATTACATTTTGTATGATGATTATGTAGAAAAAATAGAATTGGGCTGAAAGATCTATCACTTTATCACCTATTCAGGTTGTAAATCGTGTTTTTAAAAAGTAACTAAGTAATTAATTACTTTTGAAAATAAGCAATCAGTAAAGTAACGGGATTACTTTTTGGGGGAAGTAATCAGTAATTAGTTACTGATTACTTTTTTCAAGTAACTTGACCAACACCGACTGTCACAGTGTGTCGTTCTTCCACCTGACCTGAACCCAGTCAGACATTTGCAGGGCACTTTAAGACTTGGAAGACTAAACCTTCCTGATGACGTAACCAGAAGCTCTTCGGAGCATCGTCTGTGAGGGCATCACTCCAACAGAAGAAAAATGCTCCATAAAAACACGTCAATAAGAATTAATCCAAAAAACAAAACATCAGAACACGTTTAAAATTTAAGTCAGTTTCAGATGAGTGGAAGTAATGATTTCATAAATTAATCAGTAGGAATATTACACCATGTAAATGATTAAATTTTCTTTCTTTCCAAAACTAGTTGTTTCCAAACTAAAGACGTCCACTGCAGAAAGTGTTTCTAACAAAACTCGACAACAACACTGAACCCCAAACAGGTGATAGAGATCTATACTGAGGTAGCTGTAACTTGTGTCAAAGAGATAAAATAGGTGTTGAGGAGGACAAACGCATCACATTAATGCACGACAAACTATTGTTATGATTCAGTGTTATCAGTGTTTGTTTTATGTGTGTGTCTCCTCCCACCAGAAGGTGGATGGGTGTTTTTAGGGGGTGGACACCTGCGCGTACCTGCTGAGTTGTTGGGTGGACTTTGTTCCTGTCCTGGGATTGGCTAATTGGTTGATCACCTCCAGTATTTAACCACCAGATGACAACCACCTGGCCCCTCTCACATAGCCGCCACCATCCACAAAGAGCCTGTGTTTTTGATTTGTTGTTACATAGAGTGTTTTTGCCAATTGGTTCGCAAGTTTAACCTCATGTGTGTGTGTCTGGCATTAGAGCCTTGGTCTTGGAAATAGATTTGTAAAGTAGCATTTGTGTACCTTTTTTTTACCGTGTATATATTGTTCACTGCAGCAGCCTGGTAGGTGTGAGAAGCCATTTGGGGAGTTTTGTGTATTATTTTGGCATTGCTCACTGCTGAAGCAAATAAACGGCTGCGTAGCACTTTTAAAAGCTTCTCCTGTTTTGCATCTAACTGCAGCCAGTGTCTGATGATGCCGTAAGACCTCAAAACAAGTGCAAAATGGATCAGAGTTTATTGGTGGGCACAGATTTTTATATATGAAGGGAAGCAGATAAATGTTAGTATTAATTAATTAATTAATTAATTATTATCCATTCAGGCAGACAGAAGGCCGGCCGTTGTAACAGTCTAGCAGCCAAAGATAGTAAAAAAAACAAAATATGCAATAAAAATTATAGTCAGACACATACAATTTACATACCATCTACGTGCTGCCACGCCCCCATTTCTCTGTGTAAGGAAATACGTTTAGAAGGTCAAGTCTCAAAGTGAACGGGAGAAAGCAAAGTCCAACTGAAGAAACTAAAAAAAGGAAGAGCTTTAAAAACCTGTATTAATCATTTATTAACTAACTTTAATTAATCATTGTCACCATGTGTAAAAAGAAAGGCAAAGTTAAGGCTTGAATGACAGAAGATCTAAATACCATTTACCCTGAGACGTTTACTGTGCCGCATGTTAAAGAAGGTTTGACATCAGAGATGACAACGACGTTAAAAAAAACCTGAACAAGGCAGTTATTGAAAATGATCCACCTTCTCCAGCCATCTGTGAGATAGTGCCAAGAAATAAGACTGTACGGGACGACGACCAATTGTTTTTAGTTGGAGTAGTCATCAGGCTAAAGATGTTTAGAGCTTTAGCATAGCTTTCACTTTTTCATGCGCATGATCTGAGGCATTTTAAATGGCTCTAACTGTTTGTCTTATTTCATCTATACTGTAGTTTCTTTTCGGTCATGCCTAGTTTACAGGTTTAGTTCATGGTTCACCTTGTGTCATCATCCCTGTGTTGAAGTTCCCCTTGTTGCTGCGTGTGTCTTATCTGTCATGTTTCAGGTCTGCATGGTTGATGTTGTCAAGTTCGTGTCATGTCTGCTTCCCGTCATGTTTTCATAGTCTTCAGAGTTATCATAGTCATCTCAGTTTTCATAGTTTAGCTTCCTGTTTAGTTGTTGCACCTGTTCTCTTGTTTGTTTTGCTCACCAGCCACAATAAAAAGCTCGCTTTTTTGTTCAAAGTTAATTCAGTCTCCTGTGTCTGCACCTGGGTCCTCTAAACACCCCACCTGCTCTGCACCCACAGATCGTGACAGTCTTGTGCAAATAAATTCAGAATTGGCAACAAAGTCATAAAATAGATTAAAAAACAATCAAATTCTTGGAGGCATGCAAACACTAGAGGCAAGCCCCAAAGAAGAGGAGGTTGGGTTGAGGAGGGGTTGCAAAGTGGAGAGCAGATGGTTCTTTCGATGATGTCACATAACATTAAGACGAGATGCTATCAAGTCAGCTGATTTGGTGGAATTAGGACTCAGCTTACTTTTGTAACACAACACTTGATTAAATACATATAATTTAACAACACAAAGGGACAAAGTTCCGTTAAATCTTCAGAAAACTCGGAAGAGATGTCAAGGAATCCGTCTCTTTAGCTGCTAAACGCTTCCCTTTTTTCCCAGCTACAGTACTTACTAACTTTGTGTGGGCAGGCAGTGTGCTGTGGGTTTTTAGAGCGTTTTAACTAAATACAGCTGCCTGCTGCTGCTGCACGAAGTGAAAACTAAACCAGTGATCCAAAAAATTTTAAAAGGCTGTCTAGAGCCGAGGGGAATTACTGTCGGGCGATAATTCTCTCCAAGTTTATAATTTACAAGTGAGACCTTTTAAATTACTCTTAGTCTTTCAATTGGTTGTTAATATAAAAATAATGGCTCCAACTACAAATGACCTGCACTTTGTGACTGCTGGTCATTTCAAACTGATTTGCTTTGCGTTCATGAATCAGAAGCTTGCAGCGAAAATCGGTCGATCAGCTTCAGTTTGTGGTTTCAAAATGATGCCTTGAATTCAATTTTGATTTTTGTAGAAAAACCCTTCACAGTGTGATGCAATCCAAAGAGCAGATGTTAATACACACCCACTGCTTTATTCTTTAGGGAGTATTCTGAGTGTGTGTGTGTGTGTGTGTGTGTGTGTGTCAAGTTCACATCTATATACTATAAGACTGTGTGCAGTGTGTGTATAGTCTGTGTTTGCGTGCATTTCAGGGTTAAACTGTGAGACTCCTGGGTACAGATACACTACTGTCAGCAGTATCACACACACACACACACACACACACACACACACACCTCTACTATTAACCATATATTTTATTTACCTCTTTTTTTATATACTCACTCTTCTGTACACTCATCACTTCTTTATAGCCAATCTTCCTTGCTCTATGTTCCCTTCCCTCACTTCCTCCCTCCATCCCTCTTGTCACTCGTCCATCTCTCCGCTTCCTTTTTTTATGTCAGTCGGTGAATCACGTACGCTCGCTTCCCGTCTCCCTGTCTTCTTATTCATCTTCCCGTTTGATCTTCTGCTTTGTATTCCGGCTGTATCTCCTCGTCGGTCTCTCTTTCACTATGTTCTCTCCATCCCCCACCCTCTCACGCTCTTCTCACTTTTTCTCCTTTTTCCACTGTTATTTTATGCCTCGTCTTCATCATCTCGTCCTCTCTGCCTCACCCTTCCTCTCATCAGCGAGCAGACGGCTGGGTTTGATGAGAGAAATGTAAATGTCAGGTCGTGTTTCTGCCGGGGAAAATGGGCTTCAGAGCGAACATGACAATACTGGCTTTAATAAAGCCTCAGGTCGGAATCAAAGGGGTTTCCCTCGGCTCCTCTCAGGGCCTCCTCGGAAAGAGGAGAGTCGCTCTGTTTGCGTCGTTTCAGCGCATGAACTACTTTGTGTCTGATATACTTATTTTTCCCGCCATCATCTGAAGAGTGAGATGACTGAGGAACCTGTACTTCGAAAGAAATTCAAAAATGATACATTTTTAATGTGACAGCCCAGCTCACAAAGCCGTCTCTTACAAAAAGCACTCATCACATATCCGTCGCTCCACTACGACATTTAGGTACATAAATAAAAGCAGACGTTTATGTTTCGTTCATGTGAATATCAATACCGTACACAAGACTTGGGATTTCTTACACAGCAGTCATAGAGTACCATGCAAAACATGACGCCAGTGTTATTGTTTGACAGCTTCTGATTGAACCCAGACTAATTCTTTCCTTTAAGACCTACCATAGAACCAAGTCCGCCAGAGCTTATATTATATGTTTACATGCTGTGGAGCCATTTTTGGGAGCATTTCAAGTTGCTATACATCAATACAACCATTACAGCCTAAATCTTAATAATATGTCTGCATTAAGTGCATAGTAATTACATAAATTGCAAAAAAGTGCAATAAACTACAAAAAAGTTGAAAATCGTTTTTGTTTTTTTAACATATATTTCTAGTTAGAGAAATTTAAGAGGCTTATCCCTCAAAACTGTAAATACAAAAAAGTTGCACAAAATAGTTTCCCACCACAGGAAATTTATTTTGAGTGTCTTCATAGTTTTATTTTTGAAATACACCAATTTTTATATACTGCAGGAAAAACGAAAATAAATGTTATAATGCAAATTTGCAAAAAAGCAGCATATGCATCAAAATAAACTATTTCCAGCAGTGCAATATGAGTCCTAAGCATCCCAGAAACCACACAGAAAGTCATAAAGTCAAACATAACCTGAGGCCTTGATGGTAAAAAACTACATTTCTGCGAAAATGACGTCACTTCCGGTTTCGGGCAGGTCATGGCGGACATGCAATAGTTCGCGCTGATGGACATAGGAAGTGTTACGAACAGCTGATCGGATCGGCAAAGCGTGTTTCTGGAATATTATGTTTTTGTTGCTGCAAGTGCTTTTTATGCAGTTTTTGCAAAGCTATATGTGGAAGGAAACTGTGACCGAGGACAAGCTGATGGCATAAGATGTAAGTACAACTCCTCCAGTTTCATATGCAAAAAAAATTATTGCGCTAGCTTACGTGGTTGCAGAGCTACCGGGATTTAAAAGTAGTTACGCAAAACGGAGCGTGCCCGCTTCGACCGGCTTTAAAGGGTTAAGCAGACAGAGTCACAACGAATTATCTGACTTCTTTTTAGACACGCTTCTTCAGGACTTCTTGTCCTTCTTTTGAGAAGAACAAGAAGTCCTGGAAGATTGTGCAGCTGTGACAGAGCTCAGATCTCAGCGTTATGGAGAAC
Source organism: Neolamprologus brichardi (assembly GCF_056152115.1). NCBI lineage: Eukaryota > Metazoa > Chordata > Actinopteri > Cichliformes > Cichlidae > Neolamprologus > Neolamprologus brichardi. The sequence continues at coordinate 31,367,577 of NC_142123.1, forward strand.
AAGAAGAGGCTGAGAGAGCCTGAATCCACAACAACAACTGCAGCAAGTCAAGTTCTCCTATATTTGGAACAACAAATACCTAAAAAAAAAAAAGATTTTACAATGAATTTGTCTTTTTTATTCCTCTTGGTTTCATAGATTCATTTTGGTTTTAACTGTGAGACATGCTTCAGTGAGAGCTGCAGCTGTAGACCCTTATTTGCTCTCCACACAGACGGCTTACCTGCACAGAATCAAATCCCGCATATGGATTTATAACGATTCCTTGTGAAGTTACCTGGATGAACCTCCGATGAACGAGAGCACTGTTAATACCTTTCCCAAAGATGTGAAGGTTGGCAACTTGGTTGGTTTGTTTGTCTGTTTCTTAGCAGGATTAAAGTTATGAGCGCGTGAACAGCCGACCAGATTTGGGGCTTCGGTTAACGTCGATGCGACATCCACATCTGGATACAGGAATTTTTGGAATTATTCTGCACAACTGTGAGCTGTCCTCACAAACACCTACAAGACTGAAACTAAATAAACGTAGGATCATATTAATGTTGAAAGAAATGGCCAAAAACTCATTTAGATCCAGATGTCCGTCTGCAATTATACTTTAATAATTACTCCTGTTTTTAATAAGTTAAAACACCTCTTAATTTATTATCTTATTTATTAACAACATTTCAAGAACCCAAAAATAAATTCCATGGATAAAATTCTTAATTTCTGTTTATCCTCTTTTTTAAACACCCAATCTTTCGTTTTCTTTTCATTTCACTGGGCTTTCATTAATCCGTCACAAAGAACGGAAGGTGAATTTACACGAGAGCCATCAAATAAAAGTGATCTGATTTACAGTTCACTGTAGACAAAATCATGTAAACCATTCCTAGAATCTGGGTTTAGTTCTACCGAGTGGAAAAATAACACATTCAGTTCATTCTCTTCAAACTGAAAGTTGCAGTTGGCACCTCGTTTGAGGTGGATCAGCAAAAGTGGTGAGATCCCATGACCTGCCGCCGATGGTAACGACTCACTGATACAGAACGTGGGTGTTAGTGAGGTGGGAACTACAGAGGTAGAAGAGGGAATAGCTGAGACACATCCAGAGAAAGAGAGACAACTTTTAGCTGTGAAGGTGTTTTTGACCCGAGAGTCCAAAGAAAGAAAGATGATGAAAAAGAGAAAGAGGCTTAAAACAGAGTGAAAGAGACGCTTCCTGAATCTCTGATCATGTGTCTGTGTTGCATCAGGACAAGTGGACATGAGTGTGTGTGTGTTTAGATGTCTTTGTGGGGACAAAATGACCTACTCATTGTATTCAGGTGTGCTGCAGCAGGGACACATGGAAAGGTTTCAAGACACCGGCCCTCGAGGACTGGAGTTTGACACCGGTGGCATTAGGGCTGTTGAAGGCAGTGGCGGTCCTAGCCTGTTTGGCGCCCTGGGCGAACACTCCCTCTGGCGCTGAGTAGTACGAGTAATTTTTTGTTTTGTTTTTTTTGCCGATGCCCGTGATGCCGCCCCCCACCATGATGCCGCCCCGGGCAACCGCCCGTGTCGCCCGTATCAAAAACCGCTACTGGTTGAAGGCATCGCAACTCAAAATGTGGTTGAGGTGTCAGGGTTACATTTAGGCTACGGTTAGGTTTAGGCTAAGGTTCAGGATTTGGTATTCATTTTTTGATGGTTAGGGTAAGTGGCTAGGAAATTAGCCGTCCCCACAAAGATATGAAAACACAGCGTGTGTGTGTGTGTGTGTGTTCCTGTCTAGCTATCTTTGTGAGGACCGAAATCTGCATTCTACTATGAGAACCAACTTGTGAGAACCAACAGTCACTTGTGAGGACAAACACATCGGTCCTCACAAGTTTGAAAATGTTGTTTTAGTGTCAGGGTTACAATTAGGTTATGCTTAGGTTTAGGGTTAGGCATTAATTTTTAATGGTTAGGGTAAGAGGCTAGGGAAATCATTATGTCAATGATGGTCCTCAGTAAGATAGCTGAATGGGCGTGTGTGTGTGTGTGTGTGTCTCAGAGATGTAAAAGTGCTACGTGCTTAAACAGCAAACAGCAGTGGACAGAGCTCCATTGGAGGTTGCGATGTCCCCACCAGGAACTATGCTTCTGTGAGTGTTTCTGTTAAAGTGTGTGTGTTGAATGCAGCTTAAAAGACTAAACCCACCTTTAGTGCCCCCCATGAACAGTAATTACAGTGTGTACAAAGCAGCCGAACTCGAACATATTTGAACAGGATTATATCGGCACCTCCAGGGCATCTGTGACTCTGGCAGGCTGAACTTGGGTTTAGCTATTCTTACATCAGCTTGTTGTCCAGATACGGTCATATGGTCGGAGTTGAAAAAAAAACCCTCAAGGGCTGGAAAGTGAAGTTATAACTGCCACAAACTGTGGTTGTGGATGTGTCTCTCGAGTCAGACTCCCCGGTTTAGATGCCCAACTGAACGGTCAAAGACAACCACGCTCAGCAAAGATCATTCCTTCAAAGTCCAGACTTGGTTTGTACTTGATCTTAAAGTCATCAGTTTACAGATGCAGCTTAAACTCTAACTTTTGGTTCAAAACACCAGACAAGATGGTCCAAAATACAAGTAAAAACCACAGGGTGGTGTCGTGGTGGTTATGGCCATCTTTTATATACAGTTTGTGGTTTTACAGCTAAAATAGCCTCTGTTTAGATGAGTTAAATGGCAAAAAACATTTCTGATATTCAAATGTCTTTTTTAAGTGGAAATCATGAATGGATTTCATTTCCAGAGCCTTATAATTATTATTATTAATTTTGAACTCTACTAGAGTCTCTTTGCATTATTTAGGGAGAGTTTAAGCCGAGTTTACCTTTGAGAATACAAGCCTCTGACACATCTCAGGCATGCAGCAACAGGCATGTCACATGTGAAACCATCTCTTTCACAACAGTAATGTGACAAAACATTTTACATGTGATCAATTTCCATAAAATATGTTGATATGGGCATATATGATATGGCGTGTGCTTTGCATGGCCCATTTTCATTTATTTAAATAAGGTTTTTGCCTGATTTCTTTTCTTGTCCACACACTGTAGTAATAAAGTTTAAGGTCCACACAAGTAAGAACTGAAATTTGAACGACTGCTTTGGCATTGACAGCTGAGCAAAGTGCACAGGCTAAGAAAGGCCACATCTGTATGCTTTCAATTTCTGGAACAAATACTAAATAGACCTTGAGGTGAGACCGTCAGTTTAACAAGGAGTCTGAGGTTACTCTACGTGTCTTGCTTTTCAAAATCTCCTGAAACTGGCTTCTGAATGCTGTCAGTTACCCAGCAATGTAAGAGTACGTCACGATGAAACCGAGCTGGAATCATTTCACGAAGCAGTAAATCCTCTGCATCGTAAATATTCGGTAATTTCTATTCGAGCTTAAAAACACACATTTAGCCAGTGCATTTATAGATGTGACATTTCAAGGAAAGATTAGATTCACTTCAGTAAAAATAACAAGGGGACACATTTTTATGTATGTACACTGGCAGAAGCCGTTTCTCTCCTTGTATTCACGCAGAGTGAGAGTTTATGACCCATTTCGCTGAACGACGGGAGTATTTCTTACCAAAGACGCACAACCGAAAAAGACAACTGACAACATTTGGTCTGATCTCGTGTCCGCGAAGCTGAATAACCCAAAATCCAACATCACTTTAATTGTCTTTCTCTGGGGCCGTTATCCTGCGTTAGTCATTGTTCTTCACAGCACCGCTCTGAGGATTTGAACCTTTGACCTTGACCTTTGGGCTGCTGTCACCCCCAGTTCCTGGCTACAGGCTCAGCCTGCCTGCTGCTCTGTTATCTCTGCTCTGAGTGCACAGAGCAAAGAGAAGAAATGGGAACATTGTGACCAGCAGCACAGCCACCAAAGTCTTATTGGCTCATATTGCTCTGTGGGCACTTACAACTGCAAGGGATTATGGGAAATTGGGACATTTTATTGTTTCTGCTCCAATCGCCTCCTTATCTGTCTGCCTTCCTCAGCCTCCTGTCCTCACTCTTGTTTTCTCTTCCTCTTTAATCCCTCTCATCTTCCATCTTTTCTTCATCTCCAATCCATCCTTCAACCCCGATTTTAATCATTTCCCATTTACACGTTTCTCTTTCCTTCATCTGCCTCATTCACCTCCTCATCGTCACCCCTTGCCTTCCACCTTAATTGCTCTGCTCTTCCTACAGCAGGACAGAGTCAGACTGGATTCCCCGACGGCTCTATTGTCTCCACCAGCTTTATTGAAAGGAGTGTATATAACAAAAGAACAGAGCAGAAGGGAAAAAAGAGGAAATTGTGGAGACCTTTGTTTCTTTGTCAGTGCACTCTCTCAGCGGGGTTCAGTAATACCAACAGCTACTGCAGCGAGGAAATCAAAGACACTCCGCTTAATGCCTCCCGTTTTGGATGCTGTCATTTAAAGGATGTGACACATTCGACACATAAAAGCAGCAGGTGTTACACGGTCGGGGACATGTGGTGACACTTTGATTGCGAAGCACAAATTGCAAAGAAATTTCTATGACAGAAGATGAAAATGTAAAAAAAGACCATTTAAATCTGTCGATGCAGACGGAGTAAGAGCTGTGTGTCCGTCTCAGGTGTCTCCCTAAAGGTGTAAACCGCACTGCTGATGTTCGATGTGCATCAGAACACGCAACCCTTTTGTTTTCACGCCCTCTCCGACCGCACCGGTGTCGTAACAGGCGACGCTCGAGACATGCCAGCGTCCTGCCTCCGAGACTTGATGAAGGTTGACAGAAAAGAACAAAAATATTAGCGCTTCTCTTTATGGTGTGTCAAACAGATCATGTGCACAGTGTTGAATCATGTGCGTAGCTGATGTCATCCACAAAAGTGTAACTACAGCTGCTGCAGATACCATGTGGAGACAGCACACGGTGGCTGATCAGCCGAGGTTGCTTCAGAAGGACTAAGAAACTTTTTAATCATATTATTTTATAATAGAGAAGATGGTTGACAAGCTGAAGTCAACTAATTGTCCGTGAAGCAATATTGTACAGCTTCACAAATGGAGGGATTTGTTGTTTTTCTCTATTTTACTTTCCTGTAAATGAAAGTTTTTGTTTTTTTACGGTTTCTAAAATGAAAAACTCGAAAAAAGAGACTAAAACAATTGCAAAACAATTCTGCTATGCCATGATCCGTCCGTCCAGGGATAGGGTCACGCGGTAAACAACATAAGCTGATGCCCTACCCTCCCTCTACCTCCCTGGGGGACACTGAACCATTCCCGGAATAAGCTATTATCTCCAGGGTGTCCTGGTTCTTCCCCCAGGCTTCCTCTCAGTTGGACATGGCTGGCACACTTCATCTAGATGACGAGGAGGTATCCTACACAAATACCCAAACCACATCAGCTGGTTCCTGAGAGATGTGGAGGAGTAGCAGTTCTACTCCGTCTCTCCAAAATGACTGAGCTCCTCCTACCGCTAAGGCTGAGCACAGAAATCGTCTAATCTCCACTGCTTCTATCGGCGACGTCATTCTTTTGGTCACTACCCACAGCTCGTGGCTGTAGGTGTAGGCAAAAATGGAGACTGACCAGTAATTCTACAGCTTTTCCTGTTCAGCTCTCACTTTACCACAACAGGGAGTTAATGCATCCACATTAGCACAGATGCTACACCAATCTGTCAATTTCCTGCTTCACTCTCCCGCTAATTGTGAACATAACTTCAAGCCTGGACTCCTCCACTTGAGGGAGAAATTAACTCGAGGCACTTCAGCCTGTTCCATCAGACTTCTACTGCATCTCAACAAGATCCATCCATCCAGTAAACATTTGTTTACTTTCTCTTTGTTTGTTTGTCATGGGCTGTATCCCAATTCAGGATCTGCAGCCTTAAAGGCCGCATTTTAAGGCCGATTACGTCACCGCGACGCGACGAAGGCTGTCCCAATTCGAAGGCTGCTCGAAATGCGGCCCTCAAATGCGTCCTTCATTCCCCTGAACTTTAAGGACATGGCGGTGTAGACTTCGTGGCCCAACATATCCCAGAATGCATAGCGAGGCGGTGGGTGTGGATAATTTTGCCGAAAAAAAACGGCGGATGAGGGGCACCCGAAGAGTAAACTTTAAGTAAGAACTGAATATTATGTCACTTATTTATGTGCAAATGTTTAATAACGAAGAACATTAAAACATTACTGTTGGCCACATGTCGGCAAAGTCATGTGACATTAGTGACGTTTGTACTAACTTGGTTTTAAAGCCTTTACTTTAAAATATCCACCGTTCAATAGCTGAGCTTAATCAGAGAATGATCAAAGCTCATGTAGAAACAAACAAATGAACAAAAGATTTTCTCCTTCATTTCTGTCAAACAAAGCTGTATGAAACGTTTCCAGCTGTTAGTATCATGGTTGCTAGGCAACCCGGGCAGCACAACGGAGGCTAGACCGTCCCATTTCACAAGCCTCGCACTTCCGGCCTTAGCGGTCTTTGAGTACGCAGCCCTTGTGGACCGTTAAGGCTGCAGACCCTGAATTGGGATACAGCCATGGTCTCTATTCTTTCCATTTCGTTACCCTTACTCCTTCCTGGTTCTGCAGGAGTCTCCTTCCTGTTAAAATTGAGTTCTTTTTCCCCACTGTTTCCAAATGCATGATCTTACAGGATCAGAAGTGACAGAACTTTGCAGAAGCAAACATTCTGGGGAAAAATGCTGTTTATTTTAACTCAAGTGTAGCTACAAGTGGGTCTATCACAGTTCCTGTGGTCTGTTGTTGTTGTTTGGTTAAATTTGTATGGATCGAAGGCTGATTCTAATTGCTGACCAACTGATCAGTGCAAAAACACACATTTGCTCAAATTCTCTTGAAAACTGGTTCATCAACAGACTTCAGAGGAGTCTTTTGTGTTTTCCACTTTATTAACTGCATCTGATTTCTTTTTCCCCAATCGAGAGATTTGCGCTCTGCTGTTAATTAACATGTTGCTTTTTAGTTTCTTTCGCTTTATTATTCTTTACGGCTTTTAGCGGTAATTGTTTGCAGTACTTTGAGATAAAAATCCACGCAGAGCTCTATTGAGTTTTCCCAAAGACGTGTTGATAAAATGTTCTGTGGTTTTTAATCTTCTTGGTGTTTTTCCCCCTTTTGGATTGTTTGCCTTTGTATTCACTGTACTTATTTTTATTGCAGTTGGGGTGTTTTCAGGTTTATAGAACACCCAAAGCTTTGTTTGTTTGTTTGAATGAAGAATTGAGCCCTTAATTCATTAAGCACCTGTCTCTGTTGGTGTTATAATTGGATTTGGTGGATTACAGGATTGTGTGTTTGCTGGTCTGTATTCATGAAACTTGCAGCGTTACAGGTCAGTAGGTTTGCATTAACCTGTGTGTGTGTCTGCATGGATCAGTGAGCATATGCATTCAGGAGTACTTTAATGTAATTGGCTTTTTTCTGTGTGCATGTCATGGACTGACCACGTCTAAATGTAAAATGTACTTTGAATAGTTCAGTGAGTAGCAGATGTCTGTAATAGTTTTTCTTTATAGCAACAAATGAAAAAGTTTAAGCACACAGAAACATTTCCACTGCAGGCCTCGTTTAGCCATTCAGGCTTGTGGCTCACTATAAGAAAGACCAGGTAACCCCCCCTACACACACACACACACACCCCTATAAAATGTAGTCTAATGCTCTAAAATAAGTAGCATGGTCAACTGGAGGTCAAGTTGGGGTCTGAAAGGTCATGAAAACCTTCTGACATCTTCTCAGAGGACTTCTATGAATTCAAATGAAAACATGTCCTGTTGTCTGATGAACATAAAACATAACAGCAACGGGTAAAGGATGTTTTTGGTGTTTCTTTTTGTTGTTGTTGATGGTGAAGAGTGCTACAGCCGGTGGCACGGAGAAAGATTTCACAGGGAGAGGGAAAAAATTGATTCAGTTCAGTAGCAAATATCAGCATCTGTTACAAAGCTGCTGATGAAAAGAGGACGCGTCTAAAACTGGGTCCTAAAAACACTTCAAAATCCACAAGCAGCCACAAGGTTCCCGCAGAGAAGAGAGCAGGTTTTGTCACGTTTCTCGCGGCGTGCTGACCTAAACGAACGGTGCACGAATGGGCCAAAATACCGAAATCAGGGCTTGAAAGACTCTTAGCTGCTCAAAAGCCTTCACAAGCTGCCAAACAGAGTTTTACCAAGTACAGAGCAGAAGATGTCTAAACATTTGCGTCACATCCTTTATCTTTTTTGTTGTTTTTAAACTATACAAGCTGTAAAAATGTAATCTTGCCCCATAAAGAAAGTCTCTGAATTTATATCTCTCACTCCTCTATTTGCCGTGATGCTGACTTTTGCATGCCAGTGCACTACCGCACTCAGGATGACACTTCCCCTCAAATACAGTACGTTTCTGTGCGAATAGCCCTGCAGACAGGAGTAAAAACAAGGAGACCCAACAAGACCAAAACAAATAAACCAAAAAGAGCAGATATAAAATATTGATGTAACGGAGGAAGCAGGAGGAGAAGGAGAGGTGAGAAGAGTAAGAGGGAGCCAACCTTTTTCTTCTTGTGTTTTTGTCCCTGAAGAGAGAGGAGGTGGAGGGAAAGGACAAGAAGAAATGAATTGAAAAGGCCAAGAAATATTGAAGCTGTCTGAGCAGACGGATACAAATGACAAGGAGAGGAGGAACTGGAGGAAGGAGGCAAGGAATGACAATAAGGTGCAAAGTTTAAATGAATCTATAGATCTAAAAATAACTTGTTGGAACAAGGTATTTGACTGTAACTGAGCATGTGCAAAGACAGTAATCAGGAACGTTTCAGATTTTAAAATCCCAGCAAACGTCCAACAAACTGTGTCATTGAATGTTTCAGTAAATTGCTCACTGACATATTTATTTGTCTTCCCACTATAAATTATCACCCTATATTAGTTATACCTTTTATGCTTTTAAGTAAAATAAAACCTGAAGGCCTCATCTTCCCAGTATAACCATACAGACACCACTGCAGGTGCAGAAACTCAAAGCCAGGCTGTGTGAGACTCAGACATCCTGCTCAACCTCATATATCTTCTATTAAATCCCAACAGAGATGAATATGCATTGGGACGAGTCACAAGGAGGTTAAGCTCTCAGTTAAGCCATATTGTCCTCTTTCTTATTAGCCCTCTGTCTTCCGTTTCAGATCCTTAGATTTCTTTTTTCTTTTCTTACTTCTATCATGAATCAGAGATTTTAGGACCAAAGCGCAGACACGTGGAAACAGAAACAAAAATGGAGTCTTTATTTTTGTAGGCAACGCTCACCAGAACCACAAATAGCACCCAAACCTGACTGGGGGGTTAATAGACATGCTGACACTGAACAAAGCAATGACAGGACGACTCACACACCCAGGGCTGATGGGGATTAGACACAGCTGGGAGGAAACAGGTGCACACAATCAACACAATCGCAGATGAGGAAGAAAAACTGAAGACGCATAAGACATCTCACTAACAAAGTCTGTATGAATAACTAAAAGTTAACATGGGAAAAGACAGAGAGGGGAACACTGAGTGTTACGCCTGCAACCCTTAGTCCCACTGCAGTGGAGGCGCAAGAGTCTCTCAGTGTTGCCGAGGCTTAATTGCCAATTGTGAACACCTGACAAGGTGTCGCTGAGAGCATGGCTGAAGACGGTTTGTCTTAATGTTCCCTTACGTAAGTGAAAACATTACTTTTTCTGCAAACTGGTGTCGGCCTCTAGTTTCGAGCCTGGTCCTTTCACTGAGGGAACTAATAAACTCGATTACAGTAACTGGAACCACAAAGAGGAAGATGAAAATATAAAGTAAAAGACAAGAATCAAAAAGACAAAATGTAACATTGAAGGTTGAACCATGAGGTAACTGCAAGAAAATTCTGTGTTTTTTTTAACTGAATTTTTTTAAATTCAATATAAATTTGTAATTTTCATCATTTTTGCATTTTATTCCTCCCAGTTTGTCTCAAACTTTATAAACCAGATATGTAAATTTCCTGCAGATAATGTGTGCATTCTTAACACAACTGTTCACACCGACGAACGGGACAAATTTTCAGATTTATCAGATTTTTGCATGTGGATAAACACACCTGACCAATCAGATCATTTAATTTAAAAGCCAATAGTGAATATGCAATGATAATGATATAGTAGAATAATACTATTTTACCTCAGATGCACGGATAGATGCTTCTCCAGGTCAATCAGCTCTCTGAAGTTATCTCTCTGTGCCCGCTCAGAGTTGGTCCTCTGCCAACAAGATCTCAAACTGCCGCACTAACATGCTGAAATATGCACAACAGCAGGCGTGATACAGATTCAACTCCTGGATCAAACCATAAACCATCTCCCTGCTGCTGCCTTGTCGTGGATGAAGCCAGAATCTCAGTTTCTTCCTCTTATGGTTTAGAACAGGGGTGGGCAACTCCAGGCCTCGGGGGCCGGTGTCCCTGCAGGTTTTAGATGTGTCCTTGAACCAACACAGCTGATTTAAATGGATAAATTACCTCCTCAACATGTCCTGAAGTTTTCCAGAGGCCTGGTAACGAACTAATCATGTGATTCAGGTGTGTTGACCGAAGGTGAGATCTAAAACCTGCAGGACACCGGCCCTCGGGGCCTGGAATTGCCCACCCCTGGTTTAGAAACATCAGGACCAGCTCATCGTCACATGATGTCAACTCCAGCTTTTTTAAGAACCTATTTAGTACAAACTCACAATGTTTTTGGTCTGTATATACATTACATGACACGATTTGCATCTGAAAAATTGAGAATTTCATGTATCTAAGATGATATGCTTGTCGTTACTGGGATGAACCAATTTTTTTAATTCTTTAAGGGGGAAAAAAAATCAAACATCCGTCCACCATCTTTTTTCCTTCTACTTTTTTAAAAATTATTTTCTTCTTTTTATTTCATTGTGAGCATTTTCTCCTGTTGTTCACCCTCATCTACAAACCCTTTGCACAGGTCTTGATTAGTGAGACGTTCATGGACAGTTGCTTCTTTCAATGCTCTAAATAAAGGGACACACACGCCCTCACGAGGATATCCCAGCAGAAGTATTTTGTCTGTCAAACGCAGACATGTCTCTCTCTCTCTCTGTCTCTCTCTCAGCCGGAGAAGCACAAAACACGAGGGAACAAAGAGAAAAGCTGAGAGGGAGGAAGAGGTGAAAGAGAGGGAGAGACAGAGGAAAACATGGCAGATTGAAAATGTCAGATTTGATGTTATTGTCTGCATGTCAGGCTTCCCAATCTACAGTCAGTTTGATTGGCAGGAGGGGAGGGCAAAACTTGGTGTTTAAGAGCCGAAACAATAGGAACTACAAAGCAGAGCGCTCATCCGCTACAGAGACTGCACAATCCTTAAAAATCCATTAAATCTAAAAATCTTTTTAATCTGCATCTAAATATGTTGTTAAATGTACAATTTAAGGCTGTTATGATGAAGACACCTGAATCTCAAACTTCATGTTTCTGCTTTAACAGTCTTGAGGTATCAAGTCTTTTAGATTTTGGAAACTGTCAGAAGAGATTTGCTCCCATTAAGCCTCCAGAGCATCACTGAGGTCCATCACATGCTTGGTGATAGGCTCTGGTCTTAGTCTCCCTTCCAGTTCCAGTAGTTTGGTGTTTAAGGCCAAGGTCCACATGGGGAGAGACAAAAAAGAAAGAATTTGGGCCTCAGGGTCCTGTAAAGTAAGTTTTCCTGTACACACTGCTGGTGCTTCAAAATCCCCCTCAGCGTGGCCCCTGAAGATAAATAGACTGGTTCTTAGAAAGCACTTCCTACTCGATTTGAACAACCAAAGCGCTCTATACAACATGCCTGCTCCACTCATATTCGTTCAGACTTGCAGGATATTTATGCTTCTGTGTTAAATCTAACCATAGGTGCATCGTAACTGCAAACTCCTGAAACCATAAATGCACCTCCTTACAAATGTAACTACACGTCTCTGTTGATGTAGCCCAGGTATAAATACGTTGTTGGCTCTACATACATTTAGTGCACCAGTGTAAGTTGCACGTTAGGGTGCCTGTGGCCCCGTAGAGTCCAGAGTAAGGAGTGTTTTATGATACCACAGTTGTATCTGTTGGTGTGGGTATTTGCTTTTGACGAGCCTACAGAGAGGGGTTTTCAGCGTCGCCAAATGTGCTGACATGCAATCTTCCAAAAAAGTGCATCGCTCGTTTGTGCGCAGGTCGAATGCTGATTGGTTGACAAATGGGTGGGAGTTCATCAGCAGCAGGAATCATCAGTGATCAAAAGGTAAAGTATTTAAAGGACAGAGAGAGTGCAGTGATACCTTTTATTGTTTTTAATGGACCAACAACAACAACACAAGTGAGAGTGGCGACACGCCGGTTGGACCACATACTCCGGACACTGCCTCCATCTGGCAACAGACGCTCTCTGCAGGTAGACGGGCTGCTCGAAGCCCCCCGCAGATTGTAAACACGCCGCAAATGGAGAACTATGTTTGGCCCATAAGGTGAGGGCTCTTAGCACAGTTAAATTCTTTCACACCAAACTGAGATAAACATATGCTGATGCACCTGGCTGTATCAAGATTAATGTAAGGACGGCATAGTAGCTCCCTTTTCAGCCAAACTGTATACACACGATCGTCAGTACTCATCGGTACGACGACTCCAGACAATGAAAGCTGAGCAAGAAAAAGACTTAAAAATGTTATGTTTCTGTTTGAGCTGACAAAAACTGGAAGGGGGGGAGACTAAACCTTCAATCCAAATGCTTGTGGGAAACATCGGGACAGACTAATAAATGAAAAAATCTATACTTTTTTCTTATAGTCGAGCTGAAGGCGAACAGCAAGCAGGCTGAAGGCTGGCAAGTTGAGTCCATTGAGGATGGAAAACACAGAACAGAGCACAGGCTGTGGGTAGGCCGGTGATTGATTTATCATACTTGTTCCCTCAGAGCCCTATTTCTCACTGCAAACAGGAGAGGGCTGATCAGACACGTAAATCACCGACACAGACTCAACAATGTACAGTTCACATCACCGCGGACTGAAAAGGCTGCACTTAAAAAACTATTTATTTTCAGTAGCACCTCATTCATTTTCTTTCATGCCATCCATATTGTCATGATCAGCACTTCTGACTTGTTCGCAAGTTTAAATGTTGCTGTTCCCCTGACTAGAAAGGCAACCAATCCAGTGTAATCTAATCTTTGCAAGCGGACAAAAAACAATGTTTTTCTTGCTCTGGTTTATTCATGAGCGACGGCAAGAAAAACAAGCCCGCAAAAGCATCGAAAACAACAAGCTTGGTTGATGATTGATGCAGTTGTATGGGTCGATGTATGCCAATTTACAAAAGATAACTTTTTCTATTGCATGATAAATGCTACGTTAACTTCTCCCAGCTACGCCCGCCACATCATGCAGGCCAAGTGAAAATAACACAAGTTCACTCCAGCTGATTGTTAGCTAACTCAAGAAATAAATCAAACATAATGAAGGCTACACATGGAAAAATGGGGGGAAACAACTAACTACACTGATGAGCCACATCATTAAAACCATCATTAAAAAGTGAAGAGAAAAGCCTTTTCTTGAAGTCCATGTTTTGCTGTTTAGCTCCACATCGTCATGCTAGCACTACTGTTAGTTTTGCAGGCACTCTTTATACGAGTTTGCCTTCTGTTATCTTCTCACATGTATTCACTTATTTGATAACCGACGAACAAGAGAAACCCAACATTGCTAATGTGCTAAATGAGCTCAGGATTGTTGATGATGGAGTGACCTCGAGCTAGCGAGTTAGCAACTGTTATTGCTCTACAAATCTATTTGCAATGTAACATTACTCAGAAGATGCAGGCAGAAAGCCGAGAAGATATGAAGCCTATCAATAAAGGATTTGATTTGCTCTTGTTTAAATTATATTCTCAAGTTTAAAAATGTGCAAACGGTGGATACAGGAGCTGCTGTCACCACTCAACAAGTCTACGGTGTTGACCGACTACCAAACAAACCAGAATCAAGTGTGACTGACGTTTGCAGGATGCACCACAGAAGTAAATGATACATGATGATATTGTTCTGCTCTTACAGACACACTACAGTCCACAGTTACACACAGTAATTTCGTCTGTCTTTAGATGCCTTTTACCTGTCCCTAGCCACTTACCCTAACCCTAACCATCAAAAATGAATGCCTAATCCTAACCCTCAGCCTAAACCTAACCATAACCTAATTGTAACCCTGACACCAAAACCACATTTTGAGCCTCAAACATGCCTTCAAACTTGTGGAGACGGGCCTTTTGTCCCCATAAGAGACTGTTGGTCCCCACAAGTATAGTAGCATGCCAAATGTCTGTCCTCAGAAAGATGTCTAAACATGTATACGCACACACACACACTGATAGTTTCATCAAAGGGCAATTTCAAGTTTAGCGTGTCGAAGTGGCCCTGCTGAAGGCCTGCAGCTCGAACTTCAGATTAGCAGACGACCTCTTGCTCCTGAGTCACAACCAATCAGCACCGGACACCCGAGAGGTCCAACATCCATACCGAGACTGACCAAAGCTGTTTTGGTGGCAGGAAGTCTTATTGTTGGGGCTGTTTGGAGTGTTTCTGTTCCTCCAGGAAAAGGTCACCAACATGTAGCCACACATCTGAAAGCATATTGATTTGTTCTCCTGATATTTAGATTGTAGTATTGATATTTTAACCTTTGGGCAAGATGGCGCTGTCAAACTCTGTGTTCTTCTGTTTTATGTTGCATTACCTATTCTGCTGCTGTCTGTGGATGAGACTACAGCTACCTATGTTTACGATCGCCACACTTTACTTCGGATTAAATCAACTGACTTTATGGATGGAACCTGGAAACATTTTCGAGGCTTCCCTCCACCTTTTGGGCGATCAGCTGTTGGCCATCATGTCCATTGCTTGCCTGTGTCAGGGAAAAACCGGAGCCGCCGTTCCCGGACAAATCACCGTCAGAGAAGACAAGGAAGGAGAGCGGGCATCCAAGTGAGATTACGAAAATATAGGAGTACCGCTGATTTAACGTCCTGCTTGGAGCTCTCAACATTGGATGTTTTTGCTAAGACGGACCTCCAGCTAAATGCACGGCTTCCCCGCACGGGCTTCATCAGGACGCCGTGTCTGAGAACAGTTTTCCCAGACCATGTGAGTGACCATCTCATTGTCCCACGGATTACACCAGCGGTCCTCAACCCCCGGGCCTCAGACCGGTACCGGTCCGTGAGTTGTTTGGTACCAGGCCGCGAGAGTTGAGGCTCAGGTGTGAAATGTATGGTTTTCAGGGTTTTTATCGGTTTTCAGCGTTATTTTGTTATCGTTTTTATCGTTAACTTGGTTTTCCTGGGTCTTTTCACGTGTGTTATGAATAAATTTTCTTTTTTTTCGGTACCAGTACTAGTTTTATTTTGTTGTATTTATCCGCGACACCTTAAAGGCCGGTCCATGAAAATACTGTCGGGTATAAACCGGTCCGTGGCGCAAAAAAGGTTGGAGACCGCTGGATTACACCAAACGGTAAGAAATCCCGAGGAGTGTGCAGTACGAACCTGCACCAAGCCCCTCAGAGTGTAAATAGTGATGCTCCAGCACCGCCGATTAACATGGCCCTATTAAATTGCCGTTCGGTCTCAAATAAGGCATTTGTTCTCAATGACCTTTTTATTAGGAATAACTTGGACTTTATGTTCCTAACCGAAACTTGGCAGCGGAATTTTATGTGATTTTATGTGATTTTAATCTATAGGCCACCGGGACTAGCCAGGAGTTTCTTAGTGGAATTTGGGGATTTTCTATCCTCCACCACAAGCTGGAAAGAATCCTTCTGCTGGGGGATTTAAATTTCCATGTTGATGACAGTTCATGTCATGCTGCTTCTGATTTTCTCACTCTCTTAGACTCTTTTAACCTTGCCCAACATGTGACTGGGCCAACACACAGCGGTGGCCACACCCTGGACCTAATTTCATCACTGGGTCTGGATATCGGCCCAGTTCATTGCAGAGACATTTTTATTAGTGAACATAAATATCTTTTATTTAATCTCTCTTTCACCTGTGACACTTTACCCTCTGTTTATATGAAGCATTCACGATTTATTAACGACTCTGTGGTAAAAGAATTTATGGAATTGTTTGATAACAATTTATCTGAAACAGATGATCTAGATCAGCAGGTGGCCTCCTTCAACTCGCAATGTCAAAAAATTCTAGATAAAGTGGCTCCTCTTAAAATCAGGAAAGGCACCACTGTTAAATGCCCGCCCTGGTTCACAGAAGCTATCCGCAGCTTTAGGCGAATGTGCCGTAAAACTTTGCGCCTGTGGAAAATCACAAAACTTGAGGTTCATAAGCGCCACTTAAAAGAACTGTTATCTACCTTTAATGACATGGTGAAAGACTCAAGAGCCACTTATTTCTCCCAACCTCTTGCAGTAGGAAAAAGAAATCCTAAAGTTGTCTTTGATACATTGAGTAGCATCGTCTCTCCCCAATGCCATGTACACCTGTCTTTTCAGATAAGGACTGTAGTGAATCTTGAAATTTTTTTCAAGATAAGATTAGTTGCCTAAGAGCTAACATAATTCCCTTAGGTAACCCCACCAACCATGATCTTCCACACGCCATAATTATGGAGTCTTTCCTCCCAGTTTCTTTAAAAGATCTATCGGAAATACTGACCCAATTGAAACCATCAATGAGTTCAGCTGATGTCTTACCTACTCATTTATTTTGTAAAGTTTTTGATACCATCGGCCCTCTGTAGTCACGCTGATAAACTGTTCCTTGCTATCTGGCTCTGTCCCCAGGTGCTTTAAACAGGGGGTTATTCAACCTTTGCTAAAAAAGCCTAACCTGGATCCAACACTTCAGTCAAGCTTCAAGCCCATCTCAAAACTTCCTTTTATCTCTAAAATCTTAGAAAAAATCGTTTGGCTACAAGTAAAGAAAGCGCTGGAGAAGCATAATATTCTTGATAAATTTCAATCAGGTTTTAGAAAGTTACACTCTACAGAAACACCTCTCCTGAAAGTCACAAATGACCTCTTGATGGCTGCAGACAGGGGTGATTGCTCAGTCCTAGCTCAGTCTAGAGTCCTAGAAGACTCATTGCGAACTTTTATGTGTCCCTTCCCCATCACAAACAGCTAAACCCTTATGAGACACTGTCATAGCCTCCTGCGTAATAGTTACTGAGATATTTCAGTCAAAAACCAACTAACAGGTCAGCATCGCTCTTCTTAGATCCATACTCCAAATGTGTCTAAATATTTAAAGTTCATCTTTTACAGTCTGCCTATGTCAAACACAATCACCATTTTACTCTCTTACGCCGCGGCTGTCGTAGGAAACCTTGAAATCATTCATTCAGTCCGTTACATTCAGATCCGAACACATTACCTCCAATAAAGCTGAGAAACGTCTGCGAATATCTACCGCGAGATGCAACAGCTGATTCATTATCTCAGGAGACCGAGGTCAGTTACAGCAGATATACTCCGCTTCCTTTATTCTTCACTGTGATACGGTTGATATGCAAAATTAAATCAACACTTTATACAACTGTTTCTCTGTGAAGCGAGGCTGTCTAGACTGTTAGGACTATGCTCAAAGACTCGGGGCCAAACACAGCAGTTGCTGGTAGCATTACATCAGATCTGTCTCATGTTTAATTTCAGTAACATGAGCTCATGAGTTCTAATAGAGGGTTCGGGGTTGCACGGGTTAAGCTTAACAGTATTATTATAACTCTATTATTTCTCGGTCTGCGCCACTGTTGAACAAAAAAAAGGTCGCAGTGGGCCAAGAGCAATGGGCGATTAGCCAGAAAACGCAACACGGTGGTTCAAAATGTGATAAAGCTGCTGTGATTAAGGTTACTGTGTGTGGAGATGGTGCCTGAAATAACCCTGAGACGCTCCAGTCGTGTATGCGCCGCGTGTGGATATGTATGTGCCTCACATCAGCGAGCATTTTATACTTTTTCATATTACATAATGATTAAACTAGAGCAGGGCGATATGACCAAAAACATTTATCACGATATACATTTGAAAATTTGCGTTAACGATATAGCTGACGATATAATTGACACTAGACAAAATACTTTACAACTCCAACTTTATTAGTGCAAAAAAACCCACCAATGTATTTTCACTTAAACAAGGAGCTGTTTTTATGTGCATTAAAGTTATATAAAAATTTAACAGTGCAAATTAGGGATGCAACGATACCAATTTTTTCAAACCAATACGATACCGATACTTGGATCTGAGTACTTGCCGATACAGAGTACAAAAACCGATACTTCTACCACACACACAAATACAATTAATAGAAAACAGGTTATATTATATTCCCTGCTGATAAAAAATAAAATCTTAATAAAAATGACCACAAAAAACCACAAAAGTGAAAAATAAGCACTTCGGTTAAATTATTGCAGAGTCTCCA
Source organism: Neolamprologus brichardi (assembly GCF_056152115.1). NCBI lineage: Eukaryota > Metazoa > Chordata > Actinopteri > Cichliformes > Cichlidae > Neolamprologus > Neolamprologus brichardi. Next base: position 31,386,100 of record NC_142123.1, read on the forward strand.
CATTGTAATTTTGCAAAATATCACTGAACTATTGGCACTGTCTGGGCAGTTGGGAATTTCATATCGCAGCTCGAGTATGCTGAGAAGACGGTTCAATCCTATGTTTTCCACGACCGGCATTGGCTGGTCATCCAGAGCGATAAAATGAGTCAAGCCTCTGTTATTTTAACTGCCCGTGGATTTTCTCTTGACATTTTTCATCGCTTTTCCAAAACCTGAGTTAAAGTTGGCTGTTCCACACTGCTGACATTTTGTTTAGCCTAGCTACAGCAGCCTCCAGTTTCTCTTTTTTATCTGGAGCCGCCAGTCTCACTCACCTAATCCTGTGCCTGTTTAGCGCGAGATGTCCCCCTAGTGGCCAATCTAAAAAACTACAACAGAAATGACATGCCACCCTCTGATTAATGAAATAAGTTAGTATCGGTTCCTGGTATCGGTTAACTTTTACGAGTATGAATACACACACATTTTACAGTATCGGCCCGATACCCGATACTAGTATCGGTATCAGTGCATCCCTAGTGCAAATGCACATTCCTCGCTGACAGTTTAACCAAAAGGCATTTCCAGTGGAAATTGGCCGACATATCCTCAGCATAACCATGTATAATATCCACAAAACTTAAAAAGAGGTTATACACACACAATACCGTAATATTACCGCATTGTAGCCTACTCCACGAGGCTCCTGCCTACTATAGCCGTAATGCTCCGACAATCCATCAAGCAGTGCGGCTTCGTAGCTTAGCAAAGTCGTACTAAAACATTTGACAGATTTTCGAGCGCCGTGTACATAAAATCGTTTCGAGGTCAGTAAACACAACCAGAATTCATACATAAGGCACACGGGATTATAAGGGGCACTTTTAATTTTCAGAAAAAATCAAAGGATTGATTTTAAGTGTGCCGTATTTTCCAAACAACACGGTAATAACGACGGCCCGCTAGCATGCTCTACCAAAAATAGTGCTTTGTTGTGCATCTGACGGACGAAAGCTAAACCAGTTCCACCACTGAAGTTGCAGCATTTTTACAAACCAGTTCTGGTTCATCTGTTTCATTCAACGATCCACTTTCGCCCTTCTCATTCTGCGTCGCCGGCACGCTTTTTCCTCCATGTGCGTATGAAAACAAAGGCACTGCGCATGCACGTTTTACCCATAATCTATCGCCATATTTAATTTTCTTATCGTTGCCCAACATTATACCGGTGTTACCGTGAACGGTATGATATGGCCCAGCACTAGATTAAACTGTTCAAATAATTTAAAGACATGACAAGCTTTCTTATACTGATGCATGACGACAGAATAACAAACCAACAGGCATCAGTATGGACCTCGAATAGCAAGTTTATGTAATCTGTAAGTAGTTTTTTCAGCTCACACAGACTTCAGTCTAACTGTTTTGCTCGACTCTACCCTACAGCTTTGTTGCACCGACTACCTCGTTTAGCACGCAATCGATAAAGAGAAATCAAAAAGTAGGCATGAAATATTGTAGCAACCCAGGAATAACGGACAGTCGCCATGATTCATTTAGAAGTGCTGTGTTTTTGGTTTTTTCCATTTATGTTTCAGATTTTGTGTTTTGTAGATGTGGATCTGGCTTCCAGTGTTTGTGTGGCACAGAGGCAAAGAACAGTATTAAAGTGTAGCCACCAATAATCCTGTGGTGATTAATGACTTTTGGCCAGCATTCGTCTTCAAGTTGGTTGTTAATGTTGAATACAATCCCTTTAGTGGGCATGCAGCAGTCGGAAAGGTCATAGCAGGAAAAATGATCCCCTGTCATAGTGACAGAAGGAGGAAAAAGACTAAACTTGGGTTATATGGGGAAAATGCACCTATATTTTATAGACATAGTTCTACAGCATGCAGGAAAACAACAAATCTGTTTATAGAGATGAAGTAACAGTATAATAGCATGTGTGTCTGCTCCTGTTCTGTCACCACAGAGGATGAATCCTCATATTTGCTTTGGCACAGATTTTACACCAGATCCCTTTCCTGGTACAACTCTCCCATTTATGCAGGACTGGGACCAGCACTGGCCTGAGGCTGAGATCGGTCACATTTAAGGCAAATGTGTTAACCGCTGTAACAACCACACAGTAGCTCAGAATCCACAACTCACGGGTGACTGTAATGGGAGAAGTACAGAACCTTTTGGCTGTACTGGATAAACTAATGAGAATAAAATCCACTGAGTGAAACAAATGTGAGCTGCACAGTTTGGGTGAGGAGATCATTGTGTGCATGTTTCACAGAGGAGTAGGGATTCTTATGAACGCAGAAAAGTATCAATGAGATGATAAAAAACAGGTGACGGTACAGGTTAAAGGGGCAGACGCCTTGTCGTGGTATGAGGTCGCTGTCCTTCAGCACGATCGGCTAAACCATTCCAGCAGGTGCGCTGTACAGTAACAGTAACAGTGTTACTCTGTGTCCTGAAACTTCCAGAAATAAACATGGAAAAAATATTTGTTTTTGTAAAGCTGGGCATACACGGTGCGATTTTTGGCCCATTTTGAGGCGATTTTTCAGTCATGCGACCGTTTTGGGGAATCGGCCCGAGGTTCGCCTTAATCGCCTCGTGCATCGTGTAGTATAGATGGGATAACAAGAAGCAATTAACACCTCACAACCAGCTCCCGATCAGCAATCATATGGTCACAAGAAAATCAAACCTGTTCCACAGAAATGGAAATGAAAAAGACGGAGCAGCACGGCAGTGCAGCGTTTGATCTGGACATAAGCGATGGAGGCCCAACTTGTAGAACTTTGGCAAGCTCATCCGAGCCTTTTCGATGTGTCCTCACAAAATTATCACGACGTTGGATGGACACTGCTGCACAGTGTGAGCACTCAGGTCGCATCAGAGCTGTATAGTGTGAGATCATGCGTCATGACCTACGAACTTCAGCAGTTTGAGCAGGAGCTGAATAACGCGACTGAAAGAAAATGCACAGCTTTCGACCTGAATCAGGTTTCCTTCACTCTCTCCTGATGTCAGTGTTACAGGTACCAACCCACTCCCACATGAGTCAACCAATGGGAAATACAGTTGCTACTTTCACAGTGTTGTGTATTTGTGCTCTTCCAAATCATTAAGAACCAAGTGAGAAATATCAAATATTTTAAAAATGTCTCAGTTTTAACTTGAATAGTTAACACGTAGCTTCACTGCTAGTTGCAAACTTTGGGTAACATCAGAGGCCATGTCAGTGTGGAAGCAAGGAGAGCTGGTGGCAGAATTTTTAGAGAAAAAACGTTTTACCTTCCTCTTCTTCTGTTACTTTAGCAAGAGTAGACCAGACGAATGCAGGTTCACAAGAAAGCTTGAACAAGAACAAAGTGCATCATGTGCTAGATTTTCCATTTCTAAAGATGGAGTCAAAACGCTAAATGCATCGCATCTAACCTGGGAGCATAACAGCATCAAATGCAAATCCTTCAGTGCATACAAACAGAATTATTATTGTCATTAAAGTGTTCAATGAGAAGCAAAATGACAACTTGATAAAATATCAAAAATTGAATTCGGAACTGATTGAAGCCCAAAAATAGTCTCTGGATAGACAAAGGTTCCTCACATTTGTAGGACTTTCCTCTCGAACGCGAACACACAGCCGCGCAGAGGAAAATCCGGAGAGACAGATCAGAGAGTGTGCGAGTTCAGAGAGCTCAGAAAGAGAAAACTAGAATCCACAGCGATACAACTGTTCCTCTGGGCTTTGAACATAAAGTTCACACACTCGAGGAGAACGTGTCTGAATGTGTTTGTATGAACGAAGGAAAGGGAGAGACCAGAAGTGAAAGAAAAATCTGTGTGTCTATGTGCGTGCGTGCGCGTGCGTGTGCACCTGCAGGGTACACGCTAATAACATGCACCACTGAAGCGCACGCAGAGAAGAACTAACAAACCCTGTGCAGGCCCGAGTCCATGTCCTGTCCCAGATTACACCATCTATCTGCATATATAGATACGCGCCCATTTATCTATATGCATCCCCCCCATTTGTCCGTGCATCGATCATCGGTTTTGAGCGGTTAACCCACGCGGACACAATAAAGAGAAGCAGGGATGTTCACATTAAAACAGCAGATCCGACAAGCAGACAACACAAGATGGACAGGAGGATGTTTTGAGCTCATGGCTAAATTTAGTGCTTCAGTAATTCGTTGATGACATTTGGAGTTCAGCTGCTATTTACCTGATGATGCATCTGCGTTTCAGTTTAACAAAATGTATTATAATTATAATTACCCTCTTTTTCTTCCTTCCAAAAACACATGTGCGTAAACATGCTTATATTTATGTTTATGAGAAACATCCAGCAGCTGCAGGAAATATGACTCTTATCTGTTTGGGGTAACAAAAACAAACAGATAATCATGAGATCAAAGAAGGTCGACTCAGTTCTGAAATGTTAATTAATTTCACTAATTCTACATTTTGGTGCTTACCAGGGAAATTTCCAGCACTTTTCACTATATAACATAAAACCATAAAAAGTGCCTTAAATCTGCATTTATTCTAGTGGCCAACAGGGGGCAGCGCAAAAGACTCCTTCATACGACACACCAACTGTCTGCCATCTATAATCCAGTTTTGAGATCCTTCCCAGACGTCTTAACGCCCACTCATATCCTGGGCCATCTGACTTCAGGAAACCACATGATAGGGTGGGTCCAGGTTTCACAATGAGCTCACACGAAACTCTGGCTGATTGTGACCCACACCCACTTTCACACCTTGGCTCATGTGATTAGAGGATCATCAGGGGGTCCTTTGTCCCTCTTTGGGGGGGACACTCCCACTGGGTTTAAATCTGGGACTCTCCACCATTTGACCTTAGAACTGAAGAAGCTTCTCGGATGAGAGGTGAAACGTCTTCAAGCAACTTAGACTCCCTCATAACGTTTGGTTTCCAAACACCAAAACGCCAAGAGTCACAATGCTGAACTTGCACCTCCACACTCATGTCTATGCTTTCATCATAGTCTGTACGCACGATCTGATATCGTCGTGTTGGTGTTGTTCCCAGATCATCATACTAAATGTTGTTCCAGGAGCAACATTGCAAGTGACCAATCAGAATGTTGTGATGTCATACTTTTGCGACTTCGGGAAAAAACGCCGTAAAACAAAAAACTGTACTTAAGCTGCGAGAAACCGCCTCTGTCCGCCAATCAACGGACCCTAACCCTAACCCTAACCCTAACCCTTTAATAAACGGTAAGCAGAATTAATATTGTCCTTGCAACATTGGGATTTCATAAATGCACGAATGGCTTCGCCCGCAAAAGAATAACGTCACAACAATGTGATTGGTCACTTGCAATGTTAAACCTGGAACAACATTTAGTATGATGATCTGGGAACAACACCAACACGACGATATCAGATCATCCAGTCTGTACATCAGGGGTGGGGAACTCCTCAAGGGCCAGTGTCCTGCAGATATCACCCTGTTTTGGGGTGTATTATATCACAACAACAGTCACTTCAAGGCGATTTATATTGTAAATATACTATAATTTACATAAAATATATGGGAATTAATATATTACATGCAAACCACTCAACAAAACTGGAGGACTAACGTAGTTGACGGCCTGTTGATGCAGGTAATATCATTAGTGTGATATTTGCACTAAAGCGGCTCCATAAGACACCAACACCGCAAACATGAATGAATGAGAAGGTCCAGTTCAGTGACTTTAAGAGCGGTGACGTTGAAACCTGCAGACGTCCGCATCGGCATTCTTAACTTTAAGCTTTATTGCAGTTCAAGATGGTGAGTCATAAAAATTCACCCACGTCACTTGTCACAAAGGGGAAAATGGCCAAAGCTTTTTTTTGTCCGGGCCTGTAAATTATTCTGCTCTAATGGACGATATTTTTAACATGGGAGTATATAGGGGGACAGTTTTTGGCACTTATATGCTGGCTTCAGTTTTCAGCCCTGGAGCTTTCCACTTCCATTTCATAGATTAAATGAAGCCCTAATGCCAAGTTTTTTTCTTTCTGGCTCTAAATGTTGACGCTAAATGTAAATTATTAGGTTCAATCTGAACATAATTCCAAGTGATAATGTTCCCTTTACTCCACATGTATATATCCTGTAACCCAGTGTGAAGCAGATTAAAGAAATTGCCTTTGAGATATATACTGTTTTAAGTGTTCACCAACAGAGTCCAAGCATTGGTCAGAAAGATTAAAGGCCGCTAAGCAAGGCTTGTTGATGCAGCCATAAAGCTCACAAGGGAGACGTGTACTCCCCAACAGTCGGGCTTAAACTGACTCAAACTATAAACCCTCAAGTGTCTTGCAAAAACAAGAAGAAAAAAAGATAAAATACAGTCTGCCTTTCCCCGTCTATCAGCCGATAAAGATCTAATTCAAACACTAAAGTGGAGATATTCTGGCTGAGCCGTTAATTTACAGCAAAAGGCTGTAAAACTAGATGAACTTTTGTGATCCCTGAGGAGAAACTGGGTCATTACAGCAGCTCTGGGGCTCAGAGCAAGCAGTGAGATGGTTCACTGTTCAGTAAGCTGAAGACTCTGCCCGCGACGTTATTACACTGAACGCTGCGGTCGATTCGGTCGTAAAGAATTGCAATAATGTGAATTTGACATCTGTTGTACCCATATATCCTTATTTTTGTTGTTTTTCTTCTGACCAAAAATGTCAATAAGCCCAGCAGTGAAATGATCATCCTGCTAGTTTGTCCCTATAATCTCAAATAACCCATCTACTTGTTCCTGAAACACATGCAGCAAACTGCAGTTCCTCGTCTTGCCACTTGAGGAACGCTCCAAACATTAGTTGTTTCTTATGAACTTCAATATTAAAATGTAAACTTATTTACAGCCTGCTTGCAAACAATTAAGTTTCTACAGCTAATGTATGGAGGTGGAGCATATTTATAACTCACAAATTTCATTAAGGCTTGAAGTTATTAAAGCTAAAGGCGTGACTGCTCTGAATGACAGGGGAATGCTGAAACAGGCTCTGGAGCTGGTATCTGTCTCACAGGCATCACCTCAGCCAGTTCCAGTCACTGAGCCGGAGCGCTTAATTGTGCTTATGGTCAATAATATGCAATTATCTGACAAAACATGGCTGGCTGTGTGGTTAATTAACAGCCTGTCCAAGAAATATGTGATCCAGTTTTGCTGAGTTCAATTTTATTTGTATTTCACTTAGCACTAATTAGCAACTCTCCGTGTCTGTGAGATGCACTCGTAGAGTTTATGGATGCAGTGTGCTAAATAAGCTGCCTCCCATTAGCCGCTAATTTAGCATTCCATGCTTTTGTCCAAATGTTGTCACTTCTGGGTTTGGGAATAATCACCAAAAATCTGAATATAGAGGCTTCAATTGGTGGTGTTCGGCTAAAGGACCAACAACTCGTATAGTAGGAAGCAGGTCCGTTGTGGTGATATGAACATGCTCTTGGCTGAAAGCTTGGGCTGAATTTTGGGAGAAATCTCTGGTTTGATTAAGGGATAGAAATCATTTGTTGGGGTTATTAAAGGTCATGAAAAACGCAGCTTTACAATATTTAATACATGTTTGAACATTTCCTTCTCCAGGGTTCCAACTAGTAGAGACACTGGTGCACATTTTACATGCAGCTGTTTCAGTTTTAAAGCGAGTGGTTGGTTTAAAACTGAAATACTAGTTTTTTAGGACAGACCAAGCTCAACTATGCACGTTTCAACACTAACGACTACACAAAGTTAAGATTTAAAAAGGTTTGTTTGGTTTTTTTTAATAAAAATCAGTTATTTTTCAGCATCTAAGAAATAAAAATCCACTGTATATCCATGCACTTCTGTGCAGTCTGATTCTTGCAAATTAAATGTTTCCATCGATGTTTTAAATTTGAGATTAAAGACAAAAATAGAGGTTTTATTCACTGAAGAAGGTACACTACCAGCCTGAATTTTCAGTGTGTTTTGGATGCAAATCTGGGTTTGCTTGGTTTAAAATTGATTTTCAACATTTCGGCTGTTTTCACTGATCATTTCCCTCGGCTATAAATCCATCATCTGCTTCTTCTGCAACCCTAACGTGGCATCTCCCTTCATCTGCTCAGTGCTTCTTGTGGCTTTGCAGGGTTACAGATGAACATGTTGCATGTCACAAATGTTCATCAAAAAAAGCCCGAACAACAAATAAATTAAGTGCAGCATGTGAGCTGCTGTTTGTAATTCCTTCGATATTTCCTTGCCGCTGCTGGGATGTCAGAATCCGTCAATAAGAGCGTGCAGGTTTGGTTTGAAAGTGAGGAGACGTTAGCTGGTTGCAGAATTAGTGGTGTAAATATATTTATATGAGAGATGGTATACAGTGTGTTTGTGAGCATGCTTTCATTTAACACCATGCATCCATACCTGCAGAGCACACGGTAACGGCATGCATCGCCGCAGCACGCGCTCACAGAGCATGCGCTAACTACATGTGCTGTCCCAGATATGCAAACACACTCGGAGGACGATTAGGGAGGGGTGAGAAACATGTGTAAGATCTCGTGAACTTTAAATGCAACCCCTCGTCCAGCTTCTTCCCCCATCTGCGTGGATTTTAGGGGAACAATTAAAAGTTAAAGCAGAAACAGCGTGAAGAGAGAAAGGGAGGACTGCAAGTGACAGAGGGGGATCGGGTGACAGGGGCACCTATCAGGAAATGCAAGATCTCTTGACACATACATACACAGACACTGGAAATGTGATTGGCAGCTCCCTCAAGGGCTGTAGTGAATTATTCAGCACAGTGTGACGGACCGACAGACAGGAAAGCATACAGAGAGACAGAGCATCCGTCAGAGACGCGGACTGAGAGGGAGACGGACAGACAGGCTGCAGAAGGCTGTGGATCATCAAAACTTCCCTCCAGGCACATTTTTATTCATAATCAATAACTCTATTAAATTTTACATCAACCTACGCGCATTCATAGTCCTGGGACTCTAAATTCTTAAAGAAACATGTTTTGAAATTCGGTGCCTTCCTTCAGCTGCTGCTGACCACCGTGAAGGAAACCAGTTTGTGCATGCAGCCTGCAGTTATCACATCACAATCAACAGCAAAGCCCGGCCAATCAGCTCACAGTTTGCCGTGCATGTTAGCCCAGGACGATGTGTCTCATTTCAATAAAGTCTTCTGGCTAGACTGCTACAGCCGAATGACTTATACCTCGTATGGAAGTTAGTGCAGAAACGGGAAAAACAGATTATGATAACTGCGTTTTTACATGAACAGGAGAACTAAGCAGTAAATGCGCCGTCAGGCTGGATATCACAGTGTGGCTTTGGAGTTACAAACACAAGCAGCAAAGTTTATTTGTATAGCACAATTCAACAACAAGGTGATTCAAAGTGACATTAGAAACAAAAACAAATAAAAAGAATGATTTAAAATTGATTAAAACAAGCAAACTAACTAACTAACTAACTAATTAACAAACAAACAAACAAAACAGTATATAAAATCAAAAATCAAAACAGATAAAATCAGTAGTAAGGAGCATAAAAGCTGAATGCAGCTTCTCCGTGTCTGGTTCTGACTCTGGGGACTGATAAAAGATAAAAGATAAAAGATAAAATTTAAACTGGTCGTTTATTGAAACGTATGATCAATTAAATAAAATACACGTGTTTTAATTTGTATCAGTTTTTGCTGATACAGTTTATTTCCTCACAGTTTGTTTATCTTAAACAAATAAAAACATATAAGCGGGTTAGCATTGAAACACCACGCTGATGATGTTGAGGTCTGAAAAGCTCATGCACACGGCTGTGCGACATGACCAAAATCTCATATCCCGACATTTATCGTCCCGACAACGATATAAATCACAAAAATGTTACACTTTCTGTAAATTCTGTGAATCTCAGCCAGCTCGACTTGCGTGAAGTGTTTGCAGCTTGGCGTCGTGCGCCTGGAGTCGAGTGTTCTGACTGACGCATGTAGCCATACATAGACATAAGTTAAAACGGACGCCATTTTCTTTGTCAGTATTTATTACACGGCGTGCTGCGAGGAAAAGCGTTTTCTAAGGTTTACTTTTAAGCACCTGACGGCTCTTTTTTGCTTCTCATCGGTAAACACTCTGCATACTATTTAACGTGATTCATTTTATTTTGAAAAATCTCAACAGGCTCTTCAGCTTTATTGTGAAAGGTTTATGTGGAAAACAAGTGGACGGCGGAGCCACGTTGCTAACGACAACGCACAAAAGCAGTCGCTTGTCTGTCTGTAGTGTGGTTATTTTTAATTATAAGAGAAAGTGACAGTGACCATCAAAACGATTTAAAACATTGCTGCAAACAGTTTATTTTGTGACACCACAAAACAAACGATAGACGTTTTATATCGTTATTCGATGTATATCATTATATAACGATATAACGATATATATATCGTTATATCGAACAGCCCTACTCGTCTAACATGAAACACTTGGTGTTAGAGGCTGAAGGTGTTTTGGATCGACACTGTTTAGGACGTGATTTTTAGTGGAGCCCATATTTAAATTATGTCCTGAAATCAGCAGCTCACACAGGAGGATCTTCCATTAAGCTCAGTTAGGTTCACTGGCTAACCTAAACCATATTTTATGCAGATATTTTCCCGTGTCTGTGAATTTCATAGAAACAAACTGGCAAAATCAGGAAAATCTTTTACTCGAGGGTTTCGATCGTATTTCCAGTAGAGAAACGTTCACTTGAGTTGAGCCACAGATCTGAGATCGAGATCGTGTTTCCAAATGTGTGGTTTGTACTTCTTAAAACACTCCTGTGCAGGTTCTGATGCCAGAGACAAAACAGCTGCTTTAAAGGAGCCCTTTGACCTTTTCTAATTCTATCATTACGTCCATCTGTCGGGCTGCATTTCAGCCTGACTTTCATGGTTCTCTAGTTCGTTTCCCTACAGGCCGCTGGGTGCTGCAGGATCACGCCCTGAGGGCAAAAGAAAATGCAGAAAAGCTGTGAAAAAATAGAAATAATTCCAGCGCTGTCAGAGGAAATGACTTTACAGAGGAAACCCCGCGAAACCAGAGTAGAAAGCTAAAAGAGTAAAACAGAGCTCCAGCTGTCTAATCCATATGATATTTATGGCGACACAGCCTTAAATTTACATGACAGCACATTGTCTTAAATTACCCCGTCTCTCTCTGTCTCAGCAGAAATGAAAGAAACAGCTGCTATTTCTTGTTTACCATCCAACCAGCATATCAGAAGCTTCAAACAACAGAAGAGCTATCACTTCAAGTCGTGTTCTCTTACTGGGTCAAGGAATAGAGAGACCTCAAAACTTCCTTTAAATCACAGATCAGACAAAGAAACTGAGACTGAACCTGAAAGACTCGCAGATGTGGAGAATCCTGAGAACCTTCAGGTTTTCTTGAAGTTAAATAAAAGATATTCTCTTTGAAACTGGTGTGAACATGCTGTCAAAACATACAGTAGTAAGTCAGAAAATTCTTCTTATCATAGTTTAAATGAAGTTCTTCTCGGCTGTGATTAAACACAGAAGCAGGAGGACAACATGCAGATGCGTGTTCTACAAATTATTATTGTTATTCATTCTTTTTTGTTTGTGCGTAATATTACTTCATGCAGTCGAGCTCAACCACAATCCCACTGCAAGATCTGACAGCAGCTTACTTTAATACCAGCTCACATCAGCTGATAGCTCCACTTAGGTCATCTCCTAAACATTCAGCTGTCCTGCTGTAAGCTGCTTTGCAACCCGCCTACATAATAGCTCCTGTTCATAACATGTCAGAAATGCCGTCCTTGTCTGCAGTGAAATGTTATTAAATTATATTAAATTAAATCCTTATATTATTTATTTGGAACAAAAAACACATGTTCAATCAGCTCCATGAACATCTCTCATCTTTCAGCCCCAGTTTGCGCTCCTCTTAATTCCTCAGGGCTTTACGTTAAAAACAAATTCTCCACAGTGGACCAGTTTTAGCTCAAAAGCTCCCATTTTTGGAAAGATGAGTAGTGTAGGTTCCCACGCATTTATGCCAAGACAGATTGCGTGTGGAGGAAGAACACAGACCAGAAAGGACTCAGATGAAATCTTTTACGTCGTATATTATTTTTATTTTTTCCTCATAGAGTTTATTAAGGCAGCCCTCCTAATTATTAATGGTGATTCATTGTAGCATTTCTTTTATTTTTATTATCCTTTTTCAAAGAAAACACCATCTGCAATTGATATACTGGTTGTTTTTATCATTCATTTGTTGCTGGCTGGCTAACACCAGCACTTCCCATCCTTAGTTTCCTACCAACCAGATGACCGGGTCACTCTGTTCTCTTTGATTTGCTCCTGAAGTGAACTTCTGTCCAAGAGAGAGCTGATTATACCTCTAATATTTTCAATTTCATTTCATAACACAGCTATATATACATAGCAAACACATGCCTCTCACTGACCCTTTCCTAAAAGCTGAAAATCAGCCCCGTGTTTTGAAGAACTCAAACGTTTTTAAAGATGAAACTTTTTCTGAGATCTCACCACCACCCACAGCAATATTTAAATATTTCTAGCTGTGAGCTATAAAAGAAATGAGGCTTTTCTTCTGTGGCACGACGACGACCATTTAAAGCCAATTTAAAAATCGGGCTGATTTTCTATACATGCTGACTCTCGTTATGATGCTTTGTCCAAGAACTGCGGTACACTGCACACAGAGCAAAATCAAAACCTGCTTAGAATTTGAGTTTGTAGGAGGAATTATTACAACACTGGGCCTCAGCTGCGAATCAAAACTCACAACTGTGAAAGCAAAGATTGGAAGAGGAAGTGCTGCACCAACGCACGCTTCTTTAACCCTTTAAGACCTACCATAGAACCAAGTCCACCAGAGCTTATATTATATTTTTACATGTTGTAGTGCCATTTTTGGGAGCATTTCAAGTTGCTATACATCAATACAACTGTTACAGCCCATATTTTAATAATATGTCAGCATTAAGTCCATAGTAACTACATAAATTGCAAAAAAGTGCAATAAACTACAAAAAAATTTAAAATCGTTTTTTTTTTACATATATTTCTACTTGGAGAAATTTAAGAGGCTTATCCCTCAAAACTTTAAATATAAAAAAGTTGCAAAAAATAGTTTCCAACAACAGGAAATTTATTTTGAGTGTCTTCATAGTTTTATTTTGGAGATACAGCAATTTTTATATACTGCAGGAAAAACAAAAAACAATCCTATGATGCAAATTTGCAAAGAAAACAGCATGTGCACCAAAATAAACTATTTCCAGCAGTGCAATTCGAGTTCTAAGCATCCCAGAAACTATTAAGAAAAGTATAGAGTCAAACATGACTTATAAAAACACCAGTATAGGCTTTTAAGGCCTACAAGTAAAAAACTACATTTTCCGCGAAAATGACGTCACTTCCGGTTTCGGGCCGGAAATGGCGGACATGCGATAGTTCGCGTTGACGTCTTTTTCAATGTGGGAAGTGTTACGAACAGCTGATCGGATCGGCAAAGCGTGTTTCTGGAATATTATGTTTTTGTTGCTGCAAGCGCTTTTTATGCAATTTTTGCAAAGCTACATGTGGAAGGAAACTGTGACCGAGGACAAGCTGATGGCATAAGATGTAAGTACAACTCCTCCGGTTTCATATGCAAAAAAAATTATTGCGCTAGCTAACGTGGTTGCAGAGCTACTGGGATTTAAAAATAGTTACGCAAAACAGAGCGTGCTGCTCTGACCGGCTTTAAAGGGTTAAGAGGGTCGCCACGTTCGGCTCAGCAACAGCTCAGGTTTGGGGAAGATCAGCGTTGAAGGGCTTCGTTAAATAAGGCGATGTTAGGATAAACACTAAAAGAACAGGAGGACACGAAGCCTGAAACACTTTATCTGCTTCCACTTGTGTGAATGAAAGGTTGGCAAATAGCTTTGGGGTCTGAAAAATGCCAACTCATTTTTTCACAAGTGCACAGAAGGCCACAGATTACAAAGCAAAAGACCCGACAGCTGGACCTGCTAACATCTTTTATTGACACTCTTCTTCTCTTGTTACCCTCTCCAACCAATGGGGAGTCCCTGAGTGATAGACCCTGAAATTAAAATGAAAAGTAAGAGCAATAATCACTGTGAGTCACTTCATTTGTGAATGAACAGTGAGGCAGCCCCTCCTCGAACGCTCACACACACACAGATTTGAATGATTCAGCGTATTGAGCTACACTGCGGCTCACTCGGGCTGATTATCACCCGTGTTCGTCCAGCCGTGGCCAACAGTCACCTGAGCTGAGTGTCCATTTGGAAATGATTCAGTCGCTTCTCTCTAGGATTGATTGATCCGGTCTGGCACAGACAGGAACCGATTGGATCGTCCTAAAAAACTGCAATGCTTGCTGACCACTGAAATCAAAGCTGGACCGGAGCTGATGCTTTGTCAGTCCGTCCACAAATGCCAAGGCTCATGTCTGATGGTACCTTTTGAAACCGTCAACACTTAAAATATATCCTCCACTTTTCTCGATGACAGGTGCATAAGATCAGAAAGAAAATCGCAAATTCCCTTTGAGGACAAAACATTTAGGACCTCAGACATCCAACGAGCAAACTGCATATGAACAAACTGCAAATAACACTCATCACATATTCATATATCTGTCATCTGCAGCTGTCCAGCTAAATTCGATCAGGAGACGTTAGAAACATCTCCTAATATGCATAAAAACTGACACACTATAGCCCATAACCGAATATAAATGAGCAACCTCTGGGGCTGAAAGTGTCAATAACTGCAATTTCTTGATTGGCCACTTGGGGCAGGCTCCACGAGTGAGTCGATCTGTTTAACTTGTTTAAAAACAATTCTGGTCGCCTGTTTCCTGTATTGAGTTTAACTTGACTTGTCTCTGTCGCTACCTGATCCGTACCGGAAACCCGATCGGTAGCCCGCATGCGCAAATCTTACGTCACTTCCTCTCTTTGCCAGCATTGCGACATTCAATATATTTGAATGACACGGTTAGCGCCCAGTTAGCTCCTAGCATTTCTCAACAGCTCTGCCTCCTTTTCGACTACCGGGACATTTAAACTATGGATAATCCGTATACTAACAAATTTATGCTTTTCTCCTCAACAGAGAGCGTTTCCCGATTGAACAACAGCGCCGTAAAATGAGAAGAATGGCGCCTAATTACAGAGTTAATAATACAGACTTTGTAATATGTCACGTGAAGATTCAGCAGCCAGATTAAGTGTTTACTGGCAATTGACAGTGATAGCGGACATCATCATGACTATTCCAATCAATCCTCTCCACACAGACAAGCATAAACACACTCGACTATCACTAAATCAAATTTAACACACGTTTGTAATGACGCTAATTCAGTTTACAATGAGGTTCATTCGCTCGGTCAGCAGGTGGCAGTATCCTCGAACACTGGGGTGTAAACTGCCATTAAACGAACAGAAGAAGAAGAAAAGCTCTGCACATGCGCGGTATGGATCGGGGAGCCCTGATCTGTCACTATCTTTTTATTTTTTGTTTTTGTCTACATTATATTAAATGTTTCATTATCGGAAACATTTTAAGAGATACTTATTATTCTTAACATCTTAACAGATACTCTGACCTGTAACTATCGTAAAACGCTTCGACCGGAAGTAGACACCTTTCGCGCATGCAGGGTACCGATCGGGTTTCCGGTACGGATCGGGTAGTGACAGTCTCATTATCCCTGATTTGTACTCTGTGTGTTTCCCACCTGTTTTCCTGGCCTCACTGCCTTGCGTATTTATTGTCAGTGTCTCTCTTTGCCATGTGATCCCACTTTGCCGTGTGCTCCCCTGCTCTGTGTTCCTTGAATCCATGATTCCCAGTATTTAGTTTTCCTGGTCTCATTCCCGTGTGTAGGGTTTTTGGACGGCAATGAAGCTGCATTTTGAGTTTATGCCGTCTGCATGCTGCCTGCCACACAGCCCTCTGAGGGACGGGCAGATACTTTTTCATCAGTCTTCAGGCATTGTGAAATATACCAAAGGGAGTCCGATGTTAGGTTTTAGCAGTAAGTACCACTGACTGCAGTTATCAGGAAGATGACTGTTTCAGTCCTCTCGTAGCGTTCGTGATCAACTCCAAACATAAACCGAGTAAATTGTTGCAAAAGTGTTTCACGTCTTTCCAGCTTCAGTAGGAAATCCCCTGAAGTTCTCAGAAAACCTTTTTAACAAACCCCCAGATAAAGAAGTGTGACCTTGCTGCTTTCATCTGGATTTTAAATGTAGATGAGGGAAAAAAGAGAAACAGCCGAGTCTCCACTTTAGAAAAGGTGAGTCGACCTTGATTCCAAACCTGACGTGTCTTTCTACTGAAAGGCATTGTGGGTTCTGGTCCGGCACTTGTAGCTGTCAATAGCGGTCTGTATCTCTTAAGAAGGATTTTCCCCCACACAGTTGTCGAACACCACGGGTAAATGACAGCCTGACCTACACCTCATGTTTCAGGTCAATAAAAGCCTCTGCTTTCACCGTGCTGCTGCAAACATCTGCACAGTGAGATCAGGGACATTCAGGAAGACGTCTAAAACTGTCTTTCTATCAGTGTTTACACACATTTAGACGGATTCATCCTCTAACGACTGACAGTTAAACACAAAACGACACCAGTAAAGATAAAGGTCAGCAAAGCTGGGGATTGTTCTTTGATTGGGCTTCATAAAATAAAATCCTAAGAACCAGGTAGATGTTTGCTCATAATGTCTCACAGAAATTTCATTAAAGGTCAGTTTGAGGAAATTAAACCGACTCGTACAAAGAGTCCATATGGTGCTCGCTATCAACAGGCCGAATTTAAAACTATACACAGTAGAACACCTCAAAGTGTTGAGGGTTAAATAGAGATTAGTGATGCATTTGATACTTCTGACCGTCTGTCAACTTTACTAAATCTAATTTACGCAGCAGGGACTGAGAAAAGCTTCGGTACCAAGATAATGATGAACTGTTGGATGGCTGTGATTGTTAGGGCAGCTTTTCCTCGAGACATGGAGCAGGTTTTCCACTAATTGGGATGTCGGATGTTCGCTTTGCAGCTCCTGCAGGCAAAGAGACTTTGGGGAAGATACTGAACATCCCCCCAAAAAAGTGCGCGTAGTAGTCGTGTAATAATATATAAACACCCCATTTTTATCTGACAGTTTCTCAACCACTAGTTTGTTTAGCCTTTAACGGGACACTGTTATCTTTATCCTTATATGCTGTCGTTGTGATGTGTAGTGAGAGCGGGGACCAGGAACAAGAGAACCTGGAGAGGTGGAGGTGTGGACCGCTGTGATGTACGGTTCAGAGAAGGTGGTGCTTAAAAAAAGTTAAGATTTTCATTCAGAGTGATGAATCCAGTTTGGATTCGGGAGACAGACACTATCTCTACTTTCAAGATGAGGCTTAAAACTTTCCTTTTTGCTAAAGCATATAGTTAGGGCTGGACCAGGTGACCCTGAATCCTCCCTTAGTTATGCTGCAATAGACGTAGGCTGCCGGGGGATTCCCATGATGCATTGAGTTTTTCCTTTCCAGTCACCTTTCTCACTCACTATGTATTAACAGACCTCTCTGTGTTGAATCATATCTGTTATTAACCTCTGTCTCTCTTCAACAGCATGTCTTTATCCTGTCTTCCTTCTCTCACCCCAACCGGTCGCAGCAGATGGCCCCGCCCCTCCCTGAGCCTGGTTCTGCTGGAGGTTTCTTCCTGTTAAAAGGGAGTTTTTCCTTCCCACTGTCGCCAAAGTGCTTGCTCATAGGGGGTCATATGATTGTTGGGTTTTTCTCTGTATCTATGAAGCGCCTTGAGGCGACTTTTGTTGTGATTTGGCGCTATATAAATAAAATTGAATTGAATTGAATGAAGATAGAGAAGATTACAGCTGATTATATAGCAGAGTATGGAGACGGAGTTAGAAAACCAATGATCAAACTGAGATGGTTTGGACACATGCAGAGGAGAGATGGATGATATATTGGGGAAAAGGATGCTGAATATGGAGCTCCCTGGCAGGAGGAAAAAAAGATCACAGGGAAGAGGATGCTTGGATTTCATGAGATGGTCCACTGTGGCGAGCCCAGAGAGAGCAGCCAGAAAATATATATGTGCATGTGGACACACCCTTTGGTGTCATCAATCATATATGTGCCACATAATCATGCAGGTACCGACTGATCCCCCCTCAAACTGCTAATGCTGTGTTCCAGTGTGCTGCAAACTCACTAACTTGCCTTAACACAGATTTGTATAAGTGGTCTAAAACGGGCAAATGTACAGACTGTCATCGAGGTTATGAGTGTAGCTAACAGGATGTCAGACAGTTTGCACATTCAACCATCCAAACGAACTCTAACATCTTTTTTCTGAGACCGCTACAATAATATCACAACAAAATCACGATCCATTCAAATCTGACCACTGACTATGCAGACAATAAACAAATATTTTCCACCTGACTTTCATTTTCACAGAAAGAGATAAAAGTTGCATTTGTGTAGTGAAGGAAATCATAATGAGCAGTGAAAAGGCAAACTGGTGTAAATGTCCCAAATACCTGCGAGCTCCTGTGTCTTATTTGGACAACGAATGTTACTTGCGGCCTGTTATCTGCTGCCAAAGCCAAACTTCAGCCTGCCTGTGTAATTTCGTCAGCTTTCCCCAGAATGCCTGCGATGTTGACTTTCATCTATCAAAATGCATTTTTACAGGCATATGTTAGGTTTCATACTGCAATTATCAAGTCCTAATAATCACACTGGAGGGAAAACATCTTGAATTCACTTCCGCCTTGAAGAAATCTCAGCTTCTCAAACGTAAACCTGCAGTCAGAGTCGAGTCATCGACAGTCTGAGCTCGACTCTCCCGGCAGCAACTACCCCATTAAAACCAACTCATTCTCATTCTCCAGCTCTCAGCATCTTATTGTTGTTCATTAATGCGCTTCATTACGGAGTCTGCATGTAATTATACTCATACGAATCCCCGCATGTTCTTTTTTCCCCCTGAAATAGTTGATGTTTGTGTTTCTCCGTGTTTGTCTACGGAGGTTCGGAGGCGAGCTGCCGCCCCGCGCCCTCGCCTAAAGGATGATTCAGTCAGCCCGTCTGAGTTAGCGGACCTTTCTGCTCAGTGAAAATCTAAGAAGCTATTTTCAATCTTTGTGGAAATGATGCAGTCGCAATAAAATGTGTCTTTGAATAAAACACTGGTCCGGTTCTTCAAAGTGTCAGATTTTTGTTATATGGGAGTAAATCAAAGGCACGGGCCGCTCGTCGTCTACGAATTTCAGTTTGTTTTCCTGAAAGCTGGAATAAATTATGCAACAAGAACAAGCAAAAAATTGCTCTGTTGAATTGTCAGCCTTATTGTTGCTGGAAAATATCATTTTTCATTGTTGCACCACTGAGACGCTTTTGTGTAGAACAATTTGTTACAGACAAATGTTTTTGGGTTTTTTACTACACTATTCGAGTCTTGGGTCTGACTTCAGGGTATTTTTTCTATCGTCTCTGTCATGTCTCGATCCAGCTGGTGTTTTGACTGTAACTTGCTTCACCCTCGGGTCTTTGCTTTCCCTTCAGTCTCTCCTTTTTATTCGCCTCGATTTATCTGGCCGGCGTTACTTACTGCTCTTGGAACAGATGATACGAGTTGCTCTGCAGTCGGTAAACAGGTTCTACTATTAAAAAAAAGAGAGATCCCACTGGTAACCGGTTAAGCGGGTTATTATGACCCGTAATTACTTCCTAGTGTGACTGGCGTCTCTAATGGCTGCAGTAATTATGAGGGAAGCATGCGGGTTAGGACTGCTGGTATTTCAAGGCAATTTCTGCAGGATTTTTCTTTCACTTTAACAGTTCGGTGCACTTCCTTCTTGAGAATCAACACGGTAAACAATTAACTTGTGATAATGGTGCCGGCTTCGTGTTTTTGTGTTGACCTCGAGCTGAGAGTTGTACACTGATACGGGCTTACTGCTCAGACGGACCCTCAAAGCACTGAGAATAATTGTGCTGCATGCTCTCAAAGCTCTGGGTCTGTTGGTCTGACAGCGGAAACATATTAAAAAAACACAGAAAGCGAGCCAGTCAGACACCTCTAGATGAGTAAAATTACAAAGCGACCAAGGTACCAGGAGAGGGTTACCAAGGTAGCCACGCCTGGGGGGAGGTGTTTGAGAGAAAGTGCCTGGTAGCGGGGGCTTAGCACGTGGGGTCCAGCCGGGCACAGCCCAAAAAAGCAACATGGGCTCTCCCTCCTGTGGGCGCACTACCTGCAGGAGGCACCGTAGAGCGTCAGAGCCATATGGATTTGGCGGTGGAGCAGATGCCCTGGTGGTCTGACCGCTAAAAAAGAACTGACTTCAGGGAGTTTTCTTTGGCTCCTGTATGTTATACTTAGATACTTTTGTGTTTCGTGGTGTGCTGCATTGAGTAAAGGATTATGCTATATTTAAAAGGCTGCTTGAGAGACATGCACCTCAAATGAGACACACGATAAATGGACTGGAGCTTATCTACTGCTTTTTTACTCGAGCACTCAGAGTACTTTTAGCAGCATGTCTCATTCACACAAGTGCTTTTTCACAACAGCCACACACATCCACACTCCAATCGCATCTGAAGGAACCTGGGTTCAGTATCTTGCCCAGCTACCTTACAATATAATAATATAACCTTACATTATGCAGTGCCCAAAGGTGACTGCAATTACGTGAGTGCAATCGGATTTAATTCAACTGAACTGAATTAAAATGTTATAGTAAAAAGGTTCCTTCTACTCTACTAACTGGTAATGGTTAGAGAGCTACAGGAAGCTGCTTTAGTCCAGTTATCAGCAGCTCAGAAGAGTCCAGAGTTTAATCTGTGATGTTTTATGATTATCTGTAAAACATTAAAGAAGGAAAATGTCTTTTTCAGACTTTTCCCTACACATTTATTTGTAATTGTTTTTGTATTTTCATCTGTTTGTCACTGTTTTTATTTATTGTACTTTGCCTGACTTGATAAATATGTGCTAATACAACTCAGTTACTTGATTACAGCACTTTGTAATTGTCACCATACATAAATTTGTGAACATCTAAATGTCTCATGTTGTAATTAGAATTTATTTTATTTATTTAAAAGCTCATTTGAGATATTTCAGCGTTCACAAAAACTTGTTTCATAATGTTTTTTCACATTTGAAATGAACACACAACTTCATGTGTGAGTCTCATGTATTATATACACAGTGCTTCACGTTGTCTAACAAAAAAAAAGTCTTTCATTTCTAGAGATTTGGGTTATGTGAAACTTCCGACCCTTTTGCACCCAGCAAAAACTTCTTGAAAAGACGACTTTGTCAGATGTCTCGAGTGCGTCGAGATTTGAAGAGCGAGAGGTGAAAAGACGTCTTTTCAGGTCAGTGAAAAGACACGCCTTCACTTCTAAATTTAGTTAAAAGTGAAAAGACACCTCTTCTTTCTCAGCACATCTGCAGACTCCTGAGCCAACCATCAGACTGTAACCCGGAGCGTCCTGTGAGGCAGTGTGACTCCATGTTTCAGGTTTTGCCTGTCCACAGGCACATGCAAATAAGCTCACCATCCAACACTCAAAGAGACCCAAACTTGATTTACATACAGATATATGAACATTTATAAATATTTTTTTATAGTTTAAAAAATGCTGTTTTGTAAAACTAGTCTGTGTAGCCACGGTGAAAAAAACTGTAGCTGTCTGATTGGTCGAAAAAAGGAGTTTACTTTAGGTTTGATGAAGGTGTTTAACCTCTGATCCAAAAGGCTTCTTCAGTTCTAAAGCTAATAACATGCAGACTCCCAGGTATTTAAACCCTGGTGGATGCTGCGCCCACTATTAATGCTCCAAAGCTCCTAAGACTACCATGGGCTGGATGACTGAGAAGCTTCACAGTCAATCAAATGTTGTGTTTAAAATCTATAAATTCTACAACAAGGTTGGATGTGAGGTCGCTGAACATTCATCTTTTTAGAGTTCTTTCTGGTATAATATCTGTTTCATCTTTCACTTTTACTTTCAAACTTCTTTTGACTGGTTAACCAGATTTTTCAACATAAATGGACTTTTGGTGCATGACGGGTAAAGTCTAACAGAGTTAATGTAACAGGAAAGGAAATCAGTTTGAAATGTGTTGTGGGAATGCTCGTTTAAAGATTCAGCCCGTACGTTTTAACCATCCCAAACTGCTCTGCTTGTAAAAGAAGGGGGGAAAGATCCAGTGTGGAAATCACTGACATGACAAGCAGCCAGAGGAGAGCAGCAGCGAGGTCTAAACCACAGCGCCTTGATAATGTTCCTGTCAACATATCAGGACCATGACAGTCGGAGACATCGGGGGGCAGAAACTACATGTTGGAGCTGTATGCAGCTGCTGTCACAGGCGGGACTGGAGTGGCAGGTGGGCCAAAAGGTTCAGTTCAGGGGAGCTCATCGCATTTTTACGACTGTTTAAAGTTGTGCGTGAACGTGGGTACTACACGGCAGCTTTGGAGGAAGGAGTCGCGCTGTCATCGTTTATTTCTGCACATGGAAGAGAGAGGGAACATTTCGGACACATGCACATGCGATGACGCGCGCGCGCACACACATCGAGAGCCTAAACACGCAGACACACTTTCTGGCACACACATGGAGATCTCCGTGCAGGATAGCGTTGAGAACGCATTGCCAGCGCACATATTACGCACACAGAAGTGCGCTTTGCACACACGCGCGCGCGCGCACATGCACGCAAGCACTCCCCTCTCGCTCCCCACGCCACTCCAGCGGTCCTACCTCCACACTTGCCCCAGGTGCAGGACGTGAAGCACGGTCTGAAAGACCCACATACAGACGGTGCAGCACCTCCAGGGGGTCCCGACTCTCCCCGCCGTCGCTGGCGGGGCAGAGGACGCGTACACCGGTGTAACATTGGCGGCGTTCACCGCCACCGCGCTCCCGCCGCGCTGGTCGCTGTCCTTGGTGCTTAGAGTGCCGTCTCCCGCCGCGGCTGCTCCGCCTGCCGCTGCTCCGCTCCCGCTGCAGCTCGCTGCTCCTCCTTCCCCGCCGCTCAGCTCCGCGTAGTCGTACACGAACCACCTGAAACTCAGCACCTGCACGACAGCCGAGGGCACCACGACAAAGACGAGCGTCAAGCCGAACCACCAGTTTTCGCCTCTCAGGTAGTAGTCGGCAGCCAGCCACAGGTCGGTCGCGCCGTCGGAGAAAAAGACGAGCAGGGCGCAGAGCACCCAGCAGCAGTCCAGCAGGGTGTAGGGCTTCCCGCCGGCAGCGGTGCAGCGGGGCCGGGCGGCGGGGTTCCCCGGCTCCGAGAGGCTCCTGGGCGTGTTGTCATCTTCCACAGACACCGCTGCTCCATCCGACTTAGCGGCCATGTTGGTTAGGATAGGAGAGAAAGACAGAGAAAGAGGTGGGGAAACGGGAGAGAGAGTGAGAGAAAGCGAGGGAGAAGGGAGGGGGCTGGCTGTGTGCAGGAGAGAGTGTGAGAGATTACATCATAACTAGCCTCATCATCAGCCAATTAATTGCGAGGCATCATTACTAAGAGCGCTTTTAACACCGTGACACCAGCGCGATGTTTTCGGGACATCCAGCGTGCAGGCAGACAGTCCCGCAAATAATTACGACCTGCGGGGTTGTGCTTTTAAACCTATTATCGAATGTGCGCTACCTCCGCAGCACCAGCGCACATGTTACACTCGCATTAAGGTAATTTTGCATGCACCATATGAGTTAACGACTTAGCTGGCTACTGTCAGTGAAGGACTCAGCGTTTTTATGCACATCCAATCTGCCTTCGGGCAGTAAATGTTAAATGTCCTGTGCTTTCAGTCAAAAACCACGACCCCTTGATCATTAAGACACTGGGTGGCTTTGCACTCAGCGGTCTTTACGGCAGTAGTTCGACTGACATCATTTGGGTTTATCATCGAGAGGAAGCAGAGCAGAGGAAGCTGCTTCACAGTCAGACAGATGTTTAGGAGCTCTTAAGTAAAACTACAGTCTTGCCACAGTCTGGGGCGGAAAGGTTAAAGGGTTACGCTCGGTTTTTTAAATGATTTTTGTCTGGGTTCTTCTCTGCATGCACTCAGCAGCAGTTTCAAGGGCTCGTTTTATCCTCTCAGAGTAACAAGCCACAGTCTGGATGATGATTTTTATTTGTATGAGGGACACAGTGACACACGTGTCATGACAATATGACAGACCTATTTTTGATTGCTTTAAAATAAGGTAACAGTGTAACTAATTGTGCGTTTGCTGGCTGTTGGAATAAATAGAAAAGCAAAACAGGAAACTTGATTTTGGTACAATTGTTGTTGATATTATATATAAAAACACAGAAGCATGGTGGACTGAAGGAAATAGCCAAGGTTGGTTTCAATGCCTTCATTGCATGTGTTACATCTAATCAGTAATATGGTAATTAGGCTGTAATTACTAGTTGCTGTCAACACAGAAGAACCATAGACTGTATATAAAAGATGCACCTGTTTGGCTTGCATACACAGACACGGCTGACCTGCTGATGTTCAAACTGATCATCAGTGACTTTGAATGTGACGTGGTCGTTGGTGCCAGACGGGCTGGTCGGAGTATTTCAGAAACTGCTTATCTGCTGGGATCTTCTCACACAAGCATCTCTAAGGTTTACAGAGAACGGTCCAGAACAGAGAAAATATCCAGTGAGCAGCAGTTCTCTGGGTGAAAATGCCTTATTGAGGCCAGGAATCAGAGGAGAAGGGCTAGACTGCTTTGAGCTGATAGAAAGGCAACAGTGACTCGTTACAGCCAACGTATGCAGAAGAGCATCTCTGGACACACAACATGTTGAACCTTAAAGCAGATGTGTTACAGCAACAGAGCACCACACTGCGTCCCCCTCCTGTCTCCTCTTTCAGTTCACACACGCTCAACAAAACGGGAAAATAGAAGATAAAAAATGTTGCCTGGTCCGATGAGTCTCAATTCCTACTACAGCATTTGGATGATAGGGTCAGAATTTGGTGTAAACATTCAATTCAATTTTATTTATATAGCACCAAATCACAACAAAAGTCGCCTCAAGGCGCTTCATAGATGCAGAGAAAAACCCAACAATCATATGACCCCCTATGAGCAGCACTTCGGCGACAGTGGGAAGGAAAAACTCCCTTTTAACAGGAAGAAACCTCCGGCAGAACCAGGCTCAGGGAGGGGCGGGGCCATCTGCTGTGATTGGTTGAGGTGAGAGAAGGAAAGCATTCATCTATCTTGCTTTGTATCAATGGTTCAGGCTGCTGGTGGTGGAGTGGGATATCTTCCTGACACACTTTTGATCTCCTGAAGATCACTTAAGTGCCACAGCCTACCCGTGTACTGTTGCTGAACATGTCCATCCCTTTATGATCCGAGTGTCTGCAGGTAAAATCGTGTCCAACCAGGTACTAGCAAGCTTTGATCTATTGCTACAGATCATGCGAGTGTTCATCCTGATTAACGTTTGATTATTTTCATGTTTAAAATCTTACTGAATACAATATGATCCTTATTTTGTAAGTTATGGTTCCAGTTAAAGTCAAAAGGGAGAATAAGCCTGGCGTGCTGCAGGGTGGCCTTACTGCAGCTGTGTGGATGTGCAATCGGTCGCAGCATGTCCAGCTTTGAAACACAGATGTGGCAATGGCGAAAAAGTCTTGTTTGATTTTGTTTGCAGACTATGAAATTAAAAAGAAGACTCAGGCAGCAGAGTATTAGCTACGCCAGCTATGTCAGCTTTAAACTGCACACTGATGAGCAGCCAGAAAGGGTGCACTACTTTGTATCTCTACATGCAAGGGAAATGGAGCATCTTCACCTTTTCCGGACCAGCGAGCCCACTCGTTTCTACTGAAGAAGCCAGTGTAATGCAATTTTTAATGTTTCTTATGTATATGAAATATGTGTTAGATTGGAGAAAGTGCCTGTTTCAGTACTGTTTCTGATTTTAGCTGCTTGTGAAGAATCAGAATAAAAAGAAGCTGTGTGTGACGTGTGTCACCTGCTGCAACGACGTCTCCGTGATGTTGATGGGTTTTTGGACAACAATGGAGCTCTAGGGCGCAGTGCAATGACACATATCAGGATTTGGATATGCTGACAGTATGAGTCGGTGGGATTAACTCACTTTTGGTTTTCTAATTGGATTTTTTGGCACCAAGAAAAGAAATGGAAAAAAAACGTGAGACTCATCCCAGAAGATTTCATTAGCATTAGTTGTTGAAGGTGGTGTATTTATTTGGCAGCAATTCAGCCGTATCCATTTCCTAATATCCTCAGCTGGTCCTGGAGCAGCCACTCTCCAACCTCATAGGCAGCCTCTGTTTTAGCATCGGGGTCTTTAAAGTGCATTTGTCTGATTGTAATGAGGCAGTGATGCATAGAGCTGACAAGACACAGAGCAACTGGTCTGTTTACAGCAGTGACCGTACTAATTGAAAAGATCCCATAAACTCTGAGCAGAATAGGCAATAAAATTCTTTGGTGAATTACTTCTCTGTGCTTCACTGCTCTCAATAAACTAATCAGCTGCCACGTTTCCACATCAGGGCAGAGGAGGGCTTAACGAGCCAAATTCAATCCAAAATATCTGCAGATCCAGTTAAGTTCATTTGAAGCTTCCTTTCTGCAAATTGACTGCCTCGGTTTTCTTTTCTTCCTTTTTCTTTAAGATTCATTCAGACTCCAAACTCAGCTCATAAGGATGACGGTCACAACCACACTGCAGAAGATTCCCACAGTTCACACTATAATTCGGTATGTTGATGGCTGAGGAACTAAAACGTCTGACAGATCACACTGGACCTCCTACTTTCACCTGGGGGTTCAGTTATGAGGAGAAGCTGAGTTGTTCACATTTTTTTGTGTCAATATTTTAGTTCCAGTTACTCTTTGCTTGGTTTTAGGGAACTAAACTACTTGGACAGGCATGATTGTTTTTTATCTTGGGTTTTGGAAAAAGTCCAAATTTAGGCTGAAGCACACCTGTTTACCACCTTTTGGTGACTCCACATGTGCCATATAGAGTGCAGGTAACCCAGCTACTTAATCCATGGAGAGGAATTCCCTTTGCAGGTGCTCCAGATAGGGACTGACTGACTCAGTCAAGACTGATCTCAAGACTGCACCGTAGCCTCGATTCTACGATCTTTTATAGGTAAAACATGACTAACAGCAAAAGCTTTTCCCAGCTGTCATAGTGCGAGAGGCAAAGTAGACCCTGGACAGGTCAACGGTCCACTGCAGGGATCACACAGTGAGTGAGACGACCACACAATCACCAGTTAACTTAACATAAACGCTCATGGCTTTTCAGTCCTAGGCTACGTCCACACGTACACGGGTATTTTTGAAAACGGAGATTTTCCGTTTTCGTTTTAAAAAAGAATCCCGTCCACACGTAAAGGCAAAAATGAAGGAAAACGCTGCTAGGAACATGCCAAAGCAACAGGTGGCGATATATTCCTAACTGTGCAGAAATGTTGGCCAATCAGAAGTCTAGAAGCCTCGGTGGGAAAAAGTAAACAAAGCTGGGGCATAGAAGCAGAACCGAGTGTACGTGTGGAGGGACAGTAACTGTGTGTGTATATGTAAGCATTTAAACACTGCAGAGACAATTAACAGTAACAGTATTGTAGAAATTCATTTCACCGAAACAATAACGTGGCGCACAGTGTGACGTCAAAAAAAGGCGCACACCTTTGACGCTGCGTTTTCTCCGTTTTTCTCGTCCACACGTAAATGCAAAAAGGGAGTTTTTAAAAATATCCACCCTGGCCGGAGTTTTTAAAAATCTCCGTTTTCAGTGACCGAAAACGCCGTTTACGTGTGGACGAAAGGTGCAAACGCATAGAAAAATCTGCATTTTTAAAAATACCCATGTACGTGTGGACGTAGCCCTAGATGACACCCACGCAGGCACTACGAGTACATGTAACCTCGCCACAGCAAGGCCCCAGCTGACCACTGCACCACTGTGCCATTATTTACCTTAAGACAGGGGTGTCAAACTCCAGGTCTTGAGGGCTGGTGTCTTGCAGGTTTTAGATCTCACCCTGGGTCAACACACCTGAATCAAATGATTAGTTCATCACCAGGCCTCTGGAGAAGACATGTTGAGGAGTCATTTAGCCGTTTAAATCTGCTGTGTTGGCTCAAGGACACATCTAAAACCTGCAGGACACCGGCCCTTGAGGCCTGGAGTTTGACACCTCTGCCTTAAGAAATAAATGGATGCAGACGTTCCCTTGTTTCATGGTTTACTCATAAATTCCACCAAAAGTTATTACACACGATTAAAAAGATCCAAAGAAGGTGCAACAATTGTGAAATTAAGACAGTCATTGAGGATGTAGAGAAAAAGAAAGATGTTTTATTTGTCAATCTCAGTTTTGAGGGAAGAAAACACTGACAAAAAGAAGATGGGGAACAAACTCTCAGCTTGGAATTTCAGAGAAAGGCGAAACAAAAGTTCACACAACATCAGACGATTTGGCGAGACTTTTTATTATAGCACAGAAAAAATCATCATCATCAACTCGCTTATTTAACTTACTCATGGTTGAAAATATGAATGCGAGCCACAGATTCTTCCTTTGTAAATGTCAGTTTTGTTTTATGTGGGCAAAGGCATACACAGCTGGTATTTGGTGTTTAACAACTTCTAGAAGTTTAAAGATGACGCTGTAGCTGTTGCCAGTAGCACATATAATACACAGAATCCAAACTATTTAAAAAATGTTCTAATTAGGTAGCTTCAATTTATTAGAAAACGTCCTTAAATGTTCTGTAAGCCCACATATTTCACACATTTAAATACTCGGATCAACAGAGAATAAAAAAGATTTCCTAAATGAAGTTTCACAATCCCAAATGGTTTTTAATGGCTCAGTGCTGTATAATTCAAAGCTCGGAGTGTTCTGGTTTTTGTTTCACAGCATATTAGACATACACAGATTTGTCTGAATATTTTTTTTGATAAATGATGCCCATTATGAGTTTGCGACTAAGGGGAGCTAATTAGAGATCCCAGATCGTCACAGCTCCGTCTCTGACAGACTTTTAAAAAAATACAGCTTCTGGTTTCTGCAGTGAGGACCAAACTCTCATCATACTTTCTTATCACAATTAACATAAATAAAAGTTTTTTGCAAAGTTTTCCATAAAATGTAAAACACAGAAATTGAATATTTTAGTCTGGTCTGACTTTAAGAGTGAATAAAAAGAAGGTGGACACCCGCTTTCATTTTTGACCTTTAGTAGTGTAATTATAGCAGTTTAATGAAAGGTCAGATTTTCAGATGTGATGTCTCGTAGGTCTGGCTGAGAAGTAACTGGAATGAAAGGATAAAGCCTGCTTTACTTTTTTCTAATTTAGATAGACTGTATATAAAAAATGGGTGTGGTCAGCGACTTCACCCATTGGTTAGTGAAGCCCCGCTGTGAAGCTTCAAGATGAGGACTTTCACTGTCGCCTGTTTAAGCCTTTAAGACCTACCATAGAACCAAGTCCACCAGAGCTTATCTTTATATTTTTACATGCTGTAGTCCCATTTTTGGGACCATTTATATTTATATAGCCCAAATTCGCCCAAATTCTAATAATATGTATGCATTAAGTCCATAGTATTGACATAAATTGCAAAAAAAAAAAGTGCAATAAACTACAAAAAAAAATTGAACATCGTTTTTGTTTTGTTTTTTTTTACATATATTTCTATCCCCGCCTCTCGCCCTATGACAGCTGGGATAGGCTCCAGCGCCCCCCGCGACCCTGAAAAAGGATAAGCGGAAGCGAATGGATGGATGGATGGATGGATGGATACATATATTTCTAGTTAGAGAAATTTAACAGGTTTATCCCTCAAAACTTTAAATACAAAGAAGTTGCACAAAATAGTTTCCAACCACAAGAAATTTATTTTGAGTGTCTTCATAGTTTTATTTTTGAGATACGCCAATTTTTATATACTGCAGGGAAGATGAAAATAAATATTATAATGCAAATTTGCAAAAAAACAACAACAAAAAAAAAACAACAGCATGTGCATCAAAATAAACTATTTCCAGCAGTGCAATTTGAGTTCTAAGCATCCCAGAAACTATACAGAAAAGCATAAAGTTTAACAACTTTTACCAAACGTACTAAATATCATGTTGTGTTGAACAGCCCAACAAACTGATCAGGAAACTGTTTGAGATCATAGATTACGGGAGTCAACCAGGAGTTGCCCACCTGCACCAGCTTCACTTTTCAGGCTCCAATCAAGTCTAGTCAAGTGGCACAGTGAAGCAAGACAACGTTCCTCCAAGACTTTGGTGCCGCATATAACAATCTACACAGGACTACGTAAAGTGCAAGTCTGCAAAAGTTGCACAACAAAGGAACAGAATGATACAGACCCAAATCAGTGCAATAGAAAAGTGCAACAATGACAGTGGGTTGTGCATTGTGCAAAACTTGAATCAACCTTTGTGTACCATTTTATGACCTTTGCTGGAAATCTACAGTTGCACGTGAGCTAACAGTCTTAGAAATCCACAAACCTCAAATCAGAATTGCAACAAATAGTTTCATTACAAGATTAAAGCAGCACAGAAAAGGGAAACACTGATCCCAGCAACTAAACAATACAGTGGCCAAATGGCAAAGAAGCACTTGTTTAGCTGAGGCATTCAGGTGCAGTAGACCTCGAGTGCGAAGAGGTCATGTTCTTTTAACTAGAGGCCAAAAGGTGAGCAGTTGTAACACACCTCCTATGGGATAGACCTGTTTGAGGGGGAGAAATGAATTTGCAAGTAGGACCTGGTCAAATTTCTTTAAAAATGTGCAATAATAAATTGTGAAAAACCAAACGACACAGTAAATCTTCTGATCTTTTGGGTTCGAAGGCCCCCCGGACCCTTTTTATCCTGATTAAAACCCAGCTTTGACGGACACGGTCAATAATAGATACTGTGCAGCCATCCAACCGTGATTCATTGTTATTAGAGGATCAGAGTTTGCCAAGAAAATATTTCCACATCATACATTATCAGCTGCAGCCCAGACTGTTGACACAAGACAGTTTGAAACCATCAATTTGTGCTTCAGTCACCAAATTCTGAGGCTAACGTCTGCAGCCTCGGCACAAAGTGGAAATAATCAGACCAGGATACAATATTTAGTTTCTGTGCCTACTGCAGCTGCAGATTTCTGCTCCTGGCTGTCAGGAGTGGAACCAAAGGTGGTCTTATAGGTGCTCTCCCTCAAGGTTGGACATGTTGTGAATCCTGAGAAGCCTTTCTGATCACTTTTAAAGAGTGGTTCTCTGAGTCCCACAGCCCTTCTGTCAATCTAACCTCTGTAGTCGCTTCAATTTGGCATTTCCATCTTGAGAACTCCCTCTCGCTTGATATTTATTTTTAATGCACCAGTGTGTGTAAGCTGGACAGACTGTCGCGGTGAAAAGCTCGGGAAACCAGCTGGTCTGGCACCAACAGTCACGCTACCGTCAAACTCACTGATACGGATGTTTCCAACATGAGGATAAAAAATAAAAATCGTCAAAGTGCTTCACCATTAATGAAGCGTGAGCCGCGTCTCCAAAGCAGCAGCAAACTATGCAGAATGAATTGTAATAAAACAAACAAATTATCATAAACAATTACCAGTGCACACATGGCTGAGGAGGCAAAGCAGATGGTCTATTAGTCACAGGTGGTTTGATCCTCAGCTTCTCCTGCACGCATGACAAAGTGTCCATGGGCAGGACCTCCAAATTGATTGATGGATTGCATCTTGCATGGCAGGTGTCACTTAGCTGCCCGTGAAATGGTGAGTGAGAGTGAAACAGCAAAGCATGCTTTGGATACAAATGCATTTACCATTCACCCCCAGCATAGACCATTTACAGACAGAGGACAGGAGGCATTAACCAAACATCCTTCCTATATGCAAAATGATTTAGTCGTGAAGGTGGAACCTGTCAGATTTGTCTCGTGCAAAATAATATTCACTTAGTGCTTATGAGTCATGCAAAGCGTTTACCATATGGCTTATCTATTATCCCCACATGGGATAAAGCTTTCATGTACCTTAAACTTGTGCTTCACAGCATGTGTAATTCCAGCACTGCTGCAAACATCTCTGCTTTTATTCAGTCGTTCAGTTCTTTCTGTGATAATTGGCGTTTTTTAAAGATGAATCTGGCAGCTCCAGCTACTTCTCGCTGTTTGTGTTTCTGTAGTTTAGTGAGGCACATTTGACACGAACATTTTAGAACATCAACACAAAGTCTTTTTCTTTTTTCATAAACGTTCTTTATTTTCCAACATTTTTATGAAAAAGTCTTTCTCGGGTTTCCTTAATTTGCAAACAATACTCGCGTTTCTCTTCCTGCTCAGCTCCATCCACCAGTTATCTGCATGATTATCTGGACATTTCTTCTGTGCAAGATACAGGAAGTGAAAGAAACCATCAGTGGAGTAAACGGACGGTGACATGGCTCCGGAAATCTGCAACAACAGTGTTGTTAGCAGAGAACCCATGCAGACACAGGGAGAACATGCCAACAGATTCAAACCCAGAACCTTTTTGCTAAATGTTAGCATGTACTGGTCTGTGTCTGTGTTATTCCTGCCATAGACTGGTGGCCTGCTCACCAGTCTAATAATACTTTATTAATCCCTAAGGAAATTATGTTATCATTGCAATTATTGTTGCCTACTTTTCAATACTCTATAATGATTTTACTCAACAATAACATAAAGTCTATATTTTTAGTACCTTAAAATAAAACCTTCCAATGCAAAATATATTGTTTTCTAGAAAAACAGAAAATGCATTAAAATCATAGAAGTCAAATTTGGTAAATACCTTTTTTGTGAGGGGAAAAATGTATTCATGACTAGTGCTGTGTCATGGCTAAAAACTGTAATAATTTTAAAAATACAGTAGATGAAGCTTCGGTTCTGAAATGCAAAGCAAGAGCAGTTTGCTTTAAAGCTACATTGTCCCTAACGGCCAGCAGGGGGAGACTGTTTTGGATGAAAAAAGACGTTTGGTTATACAGACGTCATACGGAGCCCTGCAGGGGACATGGGAGAAAAAAAAAATTAAGACGGACGTTTGCGAGATCTCGCAAAACAAACTCGGGATCTCGCAAAACAAACTCAGGATCTCGCAAAAGTTGAATTCCAACAATGGCAGCAGCTACTTAGTTGTAATATTACTCTTTCTGGGTCACAAAATACACTTTTAAGATATTTTGAGGCGTGAATGTAGTTGTGTAAACGTCAGATACCTGCTCGGTTTACAAGACATCACATATTTGCAAAATTGCTCCGACGTTTTCGGAGATCTGACACCCACTAGCTCGAAGCTAACGGGAGGTCGAGACCTACTACAGCCGGGAGGAACACCGCTTTCCCGGCACATCGTGCCTTGACCTCCCGGTCGGCTTCGAGCTGGCGGCCTCCGAAGAATGCGGCTAAAACTTTTGCGAGATCCCGAGTCCGTCTTAATTTTTTTTTCCTCCCATGTCCCCTGCAGGGCTCCGTATAAAAGTGTATTTTGTGACCCAGAAAGAGTAATATTACAACTAAGTAGCTCCCGAGTTAGTTTTGCGAGATCTCGCAAAACTAACTCGGGAGCTAGTAACCCAAGTTAGTTATGCGAGATCTCGCAAAAGTCCGTCTTAATTCTTTTTTTCTCCTATAGCCTCTGCGGGGCTCCGTAACATCATGTGGTATGTTTACAGCAAACTTAAAGTGAAGTTTCTCCTTGTGCTACTCATATTAATGCATTCACTCCACAAATATTTACCTTCAAAAGCTAACAGGAGAAGAAGTACAACCACCATAAACAGCTGGAATCAAATCTAAGCTTAGCGATCCAGTTTCACCTCTGCTCGTGTCGCCCATTTAAAGTCACATCAGTGTGTTTCTTTGAGCCTTCAGCTGCCTTGTCTCTGATCACAGCAAACACTTACTGAACTCTTAACTCTTGCTGAATATGACATAATGTTTATTTTATACATTAAAGTTCCCTTCATAGTCAAAAAAGGATGCTAAAGCAGGCCATGCCTTTGGTACGGCCTCGGTTTCTCATTCAGTCACCCTAAAATCTAGTTTTAAAAGACCAAAATCAAAATAGTGACAGTGGAAACACCCAGCTTGAGGCTTGAGGGTGGCTCGCATCCATTTTTCATATACAGGCCACTCCAGTTGCTCCTCAGTAAGACCTGTCTGAGAGACATTGTCCAAATTAAATTTTGATCTTTTCGGTGTAAAAGAGAGAGTTCGGGCATCAAAATGCTCCCCTTCAGAGTCTGCTTCACCTTAGATCACATTCTGCCCGTGCATCGCTCACAAGCTGCACATTTCCTGACAAATGAGGGTCATTATGAGTTTGAGAGCGCAGGGAGCTAATTAGAGGTCTCAGATCAGTGGTGCCACTGCTGTGATACACTTTGGTGAATGCACACAGACTTCAAGCTTCAGAGGGACTTTTAAAACATCTGTGCCAGTCCACTGTTTTTAGGATAATGATTTTTTACATTTCAGATTGCTTGTCAGTGAAGAGTGACAGGAAGGAGGGAAGCGAGATAATGAAGGAAAGCAAACAACCTAATTCTCCCATTGTCCTTTATGCCTCGTCATGCTAATGGCAGATATAATGTATTAGACAGAGAGTTTGACCAAGATTATCTTAACAATAAAAGCAACGTGTGGGTGTTATCTATCAGCTTTTATTATTTGAATTAGTTTGCAGATGCAAAGTGAACATTATGAGAATCTGCTCGGCTCTTAACATCGGACAAGTCCGTGGCAACCTGCTACGGTCAAGGCTAGAGCCAGATGGAAAAGTTTGTGACAGAAAAACTACACATTTAGGACTTCACTTGGAAAGAAAAAAACTAAAGTCTATGAATGTGCTTGTTTAGCAACACAAACGAAGCCCTAACCCTAAATGGGTCATCGAGGGGGCGGCTTTGTAACAAGAACTGGCGAAGTTAACGAAAAGAAAGCAGAACGCAGGCGAGGCTCTGGGGTTTTTGACGGAGTTGAAGAATGTACCAGATGTTTCTCACAGAGTCGTAAGAAGGAAAGTGTTAGCAGAGAGGAAGAGGCTTTTTTGAGTGACTGAACAAGTAGGTTGTGTTCGGCTGGAGAATCTGGAGAGCACAAAGAATTGCAGGTTAGTAGAAGGAATAGCAACGAGGACCAAAGCCAGAAACCATCAGCAGGGCTTGAATGTTGCTACCGCAATCTGTCAGAGAGTTGATAAAACAAAAACAAAGCCAGTCTCAGTGCAGGTGCCTGATTAAAAGATGATGTCTGAGTGCGCCGGCTAGGTGTCTAGTGGGAAGACAAGAAGCTACGCCTGTGAAGTGACACAGAAACACGGAAATATAAATACACGGGGAGGAAAGAAAGTGAGAAAAAGAAAAACCTGCATGCTGGTGCTGGAGGCTGTGCCCTGCACTGCTCACACGTGATTAGGCGATTGGATAATCAGGTAAATAAACAGCGTGGCAAAAACACTCGTTCTCATTTAGCGCAGCAGCCGAATTGCCAACAGATGAGTTTCTGAGGTGAGATGAGCATGCCGTAGAGCGTGCACAACTCACTTTCAACATCAGTCAGAGGATTAAGACAAAATAGAAAGTGCCTCAGAGTCATTAAAGGAAAGGACGTCCACAAAACTCACTGCTTCAAAGTGATTTATTACACGGACAATTACATGAAGCCTGCAGAATATTCACTGATCTGAGAAATCCTCCAATACCCCAAAATGTCAAGCTTTTCACAGAAATCACTTCATTTTATATTTTAAACCACGGATGTTAAAAATCCCATCATCAGTTCGGTGTGTTTAAATGCCTGCGGGGTCTGTGGGAACCATTTCAAACCAATCGCATCAAATCAAATCACGCTTTAAAGGAACGAGAGAGAAAACATCGCTGGATTGTCTGGAGGCACATGCAGATTTCCTGAGATTCTCCAGATAAGCACTGACGGTGAAGTTACCCATGTGTCCTTTTACACTTCATGGTTGTACTGTGATGGGACGGATCAGCCTTTATTCAAGTATAGACGTCGTTTCTCAGCTGCTGAGAGATAGAAACCTCTCACTAGCCGATGCTTCTCCCACTAACAGAGATGGGCAGTAATTAGATTACCGTTACTTTCCCGTAGGAACGCTGCGTTACTGCGTTACTAAAACCATGATTTTTTTGCGAGAATGTCTCATGACAGTGACGTAAGCGAGTGCAACGTTCGTGACAACAGCTGTGTGCAGATCAACAATGGATCATATATCGAGTGCAGAGAGAGTATGAGCGTGCAGCGTTTAAAGCGTGGACGTACTGACCTTATTTTGAGTTTGATTCCATAAAAAGTGACAAAAACATTAGTGTCCGTTGTGCGTGGGAAGAAAACTTCTTTTTACAGCGAAAAAAACCCCTAAACGTCCAAGCAAGCCCCGAGTAGCTACGACGTAATGAGAAACTCACAGAGAAACTCGCGGATTCTTCCACTGACCGCTGCGGCACACCTGCACTAGGGTAAACCTCCGCCTACCTCACTCCTGCTTTACAGGTGAAAATAGAGCAACAGGACCGCTAGTCTTTGACTTTATTTATTTTCTGCTGTGTTTTACTTGCATCTATTTGAAAGACTGAGTGTAAACATAAAAAATATTTTATTTTATGTGCTGAAATGTGCAGAAAATAGGTTTAAATGTTAAACTAATTTCTTCTAGTCAGAGAATGTTACATATAATTAAATTTTTGCTTGATGCATAAAGTTAAAAGATTAAAACTAATAAAACAAGTTTTAAAAAGAGACTTTTCCATTTGATTATATTTTGTATGATGATTATGCAGAAAAAGTAGAATTGGGCTGAAAGATCTATCACTTTATCACCTATTCAGGTTGTAAATCGTGTTTTTAAAAAGTAACTAAGTAACTAAGTAATTAATTACTTTTGAAAATAAGTAATCATTAAAGTAATGGGATTACTTTTTGGGGGAAGTAATCAGTAATTAGTTACTGATTACTTTATTCAAGTAACTTGACCAACACTGCCCACTAATAATCCTCTCCGGCTTCAAGAAGCATAAGCAGAGAGACACAGATCCTGGTTCATTAATTTGTTTTATTAATATTAATACATTCATTGTTGTTTCAGTTCAGTAAATAATTAAAAGGTTAATGGTGCCGCACACTGCAGAGAACTTGTAACGTCTGTATGCTAAAGAAGATAGGAGAGATAATGGCCACCTGTTTGGAGGCACGACACTGTGTACCCACAATATTAGGCACGCCTGTGTCTTATTGTACTCTAGTGTGATTATCCCCACTACCCGCGCTCACCTGCGCTTACGCTGACATTAACAATCCAGGTCTCAGCGGGCGTCAGTTTACCTCAAATCTCCTCTCTCGTCTTCGTTTGCTCTCTTTGAGGCATTTTTATGCCGTGAATTTTGTTGTTTGGAGACGGAGTTTATAGCTTTCAGGTTGGGGATTTCTTCTCTTTTGTAATCATAGTTAGAACACTTATGGTTTAAGGATTAGGTTCTTGTGTTTCTTTGTGCTCCAGCCACAGTTTGATTCCCCATTGTTTCCTGTTTTTATGTTTTTAAGTCTCTTTGATTTTTAATATGATCTTTAATTTATTAAATTATTATTATTATTATTATTTCTTGTTAATTCTCTCTATGTTCTCACTTTAATCTTAGTTATTGCAGTTTTGAAATCTAATTTCTCTCAGTGTTTTTTTTTCTTCTATATATCTGATTCCTTGTATTTTGCTTTATTTTACTAGCCTCGCAGTATGGCTCCATGTCAGGTGTGTTAGGACTTTGCTTCTGTGTTTTTTGGTCTGTTTTACTTTAAATTGTGTCTTTCCTTCAGTTTTACTTCTTGTGTGTCATTACCCTGATTGTGTTCAGCCTCATTTCCCTCCTGTTTCCACTTTACCTGATTATCTTGCGTGTATAAATAGTCCTGTCTCCCCTGTAGTCTTTGTCCTTCTCGTGTGCTACCTGCCTGCTCTGGATGTTGTCTGTGGGGTCCCTGTGGATTTTGTACACTGGACCTTTTGCTTGACCTGAATAAAAATATGTTATTTATTTATTTTTCAAGACTGTCTCTGAGTCCTGCACCTAGGTCTGCTCTCTGCTGAACATGGATCTGCAGATAAATGCACTCCAGAAAAACATTCCTGCAGAGCACAAGTTACATGATTCTAAGTGTTTTGTGCATGTACACAGTATACAGAGACCACATAACAAATAAACTGGACTTTATGGTTAAATGCACTCAGGCACAGCGTGGACAGCCTGGTGTGAATCCACCCTTAAAGATTTGCAGGTCTGCAGTCAGGAAACAGTGGCGTGTGGCACATTTTTTTTACAGAAAGGTTTATATTTATATATTTTTGTTACTTTTGCTTTCTTGTTAGGTCAAGAAAAACTACTTACAGAAAGGAAAATATTGTGGTTTTAGAAGTATGCTAACAAATATAAAACCCTGCCTTCAACAGGAGCTATTAAACATCACTGACTACAGTGAAGAAACAAAGTAACAATGTGTTCACTTTAAATAGTCTAAATTCTACATAGGCCCTGGGTGAATGTGATGTATAGAGTGAGGCTGAACGTTAGCTGTCCATTCAGTTGCATTTACACAGATTCCTTTTTACTTTGCCTGGTGGATTTTTCAGTCTTGTATTATTTAAACTATAAACTAAACACCAAGTCTGTTCTGAGGATTAAGTCAGTGGTAATTGGCCTGCGTATATTAAACCTAATGTTTTTTTCCTTCTTCTCTACTGGTTGCTATTTTGTGCAGCTCTGCTCCTGAGTAGGTAACAGGTAACCATTGGAAACACTGGGAGGTACAGCTGAACATATAGAACTAACTTTAAAAGTAACTCTGGAAGTAAGACATTTTAAACCGAAGCACGTTTATAGTTTATTGTAAACACTGAAATGCTGGTGAACTGATGTGAATATTCATGCACACACAAGCTGATGATGTACACATCCGATAGTTCTGGTTTTTGTTTTCTAAAAAAAGATAAATCCTCTATATGAACTCATGACATCATTTGGTTCTTTAATTTTGGGGATAAAAAAATAAGGTTAACTCATTACTGGAGTAATAAGGAAACAATGCTTTTTCATCTAAAGCCAGCAGCAACAACCAGTTTCAGAGCTGCACGATGTCCAGCCAGCAGCAGTCTGTGAATGGTGTATAACTGCTGAGTGGAGAGCTGTCCATTAACTTGGCCCCATCAGCTTGCTTAGCTCTTTCGCTCTCATAAATCCTTTGCTTGGACTTTTCTGCCTCCTCATCAGTGAGCATCCAGTCTGAGAGAGCTGATGGCTTCAGGCTCTTCTACTTAAACACACATGCCTATTTATTATTTTCATAATATTAGCTTTTGTCTGACAAACACAACAGGTACTCACTAGAATTCTTGCTGCTACGAATAAGGTCCTGTTTGGTTAATTTACTTCTTTTCTTTCTTTCTGAGTATCTTTTATGTTCCTCGGTAGATGGAAAAAAGGAGCTTTATTCCCAATTTGTAGATTTTCAAGTAGATTTAATTTTTTTGTTACGTAATTAAAATCTCAATTAAGAAACTCCTGGATAAAGAAATGGTCTCTTGTTGCAAATTTCATAAAATCTGTTACATTTTTGCCAAGAGTAAACACATACTGTGCTGCAACTGAATAAAATAAACTGTGTTTGGAGTCGAACTGAGAAAAATAATGAAGCATATTTGTAGTAGCCAATGTTTACTAACACTAAATCATAACCTTTGCATTGGATGTGAACAGTCAGTATATGTTATATAGTCTGTGTTCTGCTACTTATTTCCTGTCACTTTATTATAAAGGACAGAATCAGAAAGACTATTTATCCCCAAGGGCCAATTAAGACTGCATACATAGCACCTTCTACTCAGTTTGGCCACTCAAGGAACGTGTCTGTGATTTTCCCAGTCACATACACATTCATACTGTGCCTTTACTTATACCTAAGCATTTTTTTCAATCTAATATTCACACACATCGAGAGACTCACACTCCCAAGGATTCATCAGGGGCAACTCAGCGTTGAGTATTTTGCGGTCTCTGGCACAAGGATCGACCACCGTTCTGATTTTTAGACGACACAGCTGCTGGTTAATCTGGAAAATGTGGGAATTATAAAACTGTACAGAAGCTGTTAGAATTGGCTGTGCCTACTTTTTTGCTCGGATAGACTTAAGCAGACTGGACATTTTAAATCTTACTTTTTACTGATCGTAACACAACAAAAAGAAGTTGCAGATACATCAGCATCCATTTCCCTGACTGCTGACATGAAGGTTCTGATTTTGATTGATGTTTAGAAATCATTACAATTTGTTTCATTTTAGTAAAAGAGTGTGTGGGGAAAACCAAACAGTTAAAAATCGTAACAATAATAAATCTGTACTACATATTATCTAGACAGAAACTGAGTTAATTAAATGAATGTTTCTAAGTTTTAAATGCACACAGATTAACACACTTTTAGATCACACAAGGAAAAGTACAACTACACTGCTTTCATCTGAGTATAAACAGCTTTTAAAGGCTGTGAAAATTATACTGTAAACACTGATGCATAATTTAAATAAATTCTACATATCATGTCTACTGGGACCCACACTGAGGGTTAACCTCTTTGACTTAATGTGACTGGAAAAACAATCACTATTGTACTTGACTCGACTGTCCAAGAGGCAATGCTGTTTAATTTTTAACACGTTTCTAAATATGATTTCTCACAGCAGAGGGCCGTAGGTGGATGAAACAACACAGGAAGATAGCAAACAACAGCGTGTGAAGACTGTCTGCAAGACTCAGAGGACAAGTAAAGATGGATGGATGTGTGTAAATCTGCGATTGATTTCTCTGAAACTGGGGGATTCAGATGGATTTCAGAAATCTGTTCGCTCCCTACAAATGAATGTTCTTTCCCTCCTGTCACTGGTAAATACTCAATTCCAGCAGCACAGAATCCATTCAGCAAAATGAAAACTGAGTCCCACTGCTTGCTGCTTTTTCAGTCTTTTTATTGTACAGTTTCAGCAATAAGGTGGAAAAACAGGACTAGAGAGGATTCTTTGGCTCACCTATCACTCCTAAATATAATTCATACAATATATATGTAGCAAGTAACTTTTATAAATCACGCTGGGAAAATAGGAAGTTACTTAAGCTGACTACAGTTAAGTCCAAAAATGCCCTCCTTAACATTTTCCAAAGCCATCCGGTCTTTGGAGTCTTTGCTAGAGCGATTCTGGGTCACGGGCCTTATGTTTACCCCCACCCCCATAGTCATAGGCTTACTTTGTTTCTTCTGTATCATTAAACACCATCTAATAATGTTTAATGCTGTGGAGCTTGCTGTTGAACATAAAAATAAAATAATAGCAGAACACGAACACTAACAAAGAAAATTAAATCCAGACTTTTCAATACTGTGTCATGCTTAACAACAGTGTTGCGTTTTAATGCTGTGTTAATGTATTGTTCCCCCATACAGCTGTTATGATAAGGTAAAGCAGATACAGAGAAGAAAGTTTGCACAAGGCTGTAAATGTATTTAATTGGATGCACTTGCTTTTGGAGCCAGCCTCAAGTGGCCGTTTAACGACCTGCAGATTCTCCAACTTCTGCATTGACTTCATTAATTCCCGGGTGACGGCGAAACAATTAAAACTAAAAAAAAAAAAACATTTTCTGAAGAAACTGCAGTGTGAATGCTGATAGCTGAATGTTTTGAGCTGAAATGAAATAATTGTTGAATGTTAAGTTAAAAATGTTGAATGAGCTGAAAAATGCAGACTTTTCCACCTGAAAACAAAAGTGCAGAACTGTTGAAAGCTGACGTTCGCACAGAAGAAGTAAAGAAAAGTAGCTCAACATGTTTAAAATGTCAATTTGAATTTTCTTTTGTCATTACTCAGCTTTTTCAGAGTCAGAAAACATCTGAATGAATATTAAAAGTTCATATTCTTTTAATCACTGAATGACTGAAATGTGGGGAAATCTGAGTTTTAATCATACAGTCAGAAAAGATGATTCTAAAAGTCATCAACTGACTCCAACTACCCAGATCTGAACCACCTGTGTGCAGAAGAGAA
Source organism: Neolamprologus brichardi (assembly GCF_056152115.1). Taxonomy (NCBI): domain Eukaryota; kingdom Metazoa; phylum Chordata; class Actinopteri; order Cichliformes; family Cichlidae; genus Neolamprologus; species Neolamprologus brichardi. The sequence continues at coordinate 31,428,375 of NC_142123.1, forward strand.
ATCCACCAATGAACAATCAGCTTGAATTTAATGGGCCAATCAGAATCCAGTTAGCCTACACTAACTATTGATACTGTGTGCAAAACCTTGTCAAATCTGCCTCGTTCCACCTGTTGAAAAACTGTTTCTCATTCAAGGACCCTAACTCCTATTAATATTATTTTTGAACTGTGAGGATCCCAAGGAGTTGTTCTACATAACAGTGTGTTCTTTATGTTCCTGTTGTCAGAAATGTGGCCACAGGAGTAATTTAAAAAGTGGGCTCATTCCTGCTGTTGAGACAAACTCCAGACTAATGTGTCTCTATGGGTCAGTTAGAAGGTACTCCCTTCACTTGGATCCACACAGTTCAAAAAGTTTACATCTCTGAGCTTTGAAAGACACACTGTTGGAAAGAGAACAACGATGGCTACGTTTTGAGGGTAAAATGATGGCTGTAGAGCAAACACTGTGGACACAGCAGCATTTGAAAGAGAAGTTTTTAGGATTAATCTTAGCAGTGACAGACAGAGCAGGCAGGTGTGAGCCTGGTTGCTATAGCGACTCCAGCCAGTGGCACCACACACACACGCACACACACACGCACACGCACACACGCACACACACAGACACACACACACACACGCACACACGCACACACGCCTCTCTTCTGCTGCTTTAAATAAAGAGAAAAGTGACCTCGAAACATATGCTTCCCAAGAAAAAACTACAACTTGTATTGACAAAGTTCTTTCACAGTGAGCCAGTCTACAGAATTCTGTTTTCATGCCTGTTGAGTTTGTTATATGAACGTGGTGACAGTGTAAAGACAGCCTGTACTTCTGATTTTCAGATGAATACATGGTAAATTTTTGTTGAATAATTAAAAAAAGATAAAAGTTAAAAATATATTTTAAAAAAAGAGGAATCTAACGGTGGTTGAAGTAATTAGAGTACAAAAAATGTGCAGAACAGATAATATTTATAAAGAAAATAGAATAAAGATTTGGAGAACATAAAGTTCAGATGTCAAAGTGTTGGGCTATGGACAGGAAACTACAGTGAGTAAAGTTAAAATGGCAACTTATTAATGTTAGTAGCCCTCGGTCAACACTGTTATTAAGCAGCTGCGGTCGTGCTAAAAGCCTGCCATGGTTCATTGACCCCATTCATTCACTCCAAGCTCTTCACTTCATGTGTGAATGTGTGTGTGAATGGGTGGATGACTGGTTGTGTAAAGCGCTTTGGGGTCCTTAGGGACTAGTAAAGCGCTACACAAATACAGGCCATTTACCATTTACCATTCATATTCCTTGGCTTCAATTATGATTACTACAGCTGCTAGAGAACTAGAGTATGTGATTCTGAGGCACTGGCTAAAACCTACTATTTTACTTCCTGTGTCTCACTTTTTCCTCTAATATCTTTTTACTGTGGTTATTACATCTAAAACTTGCAAAAATTTCCCTCGATAGAAAAATCAGCCCACTGAAAATAATCTGTGTTTGTTCACCGTTTACCTCACATGGGATTCTTCTTTCACCAGAAAGTTATTTTTCAATAAAATCACAGCTGTGAAGATATTCGTCACCATAACAGGGAGGATGCCTGCAGCGGCGATGGCACTCTACATTTCTACATTTTTCTGTGAAGTGACAGCTGCAGTCTTTCAATGCTCATTATGGTCGGCTGGAGATGAAAGGAGAACTGAAAGCCTGGTAAAGCAGTGTTTATGTTAAGGTTAGATGTGCCGGGTTAGGCAAGCTGAATGTACCCCATGGGCGTGTCCTCACAAGGATGCATCTCAGTGCAGAAGGATTGTTGGTTATGGGTAATCAAACCTGCTGAGATGTGCGCCTACCAAATCTTAACAAACAGCTGACTGTCTGAACAATTAAAGTATGACATAGAAGTATAAAGGAAACCACCATGGGACAATGGTGCAGCGCTTTTAGATGGAGTTGTGGGAGGTTTCCTATGTGACCACAGCTGAGCTTTCCCACTGTGGCTGTTACTCACCAGAAATTCATTGACATCATCTGGATTATTGTATTTAAGGACCGGCTATGTCAATCCTTTTCTGCCTGATCTTCCTATTTACTTGCTAACCTGGGTTGTCAGAGCTATATGTCAACATACTTACCTGCCATCCTGCCTGGAGTGCAACAGCCACTGCTGGATCAATGTTGGGATCATTACTCAAGAAAAATTAAAAAGGTGTGTTGCAATACTCGTTATATTTTCTGTGCGTATATTCTTTCTGTACGTAATATGGCCTCAAACACATTGTCACATGATGACAAGTTACCAGTATAAACCTATAGACCAGCGGTCTCCAACCTTTTTTGCGCCACGGACCGGTTTATGCCCGACAATATTTTCATGGACCGGCCTTTAAGGTGTCGCGGATAAATACAACAAAATAAAACTAAAAACGATAACAAAATAACGCTGAAAACCCATAAAAACCCTGAAAACTATACATTTCACACCTGAGCCTCAACTCTTGCGGCCCGGTACCAAACAACTCACGGACCGGTACCGGGGTTGGTGACCGCTGCTATAGACCCACCAAACCAGCCCAGAGAGACTTTGAAGCCGAGTGAATCCCACAAAGGTGGTGATGAGCAGTCAGGCTACAGCCTCCGTTTCTACCTGTTCATGTTACTAAAGTAAAATCACTGTGGCCATCTCTTCAAAATCACTCTGGTTTCCACCTTTTTCTACATTCCCTCGCATCAGTTCTGAAAAAGTAGCTGGAAATGCACAGGAGCTAACAGTGACAATACTGAACAGGCCACTTGCAATAGTTGTTGTTCCGTTTCTTGGGAGTTGCGCGTCAGATTGCACCGTGTGTTATGCTGAAGAGTTTCAGGGAAGTTTATGGTTGTAGATTTCCAGCTGAAGCATAACTCCACAAATCGTGACAGAACATTTTAGAATAATTTCCATTAACACACTTCGTTGTACACTAGGTTTGGTCAAGTGCACTGCAAACCAGTTTGTTGACGAGTTTTTGCCTGGATTTTGTTGATTTTTGGCTAATGTGACAGGCTGGCTCATCCAAAATTTAACTGGGTAGAGGCAGAGACTCTCCCTCACACACATCTGCAAATATTCAACTGCAGACTGCTGATTGGTGGCCAATTTAACATATTGCAGAGGTGTGGTGGTGATAGTGATGGTCTGCTGGAGATGCAAATTTTTCTGATTTAAAATCTGAACAGTGCCTTGCTCCCAAATTGGCAGAACCCATCCAGAAAAATCCCTTAGATCTGTTGGTAAAATGCTTTTATGGTCCTGACTCTGTTTACAGAGTGAATTTGAGTTTTTTGGACCTTGGTTTTTCTTTTTCTATTTAAATCTGCGGTTCTTGCTTTGCTTAGTGTTTATATCCTGATCTTCAACAGGTAACAAAAGAAGTAATGAGTAGTGACATTGCTTTGAAGTCTCTTTGTGTTTTTTGTGTGTTCAAACTTAAACAGTAAAAGAAGCTCATCATCCAACTAATCTTGTAAACAGAACTAAGATAACTAAGCTAGCCTGCTAACAAAGGTTTGTTTGGTTGTTTTTTTGTTTTGTTTTGTTTCTTTGCTCAAGTAATTTATCATATTTATCTAAAACCTTTAAATGTAAAATGGACCTATTCTTATTTTCTGCCCTGAATTTGTATCCTTGGACTTTGCTAGAGTAGCTTTGCATGGGCGTAACTTTGTGCTGAACAATGGGGGGGGGTCAAGATCTCTGTCTAGATAAATAAATAAATCTGAGTAAGTTCACAGATGATTAAACATGCAACTATTTTGCTGGTAATAACTGAAATGAGTAGAGAAAATCAACAGCCTATTTATGCAAGATAAATCATAATTTTATTGGGGGGTTATATTGGCTGGGTCTGATTATTGGGGGGGGGGGGGGGGGGGGGGTCATAACCCCCCTACCCTCCCTGGAAATTAAACCCCTGTAGCTTTGCATGATTCACAGTGACTGGGCCTTGGTGCAGCTTGAACCAAGCCATTTAGGACGCTTCTATCTCCACTGCTCTCTTCTCAAATCCAGCCCATCTGTGGGCGGGGCTTCTGTGCTTGCAGGTATTGCTGTCCTGCAATGACCATATTAGAGCCAAGAGACCTCATTATTTGAACCTTCTTTAAATATAAACATCCAATCTATGTGAGAGAAAATAAGAAAAAGCATAAGAGGTCCACTTCGAGGCCATTTAACAGTTAAACACGATTTATGTCCGGAGCAATTAGTTAATTATAAAAATCCAACGCAACAATTTTACTATCAGTCCACTCACTGATTATTTGACCTGTCATTTGAGAACTTGTAATAGTTACATTCATCTTAAGGGTAATGTGGCCGGGGCTGTATTATGTCAGAGACGGTCCTCACAATATTAGAATTACATGCATGTGAGAGTGTATGGTTCGTCTAAGGAGTGGGAGTTTGTGCAGCATGGCAGCTGCCATGTTCACTTTCTGTTGTTTAGTCGCATGCTGCTCCGAGTGCACACACACACAGACACACACACACACACACACACACACACACACACACACAAAATAAGCTCTTCAGCAGCACATACAATCACAGCGAACGCAGAGAGAAATGTTCAAATACGATCACCTACTGTACAATCTGTACGTGCACTGTCTGGTAAAGGCATGCACACACACGTGTATATATATTTAAGTACATCGTCTAGCTGACTGGCCCTCAAGAGCTCAATGTCTCAGCAACAGCGTGAAATAAGCACTAAAAAAAAGCGATAAAGTGAGGTAGAGAAAGACATGCAAGGACACAGAGAGAGAGACTTCCAGGGCAAGCTACAACTCTGAGTCCAGAGGGGGGGAAATGAAGGGAGGATGTGGGATCATTTTAATCTCATTATAACATTTATATTAAGAGGAGTAATTACCCAACCCTTCATTAGGATTTTTTTCTTCCTGAAACTCGCTGGAGGGCTGAGAGGACTAAAGAGCACCGCCACAGAGAGCCACCGAGAGGCTACAGCGATCTACTCAGACGAAACAACGCCTGTGTTTACACACTCAGGGAATTATAGATGTCTAAGCCCGGGTTTGTTTTACATTACGCAGCTTGGGCTCAGTGGTATTAATGCAAATGCTATACATTGTGCATGAAAACAAGTAATTCCACAGCAAAGAGGGGATTAGGGAGAGGAGACAAAGAAACTGGCAGCCTCATTACGATACATAATCATGTTTTTCCTCATTAACTCATGCTGCATGTCCCAGTGTTACCAACAACACGTGACTTCTAAAGTCACACTGGACCATTGGATTGATCATTTGCACTGTTGTTACTCACACTGACCATGAACACAACAGACTCCCGATCTGCTGTTCCATTAAAAATACACTTGAGAGAGACATGGCACTCAAAAGAGGAGATGAGCATTAATTCGGAACAACTGGTCAGAAACTTTTGTTTATTTGTTTTTAAATAAGGTGTAATTCTACACATGCAATTCTTAAATCTTAGATACAATTTATAAATGTCCAGAAACATTACGAGATGTCTGGGGGTGCAAAAAAATCCATCTAATATGGAGACAGATTGATGATTATTCTGCAACTAATCAGGTAAAGTGGAGTCCCCACTGCCACTGCAAGTCCGTTAACTTATTATCAGCTCATGAAGTATGAAACCAAAGGGTTTTGGATTGTTCAAGCATGTAAAATCTTTAAATTTCAACGTCACAATGTAATAACTGTATAGTAAAAATGTATATGGCTCATTTGCAGTGGACCCTTCTGTTTAATGGGGCCTCAGGTGAGGTCAGACTTTCTGCAGCGCTGTCTGCACGTTTGTTTGCTAGCATGGGAGATTTTTAAGCTCAGTATGAGAGGAAAGAGTAAATATAAAAAGAGGTATAAAGAAAACCCTCATACATCCTGTGAGTCATGCTCATACTTAAGTGTTTTTTATATCCGTGTTATATAACATCCTCATAAGAGTTCATCTTTACGTACTTCACATCTCGTCTTGTGAAAGACGTTTCCGTGCATGAGGAAAACATGGTCTCATAAAATTTCCATAACGCATAACAGTCTTAAAATTCCATCTTTAGTGACATACCTGAGGTCCTCGGGTGTTTCAGGCGCTATGGGCATGCAGGTGAGTCACGCTTGCCCCAGATTTGCTGGGACAAGTAGAATGTCACACACTGCTTAGACCAAGACCTCGATCCTCGGGGGTTGACTGTATCTGCAGAAGAAATCACTCGGTGTAAAATGAAAGGATTACTTGTGCTGTTGCTTATATTTTACAGTCTTTCTGTTCATTGTTTCACTTGGTGAGCTCACAGAATCGTTTTCAGACTCCATATGTCGAATGAAAAACGATTGATTTTGCAAAACAATCAAAATGACCTAACAAGTCAGAAATTCTAACTTACTGCTGAATACTTCCTGCAAACAAACATCTGACCCCATGGATGGAGCGTCATTCAAACACTCTGAAAATGCTTAATCTTATATAAATGTGAGCAGTGAGGTTTTAATGTATGTCTGACAAGCTGACTAAAAACCAGACATTCAGAGACTGAATATTTAAATTATATTTGGTTATTATACATAATACTGTTTTATAAACCACATCAACACTAAATGCTGATGTTGTCTTATTTCTATTTTCCATCTGTCACACCTGAGCAGCTTTTCTAACTCGTCTCTGTGACCATGTAGAAAACAAATCTCTTTTATAAACATGACATTGATTTTGTTCACTAATTTCTAATAATCGAAGTTATCTCTGGCTTCTGATCTGCTCATTTATTGGTTACTAATGATGAATGCTAGAAATAATCTCTGCCAGAAAATCATTGCATTGCAGTGCTTGGAGACTACAACTTATATTTGTCTTTTTAAACGGTGTCTCGCCGCTCGTCGTTTACCATACAGTGTTGGAAATACACAAATACATAGTTTGCTCACTTACAAAGAAACAAACAGTCTCTAATTGTTATGGTAGTTTTATTTTAATGAAGAGATAAAGAAAATAAACCCAAAATCCAGAAGAAAACCACATTTGATAATAGTGTGTAAGTTATAAGTCACTGAGTTAAACATTTGGTCCCCAAGCAAAACATGAGGAAACCCTTGTTAGCAAGCACAGTGCTGAGATGTTTCTTGTAGCTGGTCACCAGCTTTGCACACATCTCAGGAGGAATTTTAGCCCTCTCCTCTTTACGTAAACCTTCTAACTTTCTTGGCTGCAACTTGGCAAGTCAACATGTCAGCACCCTCCACAGATTTTCTATAGGATTGACGTCTGGAGACTGGCAAGGCCACTCCATAACCTTAATGTGCTTCTTCTTTAGCCACCCCGTTGTTACCTTGGTGGTTCTGGGTCACTGTCATGCTGAAAGCCTTGTCCGTGACTCATCTTTAGTGGCTCCTGGCTGAAGCAAAGAGGTTCTCTCAATAGATTTTATGTTGCATGCTCCTGTCCACTGGCTACTCAATGTGGTGAAGCCATCATGTAATCTTGTCACAAGCCGTGTGGTGTGTGGAAATTAGGACCCAAGATGCAGGCACGGCTGAGATGCGACTGAGCTTTATTTAAGGTTGGTGAAACAAACAGCAACGGAGATGGCAAGGACCAGAACTAAGCAAAAACCTAAACTGGAAAAACAGCACAGAACTGAAACCCGAATACAAAGGAAGTGTCGCGAAATTGATCAATGTAGAGCAGTGAGACAAACCACGGAGGCCCCAGAAAAGTGCAATCAAACGATGAGTTTATTAACACACAGGAGAAAACATCAGCATATGTCCTCTGACCAAAATACATGTTGTGGACACTTATAAAGCAGTCGGGTATACGCCCCCCCATGGCGTCAATTACAGATTAAAATAGGGTCCAGACATTAGTCACAATTAATGGTACATCTTGTACATCTTTAATGGCTATAAACAGACATAGAACTTCTCTTTTCTATAACACCTTCCATACAAGGTAAGAAACTTCAAGCCCTCAGGGTCTCTGGGGCTAATTATTGACTCTGGTCATCTGTTGCCAAGTAGAGTAAAATATAGTAAGACACCAAATGAGTTAAGGCCTCAGGCCTGACACATTCCTAGATTATATGTGTTATATGTATTGTAAGCATGCATTGCAGTTATCCTTCTGTGTTCTAGTTTCCCTCAGCATTTATCACCTGGACAGTCACGCCAGTGAAGCTTAAGACCCTTAATGAACCAAACATCAACTCGAAATAAACACAAATATGCAATGTGTATGAAATACTTCTAACCGTACTTGTAATAAAAGTTAACATAGTGGAAGGATCCTCAAATGGACATCTTCAATAAACAACTTTAATGCAATATCAATACTGTGAGAAATATTATTAAATGGAATAATGCGAAGGAACGAAGGAAACACTGGGTGATGCAGGGAGGTAACACAGACGGACCGACAACGAGCACAGGAAACGAGGAATACAAAACAGGAGGGAGGCACAGCTGATTCCAACTGACATGATGAGACGAGGGACATGGACCTTTGAAGTAAAACAGGAAACACACAACACAGAGAAGCCGCATAACAAAACCTAGAACTAGAACTCAAGAAGTACTAAAAGACTAAGGAACTAGACGCCGTGAGTAAGAAACCAAAAACACTGGGTCACCGACCCAGGACCGTGACAAACTTTAGCTGAAACAAGGCCAAAGAGCATAATGTTTCCACCTCCATGCTTCACAGATGGTCTTCTCTTTCTTCAAACATGGCGGGTCAAGTTGATGTCATAGAGCTCGATTTGGGTTTCACATGACCACAGCACTTTCCCCCAAACTTTCTCTGAATCATTCAGCCTTCAGATTATTAACAAACTCTTTCCTCACTCCATGAGGCAAGATCTTACATGGGAAACCACACCAGGCACAACTGATGGTTATATTTCGTCCATTTCCAAATAATCGCACCAACAGTTGTCACCTTCTTCCCAACTGATGATCTTCCAGCCTTGTGCAGGTCCACAGTTTGTGATGTCCTTTGACAGCTCTTTGGTCTTGGCCGTGGTATTGGAAAGGGTGAAATGGAAGAAACTTATTATGTGGACAGGTGTGTAAATGGGATCCACTGTATGTGAGAAGTCACACAACACAGCATTATGGGTGAATCTGCACAGAGGATTTACAGGAAAGTCTTCTTTCTTCTTGGGATGAGGAGAAATCAGGGTTGAGAGAGGCAGGAGGGATGTAGAAGAGAAACTAAGCAGGGGAATAGTTACTTGTACCTGTTAACCCTTTAAAGCCGGTCGGAGCAGCACGCTCTGTTTTGCGTAACTATTTTTAAATCCCGGTAGATCTGCAACCACATAAGCTAGCGCAATAATTTTTTTTGCATATGAAACCGGAGGAGTTGTACTTACATCTTATGCCATCAGCTTGTCCTCGGTCACAGTTTCCTTCCACATATAGCTTTGCAAAAACTGCATAAAAAGCGCTCACCGGAAGTGACGTCATTTTTGCGGAAATGTGGGGTTTTTTTACCATCAGGGCCTCATGAGCTTATACTGGTGTTTTTAAAAGTTATGTTTGACTTTATGACTTTCTGTGTCGTTTCTGGGATGCTTAGGACTCATATTGCACTGCTGAAAATAGTTTATTTTGATGCATATGCTGCTTTTTTGCAAATTTGCAGTATAATATTTATTTTTGTTTTTCCTGCAGTGTATAAAAATTGGTGTATTTCAAAAATAAAACTATGAAGACACTCAAAATAAATTTCCTGTGGTGGGAAACTATTTTGTGCAACTTTTTTGTATTTACAGTTTTGAGGGATAAGCCTCTTAAATTTCTCTAGCTAGAAATATATGTTAAAAAAACAAAAACGATTTTCAAATTTTTTGTAGTTTATTGCACTTTTTTGCAATTTATGTAATTACTATGCACTTAATGCAGACATATTATTAAAAACGGGGCTATAATGGTTGTATTGATGTATAGCAACTTGAAATGCTCCCAAAAATGGCTCTACAACATGTAAAAATATAATATAACCTCTGGCGGACTTGGTTCTATGGTAGGTCTTAAAGCGTTAAAGAAAAGATAAACTCGCATTGTTCATAATGTTTTAAACTGAAACAAAAGAAGATCAAATATAGTGTTTTTCTCCAGTAACACCTTGCTTTACATTCATGCTCTCACACATTCAAACTTAGAAACCCCCCATAACAATGCTTGATATCACACCTGACTTGCCAAAATATCTGTAGGTATGCATAGATGTAGGTGTCAATATAAGATGATATCAGATAAAACTGGAAGGAACACATTGCTTTTTAATTAATAGCAAGACTTATTTAATCGATTTAAGCAACGATTAGAATTATTTAACAATGCAAGGTCTAAAACCTTTGAACCTTTTTACTGTACGCCTAAATCTTTAACCCACCCATGAAAGCCACTCTAATAAATCATAGTCTGTTCAGAATGATAGCCCACAAACCAGTGAGTGGCAGCACAGTGGATGTGTCTACTTCTTTTATACTGTCTGCGACCAAGACCAATATTCTGTGTGATACCTTCATTCAGCTGAAGTGAAATGAGAGATTTGGGCATATATTCCCCAAACTTTTTGTCATAGCATCAATAAATCAAGGCTTGACTTGTCTGTCTAAACAGTCTAAGCTCTGAGTAAATCCATCATTCACTGTCTAAAGGCTGATTGATGTTTCCACCGGGGAACAATGTGATTGAGAGCCACCACTGGCTCACAGCACTGATCCCATATTAAGCTCTGCAGACCAGTTGTACTGCACCATAAATAATGTAAGTCTTGCTCCTTTATCTGCAGCACTTTGTTACCCCTTAAAATGAAATGAGATGTATGAAAAGATAGAGAATGATGAGACGGGCCAAAACACAACACTGATATAAACACGAGCGGCTTTTTAGTTGATGCCAACATGAGGGTCCTTTGTGGACCTGCCAAGCACAAAATAGTCATCAAAATCAGGGAAAACAGGCTAAATCTGTACTGATTATTTCCTCTTTTAGGCATTGTGGATACAGTTGGTACTAGTTTGGCTGACTGGCTCGTGGCAGCATCACACACAGTGAGATAGAGAGCTGACGACAGCAGCAAAAAGCATTCGAGGTTCGCATCATTACGGTGGGCTCAACATCAATTGACTCGTGGTATATCTTAGTTTTTGCCAATGTATTTTACAATGCTAGTGTTATTGTTTTGACAGACCAACCGTGGTTTATGTGCTAGCCTTTTTGTGTTTGGCATGTTGTTTAGCTCTTTTTACACTCACTGATTGCTCATTATTTATCATTTTATTTCATGGTGAGGTTTAAACACTAAAACTACTTGATTACAACCAGGAAAAAGTTGTATTGGTTATTCAGTAAAAGGACTAGATGTTACAATCCCTGATAATCCATTGCTTTAAATGGAGGGAATCTTGAGGATGCTGTTATGAGGAAAGGCAGCCCAGAAACTTTACCAGCAGCACACTTCGTTGTGTGCCTCAACTTTCGGTCTTTTGCCCAAGCTAATCTGGCATTTTTTCTTCCTTGATTAGGTTTAGGGATTAGAGATAAAACACACCGCAAAGGTGATCCTGCTTATTGCTCAAGACAAATGCTATAACCTAATACATCAGAGCCAGACAGCAACGTAAGAATAAAAGAACATGACAGTATTTCTGGTTCTAAATTAAGTGAGAAGCAAGCCATAGGCCATGTCCACACTAACATGTTTTCGTTTGAAAACACATCTTTTTGTCATGTGAAGGAAGAACCAAAGACTAGAAATGATAAATAATATAACAAACTCAAAACTAACATCCTAACACTTTTCACATCCGTTTTCCGTCCACACTGAGACGGCGTTTTTGGTCAAGGAAAACTGAGCTTTTTGAAAATGCTCTCCAAAGCAGATACATTTGAAAATGCTGTTTTCAATTCGCAGTGTAGACTGCATAAAAGGAGGCTTTCGACGCATTTTAGTCATATGACCAGTCATGTGACCAATTAAACTAAGATGGCGGGGCATTATACAGCAGTTGTCTTCTTTGCTCTCAATTTTGACAGCCCTGTTAAAGATTAATATCAGTTTGTACATGCTTCAGATAGATTTTCTTCAAATCTTTTCATTCTCACTCGCTTTTGCAACTTTATACTTTTGTGTAACTCGTAGCAATAACTCCACCTCATTGTCAGTCCATTTAAAAAACTCGGTGCATTTCCTCAACATTTTGCCACAATGTTTCAAAGAGCCGGAAATTAAATAAACGGAAGACAGAAATGAGGCAGGTCGAATCGTCTTACGTTTCACGCATGCGCTGTACTGGAACGTAAACCTTTTCAGTTGTTTCAGTGCGAATGAACAACTGTTCGGAAACGATTAAAAACGATAGTGTGGACGCGGAGCGTTTTCAGAGGAAAACGCTGTTTTCAAATTTATCGGGATTAGTGTAGACGTAGCCATAGTTGCTATGCCTCATTGTTTTGGTTTGGGATTCTGGTGCTCTTGTGTGATGTGTTGAATTTTGCACCTTCAAGGTAAGAATTGCATTTTGATTACATGGTTGGTTTTCTAAAACACAGATTTTCCTTGTTTCCTGTGTTACTGAACATCGCCTCATTCTAGAGCATCAAACACTGTCATCCTATCAGATGATGCTGGCAAAAGATAAACACAACTGTTAGTGTTTTGGTGCTCTGACACATCGGCTGGAGAAATAAAAACCTAAGGAACACATTGTCAGTCGTCTTTTGTGTTTTGTGTCATGCATTCTGTCCTGCTTCGTTTTTCCTCACTGATCAGTTTGCTTTAGTTTTACTCACTTTTTATTTTCACTTTTACTGGTTAGTTGAGGCACATTTGGGTGTGTTTTCATATATTCTTCATTAAATTTGCCATAGAAGGACACTGCATGCTTATCCATGCAATGCCAAAGCGTTTGACATAGCAATGGTATTTATTGCCCCAGGAATGAGAACAGTCTGTGTCCTATTGTAAGAAATAGTAGCGAATGATGTAGTAATTGTAATATTATAATGAATAAATTCCACCACAGTGGATCAACTCCAGCATCGTCTTCTGTCACACCAAGAATTACATTTCGATTACATATCTGGCATATCCTCCTTCATGACTTTCACAAATCTGTGGTTTTTCTCTTTTCGTCCTGCCTGACAGCTCCAGTATATCCACCAGCCCTCCTCTGTTCATGCCCAAACCATCTCAGCCTTGCTTCCCTGACTTTGTCTCCAGACTGCTCGACCTGAGCCTCGGATGGACTCGTTTCTAATCCTGTGCATCCTGGACATTCCCAATGAAAACCTTAACATCTCCACCTCTGCCTCCGGTCTTTTTGTTAGCAACACTGTGTGCAAACCATACATCATAGCAGGTCTCACTACCATCTTGTAAACCTTCTCCTTCACTCTTGTTGCTATCATTCTGTTACAAACCCCACAAACACCCCCCCACTCCACCCTGCCTGCACTCTCTTCTTCATGTCTCCTGTGCTCTTGCAGTTGCTTGGGATGACTGATGCCAGGTATTTTAACTGATCTACTTTCGCAGCCTCTGCTCCTTGCAGCTTCACCTTTCAACCTGCTTCCCTCTCATTCACACACATGTATTCTGTCTAACTTTCTTTCCTTTTTACTCCAGAGCATACCTCCACCTGCTCCCTATTCTCATTATAGATCAAAGCCTCAACAGAGAATTTTGCATGACTTCACCTGTCAATCCATCCATCACCACTGCAAACAATAAGGGGCTCAGAGCCCATGCTTGATCCCCCACCTTGAGCCCATCTGTCATTCCTACCACACTCCTCACCACTCTCTCTCTGTCCTCATACATGTCCTGCACCACCCTGACGTACTTCTCTGATAACACAGTGCAACTCCCCCAGACCTCCTCTATACTTCTCCATCAGAACTCTCAAAGAAATCACAGATCATTATCTCTCTTCTCAACCTAGCTTCAAAAACTCTTTCCCATTTCTTTATGTTATGCCTCACCAGCTTTATACCTCTAATGTTAAAGTTAATAAAGGGCCCACAACACTGGACACTGTAGGCAAGAATAGCAAACCAGGAGGTCTTTTTAATTTCAATTAAATGTGCAATTAAATGGTGGTGGGCGCAAAACACCAGAGGACTGGAGAATCAAGGACAAAAAAGGTAATCAAGGGCGCCAAAAAGAAAATCTCAAAAGTACAAAGAGGACACAGTGAGGGTTTAGGCCAGGCACACGGGGAATCAGGTAAGTAAAAGGACAAACCAACAATTAACAAAGGGCACACACTGCAAATGCATTTGGACTGTTATACCTTGCACAAAAGGTGCAACGAGTGAGGGTGGGGTAGACCATCGGGATGGAGGGAAACAGACAAAGGCACGATATAAAACCAGCCAAAACACCAAGAGAAAGAAACTACATTAATAAAACAGCAAATGACTAAAACAGAGACATGAACACAAACATGGAGAAACTGGAAAATGGTAGGCGCAAAAAGAAAACTGTACAGAGAACAAGCTCAGAGTTCTACCAAAACAAAACTTAGCTACTGGTTAACTCGTTCATGTCTGTTTAGTGTTAGCGACGGTGAACAGAAGCCAGCGATCTGAACCTCCAAAGTAATTCATCCTAATTCGGCCTGATTAAAATCCTAATACTCAGATTGGATACTGAGCACTGTTTCAGTTCAGGAGAACAAGCGATTGGATTAAGAATGATCTTCCTTTAAGTAGATCATCTCCACACCATGTGGAAGACCGCTGCAGGGTAAACACAGGTATCACGTGCAGGCCACTTGTGCTGAACTGCCAAGTGGATTTCATCAAGCCTTTTCTAAGAAATGCATTTATTCTAAACCTTTGATCTTTCTCAGTAGCTGAATCTTCTTCCTTTAGTCTTCCATTTATATTTTAAGGCTTAACTGACATCTATATTGCACTGCAGAGTGAAATTTTATCACCTCATCGTCATTTCAACCTGGATACAATAACACAATAACCATGTTGAAGTCTGTAACTGCTGTGATTAGTTTTCAATGGATTGCACCGTTCTTTATTCCGTATAATTCCCTTCCAAACCTTTAGCAGTTATTGTTCATTTTGTGAAAACTCGGCAGAAACTCCTCACACATGGGCTAAAACTTTGGCTACTAACAGATTGTGATTCAAAAATAAGCGTCTGTGATGAATAACAATGACTTTCCTCACCAAACTTCACTAGCCTCTATCTCCCAAAGCCTTAGCTGCTTCAATTATTTAGCTTCAGCAATGAGGATGAATTACTTTTCCGATCTCGCTCTCCAAAAATGGCAACAGTCTCATTAGGATTTTAATGGGCCCCCTACAAGAAGGATGGGAGACGAGAGGCAAATGATCGAGAACTGGATGGGTGAAAGGCAATTTTTACTGCCACACATTCGTCGCTATTTTAGGTGGAAGATATTTTTAGGTCTTTAGAGGATTTCTCATCAGTAGTTTTTTTTAAATATTTAAGAAAAAAATTAAATGCAATTTTCTTTTCAAATTCTACCAGGAGATTTATTTTTCAGGTGTCAGTGAACATCCATGAGTGTTGGTTTTAGTGTTACAGGTCTGCTGCTGCTGATCCCACAGTAAAAGAGAGAAAGAATTACACAGCGTTATTAACTGGAAGAACTGGGGAAATACTGTATGATGATAATGTGACGTCAGTTCAAATGTTATTTCTTGATTTTTATTTATTAGTTATGTAAAATATATTCTCTGGCTACAATGAAGCCATCTTGGAATTATTCAGCTGATTCTACATGATTAATTATCAGGGCCATCAGTTGTTAATTTGTGTGTGCCATGTTGTAAAAAGTCACAAAGCCAGGATACAAAGCAGCTACACCCACCTTTACTCCCAGCTTCTTTCTGCCTTTATCTTTGCTCTCACTGCTCTACCTTTCCTTGTATCCTTCTCTCTGCATTGGTCAGTGCTCTCTTCCTTCCTAGAAGATTGGCTTTACATTTGCACCCTGGCTAACACACCTACTGCCTAATTTCTTTTTAATTTTTGAATACTTACCTGCTCACTCTCAAGCAATGATCACTCTAAAATCTCTGACTTCTCTTTTACTGTTTTTGTCCACAACCACGGGCTAATTAACATATATTGCACCAGCCCGACTATAAATGACAGCATCAACGTCACCCGCTTACGTCGTAGGCTCTACAGAGATTCCCTGATCAACTCTAAATCAGACCTTAGCAAGGCTGTCTGCTTGGTGGTGGTCCTGAGGGTCATTGATCCACTACTGATCATGTGAGTGAGTCACATGGGGAGGAGCTGCTTGCCACTAAGTGGGGCGGGCAACTGCTTGGTGTCTAGAGTGGGGTCTCAACGCGCACTGACAACTTTAAACTACAGCTATGTGTAAAAACAGAAGAAAAAAGAGGAAGAGGGGAAAAGGTGGACAGTCATGAGTAGATAGTAATAACTGTGGGGGATTACATTGTTTCTTTTGTTTACTTTGATTTTTAACATTATGCCTTAATAATAGTCTATTGTGGACACGCACACCTGGAGACCCAATGGTTGAGTAGTCATTCCTTTAGTAGTCAGCTCTAAGTTTGCTGTGGTATGTGTAGTAATTTGGACCAGAGCAGACTTTGGCAGATTCATGGATGCAGAAAGTATAACTGAGGATTGGGCCAACTTAATTGGCTGTGCTGGTCATCATGACACTTGGTCAAATGTGCATGGCCGAGAGTCAGACTCATGAATGTGAGGCCCCAAAGGACTCCAGAATCACTACTGGTCACATGGACCAAGGTGTGAAAGAAAGTATGGGTTGTTATCATCACAGGAGCCAAGATGTGAATCTTTTGTGAGACCACCTGTCATCATTTGAGCTATTGAGTTCACATGGGTCAAGCGGGAGCTGAATTGCCTGGGAAAAGATATCAAGGCTGCAGTGTAAGTGACTGAAAGCCGATGTCATCTGTCCTCTCAGTCAAAGAAGTGAGCATCCTCAAAAGAGTGTCCTTTTTCCTTTAAGAGCAGATGCATCTACACTCACCTTGACGTATCACACGCTTAGCTAACCAACTCATTCACTTCACCCCCATCTTACAATGTTCTACTAATTCCAATGTATTTCTGCATGATTGGCGCTCTTGAAAACACTGGAATTCCTGAGGAAAATTAAAGTTACGGTAGCTTGTTTTAGGTATCACATTATCTTTTGTTTTTTGTGTTTTTTTCTAGATCTTAACAAGATTATTCGATAGTATTAAATCAAAAAAAGAAACTGTTTAGAAAAAAACTGTGGTGCATTTTAAACAAGGCTTTGGCCTGAGCGTCACTGGCTATGAAAAGGATCTCCTAACACTGTCATTTTCTGAATTTGTGGGGTCAGAAGTGCTGCTCAGCCAGCGTCGGTTTAAAAACTCCTGACGACGTCTTTCCTCCTGCCAGCGCTCTGCCTGATAGTTTAATATCACTTACAGTTGTTTATTTACGACCCAGATCCCCATCTGTGTTCTTAGCTTAATTACTTCAGGGTTATGTGTAATCACTGATGGAGGGTCTGGAGACAGAGGGGGGAGATGAAGTGAGAGAAAATTAAGGTGAAGGGGGAAAAAAAACTGGGAATAAATGGGAGAGGTGCATCTGGGTGGGTGAGAAGGAAATTAAGGAGAGACATAAATGTACATGAGGGTGAAAGAAACTCTGATTCAGCTATAAGAAGAACAAAAATGAAGAGCTATTAAAAGGCTTTTTTTAAGTGCAGCACAATCACATGGTCAGTGGATTATGATCATCATAATCACAGTATCATAACTGACACAATGATTTAAAAATAGTGGTGGATTTGAGACGGTACAGCTGGTAGACAAGCATGATACTAACACTGGATGTTTGATTAGGTTTCTTTGAGATGCTGTGCAAGCTGTTTGCCTCCTTCAGATGGCCTAGAAAGGATTCATCATCATACATTTAAAATAACATTTTTATAACAAAAACCTCCAATTCGAAATGAACTGGAATGTAATGTTAACTTTGTAGCAGTGCATGCATTTTCCCTTTTATTTTTATTCCCATTTATAGGGAGTGAAATTCTAGTATTTACTGTATTTTTCGGACCATAAGGTGCATTAAGCAAAACAGAACAGTAAGATAAGTCAAACGTGACTCAACTCATTCTTCTTGCTTCCTCTACTTCCGTACCACTGATTCATTAATGTTGAATTCTCTTGCAGCTGCTCTATTCCCATGTTGTTGCAGTATATTAATAACTAACCTCGTACTGTGGATGGATCATCTCAGTTGTTCTCCTGACTGAAGTTTGGTCCGTTTATAGCATCCTCCCGTATGATTGCATTTGTTCCTAACCATCGGGAACCCTCACGTTTACTTTTATCAAGTGGAAAAAACGTAGCTTTCATTGTGCAGCTTCACTGTGTTTATGTTATGCTAACATAGCTGTGTTGCTAGCGATCACATAGCACATTATTATATACCAGCTAGCTCAACTTAAGTAACCCTACAAACGTCACTGCTGTTTAGTTTTCTGTCTTCATTCATGTTGGAAAGCAAAGCTGTACGTTTTAATTTTTCAAAAATCTCTCAGTCAGAACATGCTATGTCATATTTAGGTGGAAACTAGCAAGCTAACTTCCTGCTAACTTCTAACTCCGTTAAATTTCATAAATTCTGTTTTCATGCCTGGATGTTAAATTTAATTGTTACACCCGGTAAAGCAGCAACACTGATCATTTTATTAAAGATGAAAGAATTTAAACAGTTTTTACTCTCAGTGATGCCGCAGAGTTCGTTTGACTTTGGGACCTGAAGCGGAGTTTTGGACCCAGATTACTCCGCGAGGCTCCTGACTACGGTAGCTGTAATGTTCCAACAATCCATCAAGGGGTGCGGCTTCGCTTAGCAACGTGGTACTAAAACATTTTTTGACAGATTTTTGTGCGCCATGTAGCACATAAAATCGGTTTGAGGTCAGTAAGCACAAGCAGCATTCATACATAAGGTGCATCGGATTACAAGGCGCACTGTCAATTTTTGAGAAAATTAAAGGATTTGCGCCTTATAGTCCGAAAAATGGCATCAATTAGCAGTGCCTGTATCTATGCAAAGCACTCATGCAATCCAGCTTGGCTAGCATTAGCAGATAACTTAGCACTCCACCCTCCTATCCCAATTCAGTCACTTCTGGATCTAAAAACCAAGCTATCAGGGGCCAGAACACTAATGTAAAACCTTCTCTGGAAATCAACTTATGGTGGCTCCATCCATCTTGTAAACAAAGCAAAATTAAGGAAACTTTCCACTGTGCTGCTCTTTTTTCAAGCATTTATAGAGTCTGTAGCTACAACAGACTGTGGCCGTTCAGAGCGAGAGGACAGAGTGTTATGGTTTTGCTGTTCAGGCGTTGTTTTCAGCTTTGACCTAAACTGGCCTCATTGGTGTCTAAGAGAAATACAGATGACTGTGTACCTGTGGTGCAGAAGCCACTTGGACCTCCAGACTCCAGCAATAAGCAGGTGCCGCTTCATCCCGCCAAAGCAATAAGCTAAGCGCATCTCCCCTCGGAGCCTCATGCCTTAAAACAAATAAACCAAAAGCAAAGCATAATGAAATGGGCGATTCAGGGATAGCATAAGCTAGCGTCCACAATCAATACAGAGGACAGATGGTTTTTCTCCTGACTTAAGTATTTGAAGTCAGGAACTCTAAACTTTGAAAGAGCCTTTAAGAGGAAAAATGACTGGGAAGAAGTGCACCTGCTTTTATAACTGCTTTTATTTGCATTTAAAGTAGTACTGTCACTTCTTGGTGATATTTTTCATTTTGTTTGCAGTTTTGCCACAGTGAGGGGGGGTGAGGTGGTTCCAGTCATTGCTTCTTCTGCACTGAACCCTCTGGGGAATATTTCTCATATACTGTGGCTACGTCTCATGTCTTTTTTCTTTTGGCTTTTCAGATGATGTAATTTTTGGTTAAGTAATTTGAAGCTTATTTTCTGCAGTACTTATTTTTTTGTGCCTTATATTGAGAACTTGCAGTGTCATAGAATTTAACCCTTTGAGATCTAAATCGTCATCTGTGAGGATCCTGATCTATCAGAATATGTAATTTTTGTTCTTTTTAAAAATGTTCTCACAAGTCTATTCTAATTGGCATACATAAAAATCTGTTAAGTTTTTTTTTTAATGAAAAAGTACTTCTTCCAGGCTACAGCTGGACACCAATGACAACTAAGACCTCAGTGTAGTAGTAGCTTTTTTAAAAGTCTAACAAATCATTCAGTGTAATTTATAACACAAAAATGTGAAACATGAGTTGGTATAAGATACAAATATCTTACTGTAGCTTTAAATTTGTCTCAAAACTATGGGTGAATTAATTTTCTCTATTGTCATTATACAAACAAATTGTGAAGAACGGTTCACTCAAGAGCTCAGTGAATTCCAGTGTGGTGCCAACAAGTCCAGTCATGAAATACTAAATACTCCACAGTCAGTTGTTAGCAGTATAATAACTGTGGAAGCAGTTAGAAACGACAGTTACTCAGACAGAATGAAACATGGGGATAAGAAATGAGAAACTTTCACTTCTGCAACAGAGTATTTTTGCATTGTGTTAAAACTAAAGTTATTCAGTAAACAGCCTGAATACTTAATTCACAGCTGGATGTCAGTGATCTGCCAAATTAAATCTAGCCTTAAAACAGCTTGGTAGCTTATGTTTTTAGGCTAAATATTTTCTTTTATTACACTACAAAATGAAACCTGTTCTGTAGATTATAGTGCAGAAACATCAGCATTACACACACTAAAATGTGCAAATAAAACACAATGAGGCAGAGAGATTAAACCTTCAGGTGGCCCGACAGTCATCCAACATCAGGTCTTTTTATCCAACTGTCTGAATGAGAGCAAACATACAAAAAGGCACACAGCTGTACTGCACGAGCACGATACTTACTATTATGTTCAGCTGCATAAAGTCAGTCATACAGACGATGAAAGTGCAATGATGCTGAAAGAGGCATCTCTTATTCCCAACGGCAGGGTTCTCTGTATAAGATTTTTTTTAAATACCATTAGCAACAAGTTGGACTGTGTTTAGATAGACAGTCTCTGCTGAATACACACCTACAGGGAGCTGGATCCCCCCACCCCCTCCAAAAAAAACACGTTTTCATTACCATTATGTGATTTGCCTTCATCGTCATTATGTTCAGAGCATTCTCATTCCCAACACGTAACATACCCACGATTTTTCATGGCCTGAGGCGTCTCAGGATGCAAAAGGTACCCTTCAGTGTCCTTATGAGACACTCTGGGTTTTCAATTGCATGCAACAGAATTCACATGCGTCGCTATGTTACGCTTTGGGATGAGAACGTGTTATGTTATAAATAATCAGACACCAACAACACCAGTCCTATAAAAAGAAACATAAAACATGACTCTAGAAATGGCAGAAATCATGTGTATTTTGTTAGCAATTTCCAAGACTATGCTGACTGTAACTAGCTTATACTTTAATACAGCTAGCTACTCTAACAAGCTGACAGCCAGTGACATGACTCAAACGCCCAGGTGTGTAAAATCGACTCATGATGCAGAGATGGACATGGCTTTACTTCTAGCTAAGCTAACTCAGCTAACTTCCACAAACTAAGCTAACTACTATCAAAGTAAACAAATGAAATAATAGCTGTGTCCCAATTCCTAGGCCACATCCTTCAAAGGACCCGGCCTTCGCGTTCTACGTGGGCGGGTCCTCTGAAGCCAGAGAAGAGGCTGTGGATTGGGACGGTCTAGGCTTCAGATTTGCATCACCAGCTGTCTCGGTGGAGTTTAATAAACTCAGCCGTCTGCTCCTTGCTATCTAATATATAACAGGACACTGGAGTATATTCTCGACCATCTCACACTTCTGTTTATTCAGTTTTCTGTTTGATGTTTATTCAGCTGTGTGAAAACTATAACTTTAATCCCAGCCAAACTGATTTACTCAGGAACAAATAAAACACTGATAAAGCCAAACAATAACATTTTTAAGTTATCTAAGTGACTTATATATCATATTTAATTTAAGTAGCGAAAGACCGCGGGGGGTCTGAAAACGATGTGCCGGGAGTTCACTGTTCTCGCCGGCTCCAGTGAGCCTTGAACTCCCAGCTAGCTAACAAGCTGGTGGGTAACAGACGTCTCCGCATACGTCGCAGCACTTTTGCAAATATGTGATGTCTTGATAAACCGAGCAGATATTTGAAGTTTACACAGCTACATTCTTGCCTGGAAATATGTTAAATGTTTATTTTGTGACCCAGAAAGATTAATAAGAGTAATATTAAACTAACTAGCTTCCGCCATTGTTGGAAACTGGACTTGGCTGTGAATTCTGGGATAGGTTGGGCCATGATGGATACGCCCGACCCATCCTTCAAATGAAGGACACATTTGTCGGCCACATTTGAAGCAGCCTTCGAATTGGGACAGCCTTCGTCGCCTGGCTGTGACGTAATCAGCCTTCAAATGCAGCCTCCGAAGGATGCAGCCTAGGAATTGGGACGCAGCCAATTTGTTGCTAGTGGAAGTTAGCTAAGATAATTTAGCTAACTTAGCTAACTTTTGCTTGTTGAGCTAACTAATGTCAAAGTAAACAAATGAAATAATTTGTTACTGGTGGAAGTTAGCTAAGATAATTTAGCTAACTTAGCTAACTTTTGCTAGTTGAGCTAACTAATGTCAAAGTAAACAAATGAAATAATTTGTTACTGGTGGAAGTTAGCTAAGATAATTTAGCTAACTTAGCTAACTTTTGCTTGTTGAGCTAACTAATGTCAAAGTAAACAAATGAAATAATTTGTTACTGGTGGAAGTTAGCTAAGATAATTTAGCTAACTTAGCTAACTTTTGCTAGTTGAGCTAACTAATGTCAAAGTAAACAAATGAAATAATTTGTTGCTGGTGGAAGTTGCCTCATTCAAGTATCTTCCCCCACATTTACAGCTAGACTAGCAGCATTTAGTTATTTTTAATAACATTTATTTGTTATTATCATCTCCACTCACCACTGTCATTCTTTTTCTTTCCTCTTTTTTGTTTTTTCATTTTTGACTTCTCTTTGGATTTATCTTTTATCATCGTCGATTTTGATGTTCACTTAATAAAAGGGTTATTTTATCTTGTTCTGCCTGCTTGGTGTCCTGCATTTGAGTGAGTCCAGACATAAGATTTGTTCCCTGCACATCATAACAATTAGATATCTGTATGCCAGTATAAGTGTGCTGTGGATACCATTGTACCAGGCCTCACTCCTCTCCTAAACCTACCTATGAAAAAAACTTGATGTGCAAAACACCAATTCTGAAGCCAACCACAGTTTCCTGGCTGACAAACATGCAATTTATGTCAACATCACTGCTCCAGTAACCACCTAATGTGAACTTTGTAGATCTCTAAAAGTAGAACGTTACATCCAGGCAGCCACTCTGTCAGGGCACTGATGCCACAGCGGGAAGATGCAGAAAGCATCTGACAAAGCAGTTGCACTTGATGCCTTGGGAAAGGAACAAGTTGTGTTGTTTTGAATAGCAGGCTATCCACTCTAGATGACACTGTCAGTGGTGAAGACTGTTAGCTCAATTGTCTTTCCCAGTTTCCATGGCAGACCCCTGAGCTGAAATGAAAAGGAAGACTTTTCTTCTCCGTGCGTGTGTGTTTGCATGCGTACAAATGCTGCACTTATCTAAATATAAACAGGCTTTAAAGCACAGATTTGAAAATATATCAGAGTCTCTGCTGCAACGCTGTAACCAGTGGAAGAGAGAAACGAATAAGAAGACGACAGGCAGAGGAAGAAAAGAAGACAGATGAAGGAGATGCAGAGGAGAGTACAGAGCAGAAACAGAGGGAAAAGACGACAGTCTGAGGGAGGGAGAGAGAGATGCAGTGACATCACAGCAGAACAGTGAGGTAACGTCTGTGACACAGAAGCTGAACCCATAGAGCAGACTGTCATTTTTCACATCGATCAGAGCTGTTGATGCTGCAGCTCATGAATACTTAAAATGTTTTTATAAATATATTTAAAAATCTGACACCGGAATTAATTTTTTAAAGGAGCTGTTTACCAACTGAGAGTACTAGACGGTAATTTTGCAAGCCTGGGTTTTTCAAGGTCGATGCACTTTAAGGCTGCAGTAAGTAGAAGGAAATGAGGAGGCGGCAGAGGAAGTCGCATACTAGGACACTTTTTCAAACACCTAAGATCTGAGTAAGAAGGTTAGAAGTGTTGTTGCTAGTTTGCTAAATAATCCTCAGACAGTGTTGCTTGACCTGTGGTTTTCAGTCAGCCTCAGTGATACAGCTGGGATGTGCACGTTCCTAAGAAGCAACCTAGAACACAGATTGTGTGTCATGTTGTGTAACGTGCAGGAAATCTTGGACAGAAATCATTCTGACACACTTCTGAGCTTTTAAGGTGGAGACAGTGGCCTGAAAACACAAATTTAAAAGCTTGTTATACCCTAACTCTTATGTCTGCACCCAGGCACAAGAGGACAGCAGAATAGTTACTTTTGCATGAATAATACGACTTCTGTCTTTGTTTGTATCTAAACACAGGTTCCCTTTCAGTTGGTACAACACACAGTGTGGAATATCACAACCCCACATGTCATCCCGTACGCTATATCTCACTTCCCTGTATCTTCAGGGAACAGAAGTTACAGACATAACTGTTTGCCTTTTATTGTTCTTTCGTTAGTACTATGTACTTTTACTGGAATAACCGTGTACCAGCCTCACTTTCTGAAACATTTTCTTTGTGAGATACCTCTCTGCTCTCTCATTGTCTTTAAAAGTGTCGCATAAACACAGAACTTCACATGCCTTCCACATCTGATACCGTGCTTCTGGCACAATCTTTGTCGCTGTCACTCCATCAGGATAGAAAAGCCTCTTAACAGCTTTGACACAGAAGCTGCATTCACAGCCCGCGTTTGGAAGAAACCATCTGAAAGCAGAGAGGGTTATGCTGACAGCTATAGTATTAAAGTAATGTGCTGGTGTGTCTGATCTATCAGCTTTACTTCTGTGTTCAGGGTGCCTACGCTGGCTTGATGGGACACTGATGCTGTCTTGCTGCCATCTGCTGATTACAGTCTGTAATGACATCACGATCAGAGAAGATGAACCGATGCACTGAAAATCTAAAAAAAAAAAATAATAATACCTTTAATAGTAACTATTAATAGTTACTTTTCCTTAATTAGTAATAGTGATTGCACTGGCTAATTATTATTAACCACTGATTGCTCAGATGTTGCAAGTTAAAATGTTTCGAGATCATAGAACTAAACTTTGTATAATATAACATATAATTTGAGTAAATAATCCATTATTGTAACAGGACAGAAAGGAGATAAAGGAAGGTGTAATAGGTCCACTCTAACTTTGCTCTGCCCCTCTCTGCCTGCCTGTGTTTGTCAACTCTGAATTAGGACTAATAGAGTCTTAGCATAGAGGCAATTTAAGATCCACCCATCCACTTATCCACTTCAGGGAATCTGTCCCAGCACAGGACAAAAAGCAGGGTACACCCTGGACAGGTTACCAGTTTTGCCAGGGTAACAAAGGCTGTATCCCAATTCAGGGTCTGCAGCCTTAAAGTACGCAGCCTCAACGATCCTCAAGGGCCGCGTACTTAAAGACCGCTAAGGCCGGAAGTGCGAGGCTTGTGAAATGGGACGGTCTAGCCTCCGTTGCGCTGCCCAGGTCGCCTAGCAACCATGATACTAACAGCTGGAAACGTTTCATACAGCTTTGTTTGACAGAAATGAAGGAGAAAATCTTTTGTTCATTTGTTTGTTTGTTTCTACATGAGCTTTGATCATTCTCTGTCAGATTAAGCTCAGCTATTGAACGGTGTATATTTTAAAGTAAAGGCTTTAAAACCAAGTTAGTACAAACGTCACTAATGTCACATAACTTTGCAGCCATGTGGCCAACAGTAATGTTTTAATGTTCTTCGTTATTAAACATTTGCTCATAAATAAGTGACATAATATTCAGTACTTACTTAAAGTTTACTCTTCGGGCGCCCCTCATCCGCCGTTTTTTTCGTCAAAATTATCCACACCCTCCGCCGCGCTATGCATTCTGGGATATGTTGGGCCACGAAGTCTACACCGCCACGTCCTTAAAATTCAGGAAAATGAAGGACGCATTTGAGGGCCGCATTTCGAGCAGCCTTCGAATTGGGACAGCCTTCGTCGCGTCGCGGTGACGTAATCGGCCTTAAAATGCGGCTTTAAGGCTGCAGAACCTGAACTGGGATACAGCCAATGACTGACCACCTCGTACAGTTACATTCACACCTGTGGCCAATTAAGAATTGCTAATTAGTCTAACCCATGTGGGAGGAAGCCTGGGCGCTCGAGAAAACTCATGCAAGCATAGGAAGAAGTTGCAAATTCCATGCAGAAACAATGATAATAATAATAATAATAAACTCAGACGGTAGCTGATTTGGTAGTAAGATATTTGGTTATAAGTGTTATCGTGGCACTTTGCAGTTCAAAAATCTTATAATTGAATCCAGCTTCACAGCTTGTGATATAATTCAGCTGGTTTGAACTCAGACTTCCAGCTGAAACCTTTAAATTATATAAGTTTTAACTTGAATAAATTATGTTTTCTGTCTTTTTTGTTTCAAATGAAAAACATCTCTGCTCACAGTTTAGAGACTGCTGAGCTCTTATATCGAAAAAGACTTGAGCAGGTCATTCTGAAGTTTTTATCAAGGATGATGGTTTTTATCCAGTATTTCATCTTCCTCTGCTTGTCCATGCAATAACAAACTAACAGCCAGACAACATAAATCAAAACCTGCAGCAGATCAACTGGAAAACTTTCACAGACACACAAAAATAGTTTTGAGAAGGAAACAAAATCTAAAAAAAACAAATAAATAAATCTGTGTTCAAGAAGAATAAAAATGTGAAACGGCCAAATTAAAACAAAGAACTTTATAAATTAGGCAGGAAAAACATAGAAACACACTCTTCAAATGAAGGTAAGTCATGCTGAACTTTTACCTGCATTGAATCGAAGCCTCGGGTTTAACGTGACTTTGTTGAATCCCAAACCGACTTCATCACAAACACTAAAGAAAGAAAAGAAGACTAAACACGCTCCAGCAGCCTATAAAAACAAAATCACTTTACAAAAGAAGAGTGTGCTCAGACAGATAGCGCTGGATGTTCGTGCACGTCAGCAGCCCGCTCTCACACGTTTCATGTTTATGGAGAGAGAAGCTCAAATCTGCAGCAGCGTTTTGACTCCATTCTGGCAAAAAGCACCGATATCTTCATTTGTCTCTGCATAAAATGAATTCTGACGTCTCAGCCCATTGTATGCAGTTTATCATTATCACTCTCACAAATGTTGCCTGTAGGAAGCCTCAACATGCAGACTCAGCAGGCTCAGAAAGACAGAACGGGAAAATGAAGAGGACGTGGAGATAAAGAACAAGTGCAGTGGGCAGGAAAATGGCGAAGATAAGGACTATATAAGTTGTAAATGACTTTAGTTTTATATATTGAGGGATGTCCTAGTTAGTAAAAGTGACTGACTTCACACAGTATCTGTGTTTGAAAACATTCCCTAATTACATGTATCGATTACACCAACTTTACTGTGGAGAAGTTTGTTCATAAAACAATTAGATACTGTCTGTAAGCGCTGTGTGAAGTTTCCTCACAAGTCAGATTCACTTCATTTATCTTCCATCCATCCTTCTAACAGCGTATCTGCCTGAGACTCACCGGGCAGCTGAAGCCTATTCCAGCTGTCACACAGTAAGGTCCAGCCTGTACATGTCAGACAGAGTCTATACTTTTTATGACCGCCTTTATTCTCAATTTCATTTGGTTTACAGATTAGGTTGCTTGATTCACTGCACTCTTTACTGTTTAAGAATATTTCATTCACTGAACACAGGCTTTTTTTGTACTTGGTCATTTAAGTTACTTTTCTTTCTGTTTTAGATTTAGTTGCATTTTGTAAAGTGATTTTGTTTTTAGAGGCTGCTGGAGCGGGTTTAGTCTTCTTTTCTTTCTTTTAGTGTTTGTGATGAAGTCGGTTTGGGATTCAACAAACTCACATTAAACCCGAGGCTTCGATTCAATGCAGGTAAAAGTTCAGCATGACTTACCTTCATTTGAAGAGTGTGTTTTTATGTTTTTCCTGCCCAATTTATAAAGGTCTTTGTTTTAATTTGGCCGTTTCACATTTTTATTCTTCTTGAACACAGATTTATTTTTTTTATTTTTTTTTTAAATTTTGTTTTCCTTTAAAAAAAAATCCTCTCAAAACATTTTTATTTTTTCAAACGTACTCCTCTCTGTCTGCATCTTATCCAGGATTTCCACTTCACTCAGTCCTCCAAACAAACCTGTTTTAGCAGTTACTCTATATTTCCAAAGCATCTGCTTCTCTGCCTTCACACACATATGAACTTATCTCACTCTTAATCCACAGGTCTAATATTACAGCCGTCCACCCTTTCGGGCTATAACTGCTTCAACCTTCCTGGGAAGACTTCCCACAAGGTTTAGCAGTTGTTTATGGGAATTCTTTTTTTTTTTGTAATTGAAGTCTTTATTTGTTTTTAACATTTAACCACATGAAAACACAAACAAAACCACAAACAAAACAACAACAGAAAAGAAAAAAGAAAAGACAGCTTCCAATCCCATGGTTAATACTTACTAACTATCAGTAGACTCGCAAAAAAAAAAGGACAATAAAATCAAATACTTAAGTTATTCCATTACTGAGTGCCTACACAAACATACAACGCAGCAAGCATAAAATTTAACTAAAGATAATTGCCCTGACCAAATCAATTCCAACCATCTCAGCCAAAAACACGTCACCATGATTTGTCAAAACCCTCCCTATCGTCATTAATCCTAGCCAAGAACTTTTCATACGACACCATTTTCAGCGTATTTTGTTTCCACCTATTATATTCTGGAGGAGATGGTTCCTTCCACACACTGAGAATAACTCGGGCCGCTGCAATCACCCCCACCTTTATAACCACAAAGTCATATTTTGAAACCCCAGGTAACGTTTATGGGAATTCTTGACCATTCTTCCAAAAGCACATTTGTGAGGTCGCACACTGATATTGAACAAAAAGGCCTGGCTCCTGGTTTCCACTCTGATCCCGAAGGCGCTTTATCGGGCTTGAGGTCCGGACTCTTCCTACAAAATTGGGAACATGAAATTGTCCCAAATGTCTTGGTGTGCTGAAGCTTTAAGAGTTTCTTTGACCTGAACTAAGGGGACAACGCCACACCATAATCCACCCTTCGGCACAATGCAGTCAGGCATGTACTGTTGTCCTGGCAACACGGCCATGGAAATGATGGAAACACCTGAATTCAATGATTTGGATGGACAAGTGAATATTACAGTACAGCGTACCTGTGTCTGTAAGGGTAACATCAAAGTAGAAACACTAATAAAGTCTAATAAACAAACAGCCAACACTGATAATAAATAAAGAATTTTAATATTTATGTACTTTAAATATATCCAGTATACATGAAGTAAACATAATTGTACACAATAACAGGATATACTTTCTTTTTCATACTTGGACTCGTATTTCAAGTATGCAGATCCATTATAGCATCAGATATGTCGCAGTGCTTTCTTGGCAAATGGAAGATTATTCAAATGAACAGCATAGAAGTTATCTGGAAGAATCCCATCATGCAGTGCAGTATATTGCAGATAACTTTGGTATGGTGTCGACCAAAACAAAGCATGTTAGTTCATTTACAAAAGCAGAGAAAACAGCATTTGCATCTATGTGGACCAGAAACATGCATGTTTCTCCACAGGTCACTAACACGTTCCTAAACGTGACAAACGTAGCAGACATGAACCCTGCTGCTGCCTCGCTTTGCACGATTTTGAATGATTCTTGTTTTGTGTCCCGTTTGGTTTAAGAAAAAGCAAAATGTCCAAATCTGATAAAAGCTGTTAATACAACAAAAAAAAATCCCCTTTAGCAACAGCGGATTTGAAGTTTAGCATCAGGAGCACCGGCTTTCAATTTTGAGGACGTTAACTTCCCTCTAAAAGGCATCAAGTGTGTTTTTGTTGTATGAAATAGAGGCAAACTGAAGATTTCATACACCAGGATGTACTGCTCCCATCACAGAGCCGTGCAAACTGGATCTAAGCAAGAGGACGCATATGTACACGTACAATCTCTCTACTTCCACAAAGCAGCACGATATGGGCACATTTAACAACGCTGCCAGTTCAGGGTCTGTGAAACGTTTGGTTTGTGGTGGGAGCAGCACACAGCTTTTGATTTTAATGACGTCTTTTTGTTGTTATAAATGGAGGCTATTTAAAGAAGGGAAACGAATGGCTTCATACATCACGATGTACTGTTCCCTTCCCTGAGCTTCAGTAACTGGATATTATTAGAATGGAAAAGAGAGAGAAGACATGTACATGTGAAAATACAGCGTTTGTAGTTTGAGAACCAGCCCAGTCGGACTTACGTGCACCTTTTAATAAAGTAGTACACGCCATTGTATGATGATCTGTTAACTTTGCATTAGGCAACACACTGTATGTGGAAAACTCAAGTGATGAATGCTGAAAATGTACCTGTAAAATGCTGTCCTGAAGGATTTCTGACCATTTTGCTTTAATCTCAGATTAAAAAAGTGCTTTTCTTTCAACAACCGGGACGTAGCGTGCTCCTGAGTTCTTTTACATCATTTCATATTCCTAAAACCGAAAATGCAGATCGATCAGTGACCTCTGAAGAAACATGCGCTCTGAGCTTTCACATCTATACGCCGTTTCCTGTGCGATTGAGCAGCAGCTGAGGAACAACAACACTGCAGCGTGCAGATTAAAACCTGTGATTATCTCTAATAATCAGTAACTCTGTACACATTATTACTGTAAACCCAGTCAACATTAAACTACTGACCACATCAACGGTTTAGAGTTACATTCAACAGTCATTTGTTTTAACCCAGCATTAGCACGGCTCACAGAAGCTTCACCTTTAGTCTGACTCTCCCCCCCATCACATCACTTTGAACACATTTAAGTCCTAAAAGAAAAACACACAGGTTGCAGTCAAATAGTCAGTTTTCCTCAGGAAAGGTAAGCAGCTAATACCCATGCCTAATTTGCAACAATTATATGTAATTAGGTCAAATAAAACAGCCACAGGGAAGGTTGTAGTCTACCTCAGTTTGCATGGATATGTTCTCTCTTTGTGCATTGCTGTGTTGCCAGCTTTGAGGGTTATTACTGTTACTTCAGAGATACTGAAAGCTTTAGACAAAGGTTGGTGAGGAAGTCTGTATTTATACTCTTCCTGAAACAGAACACATGGGACAAAATAACTAAGACGAGATTTTTGCATCGCTGGAGACACAAACACCAAAGCATCTGCTGCCAGTTTAGTGTGTGAGCAGTCTGAGCACTGTGGCTCGCTTTGAAGTCCTTATAAATCATCCTTTTGTAACAGGTTTCATTGAAGTTAAGGAAAAGTGATTAGAAAATTACACATGTGATCATTTTTTTGACCATTTGACTGCAGCCAGTGTCCAATTTTATTCACAGAAACACAGTAAACACTCTGAATTACTACCTATAACGGCAACTCACCTCCACAATGTTGTATTGTTTCGTTTCAATGATTCGCGGGGAGCAAAAGTCTGAATATTTTCAGTCTGATATCTTTTTCTGGTATTTAAAAAAATGTACACCTCTAGAATCCATTCGAACTTTTTAAGACTTCAGACTTCTGCTGCCGTTCAATAAAACAATCAAACATAACGGAGGTGCGCTCGTTTACGGGTACTGGGTGTCTCTAACCTCCCACAAACATACAACTGTATGCAACATTTTTACAGCAGATTGAAAAGTCAGCTTCCTCTGAGTCAAACGCCTTGTTCGATGGTTATTATTGTCTTATTATTTCTCTATTGCTAAGATTTCTTCACAGCTAAAAAATAAAGATTCACATCAAGAACAGCTTATCTCTTAAAAATATGAACACTCTTAAAACTGATAAAAATACAAAAAAAATGAAATAAACTTAAAAACTGGCTTTTTGAAATTACATGTTTTTGAAGGGATGAAATTTGAAAACTACCTGAAGGTTATATGAATCCCATCCAGCAACACCTGGACTGTGCAGGGGAAGATTAGCTCTCAACGAGGATGCGAATCTCTTTAAAATGTTCTTTTGCAGTCTGTTTCCACACGGGCTAAAAACTACGAGCTGCAAAAAGTGCTTTATGAAAGAGAACGCGATGCTGCGCGTAATTTGCCATCAAAAATTGGGAATTTCCTATGAAACGCGCAACAGACAATCGGCTGACTGCTGGTTGAGTTTGTGCAGAAACAAACTTGTTTGCTGCTGTTTAAACAGAATTAGCCAATCAGAGCCCTGCATTTTCCTCTGGCATGTCATGGGGTCTAATGAGGCAAAGGCATCACACTTTTTAACAGTCTCCATGACTAAAAAAAAAAAAAGAAAAAGAAAAAAAAAAAAAAAAACAACTTACTCATCTCCAATAAACACAAAAAAACAATAAATAAAACTGAAATAAATTCTCTGTGATAAGCTATATACGGCAGATTTATGGTGTTACCGTCTCTTGGTATTAATATATATATATATATTAACAGTATTACAGTATAAAGTTCGAGTGTACGACACACACATGCAGAACAGCAGAAATCAGGTTCACACTTTCAAAATAAAAGCAAAGGTTTAAATTTCCACAGATGTTGTGTTTGGCTTCTCCTGCAGGCTGTTTAATAGTAACACTGAAGTGTAAAATGCAACACTGTAAACCGAAACACAATCGGCAGCTCGACACCGATAAGGAGACGGCTGAAGAGCTGCGGGTTTAAAACAGAGAACATTCGTCTTCAGCCTTTAATGTGAAAACCGCGCCTGCTTTCCTCTCGCTGCAGGGTCGATGTTACTCTGACGGTTTCATCTCGTGGTCGGTAGCACGTTAAAAAAATATTTGAATAAATCAAAGCTGCAATTTAGGGAAAAGTTTGGAGTCAAAATTTTTGAATTTGTTTTTTGTGTTTAACAAACTGAATTTTTATTGTGTTTCATCAGGTGTTATTAAAGTTTAAAGCAGGTACAGTTCAGCACGCTGGGACTGGATCGTGGCTTCAGTTTAACGCTGACGTTGCTGCCGCAGATGTTCACACGGGTGATATGACGTATACGGCTGTTTCCAGGCGTTTCCATGACAGCAGAGCTGAATTCCAGGTTTTCCAGGACTTTCACCAACTTGATATTTATGCGTTTAATCTGTGCAGTGAAAATGGAAGACAGAACCTCCTGGAGAAGCTTTTACTACTATTCACCCGTTCATCTCCGAGGTGTACCAAGGTGAAGCTCTGAAGCCTGTTTCCTTTAGTCACAATAATCTGTGCTCTGATTGGTCGGGTAGCTGCAGCGAATCATAATTTCCTCTCTGTGTAAACAACAGGCTTCATCTTCTCATCATAAATAATAGTAACTTCTGTTTTCTTCTACTCTGTTGCACTTGCTGTTAGTCAGTAAAGTAACTTGCAGTAAATCCTCTAGGAAAAAAAGCATCATCATCGTCGTCACTTCCTGTCCTGTCAGTTTCCCTTTGTTTGTCCAGCAGCAGACTCCGCCTCTCCACCATGTCAGAAAAGCATACTCCGCCTCCTGTTTGGACTGTTTGCTGGACAGAAAGACAAAAATAGACGATGTCAGTGTCAGACGACCCCAGCAGGGAGCCACGTGGCTCCGCCTCCTTCCCCACACAGACTGTTACCTGGATCCGGCGCTGCTGCTGTTGGTCTCATCGTTTCCTTTTCAAGCTGAATCTCTGGCAGGGTGAAGATGGACGTCGCTGAAACAAAAGCAACCACAGCGCCTCTGTGACGTTACCGTAACAACAGGGACCAAATGGGACCAGTAACTTTAAACTTACTGTCAGGAAGTAACTTCACTCTCTTTCCAAGGTTACTGAAGTAAGAGTGGTTCATCGACTCGTCTGCAGAGATCCTCTTCTTCCCCTCAAACTAAAGTTTAAATGAAGTTTAAACTTAAAATTTTTATTTTCCCATCACATAAATGAACACAAAAAACCCCAAAATGTTATTTATTCGTTATGATTCAGAAAGAAAAGGAGACGCACAAACACTGTGAGAGGTTAACTGACCTGTAGGAATTCGGACAACAGCTCCACTCCATCAGTGCTGAGCCTGAACACAAAAACAAACTTCGTTATCTGGTGCAGTGAGCCTTTAAGATTAATGCACATCTGTGTGCAGCTGCAGATCTGGTGACTTAAACTAAAAGTAAAGAGGAAGGCTCTGTGGAGGCCACTGCAAAGGAATCACACGGATCCTGGTGGGTCAGCAGTAGGCTGGGTTTTTATAATCGATTTATCGATTAAAATCGATTCTGGCTTGGATAACGTAAAATCGATTCATTAAAATCCTGAATCGATTTTTTAATATAAATTTATTTTGCCTGAAATGCCAGAATCTCTGGTGAAATCTCACAAAATTTCAACAACCACCAAACAGCTAAGACAGTAAATGAGAGCAGGAACACGGATTCTGCACAAAGACGTAAACACACAGAGGGACCCGCGGATCAGAATCAGTTAGATGTCGCCTTTCTCACGGTGGGGGCTGAAAGCCGACAGCTCGCTGATTCTGATCTGTTGGCGGGTCCGCGCTTCGTGTTCACGCCCTTTATGCGCTGATCATAAAGCTGTTAGTTTGATCTCTCTCCAAACAATACTGACCGAGCCAGCAGCAAAAGAAGATCCAAACTAAGCTTCACATAAACATCGTCATGAATTCACTCTGACGTTTACTGTTTTGCTTCGACCACGATGCACAGCTCTCTCTCTCTCTGTACTGTTTTCTGCATTATTCGCTTGCTTGTTACGCACAAGTCTACCGTTGTTTACAGCGCTGTCGGACGCTGTTTGTTTTTTTTTTCCCTTTTACATTCTTCCGAACAGAAAACCTAATTTCTGTCGTTCAATACTGAACAAATTTAAACTTTTTAAAATTATGCAAAATGCAAAACGCTTAGCCGTGTCTCTAATAAAAACCGCTGTAACGTCAGAGGTAACGTTCATGTGTTGATTAATGGTTTTCTTTCGTTTTTAAAATCCCAGGCCAGGAAAACCACCTTCATGTTTTTCTGTGTTTTATCTTCAGCTACTTTGACACAAAGGCATCTGCTGTGATGCTCACACCTTTGATAAAAGTCTTGCATGTGTCAGCTTCCTTTTTATAGATACAAAAATATGTAAATGTACTGATCTGAATTATAATATTTCTGACTGTCAAAATTTCCCAGATTCAAATCGAGTTGAATTGAATCGTGGATCGAATCGATTCGGGACCTTGTGAATCGGAATAGAATCGATTCAAGAAATCAGTGATGATACCCAGCCCTAGTCAGCAGCAACAGGCTGGACGTATGGATGAGGAGGCTTAGTGTTTTAACCCCCGGCTACAAAAACATGTGTAGTTACGGTGTACATGTGTGCAGCTCTGCACCTGGGAGTGTGGTTACTCAGTCTCTCTGCTTTGTATTGAGGATAGTTAAACGCCACAAACTCCTCATTAGAAGTGATTCCAGGCCAGGTCTGCTCTGTGGGAGTGCCTGCACACAAAATACAAACGAGGTTTATTATAAATATAAATAAAAAGCTTAACAGCTACTATTTCTTTGAAACATACAAATTTAAATTAATTTACAAAATAAAGCTAAAAACAGCAGCATCTGGTGAGACGTCCCTCCCACGTCCAACCTGAGGCATGCTTTTAATCAACAGAGGTCGACGGTGTCCTCAAAAGATCACGAAGTAGAAGACGATTGGTTCTCACCCAACAATTTAAAGATAAAGTGAAGCTCCTCCTCGACTGTGGAACCAGGAAACAGAGGTCGACCTGTCGCCATCTCGTAAAAAATGCAGCCAACACCCCTAAAAACAGAAAAGCAGACAAGCGCAAAGACACGCACACACGGCAAGAGGTTCGTCTCATCAGATGGTTTAACCATAGTTGATCATTTCACCACAGAAGATAGATTTTTTTAAATGTAATTTATCAAAGTTTCTAGTAGCAGTACTACAATAGAGTAGTACAGTGTACTGCATCACTGACCACATGTCGATGTGAGTGGAGTAGTCGGTGCTGCCCAGCAGGATGTCAGGTGGTCGGTACCACAGCGTCACCACCTCGTTGGAGTACGTCTTTGTTGGGATCGACTTCGCTCGAGCCAAACCTGAAACAAACACACGTGTCATTAAAGCCTCATCATCACTGTCTTTACACTGATTCAGATTACATTTGTATCCTAACAGCTAAAATAAATGTATTCATTCTCCGTAAGGACCACGACTCACACGGCCTCAAAAGGCATTTTAAATACTTTCTGGGCGTTGCATTACAAACAGAGTGACTCTGCTGTCCTGAATTCACCGAGGAGGTCATCCTGTCTCTGGTTGTGGAGGTCAGACGTGTGTCTGTAATCCTCCTCTGCCAAACTGCACAGAGCAAATCCATGTCTCTGGCTCATCGTCAAAGTCCAGGCATAAAAAGGAATCGGTCGCCCTCTGTGTCTTTAACCGCCTGAAGCAGTTTTAATATCCAATCCTCACAAGAACCAAAAATCGACTCTCTTCCAATAAAACTGTCTCCACAGGTAATACAGGAAGAACGGCTCTCTGCAACGCTGTGATAAATAAATAAATGAAGGTCTGAGAGAGGTCCCTGAAGAACTTCACATCTTCATCACTAACATGACATAACTGCCAGCTGGTTGGAATGACAACAACAACAAGATGAAGAAAATCACGAGGTTTAGTGATAATCGTGGAGCTGGAGAGGCAGGGATTCAGCCGGGGCTCCCACTGGCCAAGCGTTCGGTCTGCAATTTAATAAGTAGCACTTGTTGTGTGTGTGTGTGTCACAGATGGGCTTGGCAACAGCTGGGCAGCT
This sequence comes from Neolamprologus brichardi, assembly GCF_056152115.1. Taxonomy (NCBI): domain Eukaryota; kingdom Metazoa; phylum Chordata; class Actinopteri; order Cichliformes; family Cichlidae; genus Neolamprologus; species Neolamprologus brichardi. Next base: position 31,465,475 of record NC_142123.1, read on the forward strand.
CTTCACACACAGTTGATTTGGTCTTTTACTTTCTTGTAATCCTCTTCCAGTGTCTTAATTTTCTCTCTACGCAGCTTCACTGAAGTCAGAAGTTAAGAATAAATAAAATTTGATATTTTGTTTAGACAAGCACGATGTTCCTCCAACCAATAAATAACGGACTTGACTGTCGGTCCATTTCTTCATGTTTTGTTCCACCTTCAGAGCCAACTGGTCTTGTTTTCTTGTTTGCCTTTTCCTTAGTTTTAGTGTGACAGGTGCCGGTAGCTCACGCTTACACCATTACACATTTACATCACTCAAAGGTGCGTTTTGCACAAGAAAAACCTCAGACGCTAAGATTTAAATAGTAGAGGTGGGAATCACCATACATCCCACGATACGATATTATTGCAATTTTTTAAAATATTTTGCGATATTCAGATTCTGTACATAAAGGTAAACTTTATCAATATTCATTTTCTCTAATAACAAAGTCTCGCACTCAGTCTTTCTCTCATTTCAGTTTTATTGTTGACAAACTGAACGGTTTGTATTACAGTCTAGTCCAACTTAACTGAATCAACCATCTGGTACAATTATAGCTATTCTGAACTATGCAGTTTATGAAAACTATGCAGCCCCTTCAGCAACTGAAGAATTTGAAAGTAAATTAAAACAAAATATAATTTTACATTAAATAAAAAAGTTTTAAACTTAATTAAAATAAAACACGTCTTAAATTAAAATAAGTAAACTGTCATGTTTATTGCTGACAAAACAAGTTAAACACATTTGGACAGTGAAGGAATGTCAGGATTCTTGTTCAGAAAAAGGATCAACATGCTCTGAAGTCAGAGCACAAAAACCTTTTTGTAACAAAATATCGATTTCTGCTGTCCCTGTATCCATACATTATTAGCAAACAAAATATCACCATACTACACAGAATCGATTTTTTCCCCCACCCCTAGTAAATAGGTCCTAACTTTACAAAAAAAAAAAACAACAAAAAAAAAACTAAGACAGTGTCTGCAGGACTCACCAAAGTCTGCTAGCTTGAGCTCTCCTCGCTCGTTGATCAGCAGATTTTGTGGTTTTAGATCTCGATGGAGAACTTTCCTCCGGTGGCAGTACGACAAACCTCGCAGCAGCTGGAAAAGGAAAAGCTGAGGACAGAAACCACTGCAGTTACAGGAAAAGTTGATGAGCACACGATGCAAAGAAAAAACCCTCAAAAACAGGGAAACAAAAGAAGAAGAATTCCTTCTGCTTTTTTTTTTTAATTTATTTTTTATCATTGTTTAAAAATCTACCAAAATCAGAAAAGTTAAGGCTACGTCCACACGTACACAGGTATTTTTGAAAACTGAGATTTTCCGTTTTCGTTTTAAAAAATAATCCCGTCCACACGTAAAAGCAGAAATGAAGGAAAACGCTGCTAGGAACATGCCAAAGCAGCAGGTGGCGCTATATTCATAACCGTGTAGAAATGTTGGCCAATCAGAAGTCTAGAAGCCTCGGTGGGAAATAGTAAACAAAGCTGGGGAATAGAAGCAGAACCGAGTCGTATGTGTGGAGGGACAGTAACTGTGTGTGTATATGTAAGCATTTAAACACTGCAGAGACAAGTAACAGTAACAGTATTGTAGAAATTCATTTCACCGAAACAATAACGTGGCGCACACTGTGACGTCAAAAAAGGCGCACACCTTTGACGCTGCGTTTTCTCCGTTTTTCTCGTCCACACGTAAATGCAAAAACGGAGTTTTAGAAAATATCCACCCTGGCTGGAGTTTTTAGAAATCTCCGTTTTCAGTGACCGAAAACGGCGTTTACGTGTGGACGAAAGGCGCAAACGCATAGAAAAATCTGCGTTTTCAAAAATACCCGGGTACATGTGGACATAGCCTCAATCACCAGCAGGTTTGTCACATCAGTTTGTGCCACACACACACACACACACACACACACACACACACACACACACACACACACACTTAATTTCATTATACTAAGAATAAAACAAACTTTTCTCACTTTGACATTGTGAACATGAATGACATTTCCACAGTCGTCCAGATACTGCTTCAGATCCTTGTCCTGAAACACACGAACACACACATTCAAACACACCAAAGAAGAAGAAGAAGAGGAGTTTGTGTATTATTGTGTGCGTTTCTTACCAGGTACTCAAACACCAGTGTGAGGGATTTCTGCGTGTGGATGATGTCATGAAGCGTGACGATGTTGGCGTGTTTCAAATCCTTCAACAGAGACACTGACGAGTAAAAAGCACAAACATGCTGTCATTAGTACTTCTACTACTGTAGTACCAGAAATACTTCTGTTGGTTCAGTGTCAGTGATGCAGTACCTTCTCTGATAGCAGTGCACGGAGCTCCTTCTTCATGTTCCAGTCGAATTTCCTTCAGAGCCACGAGATTTTCAGTCAGTTTACTCCGACCTTTATACACTGTGGCATAGGTCCCCTACACACAGGTGAGACACAGAGAGGAGAGAGGCGGGGCATTTATTTATTGATTTCTGGAGCCAAAAGCAAACATTACAACACAAAGAAAAGCTTTTTACACTTAATTTGTAGAAAAGGTCAGAAAAGTTTACATGTAGTTAGTAAGTCTGAAATGAAACCTTTAAGGAGTGTCACAGGGCAGCACGGAAACAGTTTCAAAGATCTGTCTGACATCAACAGACAGAAGGAGATAATGTGGCCTCACCTCTCCCAGTTTGTCCAGCTTGATGTAAGTCTCCAGCTTCCCAAAACCAATCTCTGACTGCAGGCAAAGAGGCAGACAGACGGTTAAAATAACCTGCGCTGGCACACTAAATGTACGAGAAACAACACAACAAACATCCTGCATTGCTTGAAACAACAGAATCAGAAACCGGTTTCACACTTGCATCCCCCCTACAGACACACAGTCTGCAGCCCAGCGTATCCAAATTCAGGGGCCGCATCTTTCCGAGGTCGCATTTGTAGGCCGATTACGTTACAGTGGCGCGACAAAGGCTGTCCAAATGTCTGCGTCACAAAATAAACGTTTAACATATTTTCAGGCGAGAATGTAGCTGTGTAAACGTTTTCGGAGATGTCTGTTACCCACCAGCTGGATAGCGAGCCGGATTCAAGGATCACTAGAGCTGGTGAGAACAGCGAACTCCTGGCACATCGTTTTCAACCCCCGCGATCTTTTGCTACTCAGGTTAAACATGATATAGAAGTCAGTTAGATAAATTAAAAATGTTATCGTTTGGCTTTTTTCAGTCTTTTATTTGTTCCTGAGTAAATCGGTTTAGCTGAGATTAAAGTTATAGCTTTCACACAGCTGAATAAACATCACACAGAAGTGTGAGATGCTCGAATTTACTCCAATGTCCTGTTATATATTAGACAGCAAGGAGCAGATGGCTGAGTTTATTAAACTTCATTGAGACAATCTGCAAATTTCATTAAAAGTTTAAGAAACCATCATCTTGTCTTTATTTTTAGTTAGAAATGATGGTTATATAAGAGCAGATGCTGTTGGTCCAATAAGCTGTACTTTCCACGTCCAGTGGATGATGATCTGATTAGTCGACTAATCACAAAAATAATCGGTGACTAGTCGACTATCAAAATCATCGTTTGTTGCAGGCCTACGCAAAACTGTCCCAAACACCTGCGTGAAAACGAAAAGAAGCAGTTACACATACCAGAGACACTCTACGCAGCCGCCTGCTGATTGGCTGCTCGAACAGAGCTGGACCAATCACATTAAACTTCTCCAGGTAATCGTCTGGAAGACGGATGTCAGCCGGTAACGACAGACGTTTGTTGATGTCCTGAAACGGAGAAGAAACACAACAGAATTCACGTGAACGTTCGCCTTCATCCTCCGCAGCACCTGACAGTTTATTTTCATCAGCAAAGACCTTTTACCGCTGCCGGTAAACGTTCAGTCGTCATGAAAGGAACCGTTTCATTTTAAGATGAAATGTCTGCATTGGATCTGAAGTAGCACTAGAAACAAACAAAGGGCAGACAGCACTGGAAATGCAGGCCCTGAATGCAACCTGTGACCGCTGCAGCAAACTGTAATCGCACCCGATTCCTCTTAAAGATGGCTGCCTGAGCGAGATTAGAAAAAGAACCCACGAACTCCACAGCTGCTCGTTTGGCTCTCGGTCTCAGGGTGAGACCAACAGGAATCCACCTGTGCTTTAATGTAGCAGCAGAGGTCAGGATCTACAGGAGGAGGCAAAAGAAAATACAGGTCTGACCTGATCTGACCCAGCGGTGGCTGCAGACACATGGAGGAGAAGGCCTTTACAGACTAATGGAAGAACAATGTGAGATTATGAGCTGGATCAAGTCTGTCCTCTGACCTGAATCCATCAGAAAACCTTTGGAGGATTTTAAAACAGAAGGCAGAGAAACAAAACCTCCGGCCAGGAGTCAGAACATCTGTCCACAGATGTGTGACAGACTGGCATCACCCATTAGCCGCGAGGGGAGGTGTGTGTGGGAGTGTGGGGGGGATGGGGGGTGTCACATCTGCCTGCAAAAACAAAAGCCCACATAGAAAATAAAAAGCTCACAGATGAAAGAGTCCTCGCTCTCTAAGCTGTTTGCTTTCAATCAGCCCACACTTCAGCCTGAGTTATTGTAGCCTATTGGCTCATTCACAGCTTTACCAGCACAGCACAGGTAAACCAGCTTTGTTAAGCACCAGCTCGAGTCTGACGCTGAAACCAACACATTTTGCTCGCTCGTTCCTTAAAAGCAGGACCTGGACCAGCCTGCATCACAGCTGTGCATCTGTACCCGGAGACCAGCCGAGTCTTTCAGTCGCGAAAAAGACGAAGACAAGCTCGCTGACATGTTTGGGAAGCTGCAGGCTAAAGCACTCCAACGCATCTTTGCATCTGATAAATATTAATGTTAGAGAAACACACGGCACCATCTCAGTCGGAGCAGCGTGAAGGGCCTCCGTCAGCAGCTACGACGCGCTGGACCGAAGAGGCAACAAGAAATCTCAAACCACACTTAGCTCTGTAACACATTTGGCTGAAGATGTTTCTTTCCTGCAGAGCACGCGAGCTGAAACACCCACATCCAAACAACTAAAGAGCCAGAAAACTAGCAGCTGGAGAAGAAAATATCAAAAACAAAACCAACCAAGGAGGCGAAGAGCTGCACCAAAGCGCTAAAAGGTCCTCAAGGCTTTGCAGAAAACAAATAGTGAGTGCTCTTTAAAAACCGGGGAATATCCCAACATCTCTGCTTTACTCCAGTAAGCTCACCGTGTGTGTGTGTGTGTGTGTGTGTGTGTGTGTGTGTGTGTGTGTGTGTGTGTGTGTGTGTGTGTGTGTGTGTACCTCAGTAGAGATCTTCTTATTCCTCATTCTGACTTTAACTGGACTCTGAACATCATCAGAAGAAGAAGCTGGATCGCTTTCTCCATCCGAGCTCATTTTCACATCTTCGTGGACGATCTCTGAAAACACACACGAATAACAGTCACACGCATACAAAGAGTAGAGCAGGCCTTAAATTCCCCATATCACCAAATTCACCAAACAAGTCCAATCTACAGAGGCTCCTCCCTACAACTCGTCTCAGAGATCCCGTGTCCAGGCAGGTCAGAGCTGTTTTGGTGGCATGACTCACGACTAATCCTCCTCTGCAGTCGCGTCAAAAACGGGAATATCCTGCCTGAGAGTGATGCTGGAAACCCACTCCGCTGTCTACTGTAATTGATTTGTATCAGGATGTACTCATAGCTCCCTGAAAAGCCTCCAGCTGATACAGAAATGCTGTAGTACGAGCACTAACGAGGACTAGAGAAAGAGCCATTTCTCCCATATTAATTCTCTCATATTAACTCGTCTTCATTGGCCCCTTGTGAACTCCAGTATAGAGCTTAAAATCTTTTTCATCACATACAAAGTCCTGAATGAGCAGAGTCCATCATGTCTTAAAGACTTAATAGTATCGCATTATCCCAGCAGAGCACTTCGCTCTCACAGTGCAGGCTTATTGTGCTTCCTGGAGACTGCGAGGCAGAGCTGATCTCTTCTATGGCACGACATCATTTCCTGCGACACTCCATAGAATTGGAGGCAGAGCCCTGAGCTATCAGACGTCTCTCCTGAGTCAGAGTCAGACACCCTCCCTGATTTTAAGCTTTTCTTTTTGGAAACAATCACATTTCGGGCTGGATCAGGTGACTCGGTCACGTTACACAACTTCTCATATTACGCACCTCTCCTGTGCTCTCTCTTACTTGTTATATGCTGTGATTGCATTCATTGTGTTTCTTCCATCTCCCCACAGTCTCTGCTCTCTCTGTATCTGCTCTGCAGGCCAACCTGCTCAGTGTTTAATCTTATATTCTTTCTATTTCTACGTCGCTCTGCTTGTTCCTGTCACTGCGACCGGTTGCAGCAGATGGCTGTTTAAGCCTGGGTCAGCTGCAGGCAAATTCTTCTTTCTCAGTTCGGAGTAAATGGTAAAAAATGGTAAATGGCCTGTATTTGTATAGCGCTTTACTAGAGAGCTGATATGCAGCAGAATGCAACTATGCAGAGCATGTTCTGCACAGTCAGTCTGCAAAAATTTGGGAAAGAATTCCTCAGTTTATGGACAAAACGCAGCGCTGTTTGGATGACGTGGCTAAGAAAACATCCACAGAGTAGACTTTGTAAATTTACAATTACAAGAAGAAATACAAAAACCATTTCTGTGTAAAATAATCGTGCACGCCGTGTAAAACAAAGTATTTTGACTGGTGTGTTTTTATATTTATGTAGTGCATCTCTGCAGCACGTACACTCGAGCCCAGAGAAGCCACTTTCATTGATTAGAGCAGAAGTGTAACGTTGCAGCATTCACTCTGCCAACACATGAAGCCACAGCGACGTGGGACTGTTGTTTTCTGGTGGTGCTGTACTGAATTTAAATGGAGGGGAAGGCCTCTTTCACTGCTCCAGCATTCAGATTTAAACTCACCAATTATGACTTCATTCCTGTTTCACAGCCAACAACTGATCTACGTTTTCACTTCACAACAGAAATTAAATTTAGTTAGTCGTTAAACTCCTCGTCTACATTTTCAAGCACACAGCAAATTCAGCTTCTATTTTTATGTTGATAGATGCGCAGTACATGATTCTACTGTATATATTCAGCACGCATGTGTGTATTAGTGGTGCAGTACTTGTGCATGTACATGTATTTGCGGCATTAGTACCCAGTCTGGTGGCGTGGTTCAGGTAGGAGCTCAGGCTGCGTCCGAGGCCTCTGGGCTTCCTCAGAGAGGTGCTGTACGACTGAAGTAAAGACTGAACTGAAGAGGATGAAGATCGAACCTTCAAACCTCCAGAGGAACGAAGAGACACCACCTCTGAGGGGAGAGATGAAGGGGCCAAGTGAGGGAAGGATGTGGGGAGGAAAGGAGGTAACAGGAGGGATGAGGGAGGTGTAGGAGGTGAGGGGAGGAGGCGGGTAACGGTTGGTTGATTTGGAAGGGAAAAAAAATGAAAGTGGGGTTAAAGGAGAAAAAATAAATTCAAATTAAACAAGTGTTATATTATTGATTAATTGATTGATTGACAGGTCCATAGGCAACCAATCAAATCACAGATCCAACCAACCAGTCAGATTAGAGGGAATCAGGCAGGAAGTGTCAGGAATTAAACCAGCAAGCTTCCAGTTACTGGTTTGCTGTGTGAGTGGCAGACCAGTTTATAAAGCTGGTTAGCAGCTGGTTAGTTCTTGACTGTTTTAACTGGGACTAATTTTAATTAGTTACATATTTAAAAAAAGAGGGGGGAAATAAAATGAATAAATATATTTTATTCATGTTATTTACATATTAAAGCATTCAGCCAATCAGGACAAAGTTCTGCCATCACAGAGGTGGTTCCCTATTGGTGGAGCTGGAGGAAAAGGTCTGCAGCTCACTGCAGTCGCCAAGCTCACGGCAGGTTATGTCACCATGTGACACAGTGACACTCGGCAGCACCAGCGGCCTTCAGACAAATCTTTAACCAGCATGCATCACGGCAAGCCAGCGCTGCACAGCCGGTCACGTGGTCGCCCGAACTACAACATATGTCCAACATGCTCAGAATATCTTTGCCTTATCGGGCTTCACTTTCTCTCACATCCACAGTCAGACTGAACAGTCACACAAAGGTGGCCATCAACTCCACAAGCTTTCAGTCAAGTTACAAGTGAGTTCCCACGAGCTGTGACAATCTGCTGGGATCAAAAACACAAAATATAACAAACACTATACAGTTGCTGTGGTTCAAATGGAAGCGTGTGATAGGAAAAGCACTGGATACACAGCATTTAAATCCAAGGGGGTGGGATCTGTGTAATTAAAGCTGCTTTTCCTTATTTTCTGTCATATATACATATACTGTTAAAGCAGTCGACGCTAGGGCTGGGAAATTGATCAAGTGTGTAGTCTTTGGAACAAAGTCTGGAGTTCAAATCCCAGGTAGAGCAAGCATCCAGGCTACTCAAGCCTACTGCGGAACATGAGCGAGGTAATCAAAGAAGCTTGCAAAGAAAAGCGTCTGGACTTCTTTAAGTTACTTGAAGACGTTTCACCTCTCATCCGAGAAGCTTCTTCAGTTCTAAGGTCAAATGGTGGAGAGTCCCAGATATAAACCTAGTGGGAGTTTCCCCCCACAGAGGGACAAAAGGACCCCCTGATGATCCTCTAATCGCCTGAGCCAAGGTGTGAAACTGGGTGTGGGTCCCAATCAGCCAGAGTTTCGGGTGAGCTCATTGTGAAACCTGGCCCCACCTTATCATGCGAATTCCTGAGGTCAGATGGCCCAGGATGTGAGTGGGCGTTAAGGCATCTGGGAAGAGATATCAAAACTGGATTAACTCCCACTGGGTTTAAATCTGGGACTCTCCACCATTTGACCTTAGAACTGAAGAAGCTTCTCGGATGAGAGGTGAAACGTCTTCAAGCAACTTAAAGAAGTCCAGACGCTTTTCTTTGCAAGCTCCTTTGACTACGATGACCTGGATGACTGAGAACCTTCACAGACATGAGCGAGGTAAGCATGGAAGCAGTCCCAGCTTAACAAGCTCTGTGTCAGGTGTTGCCGGGACATACTGATGGGAAGTGGGTTACTCTTTGCACTGTGTGACATCAGAAAGCGAGGACGACCCCAACGTGGTCACCACGGAGGATAAACACATAAGCCCCAAACAAATCAGGAGCTAAACTACTGAGCACAAGTCTCCTTTAATAGACCTGTCATGGCAGCACGAGTGGATACGACTATAATTACAACTGTGTATTGCATTAAACGAACGCGTTGCTTCGCTGTATTCTAATGTGTAAAACAGAATTAGCATCATTGTTTCCCTGAGGCTTTTTGACTGTCTGAGAACAAATGGGAACATAATTCTAAATGGTAAGTAGGCTGCTTTGCAAATTTCATATAACATATAAAGTATTTAACCCTAGAACACTAACGTCGGGTGATGTTCACCCACGCGGTGAATAAAAATCACTTTACCTCCAACACATGACAGTTAGCTGGTCATTTCTCTCTCTCACATGTCAGTAATGTAGGGAAACTGGACAAAGCTCACATGTCCCAGGAATGGGTGCACCAACGAATTTCCCAGTTTCATTATTTTTTTTTAGGACTTTTTTGTTCCACATGTTACCTTTTTTCTCTTTATGACATGTTGTATACGGGGAAAAATAAGAGTACTTTAATTTCCCGTTTATTGTTGTATGTTTTTATATATAGGTCTCTGTCCATCAAGGTTCAAGACATCTTCTAGGAATGGTGACAGTATATCCAGTGGACAGCAATTTTCCATGCCGATCTCTCATCTCAAGCATGACCTGCACCTGAGCAGCCAGGTGTGTGGCATTAATTAAAGCCACCGTCATAAAACTTGAAAACCCAGCGCTAAATCTCAGCACAGGCCTCTGTTCACACCTGACAGGATTACCTGAGTCGCTGTGTGACGTTGCTTCCTGAGTGATGGTGTCACTCAGTGTCCTGTCCCCTCCCCCTGACCCACCCCTCCCCAGAGTGAGTGACAGCTGCCGTTTGATCTTCCTCATCCTCTCCATTAGCGGGGGCCGAGGGGGGAGAGGGGGACGTGACGCCAAGGGGGGCGGGGCTGCCAGTCTGGAGACCACGCCTGGACAGGTAGAAATAAAAGGACAAAAATGTAAATACCCAAACAGTTGGAAACACCTGAACGCCTCAACATCTGACTCGTGCCTGAATTAGTAGTTATGCATATTCATCTATCATTCAGTCACCATCATCATCCTCACCTGCCACACCACAGCCGAATAGGTCTACCTCACAAGAATCACTCTTCTTACCTGAACATCATCACCTGTAGATCATCAGCTATAGATTCAGCTCACCTGTATTCATGCCACCTGTATTCATGTCACCTATGGATTCAGTTTACCTGCACGTCACCACCTGTCATGTCACAGCTAAATTGGTCTACCTCAGGAGAAGGACTGTTCTCATCTGAAGATCCAGTTTACCTGAGACATCATCATCTTTATGCTCATCTCACATTGAAACCACTACATGCACTCTCATCTCACCTGCAGGTAATCGCGTGACACTTAAAACTAATCCCACGGAACACCCTGAAAACGCGGGCACGACTTTCCACAGGTGAATCTGACGCACACAGGTGAGTGTGATGTTACTCAGTGTTGATGAAAAGCCTCGGGGCCTCGGGTTTGTGTAGCAGGAAGTACCCGCACTCACTAATGAACCCAAACAGCCACTTAGATCCGCTTCATGTCACGTGCACACCTGACGGCTAACACCTGGCTGAGTGACAGGACATGTACCTGACAGATGCGTTACGTCACTGCCCGTGGATCTGACGGCACGGAACGGGAACTGAAGCTACGTGTGTGTCCCCGTGGCAGCTGTTGTTTGTGTTCTGCCGCTTCGGGTGTCGTGTCTCCGTGGACCTGCCTACGCCTGTGTGTTTCTGAGCCGGAGAGCCGAGGACGGGAGCCGTGTATTTCCTGCAGTAAACCGTCCTCCTCACTGTTATAAATAGCAGCGGAGGCGGAGCGGCCGCTGCTCCCTCAACGACTCACTCACCGTTTGATAAAGACGGTTTTCCGGTTACACGCGAGGCCCGGGGGTGACCGTTACTCACCGGGAGGGTTTATCCCGGTCTGTCCCGGGTTATCCGTGGCTCGGTTCAGTCTGACGGCTTCTCGGATCTTCCTGGCTCCCAGTAATCTGCAGCCATGTTGCTGCTCTGCTCAGCTCCGCTCCTCCGGTGCGTCCTGACGGAGACGCTCACGGCACCGTCGGTGACGTAACAACCCGGCACGTGTCCCCGCCCCTTTTCATTTCTTTATATATATTTTTTATTAAATAATATGTAAACATGTTGATTATACAAACAGAGCAGCTAAAAACAACAAGAAATCTGTTCCGAAAAGAAGCCAGTCGTTTGTTTGCTATACAAACAATTTAGTTAATAATAAGACACACTTGAATATTTATTTTATTTATTTATTTATTTAGGACAGTGCATGTTAATGAACATAAATGTAAAAAAAAAAAAAAAATTACATGAATGTAAACATACCAGATTATAGCCAAGAGCTAATTTCCATCTGTTGTCCTTAAGCATAAAAAATAGACATAATTCTTAAAAATTCATCATTCATTCATAATAAAAACTCCATCACCAAACTTACACATACACACCATTCTGTTCCCAAATAAAACATTAAAACTATACAACTCATACATGATCACACACTTGATTTGTCCATAACCAGTTTTTAACCTTTGCCTTAAACAAACTGAGTGTAGAGCATTCTCTAATGGGTTGAGGAAGACTGTTCCACAGATGGCCACCCTTGACAGAGAGGACGTTCTGCCCAAATGCTGTCCGTCTGTGGGGTATAAACAAGTCTCCTCGGATTGTAGCTCGAGTGGTCCTGTCTGAGCTTTCTTTATGCCTAATGAACTGCTTTAGTAGTGGAGCAAGGGAGTGTAAGACTTTATATATTAAGCACACTCTTTTAAGTTTCACTAAGTTATTGAAGTTCAGTAATTTGTTTTTTTTAACACATGACAGTGGTGGTGGGAATATGAGGGATATTTTTATACTTTTACTAAATAAAAAGTTAATCACTTTGTTAGTAGCTTGTCACAAACACATAATTTGTTCGTTCATTGCTTTTCAATCTATAAAAAAAAATGACCAAACATGACTGTTAGACCAGCAAGCTGATTCGCTGTTATGTCCATATGTTGACATAATGTGGAGAGTAACTGGACAAGTGGAGTAATGTCCTTTAAGAAACAGGGAAAAAAAGCCCTGACACAGGCCCTGAGACATGTCTGGTCTTTGAGTTGATCCACTCATCACAAATGGTATCAGTGGAAGGATGGCTACAAAGGAACATGACTCAAAAATCCTGCCTCAGGTTGTCCAGAGTTTGGTTTAAGTAGTCATCAATATGTATGGAGGAGGTCAGGAGAGAGTGAGCGTCTGCAGCCATCTATAAAACAGTCTCTGTCATCATGTGGGTTTGCATTTCACTGTTATTGGAGATTTAGTCAAAATTGATGGAATTATGAATGCAGAAGAGAATCAACATCTTTTGATACATAAAATATCATCTGTGGGATCTCTAATTAGCAACAACTTCATTTTTGAACATGACGGTGATTGCAAACATACTGCCAATGCAGTAAAAGCTGCATATAAAAACACAATCAGTCATGGATCGGCCTCCCCAGAGCCCACACCTCATCACTGAAGCAGTGTGGGATCATCGTCACAGAGAACAAAAGGCAGCCGACGTCCAAAGAAGTTTGGAGAACTATTCCTGAAGGCTGTGCTGAAAAAATAAAGGCGTCATATCAAATATCGAATTTCATGCTCATGAACCCAGGAGTTTATTCAAACTGTTTCCCAATTTCCAAACAAAATATCAAGAAACCAGAAGTGGATCAAGACCTTTAAATAGTAATTCTCCAGTGATCAGCAGATCCAGCCCACAGATTTTGTCCCCAGTGATTTTCTTCTCTCAGAAATGATCCAGCTTCTGTCCTCAAGCCTGACGACATGTGAGCTGATCCCGAAAAGATACCCAGGCAGAAATGTCTGCTCACCAACACCGTGTCGCTGGAACAGCTCACAAACATTAACATAAAATAACACGTGAAGAAAAAATATTGAATCTTTCCAAAATCTTTTAATATAATCCAGAACTCCCACTGCAGACTCACAGTGGACACTCACAGGGTAGCGTGTACCATGAGGCCCTGTGGATCTTCGACTGCAGTCAAATATCTTTCTGAAGGTTTAAGAGACCTCGCAGCACCACATTCTGCTGAAGTGAGTATCAGAGAATTTCTGCCAGCATCCTGGATCCACACATGGAAACTTCCTGCTCTGGTTAAACTAAGCTCGTAACGCCTGTTGGAGTCATCACTGGGAAACGAGGCTTCGAGGTGACAACCAATCAGCATGTTTTAGCAGAATGCTAGCATCTTATGAGCAAACTCAACTTTGCTTTAATAAAATCTAAATATAGGTGTTGTGTAGTTCAACTCAGACATGTTAGCTTCACTGGGCGCCCTCTTCTGTACCTGTAAGTTAATCACAACAATTTCTATACAATGAGCTGAAAAGGAAGTGGAATGACTCCACCATATTAGCTCTCCTCCACTCCCTTTGCTCCGCCCCCTCCCCTGCCAAAACTGGCCTTTGATTGGTTGGGGAAAGGACTCTACACTTTCTACAGAAACATTTGTCCAGGAGTTCTTGAAGCATCTCTCTGTTGTCATTGTGACGGTTTGGAGTTGAAAATTTTAGCCAAAAGCGAGACGTTCGATTGGCTCTTCTGCTCCATGAGGCGGGCCTTGTCCAGGTGCTTCTGCAAAACAGAGTCCTTCTTCTTCTTCTTCATCTGGATCTCCTCCTCCGTCTGGCGCTGAGTGAAGTCCCACGTCTTCTCTTCCACCTGACGATGACAAACAGTTTTAGAGCGAACGTGCGTCTCTGCCTGAGCAGGGCTAACGTTCATTGCTTCAGCTCGTGCTTCAGCGTTTACCTGCTCTCCGTCTCTCTGCCTCTTCTTTCTCAGCTTGTCCAGGTGAGCGCTCTTCTCCACGTTGTTCAGGTAGAAGTTTGTTTCTCTCTTTGCCTGCGAAACTTCAGTCCTGAGCCTCTGGTTTAGGACCGTCTGCTCGTAGGCCAGCCGCTCACTCAGGTGAATCCACTGGAACCTGTGCAGGTACTGCGGACACACAGGTAAGCAGTAGGGACAAATTATTTGACACTATGATGACATTAAACAACTGTGTGTCTGCATTTTCAGCGTAATCGGTGTGCATTAACAGGGAAGAAGAGACCTACCTTCATGCACCACAGGTCAGAGGAGAAGCGCTGGCGTTTCCTGGTTCCCATCGGCGTGTTGTGGAGCGACGCCGCCACTTTCTTAGCCACGCGTTTATCTCTGAACTCCACCCATCCTTCTGTGAAGTCACACCTCCGCAGCCCAGCCTTCTTCTTCCGTTTCCTCACCTGTCTGTCTGCAAGATGAGCGCATCGAACATTAACAGGTGATAAATATCTGAGGGGCTGTGGTGAAAGCTGCACTTTTCCTCACTTGCTGTTCATGCAGTGGCGCTGACGTGTGAGATCAAAGTAAGTGTTTAACATGGCTGAAACTAGGGCTCCCACGATTAGTCGACTTAGTCACGATTACGTCGATTATCAAAATCGTCGACGACTGATTTAATAGTTGCGTCGTTTGAAGCTTTGTAAGATCACAAAAGACGTAGGAATAAGTAGTAGGATTTAAGTGTAATACCGGACTGAAACAGAAGATGGCAGCACTGCATGTACAAGGATGCCAGCTGCCGTTAAACCCCGAAGAAGAAGAAGTAGCTGTGTCCCAGAATTCATAGCGCGGCCCAGCTCAGTTTCCAACAATGGCGGCAGCTAGTTAGTTTTAATATTACTCTTATTATTCTTTCTGGGTCACAAAATAAACGTTTAACATATTTTCAGGCGAGAATGTAGCTGTGTAAACCTCAAATATCTGCTCAGTTTATCAAGACACCACATATTTTCAAAAACGCGCCGACGTTTTCGGAGACGTCTGTTAGCCACTAGCTCGATAGCTAGCCGGGGGCAAGGCTAACTAGAGCCGTGAGAACACCGGACTTCAGGCAAATGTTTTAAAACCCACCGCCGTCTTTCGCTACTCCGGTTAAACATATAAGTCACTTAGATAACTTAAAAATGTTATTATTTGGCTTTTTTTTTTTTTTGTATTTTATTTGTTCCTGAGTAAATCGGTTTGGCTGAGATTAAAGTTATAGTTTTTACACAGCTGAACAAAGGTCAAGCAGACAACTGATTATCAGAAGTGTGAGATGCTCGAGAATATACTCCGGGGTCCTGTTATATTTTAGATAGCAAGGAGTTTATTAAACTTCACCGAAACAATCTGCAAATTTCATTAAAATTTAATAAACTATCATCTTGTCTTTATTTTAGTTAGCACATACCTTAAACACTTAAAGCTGTAAGCTAATGATAGTTATATAAGAGCAGATGCTGCTGGTGCAATAAGCTGTACGTTTTACGTCCAATGGATGATGATCTGATTAGTCAACTAATCGCAAAAATAATCGGTGACTAGTCGACTATCAAAATAATTGTTTGTGGCAGCCCTAGCTGAAACGTACCATCACAGGATCAGGTTAGCCTCTCAGAACTTTACCTGTCCCCCAAGAGGACAGGTGGACCCACAAAACTGGTAGCCACGTTCTCCAACTCCACATCAGACCCACTGATTCAGCCTCAAAGCAGGTGACACATATTCAGGTTTCTTAATTTGTCACTCATTTGATCTTTGATTGTACATTTTCTCAACACAGATTAGGTCCCTTAAACTTTTTTGGTGATAAATTTAGAATATTTATCGTAAAAATTTTAAACATGTTACGTTTCCTATATTTCAATAAAAACAAACCTTTTTGAAAGCAGCTGACTCACAGTCTTATAGACATCCAAGGTCTCAATAAATACATCCGTTAAGAGTTTAAATAATGTTTACTAAAGATGTCACCAAACAGACTAGAAGTAAGGATATTTCCTCTATTTATTTTATTTCAGTTAGCCTCCCAAGGCCCTGACATCTTTGTTAGTTAAAAATCTTTTGTTGGGATGATCAGGTCAGCGGTAAATCTGGAGTCGATTTATAGAGCAGTACAGACCCGTTGCAGTTCGGGACATCTTGGCATAACGCTGCCTCTTATTGATTTCTGGAGGAGGAGTTCTGTTTTCCTTTTAGGATGTTGTGGGCTGAAGTGAGATGTTCTGAAGGCTGACTCCTGCCCACATGTGATATAAAACCATTGACTGTAAAATTACAGCTCGAGTGCGTTTCGTGGAGTGTTTTATTTCGAATAAAATAACCTTTCAAGGAGAAATAGAACCAAAAAACAAGCAGAATGCAGACAAAAATTCTGCTTTAAACATTTAGTATCGCTCCATAACAAAGGCATCCACACAAGGTTTAAGACAGAGTTCAGAGCACTGCCTGTCTGTAGGATATACAGCAACAACACTGTAAGGTGGGTTTTCCATATTTGTTGCACTCAGTTTACTCTGCAGTCTGCAGACACGATGGAGTGAGATTAATAAAATATCTGACTGTAAAAAAGGAGAAACTGGAAGTAGTATTTGAAAAGTGAAAATTCCTCATTCGGTTAGAAAATGGTGCTTTCTGACTGATGATGGTAATAAAATGTCGAGTCCACTGAAAAATGAGTTAATCAAAAAAAGGCCTTTTTGGACTGGACCCTCTGGAATTTTTATATCCAGGAGAAGCTTTTAATTGTGTATTTTTTTTTCTCAGGACTTAAACCGAAAGAACAAGATCGCGAATACAAGCAGCGGAAATGAGTTTCCTCCGAAGGGTGGCTGGCCTCTCCCTTAGAGATAGGGTGAGAAGTTCGGCCATTCGGGAGGGGCTCAGAGTAGAGCCGCTGCTGCTCCACAGCCAGCTGAGGTGGTTCGGGCATCTGACAAGGATGCCCCCTGGGCGAGGTTTTCCAGGCATGTCCCACCGGACAGAGGCCCCAGGGCAGACCCAGGACACGGTGGAGAGATTATATCTCTCGGCTGGCCTGGGAACGCCTTGGTGTTCCCTGGATAAGCTGGAGGAGGTTGCTGAGGAGAGGGAGGTCTGGGCTTCCGTGCTTAGGCTGCTGCCCCCGCAACCCGACCCCGGATAAGCAGAAGAAAATGCATGGATGGATGGACATAAACTGTGAAAAATGAAACAGTGACCCTGGTTTCATTTTTTAAATTTCATCACTCCCAGAAACATCTGGAAACACCCAGAAAACACAGAGAGCTGGTACTCTAGATTACTGATCCAGGTACAGTTTGTTTTTATTCATTCGCTAGTGTTGTGTGTGTATCGAATGAGTATATCTGCACCACACACTGTCTGTGTTATACTGTGGTAATAATATCTGTGTGTATTCTGGTAGTACTTGTACCTTCAGGCTGTAGAAATATGCGTCCGATCTCTCCGTACACTGATAGCAGGTTCCTCAGCTGTTTGGGGCGGAACCTCGGAGGAATATGACCCAGGTAGATGATTCCAGGGACGCACTTCCTGTCCTGAAATACGTTCTTTACCTTCTTCTTCTTCTTCTCTTTTACCTCAGCAGCGTCTTTGTCACAAACATCTTTATCCTCATCATCTCTTCTGTCTGCAGCAGCTCCCTCCTCCTCCTCATCATCATCATCATCATCAAAATCACCATCTTCCCGCTTCTCCTCGTCGTCTTGTTCTTCTTCATCTTCACTCCGAGCAATCGCCTTCGTGTCCTCGTCTTCCTCTCTTCTCTCCATCTCTATAAAACAAAACGTGTTTGCACGTGACTCAGACTGACGAGATAATCGCGAGAGCAGCAAAACTGGACCCAGAATAACTTCCGCGTGCAGACTTTTTCAAACTAAAACATTAAAAACTCACAATAAATGCTTACTTTGAGATTTCTTTGACGAACTTCTGTCACAGTTACGTTTCACGTGCGCAAACCGTCGCATGTGATTGACGAAACAGAGCGGCGCACTAACAAAGATCAGCTGACAGTTGACTTCCGGTTATGCCTTCAACATAAAACATTAGGTGGTAGTTGTATAATCTTCTTTCATAAAGGAAAAATTTTTGTCTTTCCCCAGCAGTTTATTTGTTGAAACAATTTTTTAAACAGATTTTTTTAATGTATTGTGTAAAATGATGGCAAAGCTGGGGGAGGTGGGCAAAATGTACTTAAACTCCATAGCATTTATATTAAAGCTTTAGGTATTACTTGTTATTTTACTACTACGTTCTGCTGTATTATTATAGCCATCGCTGCCTGACAGTACAGAAATAATGAAAAACTTCTCAATTACAACATTAAAGTGGTATACACATTAATGGACTAGTATTTCTGATTCATTAGTACCATGGATATGATTCTGAATAATTAGTTATAAAGTATTTTCACATGCTGAAGTTCATGTACTGTTACTTCTGTAGATTATGATATTTACTTAAATAAAGAGTCTGAAAAATCCTTTCTCGACTTTGTAAAATATTTCTTAAAAACAAAATGATGTTTGAATTCTAGTGCAGCTCCACATTTCATTTAATTGCATACGCACATCTTTAGGACATGGGCGGTTCATGAGTCTAAAAATCCTGCAGTGTTTTTCTCTACAAACTTTAATCTAAGCTGTATTTCTTCCTCCTTGTTTTTTCAGTTTTATAAATCCTAGGAACCATGTTCTGCACTCAGTCATCGAACCTTCAGGAAACTTGGCGAGAAATGCTGCAAATAGGAGGATCCTAGACCCAGATTCAGGACCAACATTAGATGTGTTTTTCGAAAAGTGATCATTAACAGCCGAAGGAAGTCAAACGGCTCTTATTTTGAAATTCAAACCGGATGTAAGTTTTTGTTTTCGCGTGTGAAAAACGCACGCCGGTGACGGCGGGTTGCTTTGAAGCTGTTAGCGTTTAGCAGCGAAGATGCAGAGACCGGTGTCCAGTTTGCCTCTGAGCCAGGCTGTGAGGCTGAAACTGGGCAGTGCTGGTTTCCAGCTCACCGCGGACCTATTGGACTTCAAACCGGACAAGCTTAGCAAAGGTACCGCTCCATTTCCCCCCACAGTTCCCAAAAACTCCAGTCAAAATATGTCACATTTTAGCTCGTCTGTCTTTTAAAGCCTTGCAGCAGTAAAAATCACAGCTAAAACAGGTTCACAGCGTCCTGGTAACTCGTGGTTTTGTCTTTGGAGAAGACCATTTGTAATAAGGAGCAGGGATGGCTGAAAGCTGTTTGTTCGTTTACCTTTTATATTCTGCTGAAATGCAGACTTATGGACAAGAAGGTGCTCGAAACGCTGACACTGAACTGAGTCACGTTCTTCATCACAATAAACATCAAGCTGCTTTTTATGTGAAACACAGCTGAGCCTTTGGAAGAAAACAAAGTACGCGAGATTTATCGAGGAGTTTCATTTCAGAGACCGGCCTGAGCGAAGAGGATGCTGTGGAGGTGCTGAAGGCTGTGAAAGGTGGAGGAGGAGGCGGAAGTGGTGACATCTCAGCACCTCTGACCGCTCTGGAGCTCCTGCAGAAGGAGGAGGAGTTAAGGAGCATCGTGACATTCTCCTCTCAGCTAGATGAATGTCTCGGAGGAGGAATCCCTGTCGGGAAAATAACGGAAGTCTGTGGAGTTCCAGGAATCGGAAAAACGCAGCTGTGGTAAGAAACACACACACACACACACACACACACACACACACCATCATCTATAACCTTACAGATGTTTTGGAGCTGTGATGATGGCGTGAGGAAATCAGTCACCGTGATGTGGATCAGTAAAGTGAGTGATGATGTCGCCCTTTCAGTCTGCAGCTGGCGGTGGATGTTCAGGTGCCTCAGTGTTTCGGGGGGGTCGAAGGTCAGGTGATGTTTATCGACACAGAGGGCAGCTTCCTGCTTCAGAGGGTCACCGACATCGCAGCAGCCGCCGTTAGACACTGCTCCTTATTGGCTGAGGACGATGAGCAACGAGCCGCCATGGAGACCTTCACCGTGGAGACCATCCTATCCAACATCTTCTTGGTAATGTCTACTAAGTGATGTATGCAGTGATGTCACTATGCATCTGCAAACTTCTAAAATTCTGATTGGCTCTCTATCTCGCCTCACTCAGGTGCGTTGCCATGACTACGTGGAGCTGCTAGCTGAGCTCCATCTACTTCCTGACTTCCTGTCCCAGCATCCAAAGATCCGCCTCCTGGTGATCGACAGTGTGGCATTTCCTTTCCGCCTGCTCTTTGACGAGCTTTCACAAAGGACACGCCTCCTTAATGGCGTCGGCCAGAAGCTAATCACCATGGCAATAAACCATAACATTGCAGTGGTAATCACCAACCAGATGACGACCCGGATCCGGGACGGCCAATCGCACATTGTCCCTGCCCTTGGGGAGTGTTGGGGCCACGCCCCTACAATCAGGCTCCTCCTACAGTGGGAAGGGTCGCGGCGTCTGGCGACCATCTTTAAGTCTCCATGTCACGTGGAAACCATGGTGCAATACCAGATCACCCCCGAAGGCTTCAGAGATGCCGATCAATCAGAAATGCCGCACAGCAAACGGCCTCGAATGGACACTGACCAATCAGCTGCTGATCCAAAAGACACAAGCAGCTGATTGGTTGGAAACTGTCCAGTAAGAAGAGGCTGATTGAGTATTTGTCTCGTGTGGATTTAATGACACTGCTGTGTTCACACTGGAGGTTCCTGTTTAAATAAAGTTCAGTTTGAGTCCAGCAGGTGGAGACACAGAACTGGTCATCAGTCAGTGGCTCTTCCTGTCTGCGCCGTTCATCCCTGACTTTCCCGAGCAGATGCTGAATACTTCTGCGTTTAGAGAAGCTGCTCTGCAGAAGAGCAGGGGTCAGAGGTTAGAGGGTGGCTCTCTTACTTGCAGATTCTTCATATTTAGATATGGTGATATTTATAGAGGGAGATTAGCACTACAGACACATCTGGATTCATTTAGTTTATTAAAACACTGATTCTGTTGTTTCTACTGAGACGATCTTGTCTTACCCTCAGGTGCAACACACATTACTGTTGTGTTCAAGCTTTAGGATTGTTTCTTCTGCTGGAAATAGGCAGAAACACAGGCTCATTTCCAGTCCACCCTCTCAGTCCATGATGAGTGTGATTCTGTTTAGAGTGCCTTAATTAAGGGGTGGGGTAGAAATACAGCGGCGAGCTTTGGGATGTCCTCGCTTTTCACTGATGGAAAACAGGAGGATTGATGTGTTAAAGCGTCTTACTGACTGATGACTATGAGCATCAAGCCACAATGGAGACCTTCATGACTGCTTGTAAAAATCGTGTCTGGAATTTTCACCTGTTGAGTTTAAATTTAATTTAGGTCAAGTCAAAAAAAATCTTTATTTATCCCTGAGGGGCAGTTAAGATAAAGTTTTTTGACATGAAATGAATTTATTCTTTTCTTTTATTATTGTGACAACAACAATTAAAATAATGAACTTCATTGATGAAGCACCTTTTCAGAAGCAGAATATGGTCAGATCCAGCCATTTTTAGACAGAAATGTTATGGCCAGGGTCGCCACCAAGGGGGGGCCAGGGGGGCCACTGGCCCCCCCTCAAAATATACAAGACTGTCTAGTGTTGGTTATTATTTTTAAACATTTTTATTTTAAACATGAGCACAAGAGACAGGAAGACACTTCACAGTGAGTTGAAATATTGTGTATAATTTTGAATTCATTGTTTACAATTGTTTTGTCATGCCTTCACGATTTCCCGTCGTCCCGTCCTTCATTGCGTCCCTGCACTGTTCTGTTTTTGGTGCGCCATCTCAATATTTTTAGTGGCCCCCATATGAAAAAAATTCTGGAGGCACTCGTGGTTATGGCTTCAAAATCCAGACGCTAACAGCAATGCCCGGTGTCCATCTTTTATATACAGTCTGTCTTTTCTCATGGGAGAGTCCACACACAAAGCCTGTTGGGGTTACTTCAGGTAGGACATCTGACATAAATACAAATCTAGCAAATTTAAACATGTCGAGCTGCCTGCTGTGCTGTTGTGAATAAGGGAGCAGCTGAAAAAAGTTCTTCAGTGTGTGGATTTTCCACACAGAAGTAAGGAGAGAAAGGGCAGCTAATAAATAAACACCATCTCCCATGATGCACTTCTGCTGACATGATTGGCAGCTGCAGAAATAAACTGAAATAATTTCAAAGAAGTTTTTGTCATTCCGAACTTTTTCATTATTATTATTGTTTTTGACATTGAATATTTACAGGCAGATGTTCCCTAGCAACAGATGTTGTTATCACTACACACAGGAAGATCAAAGTGGGTTTAAACATCAGGAGGTAAACACTGAACACCTGTCCGACACCTGAGCAGGTAAACACTCAGAAGTGACAGAAGCCAGCCGTGGTGGCTGTCAGTAAACAAAGGGTCAGCTTGGTACATTTTGGGCACTTTTCAGGGCATTTCCTATCACTGCTGCCCAGAGATGTTTCTGAGTTAATGAAATTGGACATGCATAGGCTTTATTAAAAGTTGGGTGGTTACTGTTTTCTCCAGCTTAGTGAAGACCAAACAGAAGTCCTTCAGCACAGATTTGTGCCTAAGCTAAAGGAAACTCCAGGTCCTTTTCAGAAACCTCGGCTTTCAGATGTTCACTCACTTAAAAAATGTTTGTCATTAATGCTTTTATTTCATCACCCCTGGATTGTTGTTGTTCATTGTTCATTTGTCTTCATAAAACCTCCTCATTAGCTTCAGAGTCCACTTTAAGAATCTGGTTTTTAATGGTAGAGCTCCGTATGGACGGTGAATCATCCCCCATCTCTCAGCCTGAGGTCGGTGGATTCAGTCTGTTTATAAAAAAATACTCAAAATCATTCTTTTAAACTTGTTTATAGGTAACTTTTTTGTTGTGAAGCATTTTATATTTACCTTGAAATGTCCTATATAAGTAAAATTGTACTTTTTGTCACACCTGACCTTCAGAGATCGACTCTAAAATAATCACTGGGCTAAATTAAAAAGCTAATAATAAAGTAAAAACATGTTCACGGCACACACACACCTACTTTCTCGTTGTGTGCTCGCAAAGACCCTCATTAACATGATGCAACCTGATTTGCAGAAACCTTCAAACAGCAGCGAGCAAAACGTGGTCCTCGCACTGCAGGAAAGTCCTCATAAGGATGGTAAAACCAGTGCACGCCGAGCGTTAGTGTGCATGCTTTAATTAGACAGACAGACAGGCAGGCGGAGAGACAGACGGGATATTCAGTCCGCTGATTGGAGGAGCAGCAGGAGGCGAACCGGAGTTTGACTCAGTCGCCGGGACCAGCGGAGAGTTTACCGGAGAGGAGCGGCGGCTGTCTGCGGACCTGCAGGCGGAGCGGAGCGGGTTCGGGACTGAGCTCGGACCGCGAGGAGAGGGATCCCGCTGCGGTGAGTGCAGAACCCGGTGAAGGAAAACCAGTTAGAGAAAACGATTCCAGCAGAACCAGAGAATGAAACCAGTCCACGATACAGCAGGACTATCAGGCGAACGCGGAAAACAAGCTGCTTTTATGTAATAGTCAAC
Source organism: Neolamprologus brichardi (assembly GCF_056152115.1). Taxonomy (NCBI): domain Eukaryota; kingdom Metazoa; phylum Chordata; class Actinopteri; order Cichliformes; family Cichlidae; genus Neolamprologus; species Neolamprologus brichardi. The sequence continues at coordinate 31,489,209 of NC_142123.1, forward strand.
TGTGAGGGTTATTTTTCTTTTAAACCCAGATAACTGTTTAACCTCCGGGGAGGAGTGAATGTGATGTGCAGCGCGCATTTGGCTGAACTCATCTGATCAATATATTTGTGACTTAACTGATCAATAAATAGACACATGAAAGTGATTAATGTCTATGTTCTGATGGTCGCTCTATTATTGTTAACTTTAGATTGCTTTGTTTCAATAATATTGAATTTTTGGAGGATGTTGAGCTGAGAGATGCTTCTCGCCTCACACGCTGCAGATCATTTTTTCAGGACTTCCATCTTCCTCTTTGAAGACTCATTCTGTTGAAAGCCCCTCCGGCTCACTGATAACGGGCTCTCGCTGCTCTCCAGTAACCACCAGGCTCACTGGATGATCCTGTTAATAAAATCTTAATTTAAGATTAAAATATGACACATATCAAACTGACTTTCTACTTCAAGAACAAACCGAGCTGCTGATCCAACATCCTTAATTAAATTCAGCACAGACATAAGTTTCTGACTTTCACTCAAAAGTAAAAAAGGCTAAGTCTGCATTTTTTATTTCAGTATAGGAAACAAAATTTTTCCATGAATATAGAGATAATGCTTTAACAGGCAGTGCTTAGTGAGAATACATCATCTGATCATGACTAGATTGCTAATCTAATCAGGAAGTGTTCCTCTGGGAAAATCAAGAAGGAAGGAGGAGGAAAAGATCTGAGTGAAGCTGGAGTCTCGTTAACATGGCTCGCACTTTTGTTTAATTTGTGTAAAAAGCGGTTTTCTTTTTTTTATGGTGAGTTTGAAACGTGCAATTAAGCTTATCTTTGGTCTTCTCTGGTGCTTTCATCTGCCACGTACGATGTGTCAAACTGCCGAAGGAGCAAAAAATAAAGAGTACAGTAGAGCTTAGAGAGCATTTTATCTGATTCAACTTTAATTTGATTAGTAGTGTGTTAAATGGCAGTGATTATTGGAGTCATTCATCATTAGATAGTTTATTATTTCTAACGGAGGTTTGGAGACTGTGACACTGACAAAAGGATAAGAGGTGGTGCAAGGTGCAAAAGACAGCTCAGCGGTTTGGAGGCAAAGTTAGAGACATGAGGTTGAGAAGGTTTGGACATGTGCAGAGGAGCAGATATGTTGGATAAAGGATGCTGAATATGAAGCTGCCGGGCAGAGGGAAAGGAGGAGCACAGAGAAGATTCATGGATGCAGTGAAAGAGGACATGCAGGGTGTTGAGGGGATGGTTTAGAGCACAGGTGTCGAACTCCAGGCCTCGAGGGCCGCTGTCCTGCAGGTTTTAGATGTGTCTTTGAACCAACACAGCTGATTGAAATGGATAAATGACCTCCTCAACAAGTCGTGTCCAAATTCATGGGCTGCATCCTCCTGAGGACCCGGCCTTCGCGGTCTATGTGGGCCGGGTCCTCAGGAGGTCGGGTAGGCCGGAAGTAAACGGCTATGGAATTGGACGGTCTAGCCTTCTCGATCTACTCCCGCCCTTAATTCAGAGTATTTCCGGTTGTCAGCGCCACGGCACGAAAATCGAAAATGGACCCCGAAATCTTTCTCCGTTTTTTGTGTTCATTGTTAATTATCAACGAGCTAACCCACATTCTCGCCTGAAAATATGTTTAAAGTTTATTTTGTGGCCCAGAAAGATTAATAAGAGTAATTTTAAAACTTAGTAGCGGCCGCCATTGCCGGAAACTGGAGTTTGGCTGGGCCGCGCTATGAATTCTGGGATATGGTAGGCCAAGAAGGACACACCCGACCCATCCTTCAAATTCGGGGAAAAGGAGGACGCATTTGTCGGCTGCATTCGGAGGAGTCTACGAATTTGGACAGCCTTCGGCGCGTCGCTGTGACGTAATCGGTCTACAAATGCGGCCTCAGGAGGATGCAGCCCATGAATTTGGACACGACCGAAGTTCTCCAGAAACCTGGTAATGAACTAATCATTTGATTCAGGTGTGTTGACCCAGGGTGAGATCTAAAACCTGCAGGACACCGGCCCTCGAGGCCTGGAGTCCGACACCCCTGGTTTAGAGGGTGCAGTGGAGGTAGATGATCTGCTGTGGTGACCCCAAAAGAGAGCAGGTGAAAGAAGAAGAACAGCAGCTTTTCCTCTGTTCCACTGGAACATTGTGATTGCTAATAAAGTTTATCTCTTTAAAATGTTAGCACAGCTGAAAACCGCTGTGATCATCAAAGAGGAAGTAATAAATCTGGCAAACTGAACGTGTGAAGCAACTGTGGGTTTGACTGTAGCCTCAAAAAGCCCCTAAAAGCTCAACTTGTCCTTTCACAGCCTCGCAGAGTTTGGCTCTGACCATTTAACGAAGCAGCCGTTTGAGAACCTGTGCTAGTTTCTGTTTGTATTTTGCTTATCACATTTTTGTGGTGATATGTGATAGCACAGCAAACACAAATTGTATCAAATTTATTTTATTTTGTTAATTTCCATCATGGAGGTGAAATAAAGTTCACGCCATCCTTTTGGCCGTTATCAAACCCACACAAGCTGATTCTCCTGACTCTGAACTAGACACATTTATTCCTAATGTAGTGAAATATTGAGAGTTTGCCTCTGTATGCCTACACAGAGAACCAGTCTAATCATTAATGATTATTATGCAACAGTTCTGATCATTTTCAGGTTATATTACATCAACCCAGGTCTTATTTTCTTCACAAAAACCAGGACAACCTTTGAATCGTAGAGTTACTGACACTGACTGTTTCTTGTCACTTTAGGTTTCCACAGCAGGATGAAAGCTCAGCTCTGAACATCACCTCAGTATGACATCATCAGGCCCTGCCCTATCCTCTCTCCCCCTCCGCCATCATCATCATCATCATTACCTTCATGTCTTCTTCTGCACTTTCTACCAATATCACCTGTGGCCCCGCCTCCTGCTATCTCTCTGCCTCTGGACTGGCGGACAGGTGGTCCAGGTGAGCGCTTCTCACCAGCACTTCCACCCCCACTCCATAAAGATACCAGGTGACATCACTCTGGGCGGGCTGTTCCCCATCCATGCCCGCGGACCCCACGGTGTAAATTGTGGGGAGCTAAAGAAGGAAAAGGGGATCCACCGCATGGAGGCCATGCTGTACGCTCTGGACCAGATTAACAGCGACCCTGAGCTGCTGCCAAATATCACACTTGGGGCCCGGATCCTGGACACCTGCTCCAGAGACACCTACGCTCTGGAACAGTCACTCACCTTTGTCCAGGCTCTTATCCAGAAAGACACATCCGACATTCGCTGCTCCAATGGCGAGCCGCCCATCATCCGAAAGCCGGAGAGGGTGGTGGGAGTGATCGGAGCGTCAGCCAGCTCTGTGTCGATCATGGTGGCCAACATCCTGCGGCTTTTTGAAGTAAGAGCACACCTGTCTTTATACAGCATGAATATAGAGATTATAGCGAGTTAGCCCTGAAGATGGTTAAAATAACTGGAGGTTGTGAACTAAAAACTGAGAGATTACTCAGTATTTACTCCACACAGAGCAAAATACATCAAATGTCTTGTTTTAGATTATATGGGGTTGCAAAAAGACTTCATAAACATACACTGGTGCTGGAGACTGGTGCACATATGGACTGGGATCCCTTTAAAGTAAGGATGCAACGATACCAATTTTTTCAAACCGATACGATACCGATACTTGGATCTGAGTACTTCCCGATACTGAGTACAAAAACCAATACTTCTACCACACACACACACAACTGCAATGAATTGGAAGACAGGTTTTATTTTATTCTCTGCCGATAAAAAATAAAATCGTAATAAAAATGACCACAAAAAAAATTTCAAGTGAAAAATAAGCACTTGTGTTAAATTATTGCGGAGTGTCCACATTGTAATTTAACAAAATATCACTGAACTATTGGCACTGTCTCGAGCTTTCAGAATAATAAATAAACACTTCTGTGTCGAATAAAATAAACTTTTAAATTATTGCAGAGTGTCCAATTTCATATCGCAGCTCGAGTATGCTGAGAAGACGTTTCAATCCTATGTTTTCCACGACCGGCATTGGCTGGTCATCCAGAGCGATAAAATGAGTCAGAGCCTCTGTTATTTTAACTGCCCGTGGATTTTCTCTTGACATTTTTCATCGCTTTTCCAAAACCTGAGTTAAAGTTGGCTGGTCCACACTGCTGACATTTTGTTTAGCCTAGCTACAGCAGCCTCCACTTTCTCTTTTTTATCTGGAGCTGCCAGTCTCACCCTGTGCCTGTTTAGCGCGGGATGTCCCCCTAGTGGCCAATCTAAAAAACTACAACAGAAATGACATGCCACCCTCTGATTAACGAAATAAGTTAGTATCGGTTCATGGTATCGGTTAACTTTTACGAGTATGAGTACACACACATTTTACAGTATCGGCCCGATACCAGTATCGGTATCGGTGCATCCCTAGTTTAAAGTAAAGTAATGAACAAGAAATAGAGTGGCTATTGGAGTATATGTATCACTGGCATCGTTTGGATGTTAAAGAGCTTCTTGGTGGATTTTCTTGAGCAGTTTGAATTTTTGAAAAGCAACTGTGGAGGGGAAGAAGTTCAAACACAAAAGCTGGGCAAAATCCCAACATTGTTGGTCAGATTAAATCTGGTAAATCCAAAAATGGAGAGCTTATTGTTTGTTAGATTACAATTACAAAACAATAAGTATAATTTTCCAGTCAGATTAGACTCTGCACAGTTAACAAAGGGATGTTGCCATTGCGTAATGAAACAAGAACACAGCAGTGTGAGTTAAATCAGATGTAGAAGGAAGTTCAGTATATTTTAGACTATATCATCATTTACAACAAAAATTGTTTAGAAAGTTGAGAATTTGTTAGTTAATTTTTTATTTTACTTTATGGTTTATTTATTTATTTATTTCATTTTTGAACGACATAAATTCTTCATGTAAGTGAAATTAAAATGTGTGTTCATTTGTCTGGTGGTCTGAAAAACACGTACAGAATTAGATTTGTTTTTTGTCAACTTCATTCTTTATTTATTATTTATACAGCTCTGATCCATTCAAAGCTGTTTCTATTTCAAGATAAAAACCCTGTCTCTCTATAGAGAGAAGGCCAACTGTTCTCCTATTAGCAACATGAGGGAGAATAAAACACCCTTTTAACAGGAAGCCGCCTCGAGCACACTTAGAAAAGATCATAGGGAGACAACAAACAACATAATAATAACACACAGTGTTGATTTAGCCCAGGAGCCGATGATACCGGTACGAGGAGGTGTAAGAATAGCAGTGACAAAGCACAAACTACAGGAGACGAAAAACGCAAAGTTAATGATATTTAATAGTTATTAATAACGCATAAATGCAGGGAGAGCAAGAGACAGCAGAGTTGGCTGAGGTGGTGCATTATAAGAAGTCCCCCAGCAGCCTGGGCAATATTGAAGCATAACCTCAGTAACCTCATTCAGCGCTGACGATAAGACCGTGACCCAGACTTTGACCCGTAAAGTTTAAAAAGTACCGGCTCTATCACAGAAGCCTGTTTGCATCATTCTTCATTAACATGAACTAAATGCAGGACTGAGATCCAGCAGGACAAATATGGAGACGAGTCCATGCGTGAGTCTTTGAGGAGATAGTTAGAGGTTGGATATCAGCAAAAAGGCTCAAAGTTAAAGGTTTATGCAGCCCAGCGGTCCTTTTTTGTGCCACGGACCGGTTTAATGTCAGACAATATTTTCACCACCGGCCTTTAGGTTTGGGGATAAATACAACAAAATAAAATGATTCGACCAAGACAAAAACTGTGGTATTTTTTTAAATATAATAATAAATTCTGTTTATAATTGTGTAACTTTATTAGCAGCGTCCTCCTGAAATGCACCAACAACACTGAGAGTAACATCCTCCTCTCTGCCCCTTAGTGCTCTCTGGTCGCTATGGTAATGCGTAAATATTTATTTCAAAATAAGACACAAAACTACAACAGGGGAAAAGACCCAGGGAAACTGAGGTAACAACAAAACCCCTCAAAACCCTAAATTTCACACCCGAGCCTGGTTTGGATGGAATACTGAGGTTGGTTTAGAAGCAAGCATCTGTGCTCGGTGATGTTTGGTGATGTATCTGGGCCATCTGCAGGAAGCAGCTGAAGATCAAAAAACTAACCACAGCCTTTATTTATATAGAACTTCATAAAGTATTTAATTCTGAGAACTAAAGGAATACAAGGCTCAACAGAGCTGTGACCCTTTTGTGTTAAAAAGAAGCCTGAAGTTGTTCTTGGTTTCTTAATGATGAATATGAGGCTACGTCCACACGTACACGGGTATTTTTGAAAACGGAGATTTTCCGTTTTCGTTTTAAAAAATAATCCCGTCCACACGTAAACGCAGAAATGAAGGAAAACGCTGCTAGGAACATGCCAAAGCAGCAGGTGGCGCTATATTCCTACCGTGCAGAAATGTTGGCCAATCAGAAGTCTAGAAGCCTCGGTGGGAAATAGTAAACAAAGCTGGGGCATAGAAGCAGAACCGAGTCGTATGTGTGGAGGGACAGTAACTGTGTGTGTATATGTAAGCATTTAAACACTGCAGAGAGAACAATTAACAGTAACAGTATTGTAGAAATTCATTTCACCGAAACAATAACGTGGCGCACAGTGTGACGTCAAAAAAGGCGCACACCTTTGACGCTGCGTTTTCTGCATTTTTCTCGTCTACACGTAAATGCAAAAACGGAGTTTTAGAAAATATCCACTCTGGCCGGAGTTTTTAGAAATCTCCATTTTCAGTGACTGAAAACGCCGTTTACGTGTGGACGAAAGGTGCAAACGCATAGAAAAATCTGCGTTTTCAAAAATACCCGGGTACGTGTGGACATAAGTATACCCGCCACCACAACTTCTATAGATTAGCATTTTTGAATTGTACAATTTCTATGAGTTGTTTCTTTTGGTTTCAAAGGGGCTGCGTCAACTTAATCGACTTATGTAGGAGTACACTTTAGATCGCCGCTCTCTGTCATATATCAAGAGTGACGGTATTATAATAATTAAATGTGGTGTCTGGCTTTCATTTTCAGTATCTATAGTTCAGGTTTCCCATTTTGGGTGCAAAACTAAGAGCAGTCAAGTGTAGGTTGATTGTGCATGTGTGTTGTAATGGTGCTTTTTGCAGATGCCACATACAAATTTCACCCATGCATATACAATATGTACGTATCTTCTAGGTGTGGAAGGTGAAGACACCACTATCTTAAAACTGACTTCATTATAAGAGCTTTGTGGCCAGCAGGCAGTGGCTCTTGTTAGAAAAACATGAAAGGGCATTGGGTTCAAAGGTTAGTGCAAAGGTAAGAGCTAATATTTCGGGTTGGAGGAAAAGGTTTGGTGAGGATGTTGAAGGTTGCACATACTCTTTTAGCAATAGTTTTAGCTCATCTTCTGTTTGTAGTAGACTTCTGCAGGATCCCACAGTATTAAGGCTGCACAGTATTAATGTTGGATGAAGCCAAGAACTTTCATTCAACCAGCGCACGTAGAAAGACGGCTAGAAGAACAAAAACAGTGAGGAACAGGGTTTGTTTTTGGTCTTTTGCACTAGAAAAGAGCATATCATAGATAGAAACTTACTTTGGACTTTTCATTTGGAGTAAAATAGATCATAAACAAGGTGTGATTTGTCATTGAAGAGTTGCTTTCAAATGATTGTGCAGTATTGTTTGGTTTCTCAGTCAGATCCGCCCGTCTTTCATAACGACCAAGACAGCAACGGCGTTGATTTTACAACCTAGTAGGTGACGTCACGACGATCACGCCCATGTTTTATACACAATCCATAACTTCTTATATATATAAGGATGGCTAATCTGGTTTAACATACACTCTTAGAGACAGACAGGTACAGTAGGGCAGACGGTGAATGGATGAAGCAGTCTGGTTGGTGGATTAATGTTTTAAACAGACACTTTGTGTCTGGATGACTGACTGACTCTAATGAAAGCTTTTAATGACTCTGTTACGGGTGCTCTCTGTGTGCGTTTTTGTGAAGATGTGTGTCCTCAAATTAGGTCAGATTTTTAGAGGGTTTTTGAGAGTTCGGAGCCGGGTTTGAAGATTCAGTCTAGAACCGGGTTTACACTCCTGACTGAGTCTCCGTGAACCACACACACGTGTCACGGGTTTATTTTCAGCAGCTGAATTTTAAAGCAAACCCCAGCAGAATACACGTAATCACACATTACGAACTTCAGCTTCTGGCACATATGGAGCCCCATCTGTATTAAATCATGACTGTTATGTTTCGACTGATGAATGGAAAGTGCACTGAAAGCCATTTTCTCCATTTACATACTTTAAGCTCCTTCCTCACACGATGGATGCATTGGGGGCGATTTGGGATGGGTGTCTTGCTCAGACACACTGCTGCATGTATACTAGAACAGCCAAGTGTCAAACCACCAACCTTACAATTATAACCCAATTGATCTCATGAGCCATAGCTACCAAATTTAGCAAACTGGTCAATTAGCTGCAAGCAGCGTTATCTGCGTTAACGCCTTCTTTTATAGAGAACTGAAAGCTGACCCGATCACCTGCTGAGCACAGACCTGCACACCTGCTGGGTGATGTCACAGAGAGTTGGTGGGGGGTTGGTGGTGCCATGGAGCGTTCCTAGGTGCTCACTGTTGACATAAATTAAGTGCAGAGGAAAAAGCGAAGGCTGTAAAGTGAGACTCAGTCCATGTCTGTTTCGCTCCACTGAGGATTCTCCCTGATGATGATGATGGCTGTCATAACGAGGTCTGCTCTCATTAATGTGGAGACCTTCATTATTTTGCTCACAGACACACACACACACACACACAGGCGCAGTGTTGTGCGTTAATGTGATTGTTATTCTGTTTATTGAGGCTCTGACACACATTCTGCTCAGCTGTTACACAACATTAATCCTCTATGTGCGTGCGTGTGTGCGTATTGTGTTCCTGGCCTGTTAAACTCCAGCAGTGTCTCCAGTCTGACCAGTGTGTTTAATTTAACCTGAGCGCTGACTGTCAGGATAAAGGACGCGTCTTTGACCAGATTCTGTTTAAACCTGTCACCTGTTGGATGATTGTCTCTCAGATCCCTCAGGTGAGCTATGCGTCCACAGCTCCGGAGCTCAGTGATAACAACCGGTACGACTACTTCTCCAGGGTGGTTCCTCCGGACTCATACCAGGCTCAGGCCATGCTGGACATCGTCAAAGCCATGGGCTGGAACTACGTGTCCACCCTGGCCTCGGAGGGTAACTACGGAGAGAGCGGAGTCGACGCCTTCATGCAGATCTCCAGAGAGGCTGGTACACAGAGCTTTCTTTTAACTCGCGTGTTTTTCCTGATCTGTCCATCTCTTGGTAACCTCTTTCTTTTTATGTCAGGTGGGGTGTGTATCGCTCAGTCGGTGAAGATTCCTCGCGAGCCAACAGCTGGAGAGTTTGACAAGATCATCAAACGTCTGATGGAGACGAGTAATGCCAGAGGCGTGATCATTTTTGCCAATGAGGATGACATCAAGTAAACACACAAACATCACTTTGTAGAAATTCCCTTTTTATTGATGTAGCAACAGTTCACAACAAGGTCCATTTCACAACTGCCTCACTGTATGGTAAAGACCATGAAGTAGAGTGAACTACAATTACACAGTCTCCAGTGAGAAAGCATTTGGCAACAGTGGGAAGGAAGAACTCCTTTGTAACAAGAAGAGATCTCCAACAGACCAGGGGCAGCCATTTCTGGTGACATTATAGGAAGTCGTTCAACAATCCTATGGGAGCTTAAATAAGGGATGCTTCAAGATCAGCTGATTCATCACTTACTTTAACCTTTAATAAAACCCAAACTGAGAGCTGGCTCCACTGATAGCTGAATGCTCTGCCTCCCATTTCCCTTATTGAAACTCTAAAGAACCGTAAGTAAGCCTGCAGTCTAAAAGCGAAGCGTTCTTTTGGTATAATATGATACTTTGAAGTCTTTGAAGTCTTTGAAAATGATGTAACAGGGAGCCAATGAACAGAAGCCAATATGGGACACATATGTTCTCCATTTCTAGTCCCTTTCAGTAATCACTGCAGCTTTTTGTGTCCACTGAAGGCTTTTTTTCATGGAGCTTTTAGAGCAACCGGATAATAAAGACTTACAATAGTCCAGCTTAGAAACAAATGCATGAACTCGTTTTTCATCAGCACTTTGAGACCAGATGTTGCTGATTTTGGCAATATTGCACAGATGAAAGTGGGCGGTCCTAGAAGTCTGTTTAACAAAAAAAAACCCAACCTGACCACAACTAAGTCCATTAATCCTTTTACGTTTAGTCCAGATCAGGAGTTTTGACCAGCAGTGCAGGTGATTAGACACTATGAAAAACCAGTGACCTCCAAAAACCACCAGCAGATATTTTACAACATTGTCATAATATGAAGAACTTATTGGAACTTTTCTCAGGTTTTTTTATTTGTTTTTTAAATCAGTTATTTATTAACTGATTTTATTTTACTTCTCAACCGTTTAAGGTTGATGGAATTTGAAGTGTTGTGAAAATCCTGTTAATGCGATAACTCAGGAAGGAAGTCAGAATTTTCAAATTAATACCATAGTTGCATTTATTAAAAACTTAGATGAGTTTATAATAATAATAATGATGGATTGGATTTATATAGCGCTTTTCAAGGCACCCAAAGCGCTTTACAATGCCACTATTCATTCACTCTCACATTCACACACTGATGGAGGCAAGCTACAGTTGTAGCCACAGCTGCCCTGGGGCAGACTGACAGAAGCGAGGCTGCCATATCGCGCCATCGGCCCCTCTGGCCAACACCAGTAGGCGGTAGATGAAGTGTCTTGCCCAAGGACACAACGACCAGGACAGAGAGCCCGGGGATCGAACCGGCGACCTTCCAGTTACAGATACGCTTCCCAACCCTCCGAGCCATGGCCGCCCCGATACTTACGAGAGTTTCAATCTCTTTGACCTTGACCTCAAGGTCAGAGGTCAAGTTTTCTGGAGAATGAGGCAACTTTGAAATCGACACCATATGTGTGTCTGCTCAGAGGCTGAGGAGCAGCAATGGCAGCGGACTCATCCTCATGTGTTGTCACATCACTTACTGTCTTCTTTCTGTCTCTTTCTGGTAGGCGTGTCCTTGAGGCAGCAAAACGTGCTAACCTGACGGGCCACTTCCTGTTTGTGGGGTCAGACAGCTGGGGTGCAAAAAGCTCACCGGTCACTGAGCTGGAGGATGTTGCCGAGGGTGCAGTCACCATCCTGCCAAAGCGGGCTTCGATTGACGGTAAAACCAAGAAAACAAAAACGCAACAGGCTGGAGTCCCAAAAAGTTGATTCATCTGGACGCTTTCAGACTCGATGCTGTTTGTGTTTTATGCGTGTTATACTTTTGTTCTGCAGGGTTTGATCAGTACTTCATGACTCGCTCCCTGGAGAACAACCGCAGGAACATCTGGTTTGCTGAGTTCTGGGAAGACGATTTCAGGTGCAAACTGACCCGTCCTGGAATCAAACTGGACCCCGATAAGAAGAAATGTACAGGTGTGGCTACACCTGAAGGGCGTCTGGGACCAGCTGCAAGTCAACTTATCAACTGGTTTCCCATTATATGACACAGTGTGTGTTCCTGCAGGTGACGAGAGGATCGGACGGGACTCGCTCTACGAGCAGGAAGGAAAGGTTCAGTTTGTGATCGATGCGGTCTACGCCATGGCTCACGCTCTGCACAACATGCACCAGGATATGTGTCCCGGCAGCTCTGGAGTCTGCAACAACATGGACCCTGTGGAGGGACAAGTGCTGCTGAACTACATCAGAACCGTCAACTTCAATGGTAAGAAAACACGCAGACAACACATTACACTGTTTTACGGTAACAGTGCTTTACCTGAAGTAAGGATACGAATGTGTCCCCATACTCAGACCTGCTCTTGAACCTTGACTCGTGAGGCATTGTGGTTGTTAGAGGAATGGGCTGAGAGCTTGGTTTGGTTGCTATTGTAAAACTGGCTCCATGGACATCATCTCTCTAGGGAATAAACGTGATGCCAACTGGGTGTAATTCGTCTCCGCACTCTGGAAACAAACCCCTGGAGAGCAGCTGGACTGCCTTTCCAGAGATATCAAGGTTGGGATTCACACTACGTGGCAGTAGTAAGAAAAACAAGTGGCCCGAGGGGCGGATGCTGTCATATGTGGGTGGTAAACATTAAATTGGCATTTTTGAAGCACCAAAACACCTGAGGACCAGGATGTGGTCAGGTGTACATCTTCAACACTGAGGTTAAGAGGGGAGCAGAGCTTCAGGGCAGAATCAGTCCTGGCTGTTTTGAGTGAGAAGATGATTTGCATGCACTGACCAGGGATAACTGACAAGCAGCGGAAAGAAACTCCTGAAAGTGACGGATCTGTCCTTAATAGAGAAGGCTAATCTGTAAGACTCACACATATCCGTGTAAGTGCTGATGTGAGTCTGCAGGTGTGAACAAGATTCTTCTGAAAATGCTGAAGGCTCGGGACCTGACTGTGAAGCATCACGGCAGAGAGGAGACACAGGCTCATGAATCATTTATGTTAACTAAGAGCTTAATGTTAACACAAATGGACGATACAATGAATGTGGCAGTCAAAGGTGGGCCATGTGGTGAAACGATGCTGGATTTCATAAATCAAACATATGCAGGGGGAGAAGAGCTACTCAGACTGAGGAACAGTGAGAGTTTATAGCAGGGAATGGGCGTTTCCTCCAGCTGTTGGGTCTTTAATGGACTCCTAAAGAAATTAACTAAAAGGTAGTAAAGTGAATATATATATAAACATGTCCAGGTTGTCTGTGTACTGCTTGTAGACTTCATACTGCAGGATTGTGTAGTTTGCTCTCAGTGCAACACGAGTGGAAGAAGAAGCTGCACAGCTCACATTTAGCAAGCAGCAACCTCGAGGGCTGAGGGTTTGTTTTTTTTAAAGCAACCATTTTTATGCAATCTATCATGTTTAAACAGACACAACAAAATCTGAAGCTCCTGCCAAGTAACCTTCAGTGATGCCACCAAACCCCAGGAACACACCCAATTTGACCACAGAAGGACAAAAGAGTAGAAAAAATAAAGCACAGCATGAACATGAGACAGATGAATAATCTTCTGACTAAAATATTTACCGTATGACTGCAGTGTAGCTTTTTTTTCTCTTTTAATTCATATACAAATATGTTTCAGTCAATTCAATGAGCTTTTTTCTGTGTTTTGCCATCAAACATTTAGACGTTGATTAACCGTCAGCTGCTGGTCTCTTTACCATGATGTCGGCTTGACTTACATCTGTTTCATTAGTTTCTAATAAGAATGATTCCTTATTCCAGAGTTACTTTCTACAATCTCTGCATCGAATAAAATGTCAAATAAAATGATATAAACACATTTTTAAGTTGCTTGATGGAAAGAATAACAAGAATCCTCCGTGTTTCCTACAGGAATAATTGACTTGACATTAATCAAGCAGCGTTCCTGAGTCTGTAAGTTCACCAAATGAAACAGAACTGAATTTAAATAACTCGTGTTGCAGCCTGTGCACGTCTGTCCACAGTCATGCTGCTGTTAGTTGTCTTTTTTTTTTTTTCTTTTTTTTTTAAACAGATAAATGTGTTTCATTCTGATCTCTGTTTCTACTTTTGTAAGAGGCGGTTTGATCTCTAAAGATCTCTAATCTTTGTGGATCAATATTAGAGGTGGGAATCACCATACATCCCACGATACGATATTAACACAATACTTAATGCACGATACGATATTATTGCAATTTTTTTAAATATTTTGTGATATTCAGATTCTGTACATAAAGGTAAACTTTATCAATATTCATTTTATCTAATATCAAAGTCTCACACTCAGTCTTTCTCTCATTTCAGTTTTATTGTTGACAAACTGAACGGTTTGTATTACAGTCTAGTCCAACTTAACTGAATCAACCATCTGGTACAATTATAGCTATTCTGAACTATGCAGTTTATGAAAACTATGCAGCCCCTTCAGCAACTGAAGAATTTGAAAGTAAATTAAAACAAAATATAATTTTACATTAAATAAAAAAGTTTTAAACTTAATTAAAATAAAACATGTCTTAAATTAAAATAAGTAAACTGTCATGTTTATTGCTGCCAAAACAAGTTAAACACATTTGGACAGTGAAGGAATGTCAGGATTCTTGCTCAGAAAAAGGATCAACATGCTCTGAAGTCAGAGCACAAAAACCTTTTTGTAACAAAATATCGATTTCTGCTGTCCCTGTATCCATACATTATTAGCAAACAAAATATCACCATACTACACAGAATCGATTTTTCCCCCACCCCTAATCAATATCAGCATTCACACATCTACAGTTCAGTTTTTGCCGTTGTATCGCCAGTTTTGACCAGAAAGAAGCTACAAAAAACTCTGTTATCAGAATCAGAATACTTTATTAATCCATAAGGAAATGATGTGGTTACAGGAAGACAATAAGAACAGCAACAGACTGAACTAAATGAAATAATACAGCATATTACAAAGTTACTGAATATAAGAAACAGCTCTGATACTTACAAATAGCTCAATTAGAAATATCCAGAATATTACAGAGATTAAATATACATTATTGACATTTTAATCTATTTAAATGCTGCATAAATGCGTTAACGGCAACTTTAGTTTAATTTTCAAGAGGAGTTTCACATTTTTAACCGTTAGCATTTCATAGATATGCAGGATTTCACTGTCCCAGTGAAGGAGTCTCTGTGGACCAACATCCATCCATCCAACATCCATTCTCTTCCATGTATCCTTATCGGAGTCGTAGAGGGGCTGGAGTCTATCCCAGCTACCACAGGGTCAGGGTACACCCTGGACAGGTCACCAATATGATGCAAGGCTAACACAAAGAGACAGACAACCATTGGCACTCACATTCACACCTGTAAGCAACAGAATGAATCAACCAATCAATCTGACCCCATCGATGGTTTTTATTTTTTGTTTTTTCAGCATCTCTACATCTACAGAAACTCCTCAGGACCAGGTTTCAGACTTTTTTTTTTTCAAGCAACTGAACAAACTGTTCCTGTTAGACATCAAATCCATATTTTATAAAGATGTGAAGCTGCAGCAGCTGGAAGACCGAGAGGATTTAATCTGTAACCACCGGAGCTGCATGCCACAAAGCACGCCAGTCTCTCTCTCGCATTCCTTCGTCTCCCTCCACATAAACTTCATCTTCTTCAAATCATCAATATTTTATCATTTTAGTTCTTATTTATGGTTCTTTGTGATTTTTAGGAGATTGAACTTTAAGAAAGGCGGATTTTTGGTTCTGTTAGACTAGACACAAACCTGAACAGGGACAACACGACCTGCAGACAGACACCTGGTGGTCATGTGATCTCTGAGGCCCTCTCATACTAATATTGGGATTTTTCTCTATAATGAAAATATTGCATCATAAAGAGCAACAGAATACGAGGAGCAGTGTTTTGAGTTCATGTTCTCTTCATTTAGACTGAAAGTTGCTTTTAAAGGAGAGCCTGGTGATATGTTGATATATTCGGTTATTACTGTAACCTCGGTGTTATGGGCAGCGGGTGCTGAAGGGAGATTGCTCTGATTTTTCAAGTTTTATTTATATAAAAAAATACAAAGTGCCTTGAAATCATAATAATTCTTATTTTTAACAGTTTAAGGTACTTTTTATTGTAAAATCGAGTCTTTATAACATTATTGTGAACAACACAATGATCGACAATCCCATTTGAGGAGCACTTGGTAACACTGGGGAGGATAATATTATTACATTGAAATCTATGTAACTATATAATAATAGGCAAGAAACTGGGGATAATAATGTTAAAATAAATTAATGCCTTTGAAGCAAAACCAGTTTTTATAGGATAGTAATATATTTAACCTGCTAGCAATAAAATGACAATATCTTTGCATAATGTGCAAATTTTTATAAAGTGACTCGTGAAGAGTCAAAGTTTCACATTTATATCTAATTCCATGTTAATAGCCTATTAAAGTAAACCTCAAGAAGAATGATGATAACCTGGAAACACATGTGAGTTTATTTATAATTCCCTGGAGTCTAAACAATGCAAAACTTCATTGTTCATTCTTAATGTGGAATTAGACAGAAACAGGACCACCATGCATGTTTTCAGTTAATATCACACAGTGTTAAACACATTATTTATAATGTTACTTTCAAACAAAAAATACTACTGCAGACATAAGGTAGGATTTATTCAACCATTATTACATGGTAATAATATCTTGAGCCACGGGGCTCAAGAGTTGGGAGTTCGCCTTTTAATCGGAAGGTTGCCGGTTCGAGCCCCGGCTTGGACAGTCTCGGTTGTTGTGTCCTTGGCCAAGACACTTCACCCGTTGCCTACCGGTGGCGCCAGTGTCCGGCAGCCTCGCCTCTGCCAGTGCACCCCAGGGTGGCTGTGGCTACAATGTAGCTGCCATCACCAGTGTGTGAATGTGTGTGTGAATGGGTGGATGACTGGTTGTGTAAAGCGCTTTGGGGTCCTTAGGGACTAGTAAAGCGCTATACAAATACAGGCCATACCATTTATCCTAATATGGTATCAACCAATATTATGCTCATACTATGAGGTTATTGCCACATGTCAATATATAGAAAATTACCATTTTATTGCTGGCAGGTTATTATGTTGTTACCAAAACATCATTATACTCCTACAAACTGGTATTGCCTTACAGGCATTCATTATTACCTGTTCTTACCCAGTTACATACATTTCAATCTAATATAAAACCACTAAACAGCTAAACCCACTGATGATGCAAGATAAATATTTGGATATTACTTTGGCAATTTCCAGTAATTAAGTGGTAAAAATTGTTTCAATTCTATTACTGCCTTGTTTCAGCTTATTACCACACTGTTACCATGTTATTACCAAGTTGTAATGGAAATTAAGAGGACAACACGTTCTGGATCAGCTGGAGTTCTCTATCTTCTGATCGCTGCGTGGTTCGGGTGTTGGTTTAATTTCCACAGCTGGTTTTTGTTTTTATTCAGAGTCACGGAGATAATAAGTTAATGCACTTTGCCTGTTTCCCCCGTGGACTCGGTCTTTCTGATGTACCGTGTGTGTGTGTGTGTTAATAATTAAAGGATGCAGCTGCTGAAAACTCTGAAGAAGCTTTCTGCTTAAAGGACGAGCGAGAGAGTTGTGAGAGTTGAGTGAATGTGCTGCAGTTACAGGCAGTAAAGGTAGTTCTGCTCTCTGAGATCTGCTGAAGTATTCAGGATAAAATCTGATTTAATACAACCATGAATTTCTGATGTCTTGTCTGTATGCACAAATGCAAAAAGACCAGCAGGTTGGCTGGTGTTGGGATAGACCTCAAGAGGAGCTGCAAAGTTAAACCAACACAGAGCTACAGTGAGGTAATCCCAGCAGGAAGTCCAGCTCTGTCAAACTGATCCTTTAAATCCCTCCACCTGAAGCTTCAGTGTTCCCTTTGGGTTCATTAATATGTTGATTCATTCTGTCCTACTGTCAAACTGGATTATGTTCCTGCTATTTCTTTCAGCTCGTTGATGTTGATGATGACTCTGACCTCTTTGCCAGAGGTTTCCTTAGCGTCATGGATTCTTTTCATTTTACTCAGCATGTGTCTGGTCCCACACACACCAAAGGACACACACTGGACCTTGTTTTTACTTTAGGTTTAAACATTGATTTTATTTGTACTGAGGACATTTTTATTTCGGATCATCATTGTATTCTTTTTAATCTGTCCTTTCATTTGTCCCTCTCTCCTATTCGACATGTGGTTAGCTCTCGCATCTTAACTTCCTCTACTGCTGTTAAATTTTCCGATGCTTTTAATTTAGTTTTATCTCCTTATAAAGATGTTCATTTTTTAACAAATCTTTTTAATAATCATTGTCTTTGTATTTTAGACAATGTTTGTCCTGTCAAAGCTAGACTAGCTCCGGTTTCAAAGTCATGTCCCTGGATAAATGACAGCATTCGCTTCTTAAAGCGTTGCTGCCGTAAGGTTGAGCGTTTATGGAGGAAAACGCATTTGCATGTCCATCTCCTTCATTTAAAGGACCTTTTAGTCTCTTTTAACACTTCAGTTCGAGATGCGAGGGCGGCCTATTTCTCAGACTTAGTGTCTAAGAGCAGAGGTAACCCTAAGGTACTATTCGACACCATTAGTGATATTGTTGCTCCTGCTCCACATGCTGTCCCAATTTCATCAAATGAAGATTGCGAAAAATTTCTTTCTTTCTTCGTTGAAAAAGTCAGTAACGTGAGGAACAATATCTCTCCTTCTGTGTCTCTCTTGTCTGCTCCAACTCAAGCTAGGCCTGTAATTTTAGAAAGATTTTTACCTGTGTCCTTACCTGAGCTGGTCAAGTTAGTTAATTCAATGAAAGCATCCTCCTGCTTTCTTGATATTTTACCTGGATCTTTGTTTAAAAATGTCTTTCAGTCTATTGGTCCCTGTGTGCTCACAATTATCAATACCTCACTGGTTTCTGGTCAGGTCCCTGTTTATTGTAAGAATGCTGTCATTCACCCACTGTTAAAAAAACCTTCTCTTCTTAGTAGCTACAGACCGATTTCAAAATTACCGTTCATTTCTAAGATTTTAGAAAAGGTTGTGGCTAAGCAGCTTATAGCTGTTCTAGATAAATACAGCATTCTGGTTAAATTCCAATCTGGCTTTCGTAGAGCTCACTCTACTGAAACTACACTTCTTAGAGTCTCCAACGACATTTTGATGAGATGTGATGCAGGAGAATGCTCCGTTCTGTTGATGTTGGACCTGACCTCCGCCTTTGATACTGTGGACCATCATATTCTGCTAGATAGGCTGAGACACTGGGTGGGTATATCAGGAGCAGCTTTGGACTGGTTTGAATCCTATTTGCACGAACAATCCTTTTCTGTGGCTACCTCTAAGTACAGTTCCTCTTCTACTTTTCTTGCCTATGGTGTGCCACAAGGTTCAGTTTTGGGGCCTTTATTGTTCTTACTGTATTTACTTCCTCTTCAACACTTATTGAGCACTTTTAAGGACATTTCGTATCACTGCTATGCAGATGATATTCAGTTATATATCTCCTTTAAGCCCCGTGATGTTTCCAAGCTACAGATTTTGCACAAGTCCATAGACTCCATTAGATGTTGGATGGCTGGAAACTTTCTTCAACTTAAATGAGGAGAAGACTGAAGTTCTTGTTTGTGCTCCTAAAAATGTTGTACCTAGTGTTATGGAAAACTTGGGTCCACTTGCTACATTTGCAAAACGGTCTATCAGGAGCCTTGGTGTTAGTATTGACTCAGCTCTGACTTTGGATGCCCATGTAAAATCTTTGGTTCTTTGGTTTTGACCTTGACCTTCAGGGCTCTACATGGACAAGCACCAACATATATAAGTGAACTTTTCCATCCATACATTCCCAGCAGGTCCCTGAGGTCATGTGACCAGGGCTTGCTTGCTGTCCAACACACGAGGCTGAAAACAAAAGGCGACAAAGCTTTTGGAACTGTGGCCCCCAGATTGTGGAACTCTCTCCCTTTGAGCCTGAGATCTGTGGACTCAGTGGTGGCTTTTAAAAAACAGCTAAAAACCCATCTTTTTAAACTTGCTTTTTGTTGATTTTTATTTTTAGGTTTTAGCTTCTGGGAAGCACTTTGTGATTTTTATCTTGAAAGGTGCTATATAAATAAAGTTTTACTTACTTACTTACTCAGGTCCACGTCCATGTGAGAATGACCAACTTTTAGATAAGTGTCCTAACTAGCTACACTCTGAGTTGTTGGGTCTTTAACTGTCTTGTCCAGCTTTCTATCAGCCAAATAATGTAGTTATTGTGCAGCTGGGTGTAGCTGCTGTTTCCCCTTAAAGTGGAGATGCCACATGTGGCCTCACTGAGATGAGCTGTTAAAGGTGACGTGGCCTGTCTGTCTCGCAGGAAGTGCTGGTACGAGTGTTTTGTTCAACGAGAATGGAGACGCTCCTGGACGCTACGACATCTTCCAGTTTCAGATGACCAATCACAGCCACCCCGGCTACCATGTCATCGGCCAGTGGACCAACAATTTGAGAATCAATGTAAGAAGAGTGAACATGAAAATACTCCTGCTGGGTTTTAGTGTTCTGTCTTTCTTCGTGTGGCTGTACGCCTCTCTCTTTCTTCCTGGGTGTCTGTAGCTGGAGGAGATGCAGTGGTCAGGAGGGGATAGATCCGTTCCAGAGTCCATCTGTAGTTTTCCTTGTAACCCAGGAGAAAGGAAGAAGATGGTGAAGGGGGTTCCTTGCTGCTGGCACTGTGAGGTAAACGTGCAGCATGCATGCATCTTTTTATCTGAATTCTGAGAATTTATAATTAATTTGCTGTTTAGATCATCTTCGCTTTATCTGTGCACTATTATTAAATTAGGAACATCCTGTCTTAGAGAAAGCCTGCAGTTGATGCAAAAAGTTGCAGCAGAAACTAGAAATCCTATGTCTCTCCTATATTAGCTTCCTTTTATTGTCCCAGCAAAATCTGACTACAGTTTAATATAACATCACTCTGCTGACATGCAAAGCCCTCAAGCACTAAGCTTCATCAGTTTTCTTCCTGTTAAAAATATTTTTTTTCCCTCACTGGCACCAAGTGTTGCACAATCACTGGATTCGAGTTTGTCTTCTAACCTGTCTTTTCTCTGATTGCTTGAACGTTGTGCTTCTAAAACCGATGACAGTCGTTCTTCAGGCTAAACAGTTTGTCTCCCCTGTCTGCAGCTGTGTGATGGGTATCAGTACCAGCTGGATGAGTTTAACTGTGAGACCTGTCCGTCAGACATGCGGCCGGTCCCCAACAGAACCGCCTGCCGCCCCACTCCCATCATCAAACTGGAGTGGAACTCTCCCTGGGCCCTAGTGCCTGCCTCTCTCGCTATGCTCGGTATCCTGGCGACCAGCGCTGTGGTTATCACCTTCATCCGCTTCAATGACACGCCCATTGTCAGGGCGTCAGGGAGGGAGCTCAGCTATGTACTGCTGACAGGTGTGTATCGGTAATTACATCATCAGCTGTGACGATCAGCTCTGAGGGTGCCGTCACCTATCCACCCTTCTCTCTCGCTCGCTGCAGGTATCTTCCTGATCTACCTGATCACCTTCCTGATGATTGCGGAGCCAGGTGTGGTCGTTTGTGCATTTCGGCGCCTCCTGCTGGGCCTCGGCATGGCCATCACCTACTCTGCCATGCTGACCAAAACCAACCGCATCTACCGCATCTTTGAACAGGGCAAGAGGTCGGTGACCCCGCCCAAATTCATCAGCCCCACGTCCCAGCTGGTCATCACCTTCATCCTCGTCTGTGTCCAGGTGAGTCCACAGGCGCCACATGACTTCCTGTTTCTGCTTATAGCATCTCCTCACGTGATTCCCACTTTTTGTTCTCTGTGCGCGCGGCAGGTCCTTGGTGTGTTTGTGTGGTTTGGCGTCGTCCCCCCTCACACCATTATCGATTATGACGAGCTCCGCCCTCCGAACCCTGACCTGGCCCGGGGCATCCTCAAGTGTGACATGTCTGACTTGTCAATCATCTGCTGCCTCAGCTACAGCATCGTTCTCATGGTAACACACTGACCTGTAGCAGATACGTCAATGACCATCTCATAGAGCGCAGATTCATCGATGTTGCTAGGCAACCTTTATCAATCCTGCTTGTTTCGCTGTTAGGTAACGTGTACGGTGTACGCCGTGAAGAGCCGTGGCGTTCCAGAGACGTTCAACGAAGCAAAACCAATTGGCTTCACTATGTACACAACCTGCATCGTCTGGCTCGCATTCGTGCCCATCTTCTTTGGTACCGCACAGTCCACCGAGAAGGTAAGAACCAGGCCAAACCGAGCCAAGCTAGGTCAAGCTGCAACCAGAATCAGGTATATTTAAGAAGGCACGTACAAAAACATAGATATAATCATGTGACCTCACTTACTGGTTTGCATAGAGCTGTTTTGTGGTGGAGTGCATTACATACACACACTTACACACAGTTAATGCTGAGTAACGTGACGTTCAGATGCTGGAGCTTCACTCACCAAAACTAGACTGCAGACTTTTTAGAGTTAATCACCAGTGTTGGTCAAGTTACTTGAAAAAAGTTGCTTTACTGATTACTTATTTTCAAAAGTAATTATTACTTAGTTACTTAGTTACTTTTTAAAAACACGATTTACAACCTGAATAGGTGATAAAGTGATAGATCTTTCAGCCCAATTCTACTTTTTCTGCATAATCCATCATACAAAATGTAATCAAATGGAAAAGTCTCTTTTTAAAACTTGTTTTATTAGTTTTAATCTTTTAACTTTATGCATCAAGCAAAAATTTAATTATATGCAACATTCACTGACTGGAAGAAATTAGTTTAACATTTAAACCTATTTTCTGCACATTCCAGCACATAAAATAAAATATTTTTTGTGTGTTTACACTCAGTCTCTCAAATAGATGCAAGTAAAACACAGCAGAAAATAAATAAAGTCAAAGACTAGCGGTCCTGTTGCTCTATTTTCACCTGTAAAGCAGGAGTGGGGTAGGCGGAGGTTTACCCTGGTGCAGGTGTGCAGCGGTCAGTTGAAGAATCCGCGAGTTTCTCTGTGAGTTTCCCATTACGTCGTAGCTACTCGGTGCTTGCTTGGACGTTTAGGGGTTTTTTCGCTGTAAAAAGAAGTTTTCTTCCCACGCACAACGGACACTAATGTTTTTGTCACTTTTTATGGAATCAAACTCAAAGTAAGGTCAGTACTTCCACGCTTTAAACGCTGCACGCTCATACTCTCTCCCGCACTCGATATATGATCCATTGTTGATCTGCACACAGCTGTTGTCACGAACGTCGCACTCGCTTACGTCACTGTCATGAGACATTCTCGCAAAAAAAATCACGGTTTTAGTAACGCAGCGTTCCTACGGGAAAGTAACGGTAATCTAATTACCGTTTTTGCAATAGTAATCCCTTACTTTACTCGTTACTTGAAAAAAGTAATCAGATTACAGTAACGCGGAGATTACAGTTACTTGCAACGCGTTACTGCCCATCTCTGTTAATCACACAGCGTTATTTTATCTGTTAGATGATGACATTAAGAATGCTCCACAAGACACCGACAGCACAAATACAGTGAAGTGACCCAGTTCACTGGCACATATTAGCTGAAGTTCAGCAGAGAGTCTGAGCAGATGTGCTTCTAAAATGCATAATGTATTAATAATATGTAGATCTTTGAATTACATAAAAATAAAGCCACCATACTGCTGTTACAGTGGGGGGAAAATAACCTTACAAAGGCGTTTATGTAGCAGGTTGTAACATGTTTATTTCTGATCTAATTTCCTGTTTGTAGAAGACGATTCACTTTTGGACGCAGCCTCTGGTGGACATTCAAAGAACTGCAGTCAACTTGGTCAGACTGTTTTGGTGCTGGTGCCTCTGTGAGCGTTTTTAACGGACTTATCAGACAAACGCATGTCCATGCAGGAAGCCTGTGCTTTGATTGGACAAATTAGTTTGATTTTTATGCACTAATTACCAAATATCAGTCTAACACACAGGGTTCGAAATGTGAAAGGTATGGCTGACATCATATTGGCTTCATCTGTTATATGCATCAATAGATCCTCAGTTTTTCTTGTGACAGACCGTCAGGGAGATTAAACTCAGCAGACACATAAAAAGTCTTTTGATGCTAATATAAAAAATGCATTTCTTTACTCTCATTAACAAATAACCTGAAACGGTGAACCTCGTAGGATCTCGTTAATCTTTAAGGAGGAAACCAGGAGTCACTGTTGAATTCTGGTGAGCTGTGCTTGAACTCATTTCTGAACTCGTCCTTCCTGCATGTCCGCAGTAGGACCTTCATCATCACGCTGAGGAAGGTCATGTGATATAATCGCGAGCTGTGCCTAAACGCTGGGCTTATTTATTTACAGCCACGGGAAAACACAAATACATCCGCACCTGCAGAGCGACGAGCTCCTGCTTTTGTTTCCTGTGAGGGGAAAATTAAAACTGTGAATTGACCCAGAAATGTGGTGAAAGCGGGTTTTAGTGTTTGTGGTTTAGTCTGAGCTGAGGGAGGGACGAGTCTTTAATGCTGCAGATAAACCGGAGCAGAATTAGACACAAAGTGGAGGCATTTCCAGGCTGAGAGGGGAACAGCTGGATTATACAGATTATGGACAAACACAGGACGTAATTATAGAATAACTTTTTTAAACCAAAGTTACAAAGAGCTCCACCAAACAGATAAAAGAGACAATAAAAGACTAAAATAAGAGGAAGGAAACAGCAGCGTTAGAAAGAAGCACGTCCAGCAGATTTATCTCAGAGCGGAGAGGAAACCACAGGGGAAGAAGAAAAGAGGCTTCTGGGAAGAAGAGATTTAACACGAGTGCAAACATAAAGATACCGAGCAGACCATCCTCGTGTGTTTTTGCTTCTGCTCTTTCCACTTTAATAGCTTGGATCCTGTAGCCTGAGGTCACCACTTACTTTCATGGTAGCAGCACAGTTTGCAGTCCTGCTGAATGATTTGGTGACATGTTGTCTGCATGTTGTGTGAAGCTGTACAGCTGACCACAGCAGCCAGTCTGGCAGGTGTTTCATTAGACCTGCACTGGGCAGCTGAAAACCAACCAGAGGTGCCAGAAACAGCACAGAGGTGAAGCACGAGCCAGATTTCCTCCACACGGGAGTGTCGGCCCGAACGGAATAAGCTGCTGTCACCACGGAAACCGAGAAACGCTAAAACTACATTAAGTGTTGTTTGTTTGTTTGTGTAAAATCCAGGAAAGACTGTGCGATATTGTGGAGGAGCAATCACTAAAATTAGAATTAAAATCCTTCCGCCTCCTCCTCTTTTGTTCCTCCTCTGCTCCTCCTGCCTCACTCTGATAACATTCAGTCCTCCTCGCTCCTCGTCTCTCCTCCTCCTGCCTCAGAGTCGAGGAGTGACGGATGCTGGATGGAGGAGAAAATAAAAGAAGCTGTTTTTATTGTCGTCTTTTTTTTTATCTGAGGCCGAGAGAACAAACACAGAGCTGCAGGAGGATTAACAGAGGGAGCGTGTGTGGTTTTACTCTGACTGTGGGGACATAAATCTGTTTACACACTGTGGCCACTCGCCTCTCTTCTGGAGACAAAAACAGGTTCCTGTAAATCACTGCGGTTCAGCAGTAAGAGTGAAGGTCAGACCCCAGAAAGCGAATCCAGCTTAGTGTGATATCGTCTGAAGTGATGGAAGCACAGCTGTGTGGTTGAGGGAATTAACATGTCTGCAGGAGTTCACACGCACTTAAAGCAACACGATGGAAACTTGCTGGCACTGTGTTTGTGGGTTTGTGCGTGCTGCAGTGTGTGTGCTGTATGCAGTGTTGGTCAAGTTACTTGAAAAAAGTAATCAGTAACTAATTACTGATGACTTCCCCCAAAAAGTAATCCCGTTACTTTACTGATTACTTATTTTCAAAAGTAATTATTACTTAGTTACTTTTTAAAAACACGATTTACAACCTGAATAGGTGATAAATCGATAGATCTTTCAGCGCAGTTTTATTTTTCTGCATAATCATCATACAAAATGTAATCAAATGGAAAAGTCTCTTTTTAAAACTTGTTTTATTAGTTTTAATCTTTTAACTTTATGCATCAAGCAAACATTTAATTATATGTAACATTCTCTGACTGGAAGAAATTAGTTTAACATTTAAACCTATTTTCTGCACATTCCAGCACATAAAATAAAATATTTTTTGTGTTTACACTCAGTCTTTCAAATAGATGAAAGTAAAACACAGCAGAAAATAAATAAAGTCAAAGACTAGCGGTCCTGTTGCTCTATTTTCACCTGTAAAGCAGGAGTGGGGTAGGCGGAGGTTTACCCTGGTGCAGGTGTGCTGCGGTCAGTGGAAGAATCCGCGAGTTTCTCTGTGAGTTTCCCATTACGTCGTAGCTACTCGGTGCTTGCTCGGAAGTTTAGGGTTTTTTTTGCTGTAAAAAGAAGTTTTCTTCCCACGCACAACGGACACTAATGTTTTTGTCACTTTTTATGGAATCAAACTCAAAGTAAGGTCAGTACTTCCACGCTTTAAACGCTGCACGCTCATGCTCTCTCCCGCACTCGATATATGATCCATTGTTGATCTGCACACAGCTGTTGTCACGAACGTCGCACTCGCAAAAAAAATCACGGTTTTAGTAACGCAGTAACGCAGCGTTCCTACAGGAAAGTAACAGTAATCTAATTACTGTTTTTGCGATAGTAATCCCTTACTTTACTCGTTACTTTAAAAAAAAAATCAGATTACAGTAACGCGCCCATCTCTGGCTGTATGTATTTTATGTCCTCACATGTCTCTTCCTTTCTTTATTTTTTGCTTCCAACAAGCCAGAGTTATTTCTTTAAACTGGTCTTGAACCATCGCTCTTCAGGCTTTCTGAAGAGGTTTTTCTTTGGACATTCGCTGCTTTTTCTCTCATTTTCAGTCCAGTTTCTGTACCTCATTGTTTTTTTATTCATTAAAGATCTTAACGTTGACCAATGAATCATTCAGGCATAAAAAACTCTCTCTATGGAAGTGTAGTGTCTACACATAACAGGCACTGCTACTAACACACAATGTACTCACATTTCTTTAGCTGAATCCAGGCAAAATGGCAGAGATAACAAAGTTTGATTGGCATGAAATATTATTTATGCACCGACGACGTGATTCACAAAGAGGTTGTAGCTGAAAACGTGGCATATCTCAGCACTCAGTTCTCTTACAAATGTGAGGAAACTAAACAAGTAGAGGACAAAAGAAGAAGTGACAGGCGTATAGAAACATCTACAGCAGATGAACATATCTGAAAGTCTGACACGGGACATCTGAGCCGTCAGTTGATCTGTCTACTGTTCGCTGAAGCCTCAGGAGAAAGCGAGGCAGGAAGAAGCTGAGGTACCAAATTATTCCTGAAGACTACTTAAGAAATTACAGAAAGCTGCCTTGGAGATTTCAGCATGTCTTGAAGAACAAAATTATTCATAACAAACTTTTATTTTCCAGCTTGTCAGACTTTCAGTTCAGTTTTTGTCTTAGTTTCTGTATTTCCATCTATGTTTCCTGTTTCACATGAAGCATAAACTGGTAAACTGCACAGCAACACCCAGTACTGTATTACACCTCCGTGTTGCAGTGTGTGTTTTTGCATATTTCACAGGTTCACCAGTAAAACATTCGAATAGCAAACTGGTCGTCCAGTCGTGACCTTTAAAAAAATGTCCCTTTAAGCCTGATTTGGTCACAAATTGATTGAAATCCTTCTTTTCAGGCTGTTTCAAAGGCTTACTGAACTCCGGGCGTTCACCGATATCCCACTGAGCAATTTTCTGCTGATTAGAGTTCTAAAAAAAATCTGCCTCGACCATGAAAAGTTTAAAAAATCGTGACTGTTGGTGAATCGGCTGGACGTCGGGGTTGCTAGAAGTCAAAGTAATGAATTTGCACAGAGGTTACCCGTTCTTCAGCATCAGCCTCTCTTTCCACAGCTGTTCATCCAGACGGCCACTCTGACCGTCTCCATGTCTCTCAGTGCGTCCGTCTCTCTCGGGATGCTCTACATGCCCAAAGTTTACGTCATCGTTTTCCATCCCGAGCAAAACGTCCAGAAGAGGAAGAGAAGCTTCAAGGTCTGAGAGCGTCTTCGACTTCCTGTCGTTGTCATTGCTTCCAAGTTGCTGTGTTGCCTCACAGTTGCTGTGTTGCTGTGTTGCAGGCTGTTGTCCAGGCTGCCACATTGTCTCAAAAATCTCCAAGTGACAAACAGAACGGAGAGACAAGGATCGAACCTGACAGAACGCAGTAATGCTGCAGTAATACTACAAACTAAAGGTACTGAAACTACAAACTGTACACACTGATGATGCCTTTGTTTGAGATGAGTCTTAAATGTGGGATAATTCGAGCTCCCCTTTATTGCCATTGGTAAACTTTTCCACTATTTAGCTTCTTCCTGTCAGCGCAGTTTGTTCGGCTTATGAGGCATCTCACAGCGCCCTCTGGTGGTGGCTCTTTTGCTAACGCAACAGTGTGGTTAACCTTCAGCAACTGCCCCTCTAACACCAGTGTTGGATGAGTGGATGAAGCTGTCCACAGAGGCTGAGCCTTTTTCATTTACCAGGCTGTTAGGTCTCCTAACATGTGAGTTTATGATAATTCACTCATTTTTAGAGGCAGCTTCAAGTGGCCATTAAAGGAATTGCAGTTTTTTGCACTTCAGCCTTTGTCTGGTACTAGTAAGAGACGGGCAGGATGTGAGGAAACACAACCCTGAAGCTGCGATGACTCCAACACTCGTGAATTTATTCTGCTGGTTTGCTGTTAGTCCAAGACTCCTGCGTGGATGGCAGGTGGAGGTTACATGTGTCTAATGAACAGAAGGCAGACGACTCCTGGCTCGTGGAAGCCGCTGCAGATATTTTTGGAGCTTCTGATGAATATTTCAGCCGCTGGTTAAAGATTTATCTTGATGTTAACAGCTGAGGTTCTTTGTCCTCAGAAGCAAGGCACTAACGGGTGGCGGTTCAGTTCCCTGTGGAACAGTACAGTGAGCGTCTTATTCCTCTTCTGTATTCTCTGCTGGCTGATGCGACTGCTACCTTTCTCCTCGGGGAAAAGCACCAGACTGTTGGCCACAGGGTGAACTTAAGAGAGCAGAGGAACACCATCTTTACACGTCCAGTGGTTTCCAGTATTGTGTTTGATTACCTTTCAACTGTTACACAACTCTGATTGTTGCTGATAAAGAGGTTCTGTTGCTTCTAAATTGAGGTTTCATGTTTTCAAATTTGAAACCCTAATCGATGGATGCTCCACAGCTGAGCTCGCATTCACTTCAATACAAACTGCACGTTGTCCATGTACTCAGCTCCTAAAGTACATTTCTGAAGGCAGACCATAACGCAGACACAAAGCATGAATAGAAAGGGATGCCAACACAGAAGATGGGTGAAGTGGAGCAGGAAGGATAAAAAGTGATTTAAAAAATGCATTTTTCTGCATTTACAAGAAGTCGTAATTACTGCATCTTCTAGTTTTTTTTATTTGCTTCAAACTTTGATATATAAGTTCAAGACATTAAGATTGAAGTTCTGTTTTTAGTATCCAAATGTTGCAGAAAAAAATCAAGACTCATCAGACCAGGCAACGGTTTTGAGCCTTCTATTGTCCAATCAGTGGTCCCCAACCCGTCCGTGAGTCGTTTGGTACCGGGCTACGTGAGGCTCGGGGGGGAAATTTATGGTTTTCAGGGTTTTTATCGTTAACTCGGTTTCCCTTGGTCTTTTCCTGTGTTGTAGTTGTGTCTTATTTTGAAAGAAGTATTTACACATTACCATAGCCAGTGTTGGTCAAGTTACTTGAAAAAAGTAATCAGTAACTAATTACTGATTACTTCCCCCAAAAAGTAATCCCGTTACTTTACTGATTACTTATTTTCAAAAGTAATTAATTACGTAGTTACTTAGTTACTTAGTTACTTTTTAAAAACACGATTTACAACCTGAATAGGTGATAAAGCGATAGATCTTTCAGCCCAATTCTACTTTTTCTGCATAATCCATCATACAAAATGTAATCAAATGGAAAAGTCTCTTTTTAAAACTTGTTTTATTAGTTTTAATCTTTTAACTTTATGCATCAAGCAAAAATTTAATTATATGCAACATTCTGACTGGAAGAGAACACAGCAGAAAATAAATAAAGTCAAAGACTAGCGGTCCTTTTGCTCTATTTTCACCTGTAAAGCAGGAGTGGGGTAGGCGGAGGTTTACCCTGGTGCAGATGTGCCGCAGCGGTCAGTGGAAGAATCCGCGAGTTTCTCTGTGAGTTTCCCATTACGTCGTAGCTACTCGGTGCTTGCTCGGAAGTTTAGGGTTTTTTTTCGCTGTAAAAAGAAGTTTCTTCCCACGCACAACGGACACTAATGTTTTTGTCACTGTTTATGGAATCAAACTTAAAGTAAGGTCAGTACTTCCACGCTTTAAACGCTGCACGCTCATACTCTCTCCTGCACTCGATATATGATCCATTGTTGATCTGCACACAGCTGTTGTCACGAACGTCACACTCGCTTACGTCACTGTCATGAGACATTCTCGCAAAAAATCACGGTTTTAGTAACGCGGTAACGCAGCGTTCCTACGGGAAAGTAACGGTAATCTAATTACCGTTTTTGCAATAGTAATCCCTTACTTTACTCATTACTTGAAAAAAGTAATCGGATTACAGTAACCCGTTACAAGTAACGCGTTACTGCCCATCTCTGACCATAGCGACCAGAGAGCATTAAGGGGCAGAGAGCAGGACGTTACTCTCAATGTTGTTGGTGCATTTCAGGAGGACGCTGCTAATAAAGTTACACAATTACACCGTGAATTCGTGTTTATTATTATATTTACAAAATACCACAGTTTTTGTCTCGGTCGTATCGTTTTATTTTGTTGTATTTATCCGCGACACCTTAAAGGCTGTCTGACATTAACCCGGTCCGTGGCCCAAAAAAGGTTGGGGAGCGCTGCCTTAAATCACCTATCTTCATTTTCAGGCACATCGATTCTTAAGATTAGGAACTGAATCTCTAACCAAAAATGTCAAAAGCTAAAATGACTTTACTTTTATGAAACAGGAAGTTGTGATGTTTTACAGTGTACAGAGAGTGTGAAGTGTAAAGCCCACATCAGTCAGGATTTATGTTTGTATCCTGCAATTGTCTCAAACCTGATTGGCTGATATCCAGTTTGTTCTTAATAAACAACAGCACGATGTTACACTCCCACCACCTGGCAGTAAATAGCAAATGTTGTAGCACTAAACTTTTAATAAATGCCCATGTTTGTTTGTTTTTCTAATTTTGTAATTTTTGTTGAATAAGAGATGTGGAGTATCTAAGGATCTTTTAACACTTCATTATGTGTCACTGGTAGGTCGTGATCAGCTGTTTGCAGGTCGGACAGAGAATCAGAGCAGGCTGGGTGTAACACCGAGCACATACCAGTGTGTGAATTCAACAGCTAGGTTTGCTCTGCCCTTATAAGACATTCAATCTGGTTAAGTGGCGACATACTGTCAGTCAGATATGGGTCACTCTTCTGCTGGTGTTTTCTACAGCTTTAGTCAGCAACAACAGTGAGAGAGAGAAATGCATCAGCTACGTTTCAAGTATTAGCACACTGCGTATAATAAACACCAATATGTGTGTGTGTGTGTGTGTGTGTGTGTGTGTGTGTGTGTGTGTGTGTGTGTGTGTGTGTCACCAAGATTAAAGAGTGCAACTAAACCAAAACTAAAAGCACCAGATTATTTATGACAAAGCTGAACTTTAAAATGTGTTTGCAGCCAAAACATCTACAGGAGGCTGTTGCACCACCTCAGTGCAGCCTGGTGGTTTTGTGTGGGTAGCTCCCGAAATGCACAAAACATTTCAGCCTTTCAGCACAAGTTACATCCTGTAAATCTGGAGTTTTATAGTAAATGCACTGGAAAGACGACATCAAACCAGCTTCTGCTTCTTGCAGTCTGTTCAGTTTGTAATGGATGTGAAACTGCAGAGAAAAGTAAACAATGGAAAACTAAAGATTACTGATGATTTTAGCTCCGCCAGCTAAAGGCCTGCAGGTATCACTGGGTCCAAGTTCATGTCCTTGGAGGTTCATATATGGACCACGTGCTAGTCAGTGGTACCCTGACCGCTGTTAGGTACCAGGTTAACATCCTCACATTACTGTCAGTCATGGGTCCTCAGGTCATCCTGGTCCAGGACCATGTGATGCCCCATGTGGCCAGCGTGTGTAGACAGTTCCTGGATGATTAAGCTTCTGACAGGACAGACTCTGGGATGTTATGCATCCAAATAACACCACAAACTGTACACTGTACACTCACTAATCATCTATTGTTGACTTCTACAGAAAAATAAAGAGGTTGCATATTCAGATATGTTTAGCTGCCATCAGATTAATGAAACGAGTGCATGTCAGACATAAAACTTCTTTCACCTCATTGCCTGATCGACTGCTGCTTCTTTCTGTTCAGACGTGTGCATGAGATTCAGGCATCATGTCATTAGAGGTTTGTGTGCCCACCTGCAGCAGACTTTCAGATCCACACTGCAGAGGACAACCCATCACTTTCAGAGTGGCTCGTCGCTCCGATAAAGCAGCACCAGCGTCTGCTGACTGTTCAGAGTGCAGCGCAGCAGCTGGCTGTCAGCCTCACCTGCCTTTAGTTCAAATCAATTTGATTTTCAGTCCCAAATCCAAAGTTATGTAACGCAGAGCCACTTTTTCATAGGAAGGTCAAGACCTTCGGTATTAGAGTGAAAAAGCCAGCCATTCTCCACTGAGCATCAGATTAGTGCCCCTGCTTTACAGGAGCGTTCAGGACGTGTTGTTTTTGGTGTTGGTGGCGGAGGCTGGGCCGTCACATAGGCAGGCGCTTTCACACAGTTACAAATGAAATCAAAAAGGAAATGTGAATAATAATCAGGAGGAATGGAAACGTGTCAGGTAACACGACTCAAGCACTCGTTTTTTGCTTTTTTCCCCTTAGGTAGCTGTGGACCAATCCCCATGCAGAGCCTGATGACATCATCATGAAGATCACATGGTCACACACACACACACACACACACACACACTCAGAACAACAATACACTCAAGTGCATAATATTATGTCAAAATGCAACTATCTGCTGGAGCATCAGGAGTTCCTGTGGGTTCAGGCAGAAAATCATCGCTCATCTGTGAAGCTTAAATACGAACAGGAAATGTTACAGAGACGTGCGCTAATTGGCTCAAATGATTGGCTGAAGCTTAGCATTCATCATCATGTTGACGCTCTGTTGTCACTAAAGAGATAATATCAGTGAGGACAAAAAGTCACAGTGGATCCTCTAACATCTCAGAGGTCACGCTGAAGCGCCTGTAGCCTCTCCCTTTGATTAAAGCCACACGGCGACCTTTCCACAGCTCTCAGATAACAAAGTAACCTGAGAACTTCCTGCCTGAAAACAACCGACAACTTTACAACACAAACAGGAGATTTTTGTCTCGTGGAAGAGAAAACCTGAATGGGTTAAACTGGTCTACAGTCCCGTTTGTGGCGTATCCTGTGGTCAGTCTGATTGGCTCGGCTGTTTATCCCAAGGTCCCCCCCCTGACCCCGACTTTCAGATAAAGCAACACCGGGAGCCTCATTCATAACCATTACATACGCACAGGCACAGGTAATATTTGTGATCTAAACTCTCATTTTTGAAACTAAAAATGAAACAGAAATACGACACATTTTATTTCTCACTTTCATCTTTCCAACTTATTCCTAAACACTGAAATCAGTCATTTTATCATCATTTTCTCCTGCGTTAAACCTTTCAACCATAATTCAACCAGCTTAAACTTCAAATCAAATTCTGTTTACCACGGTCACCATCACACTCCCCAGCCCTGGAGTGCAGATGAGAAGCCCAGGCTGTCTGCTGTGACTCAGAAAAGGAAAACCTGAGGACTGTTTCTTTTTTATTATTCCTTTTACACTAATTATATTTGGTGATATAGCTCTGTTCTGGGACACGTCTGCTCTTAAAAGCAAATATGTGTAAAGCCTAAAGGCAGAGAGCTAAACAGAGCAGCCACCGGTGACGATAATTGTTTAAGTCAGAAGTAGCATGAAATAGAGGTGTTGGGGTGGTGGTGGGTATCAAAGTGGCTTGCAGAGTGAGCTGATCTACTGGAGCTGCTGGCTGAGCTTGACTGAGTGGCAAACCAGAGCTAATGTTATGTCTACTTAGTGGAGTAGCTCAAATGAAATGCATTATGATGCCAGGATGTAGCAGCTGGATTCTGGAAAGACTCAGTTTTTCCCCAATATTAACCTGTTAACCTGTCAGAAATTTTCTTCACCTCACACAAAAAACACGATCAACCAAGAAAACCAAGTCCCAGTTTTAGTGGATCACAAAACATTTAATAGTTGTGAGATATTTTTTTTATTTCAAAAAGGAATTTTCATATTTTCTAGGAAATATTTAAAGACTTTTTTTGTTTAAATTTTGAAGAAATCCAATATCTCAAATTATCAGGACATTTCATTCTGTCCTGATGATTAAATCATTAAATAACTTGCTATTAAGACGGCATCATTACTGTGTATCTCTCAGTCTAGTTTGTTGCTGAAAAACCTGGCTGTTCAGAGCGATGTATAGACGCATATTAATGGAAGGTCGGCTGGAAGGTAAAGGTATGCCTGGAGAAAAGGTGCGGAAGCAACAGGGATGACCACAGCCTCGAAAAGATTTACAAGAAAAGTCAGTTCGGAAATATAAGAGCTTCACAAGGAGTGGGCTAAGGCTGGTGTCAGTGTGTCAAGACTGATGCATCAAGTCGCTCCTGAACCAACGACAGCACCATGAGCATCTTACCTGGTCAAAGGAGAAAAAGAGCTGGACTGTTGAGCAGTGGTCTGGTTTTAGAAGAAAGCACATTTTGTGAAAGTCCAATCCTGGGATGCTAGAGAAAGTCCGGGAGTCTGGAAGAAGAGGTGAATCCAAGGTGTTTGAAGTACTGTCTACTGTTGGTGGTCACGCAATGTCAGGTGCCATTCGGTTCATCTGGACGCAGCATTTTCAACAGGAAGAACATTTCTTTAGTCATCCAAGTGAGTTCTTCAGTCTTCAGCTGACTGCAGGTTTCCCCAGCGCTATCAACAGTACAGATTCAGTTGGGTGGCTGAAGCTCAGGAAGCAGAGCAGGTCACCTCCCAGATATCCTTGGACCAGATAATAGCACATATTAACAATCATGAAACTGAGCTTGTAGATTGTTAAGCAACGGTACTAGTTTTGGTTGTAAGATGGTGAGATATGTACTCTTAGTCCTCCTCTCTGGTGCAGAGATGGTCTTCCCCGTTTCATGTAAACTGCCTCCTCGACTTCCTGCTCAAACTTGTGTTCCTTCCTGTCCAGGATGCACACATGCTCCTCTCTGAAAGAGTGGTTGCTTGCCTTCAGGTGTAAATAGACTACAGAGTCCTGGCCTGATGACGTATCTCTTCCCTGAGTCAGCACTTGTTTGGTTTGCTCAGTTCAGAACCTGATCCATGCGCCCGATCGCTTTCTGGCATGGCGCGTTTTCAGGTTTGAAAGTCACAGAGACCTGATGTTCTGTAAAATATGTCTCACCTTGATGTGTGTGTCCACCAAGTTAATAAGATCAGTGAGCTGTGGTTCATCCTCAGATTTGATTTTCACCCAGGTGTCATCCGCATACCTGAACCATTAGCTCGGTGGTGTTTCAGGGATGATGTCAGAGCCCTCTGCTTGACTTTCTCCATATGCAAGTCAGTCACAATAGGGTCAAGTGGAAAACCCACGGTGCATCAATGTGTCTGTCTGATGTCCTGACCCTTGTAGCTTAAAGTAACAGCTCTCAAAAATCTGAAACCTTCAGCCTTGGTTAAATAACGCCACCCAAGCACTCCGACGGGTGTGTGGGAGAGCTGCACAAAAACAGAGAAAGGAGAAACTTCTGGTGTCTTTTCCTGTTCTTAGAGAGTCTCTGTTAAATGATCAGAGGCGTTCCAGTAAAAACAAAGTGTTTGTCTGATATTGTTTCTCACAACTGTCACAGACGACCGTGTTTTATTCAGCATTATTAACTCTGTTGTTAATCCTGCTGGTTCCTCCTCTCATAGAGTCCAAAGCAGTAGATGAGAATTTGATTTCGATGCCAGGATTGTAAGTATTCGGTCTCATATCATCCCTCCTGGCTCTGACCCATCGTTTCACACATCCTCTGTTGCTTTTGACCACTTTGAGTTTGTGTCTTTGCCCCTTAAAACCCACAACATGTCTCCTGGACATTCATCTTGGCGACTGATGGATATTTTTGGCACTATATCAATGAGTTTACTCACTATTATCAATGGCAGTGGCATACTGTGGTGGAGTCTATTGTTTAAAAGCAAAACC
This sequence comes from Neolamprologus brichardi, assembly GCF_056152115.1. Taxonomy (NCBI): domain Eukaryota; kingdom Metazoa; phylum Chordata; class Actinopteri; order Cichliformes; family Cichlidae; genus Neolamprologus; species Neolamprologus brichardi. Next base: position 31,525,344 of record NC_142123.1, read on the forward strand.
TTGATCGAACAGTTTTATCCGACTTCAGACTGATTTCTAAACGTCTTTTTAGTCTAAGTTCCTGGAGAAAGCTGTTTTCCTTCTTTCTATTCCTTTTTTGGGTCAAAGCAGTGTTACTTAAGAGTTTCAGAATAAGAGTTTAAATCCTGCTTTACCAAACAATTTTACAGCTTAGGCGTGCATCTTCCTTTCTTACGTGGAGCCACTCGAGTCCATTCTTGGTCCTTTTTTCATTTTTAGATGCTTTTAGATGCTCTGGCAGTTGACAGTATTTTTATTCTTTGGCTTTTAAACCGAGCTGCGTTCTGAGGACTTTTTATCCACGCTGTTTTACTTATCTTCTAATCTTTTTTAGATATACAGCACTTTTTACATCTGTTGTTTTCAAATGTGCTTATAAATAAGCTTGACTGGACAGAGACACTTGGCTTGTCCTCTAATCTCTTATGAGCTACCGGCACTGGTCCGGTAACTGAAACACAAGTGAAGAAGATGTAACGGCCTCATAAGAGGCCGTTGTTTTATCTGGTGTCGTCCAACGTGATTCGAATGTTGCGTTTGGTGCTGCACACGAAGCCAGAAACTTGGAGATAGGTGACAGAAATTATCATATCAAGTTGGGGAAACCTGCAGTCAGCTGACAATGCTGAATCCAGATGAACGAAATCAACTTTCTGAGATTTCCTTATCTGGATCATTGATAAAACCACGACATCTACCAGGAGGTTTTGAAGTAATGTTTCCTTTCACTGAAAGTTTTATGGAGATGCCAAATTCCTTTTCACCAGGACTTAGCACCACTCACATTGTTAAAACTGCTCCCAAATGATTTGCTGACCATGTTATTTTCATGCTTAATCATACAGCCAACTTGCCTGATCTGGATCCCACAGAGAATCTGTGGAGATTGTCAAGAGGAAGATGAAAAACCTGATCCACAGAAGGCTGCTGTCAAAGCAACCTGAGCTTCAGTAACATCCATACCTCCATGCCATAATTCATGGAGCCTGAAAAGAGTCCTGTGTATACAATCCAAAACATAATAAACTACACATTATTACATTATTATTGTTATTAAAATATATTCTGCCCACAATTCTAATTTTAACCTTTGATTTTATATATTTCGGGTTTTTACTCAAAATAATTGCTTCATGTTTATTGAAGATGACAAATCTTGTTTTTTTATTGTATAATAGATACAGTTTTCAAAGGTTTCTGCATTTCCTTTTTAGATTGATCTTTGGAAATATCCTAATAATTTGAGATACTGGATTTCTGATTTTCATTAGCTGTAATGGTGTAATTAGCCATAAACACCAAAATGAAAACAAAAACCATAATTTTTAGTCAAAATATTCAAAAGTTATTTATTGAAATTACCACAAATTTATTTTTTTGTGATATTCAATTGTTTTTAGATGCACTAGTAGATTGTAGCAACACGTGATCCTGTTAGATTTAATTTTGTTTTGTTGAAAATTACTGCAGTTAACACAACTGTCCTGTCAAATAAAAAATAAATGATGTTCACGTGAGAATCCAGAGGTGACAGTACTGTAGTTGCCATAGTTTCGGAAAGTTTTGGGTCATATTCTCATTTTCAGTACAAATACTGCAGATAAACTAATGCGTAAATGGACTAGTACTTAAATGGCACTTTCCTCCCTGACATGCGTGTAAACATGTTTTATGAATGAGGCTTCTGGACTCCTGTTCGCGTAGCGTTTATTTTATGAAGAGGACTTAGTTTGATGGTGAAGTCACGCGAACCAGCATCAGTTTGATGTCAGACTCAGATCAGTGTGCCAGATGTTGATGGTCAGAGGAGTTCGGGATGACTCACCTTGTAGGTGACCAGGATTTCTGCCCCGCACACGCTCAGTAACGTTTATTCAATTCAGTTTTATTTATACGGCGCTACATCCCAACAACAGTCGCCTCAAGGCACAGATGTTATCCAGCTGCTGCACAGACTTCATGTGTTTTAAACCAGCTACCATTTGAAGACACATAAAACATTGAAATAAGCCAATGACTGCTCGGAGTGGGCGTGGTCATAGACAGGAACCAATCACAGTGCTCAGTGTCCTGGATTAAGACCCAGAGACTCTTCTGCAGCTGCAGCTCCATCGTTGCTTTTAAACCTCCTCATTTATTCATCCCTTCATGTCAAAGTGTTTCTTTTCCCATCTCATTCAGACAGGATTGAATATTTCAGACAGAGCAGGTGATGAAATATTAGTCTGATACTCAAACACCTGCAGCTGCTGGTCCAGGATCTGGTCTGGGTTCTGGAGCCATGAAGGGTTTTTTTTGTTTTTTGTTTTCTTCTGAGGTTTCTAAATTCATATTTAGTTCTTAAAAATGGACTTCACCTCCAGATCAGCCCTCACACACTGCAGGAAACATCACATACATACAGAGGATTCACAGATAAACGTGTGGGTGCTGAAATCAGTAAAAGAAGAAGCAGAGCACGAGAAGGAGAGAGTGCAGGAGGAGGATTAAAAGCCTGCAGTGAAATCCTGTCTGAATGAGCTTTTATTCTGAAAGAAAAAGACGACCAGCAGGATTTTCACAATAAATTGGTTGTCAGAGAGACAGAAAGCTGCAGGTCAGCAGCTGATTAATTCGACACTCACTTTTCTCTGTCTGTGAGGACCCGTGATTTCATACTGTACAGCCAAAAGTACGTGGACGGCACCGGCTGGGTGTAGCCAGATATTTAGCATCTTGTTGCCTGTTAAAGAAGAAACTCCCAGTTTCCATCTGTTGTGTGCAAAGATGATGTGGTGATGATATAATGAAGTGTTCATTATTTAGACGAAGGTGTTTTTTTCCCAGGTTAAATCAAATATTAATGACACGTCTTATTTTATAAAGACTGAAAGTTTTATCTTGGAATAAATCACTTGTTTTACTTTATATTTATCATGTAATTAGACGACTTTTTGAGGATGAGATTACTGAAATATTTTAAGGTGCTGCTGAAAGATTATTTTTGCGGTTTTAAAGTTCGTCTTGAGAAACGTCGTCGGTCCTTTTGGGCGTTTGTGGTGATTTTACGGTTTAGTTCCACATAAATGTGTTTTTAAGGGATTTGTTGTGTTTGTGTTTTGACACAAACAGCTGCATGTTACGCTGTCATGTGTGTACAGCTGTCCACATACTTTTGGCCATAAACTGTTTCTATATTTGCTGTGTTTATAAAGTTGATGTGATCGTCATTTCTGCACTGACAATAAAGGTTTCTGTTAAACTGATCGAGGATTTATTTATTTTTATTAGTTTAACTGTTTCTGCCACTTTTTTGTCTAATAATCCTTTTTCTTTCTCTGAGGCGTCCACGAACTCAATTCTCAGACACATCAATGTTTCTTAATAGGTGATGGAAACATGACAACCACCTTCCACCACTTTAACTCAGTTAATTTGCAGTTTTTAAATGGTAAATGGCCTGTATTTGTATAGCGCTTTACTAGTCCCTAAGGACCCCAAAGCGCTTTACATATCCAGTCATCCACCCATTCACACACACATTCATACACTGGTGATGGCAGCTACATTGTAGCCACAGCCACCCTGGGGCGCACTGACAGAGGCGAGGCTGCCGGACACTGGCGCCACCGGGCCCTCTGACCACCACCAGTAGGCAAAGTGAAGTGTCTTGCCCAAGGACACAACGACCGAGACTGTCCAAGCCGGGGCTCGAACCGGCAACCTTCCGGTTACAAGGCGAACTCCCAACTCTTGAGCCACGATTTTTATTTCCTTTTATCAGAGGTAGCTTCATCATGTTCCAAAAAAAATTGTTGCATATGACTTTTAACTTTAGGCGGAGCACAGAAAGCAAAAGATGGTGACCAGCTCACCAGCAGGCGACATCTTCATCAACACGTATCAGAGTCCCCCTAAAGAGGGACATCTGCTCACCCTAAGCGGCACATGGGGGACTGAACAAAGCAGAAAGGGAACACATTCAGTGTAAAGAGCTGGTTTAGAGCAGAGTGTATTGGTTTTAGTGATCACGGGGCTCATTTGCAACCCTGGGCCCGCCTACTGATGTATTACATGAAAATGGCTGCACAGTTAGTTTAAACATTTCCCTTCAGTTTTATTTCTATGGTGCCAAATCGAAACAACAGTTGCTTCAGGCTCTAAAACTCTACAATAATCATATGGACAAAGTTTGCATCCAAAATTTTAATAAAGCAGAAGAAGGAAGCATAACACAGAAATACTTAGCAAACATATTTGGACATTGACACAAGTTTATGTTTTTTTTCACCTGTTTACTGAAGCATGTAACAATTCTAGTTATATAATGGACATAATGTGCAGACCCTCAGCTTTCATTTGAGGGTATACAAATATTTATGGACCTACCTGTAAATGACTGAAAGCTCAAATGATCATTTTGGAGGATTTCTGGTTATTTTTATAAATTATATACACTGCCAATTTCCAGTATATGTATTCCCAGGACACTTTAAACTGTAAGGTAAAATAAATAGCAACGATCACAGAGATAAAAGCATGTGGAGAGAAAAAAACTCCCTTTTAAAAGGAAGAAGCTTCCATCAGAACGGACACCAAATATCTGCCTTAAAAGGTTGGAGTAACTGGAAAAGAGAAAAGATGAACACGAAGTGATGACAAACAGCAACTCAGCGGGTTAGTGGAGCCATCAACCAAACATTAGGAATATGCAGGTCCAGTGTCAGAGATTCCTTTAAGTGGGAATTTATATTATTCCAGGAGAAAGGCACAGAGATAAAGGACAGAGCACAAACTGTTGAAGAGAGAAGACAGAAAGGCAACGGCATGCAAGAGCGGTGCATAAATAAATTCAATGAGTGAGAAGGAAATTAGAGATGAAGAAAGCTCCTCCGGGCCTATAGCGACAGAACGAATGGATGCTTCAGGGTCACATTTAAAAATATAATACAGACTAAAACAACACAGCTGCTGCTGCTGCTGCTGAAAGAAACCTGGAAAAATGTGACTGTGAACATGTGAGTTAATATTAATAGGAGCACTGGGGAGGTGAGGAAGCATGCGTTGCATCCATTCATTAGGTGAATATTTGAAAATGTCTGGAAAAGTGAAACAGCTGCAATAACACAATCTGCACAGCTGCAGACGCCGAGGTAACGTCAGCCAATGAACTAAAATTCTTCTTTATGCTTTGATTGTGCGATTAAAGTTTCATTATTATGCTTTTTTCTTGTTCTCTGTCTTGTGTTACGATGATGGATGTTCACTTTAAACATGGCTGAAGTTTTAAATAATAAGTTTGGCTATAAAAACGATCCCTATGAGTCAAAACCTCCAACATTTTATTCAACAGCGGCGCCGGGTGGAGAACAGCTCCATTTCATTAAATGTATGAATTGTTTAATTCAGTTTCAAAATGCAGTTCTGGTTGTTTAAAGGTCGTAGGGAGAGTGAATACACAAACAACAAGTAAATGATTTCAGGGTCTGCAGTTTAGGATCACATCCCTGTACAAACACTATAAAACACTCGGACTGCAGCTCAGTGCCGTCCCTGAGAATCTCTTTTTCACAGTGATGTTAATCAGTGAAAGGTGTCGAAAAACTCCTTAATAACTCTCACAAATGGCACACTGAGACCTTTCAATGTCATATTCCTGAGAACTTATTGCTTTCATATGAGCTGAACTGATATCTGGAACTTAACCTGCTTTCACTCAGGCCTCTGGCCATCCGGAGGCAGACATTTGAGAAGCCTCAAACTGAATCAAATCCTTCCTCGGACAGCAGATGAAGACAGCATGAATGTAGAACATTTCTAAGTAAAATAATAATAAATAATGTGGACAGTAGGTTTGTTTTTTTTGTAAGTCTCGCTTATGTTTAGGTGGATTTCTGTTGAGTTGCTGCCACCTGCAGGTGGACAACAGAACCTGCACAGACCGAAACTGGACAACAGTACATATTTGATTCTATTATGCGTAAATACATATCAGTCAATCCATCTTACATCAGTGTTGAAAAGGATGATGATGTGGTGACCCTGAGAGGAAAGAGAAAAAATGCTGCAAAAGCTTTAAAAATATCAGGAAAGAAATTGGAAGTGTTTCTGGGACACTTGACTGAACAGCTGCAAAGAACTGCAGTGAGGCACGTTCAAAAGAAGCAGAGGGTTCATTAGTGTTGTGAGATCTAAGGATGTAAGGCAATGAGTGATTTAATCACATTATTCGTTTAATACTCTACACACACGTTTGTTACTATTTACTGTCACTTCCACCGGCGTTCCGTCAAGTTTTTGTTTCCCAAGAAACGTTTCTGTTTTCTCTCCTGATTTTTTTCCTCAGTTTTTTGTTGCTGTTTTTTTCTATTTCCTTTGTGTTTTGTGTGCTTTTGCAGCATTTTCCTATTTGCTGGTGTGTTTTTTTTAAAGTTGCAGTCCATTTGACCTCTCAGGGCCACCGTACAATAACAGTTGAGCAGTCTCCTGTGTGTGTAATGTCTGGTTTTAAAAAAAAAAAAACTAAATAAAATGACAACAGTGGAAACCAGCAGCTACATCCATCATTTATATACAGTCTATGAGAGTTTACGTGTTTCTCATTTTCTCATTTGTTATTTAAAAGTAAGTGCGGTTAGTCAATGGTCTTCCTAGTGGAAGACATTCTTTCAGTTACAGAAATGGTTACATAATCTGTAAAACCTTAGATCTTCCATGTCATGTTCATCCCTTTATGACCACAGTGTGCCCGTGTTCTGATACCAGGCTAACATACAATGTCACAAAGCTATAAACCGGTTTCTTGAACATGAGAGTGACTTCACTGTACATCTGGGTTGTGGTAGAAAAGCACATTCACATCATGGACAATTATGAGAGCTGCGAGTGGCAGAACTGATTAATTAAATAATGAATTAAATGTTTCATTAATTATTTAAAATTGGAATGAATTCATTGAATAAATATTTCAATAATTAATTAAATGGCCATTAATTTCATTTAAAACATTAAATTATTTATTTACAGTTGTGTTTAATTGATGACATTTTAATTAATTATATATTTAATTAATTATTGACACATTCAATTAATTTTTTAATGATGTATTTATTTAATTCATTTTGGCACTCCCGGGCCTCCACAGTACAATAATGTCAACATGGACTGAAAGTTTCCAGCACCTTGATGAATCTGACAGTTAGAGCCGTTCAGAGTTTACATGCATGTCTGTTTATTTCTTTAGCTTTTTGTCACAGTCCCGTTTCGATTGGAAGGAGCACGCTTTTCCTGAACGATCGCTTCTGTCTGATCTCTGTTTCTGCACTCGGCTCCTTCCGTCTGTCAGACCCAACATGGCGGCCTACGCGGCTTCACGTGAGGTCTTCACGGAGGGAGTCCGAGCGGTTCTTCAAACCTGGCCGGTTCTTCAGGTGAGTTGGAGCCGATCGAGTGCCTCCTGAGCGGCAGGCAGACGGGTCCAGCTGATACCCGGACGGGTTCCTGATTCAACGGATAACCGATATGAAGCTAACATGCTAACAGCTTCTCACGTGAGGAGCTTTTATTCTATTAAACCAAATCACAGACCTACACAGAGCATTTGTATGTCAACGGGACCTTTTAACTGGATAAATAAAAGATAAATACAAAAGTCACTCTGCCAAAAACTGACTGCGACTTCTACTTTGTGACAGGAATGTTGTTTGTGGCTCAAGATGACTTGATATCATACATGAGGGAGACAGTTACACATATATCTCACATATTATAGGTCAAAATGTCTTTTTTATGGAAGTGTAAATACCGGGAATCACTTTTTGGCACACGGGCGTTGTGTTGTGATTGTTTTTATGTCGCTAAGTAGACTGTAGAGGGCAGGATTTAGAAAGCAGTTTTATATCAAATAAACAGAAGACCTGTTTTGGAAGTATCTTCATGATTCTGCGTTACTGTACCCACATCATCATCAATCCAGTCCTTCTTGGCCAAGATGAGTGTTATTTATTGAAGTGTGGAGCACAGTCCCAATCTCCTCTTCTGTTCCTGTATAAGTGGGATGAATAATGGCCAGAAAATCAGATTTTAGTGCGCGTTGACTTTGGAGAAGAAGTGTGATGAAGAAGTGATTTGCAAGAACAAGGGTGGAGCAGGTGGAGACAAGTGTCAGGGGTGCTTCCAGGGCTGGACTGGGACAAAAAATCGTCCCGGGTATTTTGACTAGAGACCGGCCCCCCAGGTATTACAGGAAAAGCCATAAAGCCTTTGAATGAAAACAGACGCTGTTGTGACAGTGATGTACAGACTTGTTGGTATACGTATGATTTCTATACATGTTACATCAGATAAAAACTTTGGTTGTAAGATTCAGATAATTATTTATTAAATGAGAATAAGAAAGAAAAGTATTTCTTTGTGCCCCCCTTTCCCTGTTAATGCCCTACCTGGTCCCCTGGCAAAACTTTGCTAGACCTGCCCCTGCACAGTTACCAGCTGTCAGCTACTTAGAAAAGGATCCTGGTGTTATTTGTCTCTCAGAAACAGTTCATAACTTCCCTTCAACTCATTCATGTTAACTAAAAGTAGGGGTGGGGGAAAAAATCGATACTGTGTAGCATCGTGATATTTTGTTTGCTAATAATGTATCGATACAGGGACAGCAGAAATCGATATTTTGTTACAAAAAAGGTTTTTGTGCTCTGACTTCAGAGCATGTTGATCCTTTTTCTGAGCAAGAATCCTGACATTCCTTCACTGTCCAAATGTGTTTAACTTTTTTTTGGCAGCAATAAACATGACAGTTTACTTATTTTAATTTAAGACATGTTTTATTTTAATTAAGTTTAAAACTTTTTTATTTAATGTAAAATTATATTTTGTTTTAATTTACTTTCAAATTCTTCAGTTGCTGAAGGGGCTGCATAGTTTTCATAAACTGCATAGTTCAGAATAGCTATAATTGTACCAGATGGTTGATTCAGTTAAGTTGGACTAGACTGTAATACAAACCGTTCAGTTTGTCAACAATAAAACTGAAATGAGAGAAAGACTGAGTGTGAGACTTTGATATTAGATAAAATGAATGTTGATAAAGTTTACCTTTATGTACAGAATCTGAATATCGCAAAATATTTAAAAAAAATTGCAATAATATCGTATCGTGCGTTAAGTATTGTGATAATATCGTATCGAGGGATGTATGGTGATTCCCACCTCTACCTAAAAGGTAAACCTGTTTCTCCATCACCTGTTCAGCTCTTATGATTCAGTAAGGACATCTCCTGGTTTCATCTTCATGTTTCCCTCTCAGCAGATATACAAACTGATATCATGACCAGCAGCTTAACAGCTGTGGCTCCAGCAAACATCAGCTGATACTAGAAATTAATATTAAATAAATTCTAACAACAGCTGATCAAGCTTAAACGTGCTGCTGTTGTTTAGCGCGACATCCACTGGTTTCCTCTTTCTGGTGCAAAGTGGGCGATAAACAAACGAGAGAAAAGCCGATCAGCTGATCATTGATCAGTTTCATGATTGAAGTAGCAACAGGAGAGGGAGGGGGAGAGAATGAGAGAAGAAGAGGCAGTTGCAGCGTAAAGACAGAATAACTCCAGCTTTGTGTCTTTTTCATTGTAGTTCACTATCAGTAACATCATAGCACCCACCCAGCTGTATAGAAACTCCGACATGCTAGCTCACGCAGTACGAGTTATTGTAACTGACTGTAAAAAGTCAGCATAACGAAAATAAACTCCACCTAAACTTGGTTCATATCTGACCCAGATAGACTGCAGGTCATAACTTCTTACCTGAAGTTCAGTTCACCTGGCGCTCGGACCGGCGGCCGCCTCGGGTCTCTCCACCTCCTGCCTCCCCTTCCCTCATCCACCTGCTGGTCTCTGTGGAAGCTCCGCCATAGCCACCATTAAACAACTGAGTTATTTTTACACATCGGCCAGCATCTGGCCAATCCACCACCTCTCATTGTCCATGCCATTACCAAAAAAACAAAAAAATCATCGGCCCATTAAAAACAAAAGATCACCATCGGCCCACCGGGCAAATGACCGGTGGGCCAATGGCCAGTCCAGCTATGGGTGCTTCGTGACAGAAGGATGGCATGAAGACTGAAAGGAAAGGTTCTTGAGATCGTAGTGAGACCTGCTGTGACGTGTGATGAAGATGTGAAGACCTTTATTGGGAGGATTAGAAACAAGTCCATCACAGGGACAGCTCAGCTAGGGCCGTTAGAGAGACATGGCTGAGATGGTTCGGATGTGTAAAGATGGAGCTGCAATGCAGGAGGACAATTTGAAGACGGGGATTAGATTCACCGATGTAGTGAAGCAGCACATGCAGAGAGTTGGTGTGACTGTAGACAGATGATCTGCTGTGGCGATCCCCAAAGGGGGCAACCAAAAGAAGGTGATGAACTTTGACCTTTGGATAGTTCATCTTCTTATTACTTCAGCAGAATGCAGGCAGAGCTTAGAGTTTGGGCGTATGGATGCTGGGTGGTGGAGCGAGAAGTGGGAAATTTAAACAGACGTGTGGGGAGGATGTTTGAGTTGGGTGCCTGTAACATCTCGCAGGATTCTCTGTTTATGAGAATTTATTAATTAGCTTGTTTATTCTTAAGTCAACATTAGAAATCTGATGTTATGTATGATGTGAAGTCACAGGAAATAAAATGTACCATCTCTGTTTGTCGGACAGATTGCGGTGGATAACGGGTTTGGAGGCGTCTACGGCCAGCAGAAAGCTGATTGGATGGTGGATGTGGTTCAGCAGTATTTCCATGACAACGGTGGGTATGTGTAGTTGTTACGGTGCTAATTAGAAGTGGGTGAACGCTTTAAATCGAGTTTAAGCTTTCAGTGATCATTAGATGTGATCTGGGTTGTCTCCGTTTGAGCTCGTGCAGCAAACAGGATGCATGAATAAAAGTGACTTTGAACCTCCAACGGTTCAGTCTGTTCTTTGAATCTGACAAAGGACAGCGTGAGATATGGATTACATTTAATGTTGCATAAGAAAAGACAAAGAATTAGGCAACGTTTCTGTCAATATCAAGTTGATTAAAGGGAAACTCAGTCAAGTGTGTCTCAGAGGTTTAAAGGGCTCCTGTTGTCCTTCTTTTCTGCTCCATGTTCACGTCAAACTTAAGTCTCAAATAATGAGGTATGTATGTAAAAGCAACCCATGTGAGCCTAAAGGCTTCAGACTGCTCCAAATGCTCCTCAATAAGATGCCAGAGAAAGAGGGTATGTTTAATATTATCTGAACACGGCTCTGCCTGTAGACGCTGAAACCCCGCCCACCTGTAGTTTAAGCCCTCTGTTTACAGAAGAAGTTTGGTTTAAAGGGAGATGATCTATAATATTTCAGACAGGATGAACTGAGGAGCAGTTTAAGATGTTTTGAACTGTGCGCCATGCGGAGCTTTACTAGTGGAGTCTAAGAATAGAAATAAGGAGCAGAACCACATTTAATTAAACAGCGAAGCCTCAGGGTCATTTTTCATGTTGTGTTCAGTAGGGCTGCCACAAACGATTATTTTGATAGTCGACTAGTCACCGATTATTTTTGCGATTAGTCGACTAATCAGATCATCATCCATTGGACGTAAAACTACAGCTTATTGCACCAGCAGCATCTGCTCTTATATAACTATCATTAGCTTACAGCTTTAAGTGTTTATGGTATGTGCTAACTAAAAATAAAGACAACATGATAGTTTATTAAATTTTAATGAAATTTGCAGATTGTTTCAGTGAAGTCTAATAAACTCCTTGCTATCTAAAATATAACAGGACACCAGTGTCTCACACTTCTGATAATCAGCTGTCTGCTTGACGTTTATTCAGCTGTGTAAAAACTATAACTTTAATCTCAGCCAAACCGTTTTACTCAGGAACAAATAAAATACTAAAAAAAAAAGCCAAACAATAACATTTTTAAGTTATCTAAGTGACTTATGTATGTTTAACCTGAGTAGCGAAAGACGGCGGTGGGTTTGAAGCCGGGAGTCCGGTGTTCTCACGGCTCTAGCGAGCCTAGCCCCCGGCTAGCTATCGAGCTAGTGGGTAACAGACGTCTCCGAAAACGTCGGAGCGCTTTTGAAAATATGTAGTGTCTTGATAAACTGAGCAGATATTTGAGGTTTACACAGCTACATTCTCGCCTGAAAATATGTTAAACGTTTATTTTGTGACCCAGAAAGAATAATAAGAGTAATATTAAAACTAACTAGCTGCCGCCATTGTTGGAAACTGAGCTGGGCTGCGCTACTTCTTCTTCTACGGGTTTAACGGCAGCTGGCATCCTTGTACATGCAGTGCTGCCATCTTCTGTTTCAGTCCGTTATTACACTCTTAAATCCTGCTACTTATTCCTGCGTCTTTTGTGATCTTACAAAGCTTCAAACGACGCGTCGGCTATTAAATCAGTCGTCGACGATTTTGATAGTCGACGTAATCGTGACTAGTCAACTAATCGTGGCAGCCCTAATGTTAACATCTCCGTGTGTCTGTGTGTGTCAGCTGACCTGCAGCAGTACGAAGTCGAGGACTTCATCGCTGAGCTGATGGATCAGGAGTTCAATACAGTGGTGGATGATGGGAGTTTACCACAGGTACACACACACAGACAACACCAGTAACAGTCTTTCTTTTTTAAATCCTGTTTTTAAAATGCATTCATCTTCATTTAAGTCTTCTGTGGAGAAAAGTAAACCTTCGAGGCTACATTTCTCATTCTCTGTATGGATATGATGTTATAATAAAAACAGCATGTATATGATGTGTCTGCATGTAAATTCTGGTTGTCTTCATCACCTTCCTGCCTCCTGATGCCAGCATTGTATCTGCGTGGTCTTATTAACGTCTTCATCAGTTAGTTCAGTAGAAAGAGCGAGAGCGAGGCATGAGTTCATCGGTTTCTCTTCTCGCCAGGAGCTGCAGCGTTCACTATGATGTGATTAATGATGCAGAACTCGTGGTTGAAAATGGGCTGTTCGTGTTTTATGGTCGAGCAGAGATGGTGCGTTCACTGTCCGCTCCAGAGCTGGCAGCGAGCTCTGTAGTCAGATGGAGGCGGTGCACGATGTGCTACAGCCAGTCTGTGGTTTGCAGAACATAAACACTGTTTGATGATGAGCTCCCAGATGTTTCCATCCTGCTGCTTCATCACTTTTCTTATCCGATGCCTCCTCTTTCCTTTATGCGCTTTTTGTTCCGGGTGTTTCCTGGTCGTCCTTCAGCTGGCGTTGAGTCCTCAGAGATTCATGTCGGTCTCATCCTGGAGAAGAGTCACACCTGCTGCTTTTCTTCAAATTTAGCATCCACCTTAACAACACCTGCTTCTCCGTCACTTTGAAGTTTTGCTGCCTTTTGAACAAAAGCGCTGCGGATTCTGTTAACGCGGCTCCGTTTGATCTCTCCTGCTTCGTTTGAGCCTCGTTATTTCTTCTTTCCCGACGCTTTCCAGGACGACTCGGTTGCTCCGAGCTCTTTGTTCTTGTATAAACATTCAAGCGGCCAACTTTTCACTGTTCAAACCTCCAAACTCTCCACACAGTTGTTTCCTCATTGACGTCAACTTGTTTGAACTAAAGCGCAGCAATTAAAGTCGTTTTATTATTTTATTCCACACCGAACAAAAACTGAAGGAATGAACACAGAATGGTCCGCTTGGTGCTGGTCTGCAGGTGTGGATGTTTGAAGGTGACGTGACGTGTGTGTGTTTGCAGGTGTCCGCCAATCTGCTGCAGATGTTCAGTCAGTGGCGGCACGGGGCACTGGAGCAGCTCAAACACACCATCAACACTCTGACACAGAATAAGAGTCAAAGGGCAAAGGTCACGGCTCAGCCCACACAGTCTGATGAAGAGAGCAACGATGACGCACAGGTACGGCTCACCTGACACACACACACAGGTCAGAATCAGGACTGTGGATTTTGATCTCCGTCACTCCCACTGAGAATCTCTGAGCGACGTTCAACCTTTTTGAACGAGTAATCTGAATCTTTCACACCTGAATTACATTTTATAGGCTTTGTTAAAACCTGCAGCCAGATCAGTTGTGCGCCCACTCGAGCAGAAATCTTCAAAAAGTGCATTTTGTGTGAGTTTTGCAGGGTTGATGACATCTTCTAGCCGTGATTCCTTTTGTGGTTTAAAAAAATGACTGTATCACATAATTACGGAGTATTTGCCATGGACTGTCCAGTATGTGTCTTGCTTTCAGCTCCAGCTCTGGATGGACGGAAGGAAACTGTAGTAAAATCTTTCAGCTTCTCCTCTGATGCAGTTGCATCCTTGTTCTGTCCGTTTGTGAAGTTGTGCTGCTTCTGTGCTCATATTATAATGGTAAACAGACAGAAAACATTACGATATGTGGAGTGGGTGTAGAATGGATTTGGTTGCTGTTTTAAAACAAAACTCAAATGTGTTTCATGAAGTTATGAAGGTTAAAATTTCCTGGAAAAACCACGATACTAAAAAGCCAAATATGGCCCCGCCCCGTGTATGTCGAGGGGCTCAATATTGTATGAAGACACAGCTGACTGAGGGCTTCAGGTGGGAACTTTTTTTTAAGATAATGAAATCACCCGGGTTGAGTGATGGTTGTTTGTGTGTGCAGGAGATGGAGTGTGAAGCGTCTGGTCCATCGGTCAGCAGGACACATCCTCCTCCTCCTATTCAGGATGAAGAAGATGGCTGGACGGTGGTGAGGAAGAAGAAGTGAAGATTTTAGGATGAACTGTTAAACTGAGAGACTGAAGCAGCTGACCTTTGACCTACAGGAAGAGACTTTTTAGTGAAAGTTGGGCCTCAGCCTCCACCTGCTCTAGACTGAAAGGGTCCTGCAGGCTCAGAAAGGCGAGACGTTTGTCGGCCGCCTGCTGGGACGTTCAGTCTGGAGCAGGTGGACGAGGACGATGTCCTTAAACCGGAGTCACTCTGCTTCCTGTGGATGAATCTTTTATTATTATTATTAAACACTTTGACCATACTCAGTGCTGTCGCTATACTGTACATCACAACATATAGAATTATACACTCACTGACCGCTTTATTAAATACATCTTACTAGTACTGGGTCAGACAGACTTTAGCTTTCAGAGGTTCGTGCAGTTGCTTCAGGTTTGTGGAGACCACCTGAGTCCAGTGAACTCGTTTTCATAAACTATGTTGCCAAAAGTATTCACTCACCCATCCAATCACTGAACTCAGGTGTTCCAATCACTTCCATGGCTACAGGCGTATAGCATCAAGCACCCAGGTATGCAGACTGCTTCTGCAAACATTTGTGAAAGGGACCCCAGCGTGGTACCGTGATTGGATCAGATCAGAGCCAAACTTTATGTGGCCTTCAGGTTAGCTCAGGAACAGTTCGTAGACGGCTTCATACTGTGTTTAAGAAGCTGGTCCTCTGTGCTGTGGACCACTGCATGGATGACATCGACCTGATGAGCCTCTCTACAGGAACACACCAGGTTCACGTCCGACAGCTTTGTTCAAGCTTTCGCTCAGCTGGACTTTCAGTCTGCGTATATAGACTGCCTCTATGTGCCAGACCTGCTCTCCTTATTTGCTCTGTGCAGCTTGACTTTGCATTAAAGGAAAAATATATATTTTTAGCCGTGAGCAGAGAGTCAACTGCAAATGCGTCTGCTCGAAATGCAAGCATTGTTTTGAGTGAACACGAGCAGCTTAGTCTACAGGCAGCTGTAGTTGAACTACTCACAGCAACTTCTGGCCCGTGTCTTTCTCTGCAACCAGTTACAGTTCTCACCAACCAGCTGGGGAATACACGTTTTTCCCTAAATAGGGAGGGGGTGGGGGGTCACTGATGGGTCACTGGGCCTGTGTGAGCGAGGCCTTAACCAGCCCACCACAGTTGGAATGTAATGCATCTGCAATTGGTGTTTTCCCAGGATCAGTTTCTGCCACAGGCACATCAGCAGCTAAATCCGGCTCTGACACAGAATCAGTCCCGGCTTCGTGTGCACTGATTTATGTGTTGAAAAACAGGCTCCCCTTCAATTTAAGGAGATACAGTGAAATAAGCAGATGTCTCTCGTCATCTCAGGAGGTTATAAAGCAGTGAGAACAGCTCCAATCAAAGGCGACGTCAGTTTCAGGTTTTTTTCTAATGACTGATTTTAAAAAGTCAGAATTAGCCATGAAATAATGAATGCATATAAAGGAGGTGATAACCCAGCATTTACTGCAAGTGATCAATAAAGCTTCAACTAAAAGTCAGGTGAGTGTTCGTTCATCTTTATTTTCACAGAATAAACATTCCACACTGACATGTAGAAAAAAAACCACCTTATTATATCAATGTGATGGGGAGGAGGGGGTGGGGTTATTTCAAGGCACTATTTATCATATGAACATAGAAAGAGGTGAGGGCAGGTGAACAGGGGAGGTCAGAGGTCATCAGAGGACAATTCGGTTTGACCTTCAGCTACAAAGATCAATACCATCGTCAATAATACTGTGGTCAGTGTGGGCGGGGTGAGTGGGTGGGGGTGAGTGGGTGGGTGGGGGTCAACCGTTGTCGGGAAGCTACAGTGTGCTCATCTAAACGAAAGTCATCAGGAAGATTCACGAGTCCTAGAAGTCTCTGATCAGTAATCAATAATCATCATCTCACAGGTTCAGCAGGAAGTGACAAAGTTAAATATGAACTCAGCAGAAATCAGAAATGCAGCCGAGTGACCGGGACAGAGAAAGTGCAGGAAGGAAACGTAAAACTCGCTCATTCGACAACCGAGCCAAAGGTCAGCAGAGGTGAGACGACTGAGGCTGAATCCAAATGTTTCCACCGTAAGGCTTCGTCAACACCGGCTAGGCTCATTTTAGCATTTCAGCATAGTTTTATATTTCATTAAAAAAGGCTGAAAGCAGTGGATTGCTTACAGAAAACTGCGCGAGGAAGAACAGCAACGGCAAAAGGTTCAGAGCAGAGACATCCTTGCTTTACTGAAAGTGACAGACGAGGATGAAGCAGGTTAGGACGTGAGCCCAGCTTTCATTTTCCCGTCATTTTTGTGACTAATAACAGATAAACTCTGGAGTAAAGTCGACACAAAGGTGTCAACGCAGCAAACGCACAAAACAAAAACCTCTCGCTCATCAAACGCCCTCGCACACTTCACTGGCACCGCGAGTGCTCGACGCGGCAGTGAGACGTTGACACTGAGATGTTTCACCGAACAGTGTCGTTCGCTTACAGTGAATGAAACGTAACTAATAAATATTAAAATTTACATTTTTTAAAAATTCTTAATATAAGGAACTTTGATGTGCTCTGATTCAGTTCATTTCCTTCTGCCGCAAACCAACACACTAAACATCATTTCCCATGCTCATTAACACTAAAACTATATTTAACGTCACAACACTACGCTAATATCCTCAAGCAAAGCCTGCAAAAATGCAGACTTTTGTGAGGTGTGCATAAAGAGATAAAAACGACTGCGAGCGGCTGATAAAAGTTATGAGCAGGACGGCCCAGATCGCTGACGTTTGACCTCGGGGAGGGCAAAAAACTCACCTCCGCACAGTCAAACTTAACACAGGAAGATCAAAAGGAGGAAGAGTACAGCTTATTTCGCGTCAGTGGACACATCAATAAAGACTGTGTGTTGGTTAAACTGGTCTTTAGAAACAGGCTGTGTTTACCGCTGCATCAGCTGTTCGGACTCAAGTCCACCTGACTCTTATTTAAACACAGGAAGTCCCAGAACAAGTCAGCAGGAGACGCAGGTTTAAGTTCGATGTAGAAAAAAGAGAAACTTGGAAGAACTGTGAAGTTTTCTATCAGAAATTATACTGAACGTATTAAAATACTCACATATGAGACGTGAGGACTCCGATTCAGTTTGGATCCAGCCTCAGCCAATCAATCAATCATCCAGTTACTTCAGGAATCAGCGCAGACACATGATCAACATAACAATTTCCCACATTATGTGAACTCGACAGACGCTTCCAACCCTCCCCGACCGCCGACTGTCTCTGCGTGCAGCCCCTGAGGCTGCGTGCGCATCTATGTCTGCAGCCACGGGTGCTGCAGGCACTCCGCCGCCGTCGCCCTCCGCTCAGGCTGCAGCTCCAACATGGTCAGCAGGAAGTCGCTGAACTGAGCCGCCTGGTCCAGTGGCCACTCGTACTTCTCCAGCAGAACCTCGAACAGACCCCACGGCTTCAGGTTGGAGATGTGACGCAGGTCGCCTGAGACAGGAAGAGGAAGAGTGAGGCATCTGGTTTTAAAAAACAACCAGGTTCACTGAATAAGGAGGACAGAAAAACTCCCAAGCTTTACCATCTGCAGCAACAAGAGTTCCAACTTTCCCCCCCTTTCTCTACAGTTTAGGATCACTGAAGGTAAACTGTCTCACCTCTCCTGCTGAAGTACTCTCTGGAGTACCTGCCAGACAAAGCGAAGGGCAAAGGAATCGGCCCGAGCAGCTCGATGATGTGAGCGATGTGATCTGAACACACAGTGAAAAGTCACACTGAGGTAGTGTAAACACAGTCAGTCTAACACTACAGTACTGTCTGTGTGTGTCTGTGTGTGTGTGTGTGTGTGTGTGTGTGGGGGCGGGGGGGGGGGGGGGGTACAGCTGAGTGTACTGCCAGCTGTGCAGTAGTACCTTCATCTCTGGTGTAGTCTTCTCCTGAATGGGGCTCGAACAGGTAATCTCCTGTTGCCAGCTCAAACGCCTGAAACACCAAAATCAATGATTCGTTTAGTCATGTGACCACTGACTGAATCACACACCAATAACTTGTCAGGAAAACACAGATGAAGGACGCACGGGTGGCACTGTGTACATTCACTGCATAGATCAGTGTACGCAAGGTAATCAGAAGGTCTGCTGCCTGCACCTATAAGAATACCAAGTGAATTTAAATTTGCCTAAAGCAAAACGTCTCAGGACCGAGCTCGCACTACAAATCTGTCTGGGAGACGCTTTGACCTGACAAATCGATTTACTCTGCCTTACAGAAACCTGGTTGCAGCCGGATGATTATGTTAGTTTAAACGAATCAACACCCCCGAGTCACTCTAACTACCAGAAACCTCGAAGCACAGGCCGAGGGGGAGGTGTGGCAGCAATTTTTCACACCAGCCTATTAATCAACCAAAGACCCAGACAGACTTAATTCATTTGAAAGCCTGATGCTTACCTCGTCCACCCCAGCTGTAAAACTCAGAAACCAGTCTTACTTGTTATCATCTATCGTCCACCTGGGCCTTACACAGAGTTTCTCTCTGATATCTCAGACTTTATATCTGATTTAGTTCTGAGCTCAGATAAAATAATTATTGTGGGTGATTTTAACATCCATGTAGATGCTAAAAATGACAGCCTCAACATGGCATTTAATCTGTTATTAGACTCAAATGGCTTCTCTCAAAATGTAAAAGAACCCACCCACCACTTGAATCACACTCTAGAATAGAAACTGAACATTTAAGTGTTTCCTGAAAACCCTCTCCTGTCTGATCATTTCCTGATAACATTTACATTTACAGTAATTGATTACACAGCAGTGGAGAGTAGACTTTATCAAAGTAGATGTCTTTCTGGTAAGAGAAAGGCTCTCCCTCCCATTTGTTCCTAGAGTATTTAAAAGTAGAATGGGAGGGAGAGCCTTCAGTTTTCAGGCCCCTCTTCTGTGGAACCAGCTTCCAGTTTGGATTCAGGAGACAGACACTATCTCTACTTTTAAGATTAGGCTTCAAACTTTCCTTTTTGCTAAAGACTATAGTTAGTGCTTGACCAGGTGACCCTGAACCCTCCCTTAGTTATGCTGCAATAGACGTAGGCTGCCGGGGATGCATTGAGTTTTTCCTTTCCAGTCACCTTTCTCACTCACTATGTGCTAACAGACCTCTCTGCATTGAATCATATATGTTATTGACCTCTGTCTCTCTTCCACAGCATGTCTTTTATCCTGTCTTCCTTCTCTCACCCCAACCGGTCGCAGCAGATGGCCCCGCCCCTCCCTGAGCCTGGTTCTGCCGGAGGTTTCTTCCTGTTAAAAGGGAGTTTTTCCTTCCCACTGTTGCCAAAGTGCTGCTCATAGGGGGTCATATGATTGTTGGGTTTTTCTCTGGATCTACTGTACAATATAAAGCGCCTTGAGGCAACTTTTGTTGTGATTTGGTGCTATATAAATAAAATTGAATTGAATTGACACCACCACACTAAATAGGAGACTTGCAAAATCCCTTCTGAGCATCAGTTTGTGCAGTGACAGCCAACACTCCCATTACTGTGTGACCCTCAAACCAGTCAGAATAACAGAAAAACACAGATCAGCAACTTTTACATGTTGCCAGATGGGTAGAAACTGCATTTCATAAACAATCTGTCAGATCAACCTTGAAACAAACAATCTTCATCAAATTATCCAGATCAGATGACTTTAATGGAAATGGGATCGTGCAGGGACCGTGTATAAAACACAGAGTTTAGGCTGCCTAATTTCACCAGAGTTGTTTCACACACCACTGCTCTCATCTCGTTTATTTTAGGGAATTGCTTTCGAAATAAAAGGCCTATTTATTTATACACAGGGACAATATTTAATAGCTACATACAACAATGGTCTGATGAATATGCTGTAACAGTCAGACTGGGGAAAATCCCGCATGTAAAGCATGTCTATGTATTTTGCACCAGTGAGTACGTGTACCATGCAGGCAGTGCTCCAGATGTCAGCCGGGGGTCCGTACTCTGCTCCAATCAGAACCTCCAGAGCTCTGTACTGTCTGGTCTGAATGTCCTCTGTGAAGTGTTTGTGCTGGAAAAGAGACATAAGACGGGAAAAGAGAGAGGAGCCGTCTGATTGGTCTGACGGGAAACTAAACGAGAGGAAGAGATGACCGTGAAAAAGGATTCTCACCACCCAGCATGCATTTCCCAGATCAGCGATCTTCACTCTGATCTTGTCTGCGTTCTGGGAATCCAGAGGACTCAGGACAAAGTCGGAGGCGCTGAATGCTGAAATTTAAAAAAAGAAAAATCAGTTAAACCTGATTGGTTTAACTGCTGTTTGTGTTAATGCAGCAGTTAGAAGGATTTGGCTAATTTGCAAACACTGAGTGAGGTGCTAGAAGAACTTCTGCTGGGTGGCTTCAGTGGTCACGTGGACAAACCTGGTGGTCCGGAGTGGTGGTGTTCTATTATTGGACTCGTAGTTTGCCCATAACACCATGTTTGAGCATTAGCATGTTCATCAGTTAGCAACAGGACATCCTAGGCTGCCACTCAATTCTAGATTTTCTGACTGCATCATCGGACCATCATCAGACTCTTTCAGCTGTTTGGATGAAGAGGAGCCAAACTGTCAAAAGATCACCACTCGGCGGCAAGTAGGATCATGAGGTGAGGGAGCATGTCTGGCATACTAAAGCATATAGCGAGGGTGGCGTGGGAGCGTTTGGCAGAGGTCCCAGTCCAGGAGATTTAAACTTTCATTTGGCAGAGATTACAGGACTCTGAGAGTATAAATGGGCCACGTTCCACCTCCAGTTCAGCGTTCCCTAACCAACCATTGAGCTGAAGAAGTTCCATCAAGTGTGGTTAGCTTATGCTGTGTACAGAACATATTTGGATAGAATTTTGGGGACAGTGGGCTGTCTGAATTGTTGAGTCTGAGGATCACTTTGATACAAGGAGTACAAATCAGCTTCCTCGAAAGATCTGTGGGAGGAGCTAAGAGTAGAGCAACTCCTTAGCTTCATCATCATATCATTGTAGGGGATGCCTCCCTGGGCTGGTCCTCAGTCCCCTGATCAGAACCTGCTCTTTATCCTAAAATCTGTAGAGTAACTTAGAGCAGTGTGGAAAGATAGTAGTGAAATATAAAACTGGAGGTCTTTCTAGGGAGAATGGGCCAAAAATCTCTCAGTTGCTACAAAAACAGACTACAAACGATGACTAAAGGCGAAGTATTAAATTGAAACGTGTGAGCGTGTCCAACCTTCTCGTCCACTCGAGTATCCGGACTGAGTAGAAAGTGCCGATTCAGACGTTGCTGACATCACTGAGCTGGAGAACCCTGATAGGCCAGAAGCGGGACTTGAGAACCGTCCGGGGGCATGGCCGTTACACCCATCCTCAAACCAAGAGCAGTTGGACTCTGGGCTGGTTTTGCTATTGGCTATAGAGCAGGACGTGTTGCCATTGACAACCAGAGAGCCTAAGAACAAAGAAACACCGTATTTATACTGTGTTGGACAACAAATTCCACTTCAGCCTTACTAACGGTCGCACTCACCGATACTGTCTGCATCCACAGCCTGCAGCACACCATCCTCTTCCTCCATCCTCTGAACACACAAACAGAAGAGTTAACCCTGCAGTACTGCTGGAGGACTAGTGCAACATGTTTCACAGTACTATTACTGCAGTACTACTGTACCTGTATATCAAACAGTCTCTCCTCTAACAACTTCTGCTGTCGCTTTGCTTTTCTTTTCAACTTCTTCTTCTTGTTTTTAGACAGTTTTCCGATCTGCGCGCACACAGGATGAGACAGGCAGCGGGACAGTGAAGCTTCAACAACAACAGTAACAATTTTATGTTTCTGTAATCAAGACGCTCAAACACACGCCTGTTGTTACTGACAACACACACCCATGCACACAGTTCCTTTTCTTGACTTTCGGCCAATCAGCTTGCAGTAGTTTACTACATCTGATAGCTGTACTACAAGGCAGGATCTGAGGCTGAGTGAGGTAACTTCAGGTTTGAACTCAGCTTTTCAGTGTCACAAACGCAGTTCTTATGGGAGAACAGCAGCAGGATAACTTATCCTGTTTGAGATACTTTAGAGCAGGAGTGGGAGAACTCCAGGCCTCGAAGGCCACTGTCCTGCAGGTTTTAGATATATCCCTGATCCAACACAGCTGATTCAAATGGCTAAATTACCTCCTCAACATGTCTGGTAATGAACTAATCATTTGATTCAGGTGTGTTGACCCAGGGTGAGATCTAAAACCTGCAGGACACCGGCCCTCGAGGCTGGAGTTCCCCACCTCTTCTTTGCAGGTATGCAGCACATATAATGCTCGCAGAAGGAGTTTCTCCAGTTTTTTGAGACCTAAATAATTTTTCATTCCTGATTAGCTTCAGTGAGAGATACAGACTCAGCAGAAGTAAAAACATAATTCCTGCCTAAATTTCTGTCCAACTGGCTGCAAGTAATCTTAGAGCCATTTTGCTCCATATAAAAACAGCAAACCCTTTTAGTTGCACACCAGCGTATTACCAGGTTGATTGTGAATGTTTTACCTACTTGTGGCTCCATAGTGCAAAAGGTCCCTGGTGTGAAGCTACCTGCTGTGGCGACCTCTCATGAATAAGGGAGCTTCTACATTTGTATATGCCTGCTCTCCCCTGCTCTCACATTTCAACACAAGCTGAAGAATAATTATTTTAAAAATGATCTTGCTGTGCCTCAGTGTTGGGACGGTGATACCGATCAGTCTAATAATTCACACAGTCTGATTTTTTTCTGGTTTTAACAGGACTGGTTCCAGGGCTTTCCAGTTTTACTGGCCACCAGTGTTGGTCAAGTTACTTGAAAAAAGTAATCAGTAACTAATTAAAAAAGTAATCCCATTACTTTACTAATTACTTATTTTCAAAAGTAATTATTACTTAGTTACTTAGTTACTTTTTAAAACACGATTTACAACCTGAATAGGTGATAAAGCGATAGATCTTTCAGCCCAATTCTACTTTTTCTGCATAATCCATCATACAAAATGTAATCAAATGGAAAAGTCTCTTTTTAAAACTTGTTTTGTTAGTTTTAATCTTTTAACTTTATGCATCAAGCAAAAATTTAATTATATGCAACATATTTTCTGCACATTCCAGCACATAAAATAAAATATTTTTTATGTTTACACTCAGTCTTTCAAATAGATGCAAGTAAAACACAGCAGAAAATAAATAAAGTCAAAGACTAGCGGTCCTGTTGCTCTATTTTCACCTGTAAAGCAGGAGTAGGGTAGGCGGAGGTTTACCCTGGTGCAGGTGTGCAGCGGTCAGTGGAAGAATCTGCGAGTTTCTCTGTGAGTTTCCCATTACGTCGTAGCTACTCGGTGCTTGCTCGGAAGTTTAGGGGTTTTTTTCGCTGCAAAAAGAAGTTTTCTTCCCACGCACAACGGACACTAATGTTTTTGTCACTTTTTATGGAATCAAACTCAAAGTAAGGTCAGTACTTCCACGCTTTAAACGCTGCACGCTCATACTCTCTCCGCACTCGATATATGATCCATTGTTGATCTGCACACAGCTGTTGTCACGAACGTCGCACTCGCTTACGTCACTGTCATGAGACATTCTCGCAAAAAAATCACGGTTTTAGTAACGCAGTAACGCAGCGTTCCTACGGGAAAGTAACGGTAATGTAATTACCTTTTTTCCAATAGTAATCCCTTACTTTACTCATTACTTGAAAAAAGTAATCGGATTACAGTAACGCTGGCCACTCACACCGTTTTACACTCACACATTAATACAGTGCTTTTTTACACTATACCTGCATATAAAAATATGCTAGTAGATCTTTCCATGTTTCCAGTCGACTACATACTGCCAAACAATTGCCACTGGAGTTTGTGGTGATTCTAACTAAACGTATCAAGCCGATAAGACTGCTTAGCCCGATTGATGATTTTAGGGTATTTGAAGCCAGATAAGGAAAAGATATCCTAGGTCAGGGGTGGCCAACTACAGGCCTTGAGAGCCGGTGTCCTGCAGGCTTTAGATCTCACCCTGGGTCATCACACCTGAATCAAATGATTAGTTCATTACCAGGCCTCTGGAGAACTTCAAGAAATGTTGAGGAGGTCATTTAGTCATTTAAATCAGCTGTGTTGGATCCAGGACACATCTAAAACCTGCAGGACACCGGCTCTGGAGGCCTGGAGTTGGCCACCCCTGACCTAGGTGTTTAGAGGTTGCACTTGAATACAGTAGGCATCACATCTGGACACTTACCTCTAGATCCCTGGGAGCCGTGCTAACTAGAGAGAGAGACACACAGGGACAGACAAACAGGGAGGAAACGGCAGAAACAGGAAGAAGAAAAGGAGGAAAACAGAGAGACAGGAGAAACAGTGCAGTTAGAGCTGTGTAAGAAAGGAGAAGGAGACGGCTCAGAAAGCAGACAGACAGGCAGGTAGATGTCTCTCTGGATGGAGTGGAAACCACAGCTCCCAGTAACTGTGTGTAACACGTCTTAGCATTAAACATTTCTATTTCTCACTTTGATTGGAAAACACTTGACAAAAGCTTCATTAGCAGGTTCCTAACACTTAATAAGAGACACTAACGCTTCCTAGTTCCGACCAATCACATAGCAGCTGATCACCTGATGATCCAGAAGGGGGTGGGGCTCCAGCTCTCTGCCAGACAGTAGCTTCAGCTGCCAATCTCCTGACGTAAACCTCATCAACCTCCAGCAGGATGTTCTCTGGTTTGATGTCAGTGTGGATGATCTTACACTTGGTGTGGAGGTAATCCAGACCCTGCAGCACCTGCAAGCGCACAGCCGAGTCCGGGCAGGTCAGCAAGTCCAAGCCACTGTATATATACTGTATAGATCTCTGTTTGCATGCGCTACCTGTCTGATGATGGCCTTGACACAGGCCAGAGGAAGTCCCATGTAGTTTGACTTGATGATCCA
Source organism: Neolamprologus brichardi (assembly GCF_056152115.1). Taxonomy (NCBI): domain Eukaryota; kingdom Metazoa; phylum Chordata; class Actinopteri; order Cichliformes; family Cichlidae; genus Neolamprologus; species Neolamprologus brichardi. The sequence goes on from NC_142123.1 coordinate 31,551,079, forward strand.
CTTTAAGAGCTGGTGGCCCAAAACTTCCAGAACCATACAGACATCTGAGAACGGCTGAGGAAACTAACAGCCCACTCTTTCTAAAATTAATTATTAAACAGTACCACACAAGTACCAAGTCTACTTGGTAAAAACTAATGGAAAAACATAATCAGCTCCTTCGCGGATGGATCTGTCCTGCTCTGCAGCCTCGCTGAGCTTCGTATAGCGGCTCGCTAACCGGTTCTTCGTGTGCTGGTGAATCTCCAGAACAGAACCAGCAGATTTGCTTTGATATGATGTCGTCAGCCCGCGTAGATTTACACAACACCACCTTAAAATACCTCAACAAATATAAATATTCTTAATTGATAATAATCAGGAAAGTACAGCAAAGAGTTTAATTCATTCTCATTCTTCTTCTTCTCCTCGATTTCTGTAATCTGCCGACCTTAAGGGCGAAGAGGAAGGATTCCTGTTCACAACTGTGCAACGAAAGACCTGTGACTTTTCACATTTGCAGTAACAGGGCTCAGGATTGTGTCGATCCGAAACACTGTGGTGTATATCCACGGACAATGAAAGGATAACACAGGTCTTCATGTCTGTCCCACTGCAGGGCCAGACTGTGGCACAGCCGCTGAATGATTCAATGAATCACAACAACAGCGACTGGTCAGCTTTCCAGTATGAAAAAGCTACATGGGAAATGCTGAAGCTAGCTCCACAGCAGCGACTGAACTTTCAAATTACAAACAAGGGGGTCGTTTTTTATATTGACCACTAATTAGCATGTAGCGTCATTCTGAAAGACGGAAAAATAAATCTTTTAAAAAAGAAATTAGAAAACTTGGTTAAAGGATACGCACTCCATTGACTCCAGAGATCTTGAAGTCATCAATGAGCTGGACGATGGTTTCTCTGTAGGGGTCAGAGGGGTCGCTGTCTCTCACCTGGAGGGACAGACAGACTCAGACTGGTTACCTGAGCCACAGCCCACGTTGTTGCCGTGGTTTAGAGAAAGCATAAGAGTGCAAACACTCACACATCGCAGCAGTTTGATCTCGTCCAGGGCCGTCTCAGTGTAATGAGGAGCGCTCTTCACCACTTTCAGCGCCACAAAACGCTTCTTCCTGAATCAGACACACATTCAGATCATGTGACAACAGAAACTGTGCAAAAAGCCAACAAACTGTCTTCAAAACATCATGTGTGCCGTACTGCAGATCCCAGCAGAGCCAGACGGTGGAAAAGTGTCCCCAGCCTAGCTTCCTGACCACGTGGTACCTCCCGTTAAACAGATCGCCAATATCCACAGGGTAGTATCCACCTGGAGCGCATGGAAAGAAGAAACGAGAGCTTTTATTTGATTTTAAACCCACGTCAGATCTTTACTCTTGCAGGGATCCAGTATGAACAGAGGTTTCTCTGATAAATTCTCACCTTTACAGTAATCAGACGGGTCCTCCTGTTCCTCATCATCAGAGCCCAGCAGCTGGGCTGGGGGTGGGGTTAACTCTGGAGGGGGCGGGGTCATAGCTGGAGGAGGTGAGGTCAGCTGATGGGTTGCCGTTGGCATCACGGGAGGCAGGCTAATGGGAGGTCCCAGAGAGTCGAGAGAGCGCATGAAAGAGGGGGAGGAGGAGCAGAGGGGGGAGTACAGGTGGGAGGAGACACTGGACGTAAAGGTCACTGAGGTAAGCAGGTAAGGATCGGGTTGGGAGGGGCTTAATGGAGGAGTGGGAGGAGCTTTGGCAGGCGTAGCAGACACTGACGGGGACTTAGAGGCATTGTGGGTAACCGTGTGCGGTGAGGTAGGAGGCGATTTGTAGAGCTCCGTTTGACCGTCTGCTGTGACGGACTGAAGAGTTCTGTGAGGCGATCTGGAGGAATCCTGGGTATTATTACTCTGAGTAACAGTTGGCAGTGGTTGGCTGGGACTGTGAGGAGAATGTGGAGAAGCTGCAGGAGGTGACCGGCTGCAAAACTTGTAGCTGCTGAGGGTAGTTTGAGGAGGTACCAGGGGTTCCTCGGGGGAAATTATTGTGCCTAGAAATGGTGATGAGATCTGGAGGGGAGGTGGTGACGGTGTACGGGGAGCATTCAGCGCTGCGATTTCAGTGGTTAACGGGGGTGTTCGTATGGGCTCCTGCGGAGGTTCTTGGTGGGGTGCCGTGGTGGTTTCATAGGGATCTTCTGAACATGCTGAGGTGTTTTCATGTGGCGTGGTTACTTCTGGAGTGCTTCTGGGATCATCTGGAGATGTTGACATGTTTTCGTGTAGTGTGGTTGTGTCTGAAGCGCTTCTGGGATATTCTGGAGATTTTGATGCGCTTTTGTGCAGTATGGTTACTTCTGGAGTGCTTCTGGGATCTTCTGGAGATACTGACATGTTTTCGTGTAGTGTGGTTGTGTCTGGAGTGCTTCTGGGATCTTCTGGACATGCTAACGCGTTTCCATGCGGCGTGGTTGTGTCTGGAGTGCTTTCATGGGGTGGCAGAGCGGTCTGTGGGAGTGCTGTGGGTACCCTGCTGTCAGCATCCAGAGTCTGAAGGTTACAGAGGTCATCAGACCTGATGGTAAAAGAAAGTAGAGTATATTGAGTGGATTGAGAATACAGGGCAGAAAACTCCCAATAAAAATAAATAAATAAATAAAAAATAGAAAATTCATAATCGGCAAGAATTATGGGGACATTTTTTAGACATTTAGTTTGCTGACAAAAGTATTAAAGAAAAGGCAGCTACGTGAGCCCGATCAGGATTTCTCTTATTTATAAAATGTTTCATCCACCAAAAGTCAAAAATGGACAGTGACAAAAATCCTGCTTTTTAATTAGATTTTAAATTAAATGCCTTTGTGTCTCTCAAAGGGCTAAAAACACCAATAAATGCAGAGATTTCAGTTGAATAAAGTAACAAAGACTCTGTGTCTCATCATTATGCAGCTTTTATATACGACCAAGAGACCAGTCGTGCTTATGTGCAATCAAAAGGCACATTTTTAGCCAGGAAAACCCCAGTTGATAGAATAATAACAAAAATATTAATGATAATTTCACAGTGTTCAACCATGTGGAAAGATTAAAAGACTTCGAGAAGGGAGTAAGTCATGTGTAATGAGACTACTTCAAAGAAATTTGAAAAGCTCCTTTAAATCTGGGAGAAAATAAACCAACGAGGATGAACCTCAGTCGCTGAAATGTCACAAAGTTACTGGAAACGTTTCAGGAATATGAACTCTCAGACCACACGACAAATCAGGTGAAACCTCGTACACACAAAAAAGATGCGGACAGTAAAATATGAAGGTTGAAGGAGTCTTTTTGACATTTGGATGAAGATTTGGAGAAGTTTATTTTGTGCTTTTTGAAATGAAGCAGGTGTGTGTGTGTGTGTGTGTGTGTGTGTGTGCGTGTGTGTGTGTGCGTGTGTGTGTTTTGTTTGCTGGTGTACAAACTGCCGTGGGTGGAATCAGAGAAGCAGTTTGTTATGTTTGTTTATGTAAAAATAATTTGAAGAACTTTTGAAAACAAACAAACAAACAAACAAACAAAAAGACTAAACCCTTAGCTCTGTGGACTGGTACAAGCTCAGTAATTATCTCATTCTGGACACATAAACTGCAGAGATCAAATAACACAAACACACAGACAGACACAGACAGACACAGACAGACACACACAGAGCTGCTTTCTGTCATATCTGAGTCATGGACATTGTTGAAGTTTGCCCGAGCTGCACTGAAATAGACTGAAGTGCGCACGTGTGTGTGTGTGTGTGTGTGTGTGTGTGTGTGTGTGTGTGTGTGTGTGTGTGTGTGTGTGTGTGTGTGTGTGTGTTGTGGGATCATAATTCAGTCTCCGGTTCTATTATTGGATCTGAGTGTCTTCAGACTGAGACCAAACCTGTTTCTGTCAGCGGGACAGCAGCTAGCTTAGCAGGAAGCCTGCAGCAGGCTAGCTGCTGTTTCGCTGACATTTCGTGTGTCGTTATGTGACGAGCTGTTTATCGACAAGACTCACAGCTCAAAACTTTCACTGGAAATCTGTCAGTCATCATTCGTGGGCAGTTAAACTCAGTAAATACCCAGTCTGATTGAGTTAACTGTCACGTGTGTTGATGCCCTCACTTCGGTCTGGCAGGCAGCTCTTCAGTCATGGAAAATTAAAGGTCATTACTCAGCCAGCGCAATGCCAACCATGAACCATGAAAGGAGACATCTGCTTCGTCTTCACGTCTGTGTTACTGTTTCTTCAGTTACCTGAAAAACCAAAGCTACCAGCAAACTTTGGGAAACTTGAGCTTGTTCTCCATCACTCCAAATACTTCACATGGAAATCAGCACCTACTAATCAACTCATTTTCAATCAGACCCAGGTAGCAGATAGCAGATAGCAGGCTGGATGGCTCCACAGAGACTTTCCCTTCTGTGCACAAATAAAAACTTTGTTTGTCCCTGTCAAATATTTAAAATACTGCCAACCACCAGTGCTACCCCTCAGCCTCTGAGTAGACACACCTATGGGATCGATTTCTAAATGATACATCACCTTGTTATAGAGTTATTACATTCACAAGTTATTCAGAAAACTTGACCTCGAGTTCCAGATCACTGAGATTTGAACTCCTTCGAGATGTTTAGCAGATACACCTAAGGTGCTACTACGTCACCTCGTTTTTTAGTTATCACATTCACAAACTTGGGTATCATCACCGGCTGCCTGCCTGACGGTGACAACAACACCCCGTCAGCATTTTACGGCTCAGGAGTAAAAATACTAAACATTTGACGTGGTAGCTGTTCTTCAGTTTAAACCTGCAGAGGCATAAAGTCAAAGGTAAATGGTTGGGAGGTCATGTAAACGAGGCTCTGTGTAGTCTCCAAAACAGCCAGTGACTCGATAGCCTCAGTGTGAAACGGTAAAGTACTTTCACCTGCATTCTTTCTAATGACCAGCAGGGGTCGACTCATCAGAAGTCTCACTAAACACAACCGGATGTCCAGTTTGTAACATACGGTTCCATGATCAATGACAATGACTACCATACACTGTGAGTTATCAGTGAGTACCCCTGATAGCTACAAGTACTGCCTCTCAGCAGGCTTCCTGGAGTTGGCCAATCAGAAGAAAATGGGCTTTTGGGGAAGGTGGTCTTAAAGAGACAGGAGCTAAAAGACCACATTTAGACATGAGGACTGAGGGAGCTTCTTAAACTGCATAAACATAAACAGCTGGATATTAGCAGAACAGAAACACTCAGGTGCAGATGTTGCACTCATTTTGTTAGGGTCCGTGTCCACAGCGAGAGAGATTGTTGTTGCTAGGTTACAAAAACCATCTTCTTTAAATTTTTCTTCTCTATCATTAACTACAGTGTTGATACTGTAAGTCACGACCTTTCTTGAATTTAAGTGGTCGTGAGAGAGAGAGAGGTGCCAGTGAAGAGCACAGAAGTGTTCCCAGAGATGGACTAAGAGCACCGCGAGAGCAGAGCAGAGGGGAAAAAGAAAAAGAGTGTGCCGAGGCTGTTTTTGTGATGGATTTCAAATACCATCAACGCAGAGATTCAAAAGATTTATTTTCTGTAAAAAAAAACAAAACAAAACAAGAAAGAACAGATGACCAAAGAAAAACAGTCTGTGCACTCAGAGCTTTACTCTGGTACAGCTGATCTGCAGTTTTCTATATTTCTGCACAAAGATGTCATAGAGGTAGAAATAAGAACCATATTAACCAAATTCAATATAAATATTGGTCTTAGCTGTTGATTCATTTACATATCAATAAAAGGGAAACAATATTAACCTGTGCTTCAGTAACTGGTGCAAACCCATCGATGCTGCGATAACTACAACTAAACATAACTCTTGATTAGTCCTGCACACCGGCTTGCAGGAGTTTTTAGTCCAAACTTTAGCTCATGTAACTGACGTGAACGCCTCACACACTCGGTGTGTATGCTGATGCTTGTTTTCTTGGTGCATGATCGACTTTCTCCTATTTCAGGTTTCCTGAAATTATCCTTCGAAGTTTGCTGCCATGATTCAGAATTCAGAAAACAAGCCCAAACCATGATACTACTGCCACCATGTTTCACAGATGGGATTAGGTTCTTATGCTGAAATGCAGTGTTTCCCTTTTTCCAAAGTTCAACCTAAAAAGTTCTGTAACAGGCTCATCCACTTACAAAGCACTGCTCAAACAGCCTTCTGTTTCCTCCACATAATGTGACTTATGAACATTAACATTAACATGGGTTACGATAACCACACTTTGATAGATCTATGACCTGCAAGGGGAAAAGCGAGGATTACTCACACCTGATTGCAATCCCACTGAATAAAAAACATCTGATAACAAGTTCATCTTCAAATCTGCGGCTAATCCTTCAAACACTTTCACCTTCCCCTCACAGATAAATAATACTGAGTCATTTTCTGAAAATAAATCAACAACAAATTACAATATTTGCATTTTATCCATTTAGTTAGGTTATTTTTGTCTAGTTTTAGAACTTGTATAACGTCACTTTCATGCAGAAATAAAGAAAATCTGAAAAGGTTTCCCCACAGCTGAAGATGCTGGTTAAGTTCAGACAAGGGGAAAATGAACAGGTTGGTTCTAATGTGTTTCTGTGATATTAAAACATAATAGCACATGAAGCAATCTTGAACTTTAAAGTTACACAAATTAGAAAAAGTGAAAGCTCATTAAGACACCAGAGATGATTCTTTGATAAGATAAATGAGCTCAAACTTTTCAGAACTTGTTAATATGACGCGATCAGGAAATCAGATTAAGGAGTAAAAATCAATGCTCTAAATGAATGGAGGTGACACACAGGAAGTTAAAACCAATTTTCTTGGAGTGCACCCACATGCACTCACATTAAGACAGGCCTCTAAATTTAGCCTGTGAGTTTGTGTATGGGATAAGCAGCTGATCCAGTCTACAGTCTGTGCTGGTTTCTTACCGGTTCTCTTCGGCTCGGATTCTCCGGTGTTTCTTGCCTCTGCGGCGGTGTTTCTTGCCCGTGCCGGCAGGGTTTCCGGATCCGGCACCGACTGCTGCTGAGAGGAGGAACAACGTCTTTAAAATACATCATTAACATAAGGTTCAATCACATAACAAACACCATTAAAATGTGAAAATCCAGTGATGTGAGCCTTCCTGTTAAAAATAAAATCATCATAAATAAATAATCAAAATACTTTAAAATAACACTATCATAACTCTGATAAGTCTGTTTGATAAATATTAGATAATTTAGATAAGCATTATGTTATCAGCATTTTACAAAAAGTAATCTTTTGTATATTGTATAGTTTAAGTAAGATGTAAAACTGCCAGATTACATGTTACTGTTTATTCTGATGTTTGATACTAATTAATAAAATACAAGAAAACAGTACATAGCACACACACACATCACTGCTACAAATATCCAACACATTGTAACCAGCTGTCATGCATATATTCCCTAGATTCACGACAAAACAGTAGAACACAAACCAAACACCATTCATAAAATTCTTAAATTTGGGATCTTTAATAGTTGTGTAGCACCTACACAACTATTAAAACAGAAAACAGCACCGGATGATGGTAACCTGACACAACCCTACAGTACGGCCTGAAAACACATAACTCAAGATTGCACGTTTATGACCGAAAACTATAACTCCAAAGATCCTGTTCTCCATAACCCTGAACCCGGGATGGGGTGGTGTAGAGGCGACAATCATGAAATTCATTAGAGATTTGAGTTAATGAAGTGTCACCTGGAGGCTCAATCGTGTGCCGAATTTATCAGCAGACGTTTTTATTTAAATTGAGACTTAAGTCAGGTCGGTGAATTCGACAGTTATCTGATAAAGAGGCAAAACCGCTTAAATGCAACATTTTTCGAATGGAGTCTGGCATTGAAGTTGGCGGAACCCGAAACCCCAGTCCGTGTGTGTCACAGCCTGGTACCTCAAGCTGATGCGAGCTAGCTTAGCATGTTAGCGTTGACTCCAACTGTATCGAGCCGGAACACCGAACTAAATCCAGTCTACTTTACCTATCAGCATCTCGGCTCCCGGTCCCCAGTCCGAACCGGCCAGAGAGCGTCTATCCCGTCCGGACTGACGTGCTCTGACGGCTCTCGAGCGTCCTCGAACCGGTCGAGCTTCACAAAAAACAGCCGCTGGACTCCGTAAACAATGCGGCTGCAGGAGGTTCCGAAAGTCCAAAGATTAGATCGGGTCGAGGTGGATCCGCACGGTGCAGCGTGGTTACCACGAGCCGCTGGCCTGTCCGTTAGCCCGTTAGATAACAGCTGTCGGTCCGCTGTCAGTTAGCCTGTTAGCTCCGTTAGCTCCAGCTGCAGATCACCAGCTGGTCCTGCTGAATCCGCCCCGACCTGTTCGTCTCTGAGCCGGTCCAGAACCTGGTCCGCACGCTTTATTTGGGTGTGTTTAATTCGCTGTCTCGGTCTTGCCGTTCATGGACTCAACAGCTGCTGACAGCCTGACACCGGACACCGGGCTTTACGCATGCGCAGTGACCGGCCACGAGCTAAACTGGGAGCAGTGGCGCATCTAGAAGGTAATTTAGGGTGTCTGTGATAACAAAACAGCAACAACCCAGTGCAGCTTCTTATTGTTGATGTGCAAAAATGACGTCAGAGAAGTCAGAGGAAGTAAGCTGAATCTGCTGCTGATGCTGATGTTGGGTAACACCTGGGAGACCAGGATAGGATACATGTGTACATAGTTACTATTTCTATTTATTTATCAGTGTCTAAGTGTCCTTTAGCACGATGCTGCTTTCTCGTGGCATTCCTGTCAGTGGGTGAATGCGAGACACATTGTTAAGCACTTTGCAGGACTGCTGAGATTAAACGGTGGAATATATGCACAGCATTCACCGTTTAGGTTTAAGCCACAAAACTCCTTGGCTGTGGTTTCTGTTAAAATAGACCCTGTCGCAATGTTAGGCAAGCTTAGAAAGAATATCTGTCAGAAAGCTTTTCTTCTTCTTCTTGCTGTCAAAAAGTGCTGAAGGCAAACTTCTCCTATGTGTGCTGGGATGTTGTTAATTCACTATCTGTAATCACAGCGGGATGGCAGGCTTCATTTTCCTCCAGCATATGCTGCAGCAGAGCTGATGCTGAGGCAGATTCCAGATGCATTCATCAAGAACTTGAATATTGTGGAGTTTTGTGCACACAAAATGCTTACATTCATCAAAGGGCTTTCGTCATTTCTCACATTTTTTGTCTCATCGACGGGAAATTGATCTCTGTGAGCCATGCTCAAGTTCAAGAAGTGCATCTGGACGTCAGACGTGGTTTGCCAGGGGAGCTGTAATCCAGGATGCACATATAAGAGCCAACACACACACACAGCTGGAATATTAGCACAAGTATTTTTCTCTAGAAGTAGTTTCAAATATTTTTGATCAGTAAGGATGATCACACATTCTTACTGCCCTTTGTTTAACTGAAAGGAATCTTGTCACGTTGCCTTATTATGAATTTAAATAAAGGTTCAATATGAAATATTGTAATATATGTTACCATAATCTCCGCTACAAGTGAGATCATAAAAGCAGCTGTAATAAGGCAATAATATAACAATAAATGATGCACACTGCAGCTGTGCCAGATATTATTTCAATATGGAGAGATCATTCGGAAGAACTGAACAAAATCTATTGAGACAGAGAAATTAATTCATCTATTTGGCCACTGGACTCTGATGACCCATCACGGCAGGACCCCCGTAGTTTAGGTCCTGATGGTGGTGAAGATTAAGATGAAGGCTTGGGTGGAGTGAGTAACTCGGGTGAGGTGAAGATGGGAAGGAGAGTCTGAAAGGGAGAATGTATCTCAGTGCTCTTCATCAAAGCATGCAGAGTGGCGGCTGACTGGGTCAAAGAAGGCGGCAAGAAGATGACTGGACTGGTGTAATGATGAAATGATGATGAAAATGGTAGTGACTAGCAGCTAAAGATCCAGGAAAGCAAGCAGATGAGTTAATATTACAGATTGTTCTTATTGAACTTATGCATGAACTTCATATCTTATTTGAAAAGCTTGAAAATGAAGGAGATGAAGAAGGTTTCATGTTGTAAAAAGCCTGTTGTCCTGACTATTCTTTCCTTCTCTTTGGAGCAGAGGGAGACCAGAGGGCAAAACACAAACTACAGGAGAGAGAGAGAAGGCAAAAGTTTGTGACTTTTCCAACACCAACATCTCTGCTGCTGCTCATTTAATGGTCTGAAATCAAAATGGTTGATGCTATAAAGTGCGTCATGGGGCTGTGACAACCCTAGGAGCTAAAGAAAGGTGATTTATTACAATTCATTAAAAGATCCAAACATATTTTCTCACCTCTTCCGTCAAAAACATGATAAAAATAATCCAGAAGGAAAAATGTTTTATGCTACAGATCCAGAGGGCCTCGTTATCGCTCGCTAGCGCCCCCCAGGAAACAGAAAATCCAGACTTCTCATGATGATGTCGTGGAAAATGATGTCATCATGACATCAGAACTGAAGTTTGAGATGACACAGCACAGCTGAGAACTGTTAAAATTATAACTTTATTTTTACATGATACAAATTGTGTTTGGCCTCCTGCCTTTTCACAATAAAAGCACATTTCCATTGCAGACTGAATCATCATCATCATCATCATCATCCTCAGACAGGTATTTACAGGCACATTTACACACTGTTAGCAAACTGTACACAGTCAGTAGAAACAACTGATCCTGGAGTTCTTTTATACAAACCCTTAAAGTTTCTTTTATTTATTTTTTATTCCCTTATAGTAGAAAAAAAAAAAACCAATTTCGTAACAAACAGAGCTCAACCAATTAGAGCGGAGGATCAAACTGTACAGAGATCAGGTGACATGCGCATCATCACTGACAAGGCAGGTTTTAAGCCCCGCCCCTCACCTTTAAAACAAAAGAAAGAAAATTATACTGAAGAAGCACCATAAATCTGCATCTGCATCATCATCATCAACACACGCATGCAGAAATCTATTGTGACCGAAGAACTACAACTACGGGTCAAACACAGGCTCAAAAAGCACACAAGCAAAACACAGAGTCAGAAATAGAAGAAGAAGAAGAAAAGTCCAGCAGGAAGAACTGGGTCAGCAAAATCTGGTTCAGGTCTCTGGTTTGGTTCAGTTCAGTAGCAGGGACCATCATCAGAGTCCACCTGCTAGGTTCAGTCCAGCCAGAGGCCAAAAACACCGGGGACGCGCAACCAGTGTCGTCAACGCCATCCACAAAGACCAAGACGACACACTAACAGCTGGAACATCACGGCTGCCTTGAAGACCCAGCTGTGACGTCGAGCAGAATCCAAATATCCCGAGAGATGTCGACTCTTTAAACCGGGATCTGGAATTTACACGACCCTTTAATCCCGGTATGTGCAGTGAGTCCGGATCCTCGAGGGCTCCGACCGTTTTTGTGCTATAAACATTACAATACTGATGAGAACGAGAAAGCATCCACAGATTTAAAATGTGGCACTGGATGTGCACAGGCCAAGACCTGAAAGCTCTGTGGTTGGTGATTAAAACCACGCAGGGCATCAGCAGCATCCATCTACCCAGTAAAAGTGATACTGGTGAGATCCATGCACAGTAAAACCCACCCCATCCACAGCCTGTTCACCCTGCTGCCATCTGCCAAGCCATGCAGCGGATCCAGCGGTGCACCACCAGATTTCTTTCTTTTCTTCCTTTTTTTCTTTCCTCAGGCTGCGATGCTGCTGAATTCATCGTCCATCCTTTTTTCACTAGTAGCATGCAGCAGCTACGTCTACAATTTCCTTTTACCACCGTGTGTTGGGTAATGGTAATAAAAATGAGCCTTCGATCTCTTAAACTTCACTCATTAGATTCGGGCAGATGTAATATCAGAGCTGTAAACTAACACCTGTCACGTGTAGCTCAGCAGATCTAAAGTAGATGAAAACGGCTACCATAACAATGGCTGTGGCAGCAGCCGGTAACAACCGTGGCACGACACCCGGACCAGTGTTTCAAGTTACTCGTAGCTTCGTTCTTGAAGTACACTGCGTCCACCTAATGATAAAAAACATTTTTAACAGTTGCAACTCAGCGGAAATGCTGGGGGACATACACGCCAAGCAGAGAAAAACAGGAAGCTACAATCGCCGCAATCTGTGACCTGAAACAGCAGCCGAGCACAGCGTGGTACGTGCTGTTTGTGCTCAGGGTTTGTGGCTTTACTCTGTTGTGTTTGGTGGGGGTGGGTTCTTCTGGCATATTGTCAGGGTTTGTGTAAGTTGCTGTTGTTGTTTTTCCTTCCCTGGTTCAATACAAGTTAAGTATTTAAACTGATTTATTTTCCCAATTAGCAGGGGGACACATGATCAATAAGGCTGCTGTCAGAACAGACAGCGCCACCTAGCTGCAAGAGTGAAGGCACAGCTGGGATTAAATAAGTATAAATAGGACTTACAGTATGTACACACAATAAGTTAGTAACTAGCTAGCACACAGCCACTCTTTATCTCTTTATGTCGCTTACACAAACACACAGACACACACAAGCACACACACACACTCTTTAACTCCTCCCACAGATTTTAGATTGTTTTTTCAGCAGGTTCGACTTCAATGTTTCAGTTCAACATTCAGTGTGACTCCAGTCTCCGTCTCCACCACTGCCTCCTTTCACCTGCACAATACTGTCTAAATTAAGGACATCAGTCATTCGTAGGCTGGACTTTTGTTCAATTCCTTCAGTCCTAAGAAGCTCCAGCTGCACTCTGAGAAGCCTTCAATCACCTAAAATGCTCCAGCAAGCGTACGAGCAGGAACAGGGACCGAAACATGACAGAAAAGAGCTTCAAGGGTTCCTTTCAAGGAGAAAAGAGTTAAAAAGGTTCTTGCACACAATAGCCATAGTGACCTGCTTCTTAGCTTCATTATGGAGTTACAGGAAAACGGTTATGAACCCTTCTGTATAGACAACTCAAAAGGGGTTATTTATAACATTAAAATAATCTATGAACTTTAACAATTAGAAATAAAATGACATTAGAGCGCATATCCTTCAATGCACGTCAGCAATAGGCAGGTAGAGCAAGATAAAGACCAGCACAGGGCAGAGCAGGCATCAGTGAAGACATATCACTTTGAGATGCACCATGAAAGGTGAAGCTGGGCTGCAAAGCAGCTTGCACATCAAAGCAACTGCGGGCAGGCTGAAGCAGTTAAAACATGCTGAGCTACCAGCTGATGTGGGTGAGGACTGTGGCTGAAGTTTGCAATTGTGGTGTGTATGAGCATGCATGACACCCACCTGATTCATAACTACTTCTGTAAGTGGTAAAAGTACTTTTTCCTTTCAGCATATCAGAGCGGAGAGATGCTGCTGAACACATCTGGTGAAATCAAAAGGATTGTCTAGAGTGAGAGTTTCCTAAAATAGAAAGAGAAGTAGAGCCAGCTCCCACTTTGGCTTTGGGAAGCAGACACCCTGTTTACTTTGAAGACTAAGCTTCAAACTCTCACTCTTCTTAAAGCTAAAGTTCAGACTGGATCATTAGTCTGGGACAGTCTAGGAGAGGACTGTCACACTGGATCCTGTTACCACTGCAGTCCCTTCCTTGGAGTCAAAAAGATGTGGATTAAATTTGTTTTCATCTCTGACAAAGATCCTCACTTGGTCACATTCAGCACTCGCTGGTTTAGTTTCAAACTAAATCTAAAGCTGCGCTCATGCAAAACATATTGATGAAGCAGTCTGGACCCACACCTGTAACTGAGGAAGGCTGGAAGGACTGGGACCAGCAGGTCACTGTTAATGAGAAACTGGAGTCACGCTGAAACGTGGTTTAAATGCTCCCTGATTTTGGTTCTTTTATTGCGCTTCTTAAAACTCTGCCCAGATCGGCAACATCAGAGCTGCTGGTTTCAGTAGAAAAGGCGAAACTTACAAACAGCACGTCTGCGACCAGGAGCTCAATAATCAATACATGAGAATCTGAGTATTTCATTTGTGCTTTTTGACTCACAGACAGTAGAACAGCAGGGAACTCTGGGAAACATAGTGCAAGGCAGCAGGTGATGGTGATATTCCCTGATCTAATTGGTAAGATTGTCGTTCTCCACCATAGGCTGGTGTCAGTCGGCGTAATGCGGCTTCAGGTTTGGTTTAGGTTAGTTTAACTTTAGTTTCAGTGCTGCTGCTCTGTGAGGAAATCTAAAGACCTGGGATCTCCTGAGTCGGACTATAAAAGCTCATATATCCTGACACACACACACACACACACACACACACACAGATGCACACAGCAGGAAGACACAGTGCCACAGCAGTCCAGGCATTTCCACTGCTTCAGTCTTTGTAAAGATGTTTCTTATGATTCTTCATCCCCATCCTCCATCATCCTCCTCTCCTCATTTAAGATAAAAACACATCAGAGGTCCGTGACCTTGTTCTCCACCAAGGCGGCGACCTGCTGCAACCGATAGGCCAGCTGCATCTTCTGCCCTGAACTGTCCTCCTCCAGAGACATGATGATCTGAGCAGAAGACACAGTACAGAGAGGGGGACAAGTGCAGAAGTGTAAGATTAGTCTAGTGAGCTGCTAATAACCAAATACATGTTTGTTTCTTTTTTTGTAATCTGTCATTTTAACCACTGGATTGCAAAAATGCAATGTAATCTGAATACTTCATGATTTCTTCAGAAGAAAAGAGTGCACCTGTTACCAAGTATTTTATATATATACTACACTTTATGCACTGCAAATGTATATAAAACATTTGTAGTGCAATTAAAGTGCTAAGTGAGAACTTATAGGTGTTCACAGTAAATAAACTTTATACGAACTATTCAGACACAAACTGTTTTTTAATCAGAAGACTTGTGGAGGACTCACATATTGTAGTATAAGATAAGTTTTCCTTCAGAACTACTTTTATATTTTATTTTTCCTATAAATAAAAACAAATAAAATGGCTATTTTTCACAGATTATCATGAAAAACAGATAATGATCTGGCAGCGTGGCTTACTTTGATATACTGACTTCAACATTTAGATTTATTTAGAAACAGATGTTGAGTTAAAATCAGATTTACTGTTCTGTTTCTTTTCTTGTAAATAAAATAATTTATTTTTTATTTTATTTTATTTTATTTTTAAAAAGTTATCAGGTAAACCTGACAATGAACCTGTAATCTGCTTACAATTGCTTAAAAAAAGTCAGGGCTGAAAATAGATTTAGTGAGAGGTGAAAATGCCTGTCAGACATAAGATTTGACACCCATATTTCTGTATTACACTTTCTTCTAGCTGTTTCTAAGTTCATAGTATGATGGCGCAATGTTAATGTAATGTTATAGTTTAAAGTGTACATACTGTATTAATTTATAGCAATTTGCACTACTCTCTTGCACAATGCCAGTCTTACTTCTTTACTGTTTTTTTATCACTTTTATATAAATACCATGTAGCACTCTCTCACAGTATAAGGCCCTCATTAATAGGTGGCACCTTTATTTTAACTATGTTGCTTATTTATTGTAGACTCCATTATTTTTATTTTTATCCTGCTGCTGTAACACAATATTGATGCCACAAGGGAAATTAAAGTATTAAAGTATCCATCCATTGATTTGTCCATCTACATTGATCCCAATAGCATCCAATCCATTACCAGCCAATAGCCTGTGTGTGTGTGTACATGTTTAGACATCTATGTGAGGACAGAAAATTTGCATGCTACTAAAATTGTGGAGACCAACAGTCACTTACGGGGACAAAATACCCATTCCTACGAGTTTGAAGGCATGTTTGAGACTCAAAATGTGGTTTTAGTGTCAGGTTGAGGGTTAGGGTTAGGCATTAATTTTTGATGGTTAGGGTTAGGGGCTAGGGAAAGCATTATGCCAATGAGATCTCCTCACTAAGATATAAAAACGAGTGTGTGTATTACCTGATCATAATATTTGTTGATGTACTTGTAGAGCTCATGAAGAGCCACGAGATTGTTCATTTCTGATGCAAAACTCTGGAGGCAGACAAGCAAAGACAGTTTTAACATCAGTTTTTCTTACAGTTGAATTTCAGTATTTCAGGCTCTGTTCAGTCTGTGTTTACTGACCCCAGAAAGTTCAGTCAGAGTGGAATTCATCTCTTGATAACAGCCTGACGCAGCACTGTGGATGTCACTGTAATACCTGAGCGCATACACAGAAAGTTATCAGTACTGCGGCTCTCGGGCTCCAAGAATCATCAGCTAAATTAGATCTTATCTTCCCCACAGCATAAAAACAGTCTCTCTGTAGTGCATTATGAGTTAAACAATGGGGACAAGAAGCTGTCTCACCTTTCCACCAGCTGTTTGTATCTCGGGATCTCTCTGGCGTACAGCAGCTTGTTTACAGGCGAGTCCTGATTGGATAAAAAGTAACCATGAAGCCTAGAAAACAAAATCAAAAAACCAAAACCAATACATAGCCAGGCTGAACAAGAGACAGAATTTTTACCCGTCCCACTTTGTGCTCAGAGGTGGTGCAAGAGTCTATGAAGGTCTGAGCGATGACAGACAGAACGGCGTCGATGCTGTCGGTCACCTGAACGTCCAGAACGAACTGAGGGTTCTTCAGGATGTTGACCCAGAACCTGAGAGGGAGACTGGAGGGAGAAAGACATGGGTCAGAGAGATGGGAAAGGGGTGAGGGAGTTGTGGGAGTTGAAAATCTCGATCAGATAACCAGATGTGTGGCCCACCTGTTGGTCTTCCAGATGTGGACAGTTTCTGGGTCGTCAATTCCATGTTTCTCAGCCATGTCGTCCAAAAAGTCGAAGAAAAACCTCACGGCGATCGGAGGAGGACGCTTTGTACTGAGTATCGCCACAAACACGTCATCCACAAACTTTTGCAATGTCCCCTAGGGAGAGACAGAAAAGTAAAGCTGAAGGACAAATAGCCAGGCGGTCAGTTCTCTGGGGTGTATTTGTTTGTACTTATCACATGCCAAGGACAGCTACCTCATAGAATGGAGACCAAATAAATGAGTCTGCACAAAAATAACCTTAAATTTAACAGGTATACCTGTAAAGGTTTTAGTGTTTATCCCACACACTCCTCAGACCAAGAGTTTGTCTGTGGAGGTGTGTGGTGGAGAGTTAACTCTTTGCCGCCCCCTAGTGGTAGAAGATGGTATGGCAACAACACGCACACACTAATATCAGGACACACACACACATCTATTTTGCACATATCTCCACCATGTGAAATTCATTTGCTGTTTAACCTCCAGAATCAATGGTGCCCACAATGTCTGACGTCCCCACAATGCCTAAAGGTAAGAATATGTGTGTTACCTTCATGGACAGCAGCCTGGTCAGGTAAATCTCTGGGATGGCCTTGGCTCTCTCCCTCTCCCTCATACTGCTCTTTCTGTGTTTTGGGATTTCAGGATCTTCACTGCTCTTCACCAGGTGCCATAGACGGAGACCCTCCTCCTCCTCACCCTCCAGCATTGGCGTTTCTGCAGCCACCATAAAGAGACGGTCAGCCACCATGTTTTGGTGTAATACTTTTACACCAAAGTTTTATTTTTCATCTTTTTTGTGCTACATTAATTTTAATCTCTGGGAGTATTCGATTTTAGGGTTTTACATTATATTTTTAAATATTGAGATATTCTGTTAAGATGTGTTTCTTACTCTCTCCAGTTTGGAAGACCTGGTTGACTCCCACTCCACCTGAACTTTGAGAACGAGGGATGAGAGCGACCGTGGCGCCGTCGGGAACCTGAAGAACCAAAGAGCAGAGAACGATGTGAACAAGGAGATGGACAACTGGAAGGAGGAGCAGAGAAGGTGGTGGTGGTGGAACACGATTGGCCAGTTGTTTTCACCTTATAGTGCTGCAGTGTGTTGAGTCGTTTCCAACGACCTTGAACCACTGCTGTGACATCATCATCCGACAAGGTCAGATGACCTGCTTGGCCTGAACGCCACTCTATTGACAAAGAAGCAGGTACATATGAGCTGCCAGTCTGGATCTACGGATATGATGACACTATGCATTCGCAGATCCACTAACCGAATATTTAAAACACCCACTAATGCTTCGGCCAATTTAATCTCCTACTTTCAGAAATCTCAAACAACAGATAGGTGAGACAGGTGTTTACCGAGGTCAAGACTGTCAGCTGATGGTCTCTGAGAGAATGGAGCTCCTCTGTAGACCTGATCCAGAATCTTATCTTTCACCTGAACACAAGCAGACAGCAAAGTGACAAAGGTATTTAGAAATCCCAGTGGCATTAAGAATATAGACGACTACTTCTATGAATCTGAAATTAAATGCTGCAGTGAAATTTTGTAGTGTAGTGCAACAGAAAGAACATGCCACCAGAGGGCACTTTTTATCGATGGATCGATGTAGCTGAGCTCAGTGAGCTGTGAAAAATAGCGAGACCGGGAGGGGCTTACATTGCAGAAGGTCAGAAAGGTGAGACAAAAGATGGCAATGCTAGACACTGCAAATGCCACTGGACCCTTCGGCAACCAGAAACATGAAGGTGGGCATTTTCCCAAAGAGAAATTGCCTAAATGAAAACTAGTCAAAGGTGGCTAACTTTAGCAGTTACTAACTGCAGGGGCTTTTCATTGCAAATGAACACACACAGTATTATTAGTATTATTAATATAACCAATTGACTATGTGGACGTTAGCATATGCTACTTCCGGTGCGGAAACTCCTGTGGGGAGCTTTGTTTCCGGTGTCCTATTCGCGCCCTGTTTACGGTCCAAAACAAGTTAAGCAAATGAATGAATCAAGCAGCGATTTACATTTCTATAGATGTCTCAGGCATTTACCCAATATATCTGTAAATGATGTTCATCGACTTGTCGATATTTTTCCCCCGCGCCTCAGAGCAAAAGAGAAAAGGGATTCAAATGTTATATTTCTCAGTTGTCCCTTGTTTATTGCGGGTGTTATGTTCTAAAAATAACCAGCGATAGGTGAAATCAAGTAGCCAATTGTATTTTTGGACGGTGCAAAATGTTTCGTGGACATCGTGGACATACAGCACTGCTCTTCAGAGTCACACTGCCAGCGATCGATGCAGCGATTCTGTACTGTACAGGAGAGACGTCACGGAGGAGATCGTCTGCAGCGATCAGGACACAATGTGATGTAAAAAAATAAGCATGCAAACTTGCACTAAAAAAATCTGCGAAACAGCGAGGTGAAAGGTGAACCGCGTTATAGCGAGGGACCGCTGTAATTTTGAAGGTAAGTCACAACATACCCTTCGTAAATACTAATGTATAGAAACCGTTACCAGCAATCATTCATTTTTTGTGTGCCTTTGTTCACGGTTTGTTAACATGCTGTGTACGTGTGTACTTGACGAGCTGATCTCGACATAACGGGGAAACATCTGGTTTGACTATTCTTTACCTGTAGTTTGAATGCTGAACATTTGCCTGTTTAAATCATAAGACCAGTCACTATACAGAGATGTGCTTCTGAATGTGGACGATGTGTCTTCTGCTGCAGTTCTGCTTGTGTTTAGTGATGTAAACAACCGATCGATCTAAACTCTTTAAACGTCAAAATTGAACATTAGATTTTTTATGACACACAGTGGTGAGTGTTCCCACCTTCTGCTCTTTGTAACTTAACGCGATCTTTCCGTTTTCGAGTTTTGGACATGATTTTGGAGTATATTTTCGCAGTAGCGATTGACCGCAAAGTAAAGCTACCGGAAATGTACAACCCCACATCCGGTCTCAAACCAGGAAGTTAGCATTTTCTCGTGCACAGGGTCAATACAGTTTAGATAAAATAACACTTATTTTAAATCATCATTTAACACCTGTTCCGCCTTCCAGCTTGCACGTTTACAACATCAGGACTTCGGTTTTGACAGAGTACAGCTTCCCTCAGTTGCAGCTATATGGGCTGTAGCCACTTGTATTGATAGCTGCTTGCATGACCTAACAGTTGTACCTTGATGAAACATTAGTAATTATTAAATCATCTATTATTTCTTATGCAGCAGCATATGGTTGCAGCAGATGGCCGCCCCTCCGTGAGCCTGGTTCTGGCATAGGGTTCTTCCTGTTAAAAGGGAGTTTTTCCTTCCCACTGTCACCCAAAGCGCTTGCTCATAGGGGGTCATATGACTGTTGGGTTTTTCTCTGTATATATTATTGTAGGGTCTACCTTACAACATAAAGCGCCTTAAGGCAACTGTTGTTGTGATTTGGTGCTGTATGAATAAAACTGAATTGAATAGAAATTATGCCAAGCAAGGTTTATTCAGCTAATCAAATATATATTTGTAGCCACAATAACTTCTATCACCATCACATATCACTTACTATCATATGCAGTATAACCAAAAGGTGTGAAGGCATTAAAAATAGACACCGCGCTACCATACAAACAAGCATGTACCTGTGTGATCGTGTCGGTGTCGAGCACTTTAACAGGACATGGCTGAACTTCGACTCCGTTTTTCACCAGCACCGTCAGAGTCTGAGAGAAAGAGATGACTTGTCATAAATGAATCAGTGATTCAGCTGCAGATCAGTGTGATGTCTGTTACTCTGGTTACCACTGAGCAATATTCAATGTCCTCCCGCAGCAAGTGACTGTCATTGAGCGTTCGTTTGGCTTTTCCCGTCACAGCATCCACCGGCCCTTTGTCCACCTGATACTTTATGGCTCTGTAGAGCATGTAGAGAGGCTCTCCCGCCACCTCCTGATAGACAAAAAGAGCAGTGACCGGGTGGCCAACATTATGCATGGTTGTTTTATACCCAACACTGAGACAATCTCGCGTTTTTTGATTGGTTCTAATTCACAACACTCAAAAAGAAATGTATCAATCTCTGGATACACTCTGCTGAAATGTGAATTAACAATTATGGCAAAAGAAAAATGGACTACACCTCAATGATTCTACTGGGATGTGGTCAGGGACCTGGTGAGATGGGACAGGCAGTGGGACAGAGCCCGAGAGACAGTTACCTTCAGGAAGGAATAGAGGCAGATGGACATCCAGTTGGTCAACATCTTCTCAACGACCGTCTCTGTTCTGAAAGACAAACAGGCAAGCCAAGACATCAGCAGGACAGACAGCTCCTCCCAGCTGAAGGTATAAATCTGAGCCATAAATTTCTGATTTCATACATATGTTCTGTTTTTTTATGTCGCAGTGAACGCTGAAATTAACATTATGGCTATCTTTCCACTTATTTAGGGATTTGGTCATATTCGCCCAAAATAACTACCTAGAGCCGTTCCTAAGGTGGGGGCCAGTGGCAAGGCCTGCTTCTACAAAGACTTTGACTGGTTGTAATAAAAATGTTGGGCTCTTTTTAGGGAACTACATCTAGAATCTAAACCTGAAAAGACTTCCTGTTGAGTTCTAATGTGACTGAAGTTGCTTTGCGTACCGGCGCAGCATGAGTTTGGGGTTCTTGGCAACATACTGCTGCACCAGGTCCTGCAGCAGGCTCTTCATGACTTCAGTGAAGTATTCCAGTTTGTCGTGCAGAGCCATGGTGAGCAGGCTGGCCACGTAGCCACGATCTCGCTGGGAGAAACCCTGCTGGGCCTCCAAAGTGTGGATGAACTGAGACACACACACAGAGGCATATAGAAAAAATGTCACCTGTGAGTCTTAGATGTCATATGACCATTCTCCTGCCTCCTCCCACTATCTCCACTCACCCTGGTGAGGAAGAGTCTGTTATTGAGCAGGTTGTTGAGCTGCTGCAGGCCCTGCTCCACAGTCTGCCTCCTCGACTCAGGCAGATCTAGCTGACGACTCAGTGGCGCCGTCTGCTGGCCAGGGAAGAAAACTCTCTCTGCGTATATCCTGTAGTCCAAGAGGGGGACTCCTGGTCCTCCCACATCACTGCTCAGATCCATCATCTCTGTCATCAGGTCTGAAGGACAAGAGGTATACGAGGAGCAAATGGCAGCTTGAGATTTCAAAAACTTAAAGAGTTTAAATTTAAATGTATCCAATCAAACACAGAGGGCTCAGTAAATCTTTAGTTTTAACATTTTTGGGTAGATCTGCCATCAGAAATCCAGATGAATAAGAAGTCCAACACAATACGAAGGTTTGCAGTTTATTTAAAATGTGTTTTCATACCAGTGAACTCTTTGCGGCACTGATCTCCCACGTTGATCTCCAGAGTTTCTAACTGCAGTAAAACCTTTTTATAATCTCGGAGAGCCTGTTTACTTTTCCTCCTGCACAAAGCAAAACACAACATGACGAGATGAAGAATATTCTCATAAAAACATTGACTCGACTTTTAAAATGTCACTGCAGACAAAAAGTGATTGTCCTTTTTGTTTTTTAAGCACAAAAATACAAATAAAGCCGTTTGAGAGGAAACAAAATCCAAAACAAGATGTCACAACAGCAGAGACAAGTTGCCTAAAAACACACCTGGTTTCAGACACAGGTGGATACTTACCTGTACATGAGGATGATGACCAACACTGACAGGATGATGACAGCTGCTCCTGCCCCCAAACCGATCTGAGCAGCCAATGGGACAGCAGGCAGCAGAGAGTTGCTGTCGTACTGAACCAATCCCAGGTCCACTTGCAGGTTTCCCATGAAAACCTAACAGAAGACATGCAGACAGAGAGTGAAAAGGCTGAGTGTGAGAATGAGTAAACCACTGGTCCTTGCATACCAACCGAGCTGGAAAATCCCTAAAACGCATCTCTGCCTTGGATATGAATCCCTGCAAAAGCCAACAGCTCAAAAACCAAAGAGCACCTTGAGGCTAGGAAGCTCATTGCTGTCATCCACACTGAGTGGTTGGACCTCTGGAGGGTCACAGTACAAGTGAGTGCTGTCCAAAGTTTTCACGTCACACTCCTGATCTCCAAGCCAAGCCTTCACTTCCTCTTTGGACATGGCTCTGGTCAGGTCCTGGCCCTGACGGACGAAAAGAGACAGAAACGGAGGTTAAATCTGAATTTACAAAGTCTGCATGGCTCAGGATTCACGTACGACAGTTGCTGTACCTCCACAGCGATCACTCCTCCAGGTTTGAAACGGAACGGCACGTCTAGATTTTCTCGGTTGATTGGAAATAAAACTGGGTTTGGATAGTAAGTGAAGCTTTTACCCTGGAAGACAGACAGGCAAAGAGACAAAAAGGTTTTCCATCAAGCACTAGAAGTGGAAAATTGTTCAGTAAGGCTTCATTCACACTGGATTTCTGTCCGTCAGGCAGTGCGGCAGGTTTCAAAGCACGTATGCCTCATTTTTCAGCCTCGGGAATAACTCCAGTTAAAATCTGCTGTTTTTTTAATCTCCTTTTATTTAAAACCCTTTCAGTCCCTTCCTTTTCTTTTAAGTAAATTGCTATTCAAATCCTTTTAGAGCCTCATCCTTTATTTTCAATCATCTGCATCCTTTTTTTATGCTTTTATATTTTACTATGTGAAAATTAACGAAGTGGAAATTTTTGTGTGGCTCTGCTAGACATTAGGGAAGCAACGTGTTGCGTGACAACATATGCCCCATTTGTTCATATTAATGCGTCACACTGTGTTTAAAGTGAAGTAAAAAATTAGGCTTTGATAAAGAAATGCATGTGTGCCGCTTCACTCCTAATTCCAATAAATCCATACAGCAGCCCAGTATCACCCCTTAAAAAGTATTTGAACTGACAAAATTCAGATTTGGAGATTTAATCTGCTCCTATGAAAGCAGCAGAACTGACTCTGAGCAGCTCGTGTTCGCAGTGCATCGTGGATGTACGATCAAACGTCACAGGACCAGACGCTGAAGAAAACTGGACGAATGAATGAAGTCATCAAGGATGAATTCCCACTATAATCCACCCTGGTGTTTGACCGTTTTAATCATGGGAGGTACCTTGATGCTCTCATAGTGGACTCTGACGTTATCAAGCTGAAACCAGACGCCCTTAACTTTGACCTCTGGGTTCACTCTGGGGGTCGGGCAAGTCATCTGAGAGGACGACAGGATGGAGCAGCGCTCTGATACCTGAGAGGCAGACGGGGAGGTAAAACAGGCGTGAGACAGGCTAAAAATTTTAAAAGCTCGTCTCCGATTGGTCCGTTTGTCTTACCGTTGTCATGGTGCTGTTAAAGACGAGCTGCTGCTTGGAGGTGAGAAGAGCCAGTCGTTTCTTCCGTTTCACCCTTTGTACCTCTAGAGGCTCCACCCACACAGATATGATTGGCTGCTGCACCACATCCAGGTTCCTGCCCTCCACTCGTATGACACGCCCACCCCTAAAATAGTCAACAGCTAATTAGCAGGTGTGCGCGTGTGTGAGGATCGAGCGCAGGTGTAGGGCGACTGGCGCTTACGCGTAGAAGCTCTCGGCAGGTATGGCGCTGATGATGACGGGGTCTTCGAGGTAATGGAAGGTAACGTTTGGAATAGTCCGCTCGGCTTTACCAAACAGAACCCGAACTGGGACGAGACCCGTCCGATTGCTGGAACCAGTCTGACACACCAGCTGCGTGTCATTCACCTCTTCAACTCTGAGAACAGGCGAGGAGACGGACAGTCAGGGACGTAGTAGAATTAGTGCTGCAGTACCAGAAGCCGTAGAGTTGTACTTACATGTAGCAGGGCTGGGTGCCCAGGAAGGCGCTCAGGTCAGACGTCTGCCCGGTGAGCAGCTGTCGTCCTTTGATGGTCAACCTGGTTCCTCCGGAGACGGGACCTTTATTAGGAATGAGATCCTGCAGCAGGGGATCCTGAACCACAACACGTTAGACATCAGATATAACTTTATACTGGTGACCAGATACCACGTAACACTGGGCTACTCAGTCTTACCTGATAGGTGAACATCTTTGTTGACCTCCCACGAGTTGTTCCCACAGTAACCAAGATGGGCCCTTCTTTCTGCTTCCCACTAGGCTGCAGCTCACACACAACCCTGATGCACACACACAAACACGCACAGAAAAAGCAAACATGAGCTTGTGTGTCCATGCAGAGGAGGACAGCTACACTGGCGTACCGACTGTGGAAGATTCCTATTGGTGGAACAACACTGGGAAAAAACAACTTTTTCTTGTTTATTCCTTTGAGCTCTGAGTCACCACATCCCAACTGTTCTGACGTGTGTCACTTATGTGTGTGTTTATCTATTTATCCAGTGACTGTTTTGGAAAATCAATTTTCAAGGTCAAAATCACATATTCTCATAACATAGCCCTGCTATAAGACACACGCTGCAGTCTTACTACACCTACACGACAGGTGTCACAACTAGGGATGGGTACCGGTATCATGGCACCGGTTCTGACATAAACGGTAGTAACCAGACCGAAAAGCAGCGCACATTTCGGTGCTTTTTTTTCCTGAGCTGTGATACACTTTAGATTCTAGCCAATCATTTTATGTTTCCGAGGATAGTAGGCGGGTCCAGGTACGTACGTTCTTTTAGAGCAGAGCTACAGATTAAAAATGCCCAAAGTGAAGCGGTCAAAGTCTGGCTGTACTTCACAGCAAAAAATGCAAACTCAGCAGCTGCAACAAGTGCTTTAAGCTGATACTGTGATACTGTCAAAGGAGGTAACACCTCAAATCCGATGAAACACCTGGCGACGCATATCGTTTTTTTTAAAAGCCGAGAAATGCGCCGTATTTGATAGGTTGCTGCGAGACCTCACACCGAGCACATCTACTGCGGGTGTGATGCCTGTTATCGGACACGGAGTTAGCAACATGAACCCAAAGAGGAGAGTCCTGGCCCCTAGCCCTGCCAGTGTAGCAGAAATGATGATGATGATGATGCAGCAGCAGCCGAGTAGCTTAATGTTGTTCGTGTGTAATTTACGTTGAGTAGGCTAACCATGTTATTACATTAATGCATGTAAGGTGAACTAGCAAACACCATCATAGCTACATGCAGCTGTCTTCTTGTTTGATGGCAGATACTCCCTTCACCCTGGCCAAAAAGGCTAAAATGACCAAAGAAAAAGTGGAAACAGCTAAACATGAGAGGTTTTTGGACCAATTTTGTGTTCTCCATTCTTTAAGCACTGGTTTGAGCACCGTTTAAGCACCGGCACCGTTTCAGAAGTACCGGTTTGGTACTGGTATCAGATAAAACCTAAACGATACCCATCCCTAGCCACAACTCAGAACCTGATTGGTTCCACACTGGAATAGAAATGGAAAAAGTCAACTCAGGAACCAAAGTAACCATCCTCAGAACTTTCCAGATTTTTAAACTGCTGTAGCAGTCTCACCCTCACTCTTTTTACTCTTTAAAACATTTTCTTTCTGATTAAGATAATAGTTAGGGCTGAATCAGGTGACCCAGAAGTACCTGTGCGACAACCATATAATAAACATGGCTGGTTAAACCCTGTGAATCTCATTTATCAAATGCACTGGAGCATCCTTCATGGAAGTAAAGGAGATGATGATAACCCACAATTCAACGAGTGCACCATAAGACTATTAATGAAAGCAAAGATAAAAATATCTGACACGATGATGGAGGCCAGCGTGTAAATTACAGCTACGGCTTCCATCTTTTATAATAATGCATATGCTTTGAACTTATAATAGCCTTTTATTAAAATCTGCGTGTTATCTGTAATGTCGATTTAGAAATATAATAAGCTTAATTAAAATGATCAAAGTGAAGCGAGGGTTACAGTGTTACACTGGCTATGTTCTCATTTGGGATATTTCGGGATTAGCATCATTAATTCTATTTCAGAGATGCTAAAAGCCTTAATATGGTTAGAAGATGTTAGATTTAACACTATTTCTTAATACCAGCATTTTATTTCACCAGCATGGATGTTACATTATATTGTTCATATTTATAAAGCCTCCATAAAACATGAAGATAAGAACACAAGTTTTTGTAGTCCCCCTACTAAAATTGTAGTTTTATCACGGAAGACCAGCGTCAACAAAATTCACAAGCTTTTACATCTTTTCTTGACCTTGTGACATTTTCCATCAAGGTCAAATAAGATGTGACCCAGTTCTTTTTTTGCCCTTGTTCTTTAGCCTCGTTCCAACCTCGAGGAAGCTTTAACGTGTTTGCCTTTACTTACATCAAGCTGAAGTTGAGATAACAACATAAAACTAAACTGATAAAGTTTTAAACTTTGGAGCAGGTCCCAAAGTTCCTAAAGATACGAAATCCCCGAGGCTGAGTTGGTGAAAGTATTCTAAAATTAAACAAAGGCGTGCGGAAGATTTCAATCTGATAGCTTATTCAAAAAAAGCACGGAGGCTAAATCAAAACGGAGATTTTGCTCCCGAGGGAGTGAGTTCAAACAGAATCAGTTCTGAAGAGAAAAAGGTTTCGCTCCATAAAAGCTCGTGTTTGAATTTTCTCCCTGTGTGAGCATCAGATAGATTTGTCTCCTGTTAAAGGCTCTCCCTGATCTAAATCGAGGCTCTGAGGATGGGAGGCGTTGTGCGCTGTACAGGTTGTAGAGCTCCTTAGGGCAATAAAGAAAAGTGACTCAACGGGCTGCTGGTGTCACACAGACAGGAATAAGAATATTTGACTATGTTAGAGCTGCTGAAAGGAAATGAGAGAGGACACGTTAGAGTGGCGTCCTTGGAGGATTTCACCTGATTCTAGACTTTTTCTGTTTCGAGGTGTTCACTGAAGACTCTTTCAGCGCTTTAATATGAGACATATGTGTACAATCGAGCACTGAAGCATGGCTGGAAGTGTTTCTGATTTTATTATGATGTCGCAAAGGTGACCTGTAACTGTTTGGATTTAACAGGTCATTTCACGTGTCAGAACTTTTTTCAAGTAACGGGTAAAGTAAGGGATTACTATTGCAAAAACGGTAATTAGATTACTGTTATTTTCCCGTAGGAACGCTGCATTACTGCGTTACTAAAACCGTGATTTTTTGCGAGAACGTCTCATGACAATGATGTAAGCGACAACAGCTGTGTGTAGATCAACAATGGATCATATATCGAGTGCAGAGAGAGTATGAGCGTGCAGCGTTTAAAGCGTGGAAGTACTGACCTTACTTTGAGTTTGATTCCATAAAAAGTGACAAAAACATTAGTGTCCGTTGTGGGAAGAAAACTTCTTTTTACAGCGAAAAAAACCCCTAAACTTCCAAACAAGCACCGAGTAGCTACGGCGTAATGGGAAACTCACAGAGAAACTCGCGGATTCTTCCACTGACCGCTGCGGCACACCTGCACCAGGGTAAACCTCCGCCTACACCACTCCTGCTTTACAGGTGAAAATAGAGCAACAGGACCGCTAGTCTTTGACTTTATTTATTTTCTGCTGTGTTTTACTTGCATCTATTTGAAAGACTGAGTGTAAACACAAAAAATATTTTATTTTATGTGCTGGAATGTGCAGAAAATAGGTTTAAATGTTAAACTAATTTCTTCAAGTCAGAGAATGTTGCATATAATTTAATTTTTGCTTGATGCATAAAGTTAAAAGATTAAAACTAATCAAACAAGTTTTAAAAAGAGACTTTTCCATTTGATTACATTTTGTATGATGATTATGCAGAAAAAGTAGAATTGGGCTGAAAGATCTATCACTTTATCACCTATTCAGGTTGTAAATCGTGTTTTTAAAAAGTAACTAAGTAATTAATTACTTTTGAAAAAGTAATCAGTAAAGTAACGGGATTACTTTTTTGGGGAAGTAATCAGTAATTAGTTACTGATTACTTGTTTCAAGTAACTTGACCAACACTGCTAACCAGTGGGTGATGTCACGGCTGCTACGTCAGTCTTGGCTACAAGTGGGTGTCTGTGGTTTTACACCTTTCAGAAGAATATTGTTGGATTGAAAACTTCTGGACTATCATCACGAAGACATCGAGAATCCCAGTTATTGATATGTTATTGTGCTGAACTGGTGACTGGCAGGTTTGTTACAGAGCAGACGGAAAGGGAGGTCTCATCACATCTCTCTGTGATTCAGTTATGTGCTGAACGTTTGCATAAAGGAATCCCGTAAACACTAATGTAATCATCATGTTACCTGGTGGAGATCTTGTAACCTTTAGACTGAGGCAGGCATTGAATACCCGCCACAGTGACTCCGCCCACCACATCCTCATACTTCATGCCCAGGTTCGATCCTGTGATCGTCACCAGAATGCCGCCCTCTAGAGGACCGGAGGCAGGCTCCACCTGCAGACAGACAGGTAGAAACAGTTTGACACACAGACTGATCTTCCGATCATTATAAAAGGACGAGAGACGGAAATCTGCGGGAGAATTGTAGGAACACAAAGATGGCAGCTGTCCTGCCCCCAAATAGCCAATAACCACCTTTGAAGCTGCTTTTATTGGATGTGACTGATGATTCTGTACATGCAGTTTTTAGGTCCCAGTGACCACTGAAATTAAAGTTATACCAGGTTCACTCAGACAGGGCATCAAAATTACTGCCTGGATTTGATCCAGTATGGTGCACAGTTGCGGGACTTCCTCTACATGAACTTTGACGAGACCCACCTTTATGATCTGAGGAGGCGGGCAGGTGTCTGCAGGTTTACTGGAGCAGGTTCGGCTGTACACACAGCTCGGGGCTGGGCTTCCAGGACACCATACACAGCCGTACTCTTTAGGCACCGCCCTGCACTGTGAGCAATCTGATTGGCCAGCTGAGCAGTCATACAGCTGGACTGTATATTAATAAGAAAAGGAGACAAATATCATGAATGCATTTCTCTTTCTGTCTTTGTGAAAACATTAACCCCCATCCTCACCCAGACTTTGGTCAAACACAGTGGGCCTCATTCACTGTGTGAATGCATGAGTAAGTGTTTTTCACACAGACTCAGACTGTATGCACGGGTATACAATGACACACAGCTGTCCTAGAAAATGTTAATGCAGATATTTAAACTGAATAATACTAGTAGTGACATTAATACCAGAAACAATATCAAAAATAGAGTTAAATTTATAGTTGCTCGTTTCTAATTCTAATAAGCAATTGATCTTTTATACTATATAAAAAAAGACTTAATAAAGATAATATCTGAGTTTCAAATGTTTAAATTAGAATTATTAAACTGCTTTAACATTTAAAACCATTCATTTTCTAATGCTTTGGTATTAGAGCTGTGTGAAATAACCATGAAATTGATGTCCTTTCATCCTTACTGCTGAACCCTCATTTCTTGGCAATATTCCACATATGGTTTCAGTAACTGCAGTGAGGCTTTTGTCGTAGGTTGGAGCTTTCCCTTTCCCTGCTGCCTCTTCTCCTGGTCTGTGTTTAGTTTATGTATCACATACAGTTCAGGATTCAGGGGACACAACACTCTGATTCACTAGTTGTCATGAATCCAAGTGTAATTTCATGTGTGTACTTATTTTTTATCTAAACATTAGTAAAGGAGGCCAACGCCCACATCTGCACACAGGTAAGGCTCTTACGTCGGAGTCCAGGTGAGGCATCAATGCGTCGTTCCCCTCTCCGCAGGTAGACAGGAGCAGAATACTGAAGCTGACTGACTGGATGTTGAAACTACAGACGGTGGGACAGGTGGACAGACAGAACTTTAAATATCAGCTGTGTGGTTACTGCCATTAACTAATTATCTGCAAAAGTGTTTGCGAGCGTCTCTTACTTGATGCTGCATGCAGGTGAAGGTGTGCGTGTTGTCGTGCATTTTCTCCACAGAAGCTGTCAGATTAGTCGGGGATCCTTCGATTTCAACAACACACACATACGGAGCTTCATCCTGCAGAGACACACACACAGACACTCAGCTGTTTGATTTTAGTGATTCAGGTCAATAGAACAGACCAACGCCCGAAGGCTGGTACCACGAAAGTAGTTCAACATACCCGGGATACCTTTGCCTTATCTGGTACATTTCATCTAAACGGCCAAACTCTGTAAAGTAGGTACCAGACAAAGCCTGGGGGCTAGAATCAGCCTGCCAATGATTCCAGTCTTTGAAAATGTGAAGGAGGGTGTATAATCTAGACTTTTAACTGTGTTTTTAGATTCAGATTTTTTTATTTATTTATTTTATTATTATTTTTTGCCTGTCCCGTTTCGTTCTTTTGCCATCAGAATTATTGTCTAAAGGCGAGGAAAGATGCCCAACAGATTTACTTTACCAAATGGACCATCCCAGACTTGCCGTGATGGTCTATTTGATTCACCTTTTATTGTTTATTTTATTTATTTTTTTATTTTCACTTGCTAGATACGGGACAGACTTGAATGAGGAAAAGAAAAGGGAGAAAGGAAGAGGGGGGAAAAACAGCGGAGAAGAGGGACGGGGATAAAGGGCAAAGAACAAAAACCAACTAAATAAGCAGACAAAAAAAATACATATATCGATCACCTGGATCACCTGTTGAGAAAGAAAAAAGAAAACAAGCAGAAGAAAAAGAGAGCAATACAATAAACAACATCACAATGATCTATGTGAATATAACAGTAAATACTAAATATTAAACATTATTGTGCAGCACGTAAGGTCGACAGTGCACAGTGTGCTTTGAGGTAGTTTGTGTGTGTGAGCACCCGTGTGTACACCTGTGAGCATGGACGCGCTTGTTTTTAAAAGGTTCCTTCATGTAATGATCTGCTAGAGGGTGTGGGGGGGCCACAGCCCCGTCCACCAGGGCATGAAGCAGGTATGGAGGAGATCAAGACTCCAGACACCCAGAGGCCCCCAGAACACAAGAGACCAAGGACGACCAACAGAGGGGCAGCCGTGCCACTGTCCCAGAAAGAGCTGAGGAGAGTCCCAGATGAGGGGTCACTCATCAGCCGCGGAGCAGAAGCCAGGGGGGGTTGCAGTGACGTGAGCTTGTACTACTGATAAAGACCTCCCCCACGCCTATTAATACTACACGAAAGTAAACACGATGTATATAAACAATTAAATAACAGAACATTCCCGTTTTTTCACTACTACAGGAATTCATGATTTTTACAGTGAGTCCACAGGAAAAACATGTTAATTAACAAAAAACAATCTGCGCACTGAGCTAACAAAGGTTTTACACATTAATTTCTTACAATTTAAGCCAAAAGTATCATTATTCTATCACACAGACCAACTGAGATGTATTGTTGAATTTGCACTTTTTTGTTGTATTAAAGCGTCTCAGGATTTAAATGTGTGGTTAAACTGTGTGGTTTCACTGGTCCACGATCACAGTGGGCTGTATGTGGCTCATGATGTAAAATGAATTTGCTATCGACCCTCTCACTATCTGCACACAGAGGTTCACAGGATTTTGCAGTTTTGCACACGTTGATCTTGTTTCTTGTTACGAAGAGTAAACCAAGGTTAAACCTAAATAAATTCAACCGAAAGTCCCAAATCATAAATTGCAGCACATGCTGAACATAATATAGGAGGTCGTTTATTTTAATTGAAAGCAATACTTTTTAAGTGCATGTTATCACAGTAACATGACGGAGCTGCAGCTGCTTTCAGGATTAGTTCAAAGCAGAATTTTTATCTGATGTTGGAGGTTTTTTGATGACAACGGCTCTGAAGATGAAGAAATAACTGAGGCTGCTGATGAGGATTCTGCGCCTTTTACTATTTACATTCAGAGTTATTGCAGTTGAACGCAGGCTTCATAAATGTCAGTTTACATAAGAATGAAATTAATTTATCCAACCTGATAATTAGCTCAAACTAAAACACTGAAAATGTATTTATGATTCTCTCAGCTGCCTCGAACTCGCTGCTGTTAACAAACAAGCAGATATCGAGTAAAAATGTCCTTTTTGTGGAGCCAGAAGACCTGACGCACTCCTGGAAACACCTGCCTACAGCTGCTGCAGACACAGATGTAGAAACACGATGAGGAGCCAAGGCTTACTGAAACTAACAGAGACTCCTACACTCTTCAGTCTCTGAGCGTTTCTTCTTCACTCACCTCTCTACGTGTTTATTCACCACTTTGCATTTAATCGTTAGTTATGATTAATCTCTGGCTCTTTTCCACAGTGTGTCTCTTGTCCCTCCCTGAGCCTGGTTCTGCTGGAGCAGGGGTGTCAAACTCCAGGCCTCGAGGGCCGGTGTCCTGCAGGTTTTAGATCTCACCTTGGGTCAACACACCTGAATCAAATGATTAGTTCATTAACAGGCTTCTGGAGAACTTCAAGACATGTTGAGGAGGTAATTTAGCCATTTAAATCAGCTGTCTTGGATCAAGGACACATCTAAAACCTGCAGGACACCGGCCCTCGAGGCCTGGAGTTCGACACCTGTGTGCTGGAGGTTTCTTCCTGCTAAAAAGGAGGTTTTCTGTCCCACTGTCACCAAGTACTTACTCATAGGGGTCATCTGATTGTTCGGGTTTTCTCTGTAATATTGTAGGATCTTTATCTTACAATATAAAGCACCTTAAGGAAGACTGTTGTTGTGATTTGACGCTATATAAATAAATCTAAATTGAACAGCATCAGATCGGCTTCATGTTTATATGCACGCCACACTCAGACAGAGAACAGTGTAGCAGTGCAACCAGATACAACAACCAGGCTCCAAGAAACAAAAGCTCTAACTTGGTTACGCTAAGTGTCACTTTTTGGGAGGTTACAGCAGACGTTGCGGCACCAGACAGTCAAAACATGAAATATCAGTCTGATCTGACTAATGTTCATCCACTTCAAACAAAGACTGTTTTTACAGGTTTTTTTGGTGTTAATTTTGTGGTCTAAATATTACTAACAGCGTTTGACAGTGTTCTCAAGTTCCATTTCGATCCCCGTCAGACTGAAATGAGGTCAGAGACGCGGACTTACAGTGTAGACGTCCAGGTTTCGTCCCCGCAGCACCACTGTGGCGCTCAGGCCCATGGGAACTAAAGCAGAGCTCTGTAGGTCGTAGACTAGCGGACAGGAAGTAGGACCAGGAGAGTCCTGCAGACAGAGAGGAGGCGGGGTTAGAGACAGGCTGACGGACAAAAAGATGGAGACGGACGGGGCAGCGGGCCGTCTTACTCTGTGGTTGAGGATGATGTGCTGGTTTGGACAGCTGTGGTTGTGAGTGCAGAGTTGATCCAGAGGACACCAGTTACAGCGCCACACACTGCTGACACACGCCAAACACCTGAAACACACACCACGGCCTTCAGCGTCTCCTCCATCACTGGTTTAGATTCAGATAAACGTACAGCACCGTCACTGTGCCTACGGGACTTACTGGGAGCTCTGGTTCAGTCGGCTTACAGCCATGCAGTCATAGAAGGTCATGTCGCCCGTTGTGACGGTCACATGACCAAACATCAGTGACACGGGCAGGATCATGTGATCTGCAGGTGAGAGCAGTAGCACACCTGAATGAAGACGTTTTCACTGCGTGCTGCACTCGGACTCAAACTACTGCGTGCTGTAAAATGCTTCACATGCAGTTAAACCTCCTGATATTTTTGGCAGACTCGTTCTGAAACACTGTGTACTGGGACACACTAAATCTGTTTCTGGCACGCTAAGTAGGATGGTATTATGGAGGATTGGAACGCGCCCACAGTTCCTACTCACCGCTTCCTGTGGGCAGAGGTGGGAGGTGCTCCGGGGCAGGGGATTGGCAGGTGATGCTGTTTCCCATGACAATGGCAGGCTGAGGCGGGAGCAGCCCGAAGAGGCAGGACAGAGACTCCTCCTTCGCGAGGGCGGGAAGCTGGGGGACCGACAGCGTTACCTGAGAGGTGAACACAGAAACACGGTTACTGCTTTTCCATCGGGACGCTTCTGTCTGTCTCTAGAGCAGCTGTGTCTCGTATCAGCAATCCTTCCCTTGTCTTACTGTCAAAAAAAGAAACGCCCATTGACAGTTTGGGGTCTTTCTATTATTTTTCTTTACTTATTTATATATTTTGGGTTTACAAACGAGAACAAAACCACTTCTGTGCTGGTTGAAAAGCTCTCAGTGTTACTTTCTTTTCCTTCTATTTTAAAAATAAATATTTTTACTTCACATCACAAAATCTTAAAAGGTTCACAACCACGGTTATTGTCTATTTTAAACCTGTTGTTACTGACCTTGGTTTTAAGTTGGACAGTGATTTTAAACTGGACAACCAAAGCAGAGCAGTGGTGAAGTCCAGTTTTTATCATTTAAGGCGACTGGCAAGAGTAAAATCTTTTCTTTCGAGGCAGCATCTTGAAACAGTGATCCATGCTTTTGTTTCTTCCCGCCTGGACGACTGTAACTCACTTTATGTGGGGGTCAGTCAGTCATTAATCTCACGTCTGCAGCTGGTTCAAAATGCGGCTGCACGACTCCTAACAGGAACTCGAAAAAGAGAGCATATAACCCCCGTGCTGGCCTCTCTGCACTGGCTGCCTGTGTCTTTTAGAGTTAATTTTAAACTTCTTATGTTTGTTTTTAAATGCCTTCACAGTCTTGCCCCGCCTTACCTCTCTGAGCTTCTTCATCCCCACACACCCTGTCGGTCTCTCAGGTCAGCTGACCAGCTGCTCCTGGAGGTACCGAGATCCAGGAGGAAGCTCAGAGGGGGCGGGGCCTTCTCTATTGTGGCTCCAAAATTATGGAATAATTTGCCCATGCACGTTAGAGAGGCCCCTTCACTGTCCACTTTTAAATCACGTCTTAAAACTTTTATTCCTTGGCTTTTAACCTCAGTGAGACTTAGTTTCTCTTTTAATTGAGGTTTAATGTTTTCACTCTTCTTTTATTTGGTTTTTACTTATATCTCATGTAATTTTATTTTACAGTTCCAATGTGCAGCACTTTGTGTCAGCTGTGGTTGTTTTTAAGTGCTTTATAAATAAAGTTGATGATGAATTCATTTCACTCAGTCCACAATAACTCCTATGTTTGCGCTGATCCTTATAAACCCTGAAGATACTCGGTGAGGCACTAAATATGAAGATGTTTCATTCATCCTGTCAGCGCTGCAGCTGTAAACAGCTGCTGCAGATGTTCATCGGCTGCTGTGAATCTTCTGAAGGATTGGAACTGGCTGGACTTGCAGTGCCTCTGCAATAACACACAGCCAACACAACAACACAACCTTCAGTCAATCAGAGAGCTGCTGAACTAGCACCTCAAGTTTTCTTTCAACCTGGACTGATACAGACACCTGCCAGCAACACCTAAGGGTGCCCTGACCCGGGCTGTCATCACTGCGGGAGTGGCTGACTGCATCATAACGCTGTCAGTCAGAATCAGATCAAAACAACAGCAGCCTACCTGCGTCTGCTCTTCTTTGCTGTGATTGGCCGGCTGCAGGCTCTGCACTGTCACGCACTGACTGGTCGGTTCAAAGCTCCAGAGCCAGTGGTTGGGCTGCAGGTGACGCTGACACTGATGTTTCCGGGAACATCTGCACAAAATACAAACATTTACAGATTAGTAACAACAACAACAGCAACAAACAACCAAACGCAAAACGGCGTCAGAGCGATGTCACATCAACGTGCAGATGCTGCTGTGATCAAACCAAATCTACTACACTTTCTTCTTCTACTGTCAGTCAGACTTTTTACAAAAAAAGTAAAAAGTTTACATAAAGTTTACAAAAAGATATAAAGAATAAAACTTTTAAAAAGTTACAAACCACCAGCCGACAGGTAGACCTACCTTCCCTCCAGGACACACCAGCCACAGTACGGGTCTCTGACAGCGAGACAGGAGCGACAGTCTGTCTGTTTCTCACAGGATGACACAGGAACCTTCGACAGCTGAGAGAAAGACAGGAAACGGTTTGTTTTCATTTTTTCTTAAATGGATCGTCTGATTGGATATTTGGGACAAAAGGAGGAAGGAGGAGGGAAAAAACTGAAGAAAAGAAAGTGAGACAGGAACTGAGGAAGGAGGTCGGCTGTCTCTCACCCTGCTGTTTGTTAAAACGTAAACATGTTCCTGGCTCTCATCCAATAGGAGATCAGCGCTGACGGCACTGCCACTGTCCACCAACTCGCTGCCATACAGATGGCCTGACTGACTGGAGATCACCAACACCTGAAAAACAACAACACAGGTGAGTCCACAGAGTCCGACACTGTGGCTGTATCCCAATTCAGGGTCTGCAGCCTCAACGATCCTCAAAGACCGCTAAGGCTGGAAGTGCGAGGCTTGTGAAATGGGACGGTCTAGCCTCCGTTGCGCTGCCCAGGTTGCCTAGCAACCATGATACTAACAGCTGGAAACGTTTCATACAGCTTTGTTTGACAGAAATGAAGGAGAAAATCTTTTGTTCATTTGTTTCTTTGTTTCTACATGAGCTTTGATCATTCTCTGTAAGATTAAGCTCAGCTATTGAACGGCGTATATTTTAAAGTAAAGGCTTTAAAACCAAGTTAGTACAAACGTCACTAATGTCACATGACTTTGCCGACATGTGGCCAACAGTAATGTTTTAATGTTCTTTGTTATTAAACATTTGCACATAAATAAGTGACATAATATTCAGTACTTACTTAAAGTTTACTCTTTGGGTGCCCCCCATTCGCCATTTTTTTTCGGCAAAATTATCCACACCCACCGCCGCGCTATGCATCCTGGGATATGTTGGGCCACGAAGTCTACACCGCCACGTCCTTAAAATTCAGGGAAATGAAGGACGCATTTGAGGGCCGCATTTGGAGCAGCCTTTGAATTGGGACAGCCTTCGTCGCGTCGCTGTGACGTAATCGGCCTTAAAATGCGGCCTTTAAGGCTGCAGACCCTGAATTGGGATACAGCCTGTTCTGTTGTTTGGTTTGTGCAACCTCAATCCCTTTCCTCACTTCCTTTCCTGTGTCCTTTATACCAAACAACAAATTACACATGAGACACTCCCATCAGTGTATAAACCTTTGTGGTGGTTTCTGTTACAGCCTCCTGCTTTTGTTACTTTTTATTGAACTCACATTGTGGCAGAACGTGACAAGAGTCTTCTCTCTCTCTCTCTCTCTCTCTCACACACACACACACACTCGACTGGAGAACAGCAGATTTCTAACATAAGGTATGAATACAAAAGAGAATCATTGTCCTCCCGCTATGTCTAATGCCTCTTTTAAACATCACAGGTGAAAAGACGTCCACCGAGGGTACACCTGTGCCTCCTCTAATCACGGTTCCTACAGCAAGCCTCCCGTCTCCAACTTCAGGTACTGACAAACCCTATGACTGACTTCCAGATCAGAGACACGGAGACAGAGAGAAACAGGTTGGCCCTGGTCGGACCCTCCCTGCTGTCAGTAGATCTCAGTGAAGGGCGGAAAATTGGCTGACTCCATCCCAGTTTCACTAATTGGCTGACTCCATCCACACCCTGAGATGTTCTGGATCTGTACTAATGCCACTAAAACACAAGCACACATCTCTGTGTACTGCGCATTGTTTATTTGTTCTGAGTACAACAAAAGAGCGCTCTTTCTCTGCTGCACAGTATTTGTCACTGAATGCCTTTCCTGCTCGAGCGATGAGACATGATCCTTTCATGTGGACTCCTGCTGTGCCGACTGTGTGAAGTATTTTGAAAAAGTTAACTCAAGACGGAGAAACTCGTGTCAGCAAATATAAAACGTCTAAGAGCTGAAATGTTGTGACAAGTAAAAATGATGATCATCAACATTTAATTTCAGTAAAGTGACAACATGAAAGCAGCAGCGCCGCAGCAGCAACAACCCGCCAGCAGGTGGAGCTGCTTCACCCCGACAACACCCCTCAAGGCACCTCCACTATCAGCAGCGTGTGACAAAGAGAACAATTCAGACTGTGAAAAATGCAGAAAGGAGGATCGTTTGAGTTTGAACAGACTCCATCCTGCTGTGCCACATCCAGTTATTCTTGCTGAGATGGAACAGCAGCATCCCGACAAAGTAGAAACTCTTTAAATCTCTACCATATCTCAGCCACGTCACTCACTGATTGGTCAATTGTGTGCAAGTATAAAGGTATGGCAGGGCTTTAGTGTCTCTCTTATCCCTCTGTGTTCAATCTTCACTCAAATACTTTTGTCACGTTTCATGCTGTGAGTTTGTGAAACACTGAGTTTTTTAGAAGAATTGAAGTACTGTTACTGCTTTTTCCTGTAGAAATGCGAACCTGTCTCCTGGATTTCACCTAAAGGCATCAGGGTGTAAAGTTGACTTCAGGAGACACTTCTGCACCGCAGACTGCAATAACCTAAAAACACAATGCTTAGTGGAGTTTAAAGCTGAGCATTTTCATCATCACCATCTTCTTCTTTTAAACAGGATGCAATGAGGAAAGCATTTATCTGACTGGGAAACTGAGGACATCACAGGTTCATTTATGTTTAACAATTTAAAAAGACAAAAATCTTCTCTGACTGTTAAAAGAAACATATTTGTGTTTTAACAGTAAACGGACTAGTTCTTATATACTGCTTATCTACTCAAAGCACTTCATACAGCATTTCTCATTCATCCATTCACACAAGCACTTTCTTCTACACCTGAGTCCTTTCTGTCTTACATTCAAACACATTCATGCTCCGATGAACGCATCAGAGATCAGCTTCAGTATCCTGCCCAAAGATACTGAGACATGCAGACTACAGCAGCCAGAATTTGCACCACCAACCTTCTGATTAGTAAATGACTTTCTCTACCTCCTGAAGAACAGCCACCCCCACTCATAACGACCTGAATGACCTGAAACAAGTGAGTGAGCCCACAAAGTCTACAGGGCAAAGGAGCCAGAGCTGCTTTCACATCGATTTCTATATAACTAAAAGTCCTTTTACAAGCAGAGGAGTCAGGAGTCGCTGTGCTTCTAGTATACATCTGCACAAAAATTCAAAACATGTGCGGGGACTCTGCCTTTAGATATGTTAAAGTGCAGGAGGTAAACATGTGCATATGTGTTTCTTTAGTTTGGATAGCCTCGGGTGCCACGCCCACAGAAACACTGCAGGAGCGTCACATACTGGAGAAACTGGTGCTTGAGCATCTTTCTGATAGATTCACTATTTCACAATCCCAACAGAAGCACAGCAGTTAACAAGTGCCCGGGTTCGCAGCGAAAAACGTGGTGTTGCACTTGTACATGCTTCTTGTTGATTGGTTATTGGTCCCTCAGGTGCACTCTGGGTAAGGATCCAGCAGGAGGCCCTGAAACATTTACAGTGTGTGTGATTAAATATTAATGGGGAGAATCAAAGCTCTGCTGTTT
Organism: Neolamprologus brichardi; assembly: GCF_056152115.1. Taxonomy (NCBI): domain Eukaryota; kingdom Metazoa; phylum Chordata; class Actinopteri; order Cichliformes; family Cichlidae; genus Neolamprologus; species Neolamprologus brichardi. Next base: position 31,591,235 of record NC_142123.1, read on the forward strand.
ACCTCGCTGAGGCTCCGAGGCAAGATTAGAGCTCATTAACGCATACACACACACACAAGTTTGTCCTTCTAACTTTGCGAGGACTATGAGTCACACGGTGCAGTCCCAGGACCCTTACCCTAAACTTGAACTTGATAAAAACTTCGAAATGAAATGGAAAATCTTAAGGTGTCCCGCAGCGAGAACAATTGGGTACAGAATCTCATCACTTTTCAAATGTCCTCTCTAACAATGTGAAAGACTGGGTCCTCATAAGCCACATGTACAAGTACAAACACACACACACTTACACCCAGTTAAAAGCTTCAGGGGTGTCCTGCTGGATTCTTACCAGACTGCACCTGAGAGACCAATCACCAATCAACAACAAAAGTCTGAGCATGCTCCCATGTGACCCTCCCCAACACCACCCACTCTTCCCAAACGCACCACACCCTCGAGCTAAACGCCTGTTAGTCACACACACACGCATACATAGAGTGCATCATTGTGTTGCTTATAAAGAGCTTCAGGCTACAAGCTGCTCTGTTCAGTGTGTGTGTGTGTGTGTGTGATCATTTTCCTGGTGCTTCTCTTCAGACCTTCCAGTTACAACATAAACAGGAAACAGCTGATTCCTCCCTGTAGCTAGAGATGGCGACACAAACGCCTAAACAGGCCTTTTCACTGCCAAGTAAAAACCAGTCTCACCAGCTGGTCTCTTAGCAGCTCCATTAGAGTGGAGGGGTCTAAAGCCTGTTCAATTAAGCATTATTCATTTATGCATTTGCTCCCCAAAACTTTTCATGTGAGAGTACAAACGGTTTTATACTTCAAGTGACTGTCTGCTAAATTCACAGCAGGGAGATTAAGCATCATGTGTCTTATCGCTCCATGTTCAGCCACAATCTGCACCTCAGCTGTTGTGTGCGACATGTGGGAAAGGGTAACTGAGGTCAATGGCCCAGCCGACGCCGTCTACTTCATGTGTGAAACGGCTGTAAAACATGTTGGTGGTGTCACCTTTTGCAGTTGTCCCTTTCTGTCTCCCAGGAAAGCGATGGTGTGGCCCGCCTCAGTCGCTGTGGTGACAGCGGTCAGCTGTATAGTGGAGTTGACAATGGGCGTGGCTTTGAGGGGCACGGCGCTAGCGATGGGGTTGGGGGTGTGTTCCCCTCCACAGGGGTACTCTGAGAGAGAGTCCTGGTAGATGAATAAACAGAGAGAGAGAAGCCAGTGAACACAGGTATGTGGTCAGCCCTGCTTTATCTGTTTACGTCTCTAAACACAAACAAACACACGAACAATATTGCTTCCATTCACCTTTAAAACTCGTGCTTTTTTCCACTCAGCCTGTCACTTTAATCTGTGTGTTTTTGCTCTATGTGGGTCAGCTCTGTGCTACAAGCTCTGTGTTTGAGTGGCAGCTGTCTGATGATAAGTCCAGATGCTGAAGATAACCACTCTAATCCACACACACACTCACTCACACACACACAGTATTAAGGTCAGCAGCGAGGCAGATGACAACCATCGACAGCTTCTTCCCTAAAGCAGCTGCTAATCTGTGATGTCATCACATGTAAAATGTGATGTCATACGATGTCCCACTTGGCCGACCAGGACCTCAGCGATCCGTGGGGTCATCTTTGGACTCTCATTGGAACAAGTTTACTGTCCCATTGTTTTCCACACTTCTGTACTGCACTCTCATTACTAGCAGTAACTCTGACTCTGTCATCTGCAGTATCTGGAGTTTATATTTGGCTCTATCGCTCTTTGCTTGGACCTACTTCTGAGAGCAGCAGCAAAGACAACAGATTGGTCAACTTTATTTAAAAAAACATGAAATTAAGGATCTGGGGTGGAGGTGGGTTGCAAAGTGACTTGCAGATCAGAGCAACCATTGGGAGGGAAAAGCAGCTTAAAAAGCATGTCCTATATGAGATTTACCAGTTGGACATGTCAAAGGGTAAAAATCAGCTGATTACAAATAAGCTCGACTTTGTGGCCTGAACTGAAGCTTTGGCATCAGTCCATTCATATATATTTTCAATGTAGAACTGATATTATCACAACTACTATGCCACAAAGTTATTGCATAGAAAACTGAAACCACAGCTTTCATTCACTTTAGGAGGGGCTACCCCCCCAAATAAAAAGAATAATAATGATTTGCATAATCAAAATACATTATGCATGTATTATGTGCACCAAGCTAGTGAGTGTTCCAGGTAAGGAGGTTACTCACAGCCAGTAATGGTAAGTGTTAAATCTACATTAGTGCTTTCTATCCAACATTCATTCTCTGACAGAAGCATCGAAGAGTATCGATTTAGTATCTTGCCCAAGGATATTTGGTATGAACACCACCAACCTTCTGATTAGTAGATGACCTGCTCTACCTCCCGAGCTACAGCCATCCCCAGTGCCAATGCTGGCTGCAACATGTTACTGGTACCACATTATATTTTTCAGTCATGCAGTAATGTAATGAGTTACTGTACGAAATTCAGTAGTTGCGCTACAGTTGCAATTATGTCATTACTTGCATTACAAAGGTTCTTTAGTTCTGTGCACACTGAGCAGATAGAAAGAAAAAAACATTCACTTTTTCTTCTGCACCCCTACGCAAAAAACAAACACCTCGTTTTGATTGTGTACAAGGAGGAGGGAAATGGTTTAGTGGTCAACAACATTTGTTGAGTGGTGATATGGAAATCGCTTTTATTACAAGAGCATGATTATATAAAGTGCAAACTGTGTCCAGGACAAAAATGACAGTGTTATACCGCTAACATCGACTCTTTGTGAGCATCTGCACAGACAGCATGCTAATACAGAGCTAACGAAGAAGCCGGTGTAATGCTAAAGCTGAGTGTGTGCTGACCCCAGGCCTGCATCCAGCGCCTGAGCTTCAACAGGTAGCAAAGGCAGCGATTAAGTGACGCAGCCTCCACTTCTGTTCGTGTTTCTACTGCAAAATCATCGTGGCGACGACTTTGAAGTCTCATTGAGCTGGTTTCAAACTTTGCTTTGTTATGTCGGCTTTGTGTTCTTACATAGCCTCAGGTTTACATTGTGTTTCAGGTCACGTTACAGAGTAGCAAGAAAGTAACGTAATGAGTACTTTCTCTGGGGACAAATTCATAGATTACTTTGTTGATCACCCCAACACTGCTCAGGTGTTTGAGTTTACCTTCGGCAGTTTGAGACATTTTGATGACACGCCGTACTCGATGTAGGCCTCCTCCTTTCCACCGCTGCCTTGTCCTCCCTCTGTGTAACACACTTCCTGTGCTCTCCGCAACATTGTGTCTAACTCCGCCATGCCATAAACGCAGAGAGCTGAACGATTTGTTGCTACGGGCGTGGACGCCTGCCCCGCTGCCATGACGACAAACAGGTGAGGTTCACCTGAGTGGTTTCCTAACCACGCACCCTGTGCCAGGTTATACCCACCCTGGCACAGCAGCGGCACCTCAACGTATGAGTAGAAGCTGCGATCAGAGATGCAGAGCCTGGAGGCGTAAGTCCGGTACTCCTTCTTGTGCCGCCGTGAGAACAGGAAGTAGACATGGTTGCCATGGACAACGGCTTTCACAAAGTGGTTGTTGTAATCGGAGTAACTTCCTACAACAAGTTTTCCAAGCTCCTCCTCCTGAGAGAACGCTCTGCGGGGTGGAACCACTGGAAACAGCCGCCGTGTCGTGATTGGTGGGATGTCGCCAGGGCCTTTGCTAGTGTAGCTTCGACCAACCAGCATCAGACGCAGCACGTCACCATCCCCACCCCCTTCCTGCTTATTTTTCGTGGTTATTACCACGGCAACAGTGGAGACACCTGGAGCGTTGGCTGCGACGTACTGAGTGTCAACGGGATTGGACGTCTGATAGATGAGCTGAGAAATATTGGACAGACTCCTGCAGAGAAAGACAGGACAGAAAAGTCATTCTTCATACGTGTTTTGGCTAATCCAGACATCAGTCACCTTTGATACATGCAAAGAACACATGTGTGAGAAAAATGTATCTGGATAAACTCTGGGAACACAGTGAGGAAAACTAGCGCAGTAAACTGACGTACCTCTTTTCACAGATTCCCTGGAACAGTGATCCACAGACTATCAGACTCCCTGGCTCCGCCCCCTGCCCCGTCTCCATCAGCAGCAGTTTGTTGTAGTTGTCGGTGTCCTTGGCTGATGGGCATTCCTGGAGCACGATTGGTGGGAGGCACTCTGGGGAGTCCCGGTAAGGGCCGGTCTTTACGTGCAACAACACCTCGAGGTCAGTGGTCAGCTGGTACAGATTATTGACCCCGCCCACATAAATACGTCCCGCTCCAGGATCCAGGAGCAGGTGCGACAGGGGGGCGCCCTTCAACTCCACATGTATCGAGGCATCCACAGGTTGGGAGAAAGGGGAGAGGATGTGGAGGAAGAGGAGGAGTGACGGGGGGATGGAGGAGGCCAACATGGCAGCTCCTCTTTACCTGAAACAGATTCAAGTTCAGGAGAATTAAAACTTGTGAAAAGGAGATGCTTATGATTATTCACTGGTCAGCAGGCCCACTTGCAGTTAATCTCACTGCCCGCTGGTCAAAAACAGACAAAACTTTTCAAATTCGAAATTTTGTTGCCAAGTGTTCCCCAAATTTCCCCTCTTTACCTCCAGAACAGCAGTGGGAAACTACGTTATTTCGAAACTCTATGATGCTATTCTGTCTTTTAGTAACCACTCTAATGTTAAGCTTAAGTGTACATGGGAAGGAGAACTAGGAATTCGAATACATGAGGAGTCTTGGGAACAGGCTGTAGCGAGGGTATGATCTTCCACCTCCTGTGCTCGTCTTGGACTTATTCAATTTAAGGTCATACACAGGGTGCATTTCTCTAAGTCTAGACTTTCTGAATTGTATCCAGAAGTGGAAAATAAATGTGATAAATGCCATGGTTCTCCTTGTCACCTTAGCCACATGTTTTTTCTGTGTCCTGAGCTACAAAGTTTCTGGACAGGGTATTTTGCTATTATGTCAACTGTTCTTGGGGTAACTCTTCATCCTTGTCCTCTGATTGCTGTATTTGGGATTCCTGTTCGCTCACTTACACTTGATTCCACACAAAAGGATATTATAGCCTTCACATCCCTATTAGCGAGACATCTCTTATTTTGCTAGTCTAGAGGTATTGCCTGTTTAAATGTACCTCTGTTACTGTTATATTCCTCTAATATGTTTGATGGTTGTGTTGATCTGTGTGGGACTGGGGGGTGTCTTTGTTTTAGAATGCGTTGTTTTTTTTCATATATATATATATATATATATATATATATATATATATATATATATATATATATATATATATATATATAAGTTTATTTACTTAGGAAAATGAAGAAAAGTTGATTGTATTTCGGTAACTGCAAGTACTGTTTTCTTTTTTCAATAAAAATATTTTCAAAAAAAAAAACAGACAAAACTTGTTTTTCTTGTTTTATCTGTAAAAACCGTAAAGATATTCCCTTTACGCGGCGATCTGGTGGAAAAAGGAAATGAAATAAAACCCTCTGAGAAACTGAAACAAGACAATATTGTAGATTTTTGAATTGTGCAGAAGCTGACCCCAGATCTGAACTTCACTGTAAAATTTGAAATCCACTAAAGAATGTCTTCTTGGCTTCAGCGTCCGCCCACAGAAAGTCAGCGGTCTGTCTGAATACAAAACTCAAAGCTATGATTGCATCTTATTTCCACTTTCTCCCCTGCAGCAGAAAACCTCGCCCGAGTTTCAGAGCAGAACTGAACCATGACTGTCTCAGATTAAGGTGGAGAAACACGGATCTATTTCATACCCCAAAAAGAAAAAAAAAATCTTAAATATGTGAAATACACCTGAGCAGGTGAGGCTCAGCCCTGCAGACTCTCTGCGCCGTTTCTCTTTCTCTCTCTGAAGTTATTAATAAAATATTTTTGCTGCTTCACACTTTTCATCTGGCGGTCAAACTGTAGTTGCCTGTAGTAACATCACCATGGCAACAAACCGGTATCCACGGCAACGCTGTGAAACGACTCAAACCTCTGGTGGGTTGTTTGGTTTTTATGACAGAGTGGAGTTTTAAACTGGTGTCAAACTGGTTTCAATCTTGCGGGTCCTTCTGTGTCTTCAGGTTGCATCACTCTGTCAAAGTGGAAAATATTCCTGTTAAATAATCACGGCTCAGACCTCGTTCCTCTTCTCCTGAGGATAAATCCACGATCTTTCCTCAAGCTCTCCCACTACTGCTACAAACAGCCTCCGCCTTTACTTAACCTGAAACATGATTTACTATACAGCCGAAACGAGAAGAAAGATTCACTATTTAAAGATAAAATTTCAAGCAGCACAAAAAGTGTTCTTCCAATGCTGAACATTCAAACGGTTTTATTCACAGGCCGCCTACAACAGACACGGTCAGCAATTAGTTCGCTGTTATGGGGTTTGTTTTGTGGAAGGCAGAAGTAACCATATACTGATGAGGGTGCAGTGCTACGTTATGAGCCTTCGCAGACTGCAGGGGTGACTGGCACTAACACAGAACCTGCTAATTAGTGCTGATGATACTTTTGTTATTCCATCTGTAGTCGTCTCTAATTGGTTGTGTGGCTTTAAATGGAAAGCCAGAAGGCAGTGAGAGTAGTACCACCTACTCACAGAGCAGAGCATGTATTATTACAATGGCTGTGCTATTGATAAAGTCAAAGATAGCATGAATGGCCTGAAACAAGCTGAGGGTGGAGGTGAGGTTGCAAAGTGGCATGCAGAGGTACCAGTAACCCTATGTTGAACAGCTTAAATAAAATGTTATGTATAAGATTTACCAACAGGATGTACAGAGGGGTATCAGGCGACATCAGCTGGCACTGAATTATGCATCTCTGCCAAATTTGCAGGAATTTGGCTCCATGGCTGTGATACAATTTTAACTTTTTATATTAGTCATATCGTTTATAAGATAATTACATTAAATGACTCTAATAGTGTCATTTATGCTTAGCTTATGCATGTATGTGTGTACATGTTTAGACATCTTTGTGAGGACAGAAACTACTATACTTGTGGGGACCAACAGTCAGTTATGGGGACGTGCAATAACACTAATGTGCAATAATCTTTTCTGGCATCGTTGTATTTTTACTCAGTTGTATATAGCATTTGTATTCTATTTTTATCTTATTGTATATTTTATTCTATTTTATTCTACTGTATATAGTATTTTATTTTATTCTATTCTGTACAGTTGTGTACTGTATTTATTCTTATTGTACTCTAATTTTTGCTTCATAACTTTTGCACTGTCCACTTCCTGCTGTGACAAAACAAATTTCCCACGTGTGGGACTAATAAAGGTTATCTTATCTTATCTTATCTTATCTTAAAAATGTCCATCCCCAGGAGTTTGACGGTATTTTTGAGGCTCAAAATGTGGTTTTAGTGTCAGGGTTACAATTAGGTTATGGTTAGGTTTAGGCTGAGGGTTAGGGTTAGGCATTCAATTTTGATGGTTAGGGTAAGGAGCTAGGGAAAGCACTATGTCAATGAGATGTCCTCACTAAGATATGAAAACGAGTGTGTGTGTGTGTGTGTGTGTCATTATGAAGGGATAAAGCAGGTTTATTTGTACTGTAAATCTGGGCATTTTAACACAGGAGTCTATGGGGGCTGACTCGCTTTTTGAGCCAGCCTCAAGTGGCCATTTGCACTACAGTTTTTGGCGCTTCTACTTGGACTTCATATCTCTGTCCCAAGTGGTTGCCACTTGGTTCTATCCAGTATGTGTTGGAAAACACGCCTGTTTAGATGCTCAAAATATGGAGAGAATGCACACAAACAGCTTGTCCATCGGTGTAATAATGTGTAAACATTTTCAGTTCAGATATAATCTGTTTTGATTTTCATTTTTACCTTATAAAGAGAAGCCCAAGGGTTTTCTTTGACTGGTATTTTCAGATAGTCGGCCAAAAAAAACCCCAAAACTCGAGCAGAACCATGCACAGGAGGAACCACCATCTGTTTGGGGGTCATTTGCAAATCACTGCATATAATTCTTATTGACATTAACAATTCACTGGTTTGAAAACATTTTTGCAAATCTGTATCTATTTTTTGCTTAAAGACAACATCAAATAATCTGGCAAATATCCAGTCTTTCAAACAACCATCAGGTCTAAATCAAACCTCAGCAGTTAGAAAAGCCAAATTCTATCCATGACATAAACTCACAGTTATAACATTTGCTCATCACACTCCCAATAAAATGGTTTTTAATCTCCTTTTTTTAACAAAGGTCAGTCACATTGATCTTGAGCACTAATATGACCAAAGGTTTTACCACAAGCCTCAGAATTTCCTCTGAACGCTTTCAATCAGTTGTCTTTTTCTCGACAGCAAAACGGATCTTTAACTCACATTTCCACACAAACAGCCAGCGCATATCCTCTTTTTAACAATATTCACAGTTCGGCAACAAAGAGGACTTTCTTTTGCTTTCCCGACACGTCAAAACAGCCACACATCAGATCTGATTCAGCTTCATGCAAATCAGAGGAAGAAAAACTCATTTACATCTGTAGTCTCAGAAAATACCACAAACTGTGGGTTTTACTGTGCTGTGGCGTGCCTCTGATTAGAGCTTGGGACCTCCAAACCAAAAAATAAATCATCAGGATTTTTCCTCTTAATCCAGCTGGAGCCTGAGGGAGACGACACGCCAGGCGTGCACCGATTGTGAAATTCTGGGTCAGTACTGTTTGCAATTTTCAAAATAAAAGTCTGCATCCTAGTATATACATATACATATAACACTCAGAGGGTGATTTCAAACAGCCAAACATTAAGCCCCAATCAACATTGATTAACAGATTGTTAATACATCACATGTGATGACATCACATAAAAGAAGGTCTATGAAAACATGAATTAAGAAGTTGTTTAAAGGAGGAGGTTACTGATTTCATCAGTCGTATCTCCTCAGGCAGGTTGTTCTAAAATTGAGGGCCCTGATAGCAAAAGCACAGTCACCACCCAGGAGGATCGACACTCTGGTATGTATCTCAGGCTCAGACCCAGATGTACTTTTAAAGGGATCAGCAAAATCTTACAAGTTGACTCTATAAACCTACAGATAGTCAAAGCACAGAAGTCAGCACTGGGGTGAAGCTCTGCAGTCCACCAAAACCAATAAAACCCCAGCTGTTGCATTTTGAATGAGGCAGAGGCGAGAGAGTAACTTTGTGTTTATACGAGTGTGGACAGAGTTGCAGTAGCCAAGCCAGGAGAAAACAAACACGGGGATGACAGTGAAAGCTGTGATTTAATCCAAACAAGACCAGGCGGCTTCTTTGATATGTGCCTCAAAGCTGAATCAACTTGTGCTCACAAGATCCTGGCAATGGGCTTCACTTATGTGGACCAGGCTCAGGGTAATGGTCGCGGGTAAAGTTGAGTTGGAAAAAAAAAGACTAACATGGTGGGAAACAGCAATTAGGCTCTTAAGGTCACCGAAACTCATGGGAAGGTACACTGCATGGACAAACCTACTGGGTCACCTACAAATTACACCTCATCACCATAGAAACGCAGCCGTGAAGCTCCTGGTGTGTAGTTTTTGTGCAGCTCAGCACTTGGTAACAACACTCTTTAACTTTTCTGCTGAATTGCTGTGCTTCTTAAACACTTTCTACGTTCGAGTTCAGTGAGCTGTTAATAGTGACTCATTGTAAAAGCAATGGCTTGGTACTTGACTTTATACCCCTGTGGGTATGAGACTGAAAACATTTTAGTCCACATATCTGTATGGGCGATCGTAGCTCAAGAGTTGGGAGTTCGTCTTGTAATCTGAAGGTTGCCGGTTCGAGCCCCGGCTCGGACAGTCTCGGTCGTTGTGTCCTTGGGCAAGACACTTCACCTACCGCCTACTGGTGTTGGCCAGAAGGGCCAATGGCGCGATATGGCTTCTGTCAGTCTGCCCCAGGGCAGCTGTGGCTACAACTGTAGCTGGCCACCCACCAGTGGGTGTGTAAAGCGCTTTGGGGTCCCTAGGGGGGACTAGTAAAAGCGCTATACAAATACAGGCCATTTACCATTTGTGGGAGTAGCGAAGAAAAACGATTTAAGATTTAGCTGAATGGAAATGAAATTAAAATGAAATAAAAATAGGACCTAGAATTGAACCTTGCGGTACACCACAGTTAGTGTGAACAGCAGCTTTAATGCGTTTTGTGCCCACCCAAGGACAAACTATAATGTCAACTTCAAGGCCATTTTAAGACACGTTTAACAGCTTCTCCTTTATCAGAGACCTTAATTCAATCACACAAACAGTCTCACTGAATCTGGTTCATACCCAGTGCTTTATAGCAGTGGGCCATGTTTCCATCACTGATACTTGGTGCCATTTGCTTGGCACCATGTGAGTATAAGTCAAGTTATTCACTCATAGTAAGCCATAAAAGAGGTGGCTTCTCTCTCTCTCTTTCATTTGGTTTTAGGTCCTGTGCAAAGGTGGTTAGTTGTGGTTGTAATCGGTGCTCTTGTATATGAAACACCTCAATGTCAAGCGGGGCCTTTGATGTGCCGCAGTCTTATAACCATCCCACAGCTACACAGACACTTTTTACAAATACACAGAGCCACTCAGGGAAGGTGAACATAGCTGTAGGGAACACACGATCAAGGTGACGAGGCTGGGGAAAGTAAAACTGAATATTAAATACAGAGACAAAGGCTACCAAAATAAAACAGGAAATAACATTATGGGAACAGCTAACACACAGACGAAGGCTAGACAGGGTACTAGGGAACAAGTGGGAGGCGGAGAACTGTAAATATAGACCTAAAGAGACAAAACTGAGTACAAAAACAAACAATACCTGTAACTGGGGATAAATATACTTGGAATCAAACTAAACATAAGACCTTATGAGTCCAAATACAAAAAACGATGGGTCAAAGACCATCTCAGACCGCAAAGGTACACCTGCACTTGCCTCAAGGCACACCGTTTGGAGATCACTGTTCTCAAAGATAAGAATTAAAACCAACCAAATGCAGTGTCCTTGATGCAAACTCATTTTCCAACAGGGGGCAGTCACTTAAAATGGCATGATCTACCCTGAGTGTGACGGGCAGATATCAGTCAACAGGGCTCATATCGGCTGATACGCACATCCCAGTGCCGTCCTGCCATGAAGAATAGGAAGTGGATGTGACAGCTGATTTGAGCCTAGGTGAGCCGGTCAGATAAAAGCTGAAGTTGGAGTAGATAAATAAAAGCAGACTACTGAGTGTAACAGTTTTTTAAAAGAAAATGAAGCAGAAGAAAAAAATCTCTGTGCAGCTGGGCTGATGAAGAAAAAAGCGAAGGCTTCAAACCAGCAAGGACAGAAGAGGCTAATCTGAGTTCGGCTAGCCCGTGTAGCTTTCAGCCAACTTCAGTTCGGTCCAAAGCTTCAAGAGGACTTTACACGGTCAGTTTGGCTTCATATCGCTCAGGAAAACAAGATTTTCTGCCCCAGTAAAATTAATAAGAGCCTCTGACATGTTTTACAGAGTGTGTTCCTCTGATACAAAACACTATTCATCTCTCTCTCTCCTGGTTAACTCGCGCTCGCTCTACCCTCCCTCCTGCTGCGTGTTGGTACAGACTGAAACTCGCTGTTTAACTTCCCCCCCAGTGCATGCTGGGAAACAGCCAGTGAGGCCTCGGGACACACAAACACACGGTGCCGAACACACACAGCAAGAGGCACACATGCTTCAACATTTCCATGGTAATACTGATCATCCTCACACACAGTCAGTCTGTATGCTAATCACTTCCTCCTTCAGCCTGATGGGTGGGGAGGGGGGCTTCATCTATAATTCATGCTGCTGAGGAGAGTGAGAGAGAGAGAGAGTTGTAGGCTGTCAGAAAGTAAAATGAGAGGGAGAGTTAAAGTTGGAAGAAAGAAAAAGAGAGAGAGGTTATAAGAAGGACAGAAGAAGGCGAGAGAGAGCGCTGGAGGCGACGGAGCGTTAAAGTAAAAAATGAGGAAAAAGACTCAGAGAGAAAATAAATTCATGTTTGATCTGCTGAATTCAGATCAGCTTCTGTCAGCCTGTCTATCTGTCTCTCTGTTGACCCTGAGAGCTCTGCACACTGCAGCTTAAGAAAGCTCAGGCATGGGAAAGTGCTACGGACACGTCCATGATACCTTTTTGAAATAAAGCCAGTCTCCGTCCATACTAACGCGCCTAAGAACATATCGCATACACCGAGCCACGTCTCCTAAGCACAGATGCAGAAGCAGAATGATAAAAGGCAAAGTTGAATGGCAACAGCTGGTGCCAGACATCAAGGTCACCAACGCCTGCTATTCATCCTGCGTGTTAGTCAAGGCTGATGTCTTTGTTATCTTCTCAAAAAGCATCATATGATAAGAGTGTCACAAATCAGAGTGGGACACTTAGCGCCCCAGCAAACACGTGCGCCTGCATCGCCGTTTCCAAAAGTCAAAGTTTCCGTGAAAGGTTTTCAGTCTCAACTCAGCTGCATTTAAAGAAGGCTCCACATGCCAGGCGAGCGTGGATGCTCGGACAAAGCACAGAAGAAGAAAGTACATGAAAATAAAATGCATAGTTTATGACTAGTTGGTTAACCCTTGAATTGAAATTTTTATGTTAATTTTCATGTTGCTCTTATTATACTCATCGTGTTTTCAGGATTATTTAAACAGGAGGGCGAGCAGGGACGAGGCAGGGGTGACTGCAGGAAACCAGAATAGCTCATCATAAATAAATACACTGTAAAAACTGGTGCATTGTCTTAAAATACTATAAAAAATTAGATTTCACAAAAATGGGAAATAATTTTAATTAACATCTATAATATAATGCTGTCTATAGTAATATGTTAGTGTAATAATAACTAAAATCAAATCAGGGATATGGACAGTGTTGGGAAGGTTACTTTTAAAATGTATTCCATTACAGATTACAGAATACATGCCCCAAAATGTATTCTGTAACGTATTCCGTTACGTTACTCAATGAGAGTAACGTATTCTGAATACTTTGGATTACTTAATATATTATCATGCTGTTTACAACTACGTGAATGTACTATTGCTGTGATTTATTACTGTTACTGAAGGTCCGCGGCTCCGAACCGTAGTAAAGGGACCTCTGGCTAATACGTCGGGTTTGTGTTGGGCTAGTAGCCGAAAACTAGCTTTACTTTGTTGTCTGGGTCAACTTTGCTAGCGAGAGACAGAGAGAGGCGTTGAAAGGCTGCTCCAACGGAACTTATTGTTTTTGGAGGAAAACACGAACACGGTGTACAGTCGAGTCTTAATAGCTTACTTACAACTGGGCTTGTCAGGCTCTCTTCTTGGCTGCAGTGGTTATTATTATATTTACATGCTTCCAGCTCCCGTTTTGCTCGATGACAGCTCGTACTTTTTCTTTTTCTCCCTCCCTCGCTCACAGACACATAACGGGTATGGCAGTCCATTCTCCCTGCAGCACAGACTACACTGCCCATGATGCTACATTCTTTAGAGCTATGCCTGTAGCATTCTGCCTATTAGCTTAGCACAACAACAACAAAAAGGGCTCTCTCACCCAGGAAACACGCAGAGAGAGAGCGTCACCCTGTAACCATGGCAACCGTAGCGCTGCCGCCTGGAACTACAGAACGTAGCTGTCAAACAAAACCCAAACAGTCCTGACCCGCCACAATATGAAACAGGGAAGTACTGCCGTGTAATCCATTTATTTAAACAAAGTAACTGTATTCTAAATACCACCTTTTTAAACGGTAACTGTAACGGAATACAGTTACTCATATTTTGTATTTTAAATACGTAACGGCGGTACATGTATTCCGTTACTCCCCAACACTGGATATGGAGTACATTCACAGCTATAATATATTAGAGTAAACTATATTTCAGTAAAGTACTCGAGTAGATGTACCAAGTTGTATTCCACCATTGGTCCCATCTCTGTCATGAGGTGGCAAATTAACCGTAATTTTAGTCCAGTGGAATTACTCAGGAGGAGAGGACCCCCTGAATGAGACAGACAAGCTCATTGTCATAATAATTGCTAAAATAATTAAACCATAATTAGCTAAACAAAAAAAGTAAGTTCGAGAGACCGCGTTTTATCTTCAACGCTTCTCTTTTCAATGCAATCAATAGCTGTCGTAACCTGTCAGCTGCTGTAAGAGCTCACAGAAGGAGAAAGCAACAAACGCCTTCGTTCACTGTGAGCGGAAAGCCAGCATCTCAATTTAATGACAGCCAAAACTCCAAAAATGTGTTCAGGGTTTAAATGAAACAACTATACAGCTGAAAAGTGAGGCGTGATTTACATATTTGTGTGATGCCTCAGTTTCCTAATGACTCTGATCAAAACAAAGCCAGGAAACAGACTGTGCCTGGAAAAAGAGTTTGATCAAGGCAGTTGCTCCCGGCCATCGAGACAGACAAAGATCCACAGTGAAGCAGACGCCCGAGTTTCTCGCTAGATTTAAAGGCAACTTTCCCAAAAATCCTGTTGACATTACACAATTACTACAGATATGTTATTCATATTTATTTTTAGGTAAAACTTTATTATTTAATGATAGTTTGGTAACACTTTATATGGTTCAATTTAAGTAAGCTGTTTAGTATAATGTCTTATGTATTGTATTAAAGCTGTTAAAATATTAATAGTTTAATTTAACATATAAAAACTGTTAAAAACTGTATTATGTATTTGCTCATGACTGTGTCCGTTAGTAATGGGTCATGTGACACTTGGGCTGAAATCCTTGCTGTCCCATTTTAACCTGTTAAGCACTCCGGGGCATCAGTTTTTCATGTGCAGAGCTAACAATGTGAAGTGGTGCATTTTCAACCTACTCAAGCAGTTCTGGAGCCTAAATCTGACCGTGTAGTGAGTGAAAGTGACATTTGAGGACACAGCAAACGACCAATATACCTGAAAAACTATCTGAAGTGTCCTGAAGTGGCCTTCTGGTCAGCACTTCGTGTATTTTAAATGTGCTGTACGTGATAATAAAGCTGACTTGACTATAACTACAGGTTAATTAACTCTCACTTTACCGTTTATTACTGATGATTGTTACAAAGTAACTGCTCAGGGGACAGTTGTCTGAAAACTTATTTCAAAACTGGGGGTATTATTAAAAAAGGTCAGAGGAGCCCTGATCTGGGAGAAACATGCAGGCAAAAACACTAAAACTGAAACATGACCGAGGAGAATCCTTTTCCCTTCCAGGCTGACCAAACCCCCTTGAAGGATCCCCAGAAACACTTCCAGTAACCTTCATGCCTCCTCAGGGGCTCGAGGAACATTTTTACAGGATTATTTAACCTCCTTAAAAAGGCCTGACAATTTCTTCGACAACCCCTGGAAACTTTTCATGCTCCTTTGGAATCACCCCAGGGGCCATTTTCACATCCTCCAGCTCCCCCGAAACTTATTTTGTGACCCGAGTCCTTTCCAAGGACAGACCCGAGGAATTAGCTGCACTAAAAGGCACCTGAAACATTTTCCATTACTTCTGAACCCTACTCCTGCTTCCTCAAGGACCACCATCACTTCTCCAGGACCGCTAGGACTTCCTCTGCGACCTGGAACTTTGTCTAGCGCTCAGAATTAAACAACCGTGAAGAACAGGTCCTGCTCTCTGATTGACCGCCAGGTGGGCAGGTTAACCTCTGTTTCTGCATCGCAGCTCCAGGTGTTTTATTGTGCTAGTAACCGTGGCAACAGGGACGATGCTGCAGGTGTGTCTGCAGTGAAACACGCAGCAGTTTACTTTGCTAATCGCAGCAGTTTGTACTTCACTCGTCTTTTGTTCCTGCCCTCCCTCCCCTCTCTCCCTTCTCTCTTTCTCTCTTTTTTTAATTTTCTCATGGGTCCTCTCCTCGCCTCGCTCGCCCCCCCTTCTTTTCTCCGCTTCCCTCCTCTCTCTCTCTGTATGTAAATGAAGGACAGCCTGCTTTCAACACAGTGAGGTGATGATTACAGGCTGCCTTACCTCAGGCGCACACACACACACACACACACACACACACACCTCCACCCCCATATTATCTCTGTGGTTTGGTGCTGACTCTCACACTCACTCTTCAAAGAGACGACAGAATCAGACGCATACACAGCTGTGAGTGTGTTACTGTGTGCAGTTAAATTTCTTGTCTTTGTTCATTTCCTGTCCTTCCCTCTTGGCGACTCCCCTCCCTCTGTGTTTGTACTCGTCCTAGTTTCGGTCTGCTGAGGAGCCTCAGAGCCAGGCAGCTGCAGAATACCCTCAGCACATCAGGGTCCATGCTGAACCCAGTCTCAGCACAACCTTTGGCTCCTGCTTTCTACCTCATAAGAAAGCAGAAATGAGCCAGCCACACCTTCCCGCTTACATTCCAGTGGAGGAGATTCAGACCGCCGTCTTCCTCCCTCTTTACCTTCAGGCAACATTCCAGAGTAGGAAAAATTTCATGCTGATGCATCAACGGCCTCGCAGAGCATCACATGTTCAGCATCATATAATGCAGAGGCTCGTCACATGATCTGTGTTGCCTGAATCTATGCACTGTCTGCAGCACTGACAGGATCCATGCAAGTATTCAGGAAAAGCATCTGAAGTGTAACACAAAGTAAGACGCTGCACAACGCTGTAATACATTAGTGTCTGCAGCCTCTTCCTTCCACCTCCAGTTTTTGGCACGCTGTATGTTAGGCACATGTAGCCTGATGGCATCATTATGGCTGCATTGTGACATGCCACAAAGGGACATCATCCAGCTCTTTTTACACGCCGATGAAGAACAACCAGCACACGAGAACCTCACAGCTGCTTCTGGATTCACATCTATCACAGCATCTCAATCGGGGAACATCTGCAGACCAACTACAGCTGATGTGGACGTGCCAAAAACTGCAGTTCCTCTAATGACCACAAAGCTGACTCTTAAAGCGAGTCGATCCCTTCAACTCCCATCTTTAAATCCCCAACCTAACAGCAAAAATGAGCCATCTTTGTTTCGGTCTGTGGCTGTTGTACACTTTGATCAGCTGCACTGGATTGTGCACTGTGTTCGAATTCACCCATTAAGGCTAAACTGAGGCTTAAAGTTAGGGCTGGTCTGGTCTGATAGCTGCTCAGCTTCTCTTCAGCTAATTCCAGTCACTGCCCTGGACCTCTCAACTGCATTTGATGCATTTTAATATAATTATTGGACAAATAATATGACTCGCTGTGGAGGTAACAGCCAAACTGGCTGTTAGTATGGCTAACAGCCCACCTAAGGTCTGCAATCCCAGTTTTTCAGTAATATTCTATTGCTTTATTTGTGCATTAGTACATTTGCATTTTAAGTACACTCTGCTGTCACTATAACACTCCACCAAATCATCCAAATACAGTCACAAATATATGTCTGCAGAAACTTTCATTGCTATGGACAAAACGCTGCTATCAAGGTTTCAAAGCAAAATGCAATAATAGAAGGATAATACAGCGGTAAGAAAGCAGGAGAGAGCAGGGAGAAGACACGCACTGTCTGCAATATCCTTACGTCATATGGGTCGCCTGCTAATCTGTGGACTCTGGACACCCCCGCAGAATACACTTAGTGGGAAGGAAGCGCTTTAACAGGAAGAGACCTCTAACAGATCGAGGCTCACCCTTAACCATGTGACGTGTTGTTACAACGACAACTTTCTTGTACAGACAGAATTATTTGCTGAGACGTTTCATAATAACATGAAAAGTAACTTCAGGGTAACAACAGTGTTGTGGTGAAAACACGAGAAGTTTCTTTGTTATGAGGAGAAAGCAGGTCAGAGCTGCTGTGGGACAGAAAACGGGAACAACGGCTGATGAGACTCACAGTGCTGGAGGTCCTGGGGACAGGTACACTACAGGGTACAGACACACAGCAATACTACCTCAAATACTAAAGAATGTGAACCACACACACACACACAAAGACACTCATGTCGGGTATTCATATCTTGTGCAGACATCTAATTGGCATAGTGTTTTCCCTAGCTACTAACTCTAACCATCAAAACTAAATGCCTAAACCTAACTATAACCTTATGGTAACCCGGACACTATAACCACATTTTGAGTCTCAAAAATGCCTTCAAACTTGCAGGTCCCCATAAGGGCTCTTGGTCCCCACAAGTATGGTAAACTTCACCTTTAGGTCCCCACAAAGATATGAATACACACTTACACACACACACTCAGAGGACTACCACTCCTCTATGCATTTCCTCTCCCTTCCTTTGTTTTTCTTTTCCTTCTTTGTCTTTTTCTTCTGCTTCAGGATTATTTTGTTGTGTGTTTGTCTTTGTTATCACACACACACACACACACACACACACACACACACACACACACACACACACACACACACACACACATTAAAAAACACTCCCCTGGTGAGCTCATGAATATTTTTTGGTGTTCGAAGAGACGAGGACGGTTTGATATCATCGAGGGTGTGTGACAACTGTGACACACAGACACACTCCGTGACACACACACTCTAAAGCCCACTGGGATTTAAAGTGTGTGTGTTTCTCTGTGTGTCTCTGTGTGCGTGTTATGCATGTTGTCAGCTACTGTCACAAAAAGTCATTTCCCAAAAAGGCATTTTTTATGTCTGCGTGTGAATCATAGAGCTGACTGTACACAGACCTTCATCATCGTCCCCACAGGAAGTCAATTTGTTGCCGTGGTGATGCAGCTCATTGATGTAGAAACATGATGAGATGTTTAAAAACAAACAGCCCATGCTCCGGTGCTATTATTATAGCAGTTACTGTACAGCAGGCTCGTAGCACGGTTTGAACTCGCAGGTCTTTTAGTGTTTGTTGGTAAATGTTTAGCATTTGAATTTAAATACTCTGCCTCTGTGTCACTTTTTATTTCTGCTGCTGTTCAGTGCAGCATATACACAAGCTGGTAGAACTAAAAGGAGGCCTTGGAAGCCAACAAAAACTTACAGAAGGGCCAACTTTGTCAAACTTCTAAACAATGTTGAGGTTTTTAAAAGGTAAAACGTAAGGCTGTGTCTGCCAAATGAAAAAGCTTCTCACTTCTTTATTTCTGCATCATTCTCAGATAATGGTTCCTAAAGTTAAACCGTTGAGACTTTCACTTTGATAGTGACGTCCCACCTGATGTTCTTTAGCTCACTAATCAACAGGAAGCTGTCCGAAGGGGGTAAATGTGAGAAGGTCAATGGTTGAAATTTGGTTGAATTCAAGAGAAGATTACTTTTCACCTTTCACTTCTAAATTCTGACTTACAGGGGACATGTTATTAAAGAACATAATGGGTCAAACTGTTACCTGCATAATGTGTCATAGCAATGTGATGCATATCATGTTACTGGGATTAGATTTAATCATATATCTCAATACTTTGTGATACTCTGAGGATTTCTTTCAGGAAATCTGATTGTAAAGAATTTGTCTTATTATAAAGAAAACCTCACTTAATTACACCGTTAGATTTGTGGTCTTTGTATTTGCTTTCATCACAGTTCAGTCAGAAGCACTTTCATCAAAATATAACTGTTATTCGGTCTGCAGTAATTCGTATTTGGTGGAATGGGTCTGTAAAGCATGAAAAGGGGGAACTGACATAAATGTGGGTTGCAGAGCGGCTTGCAGAAGTGTGGGAAGGCGGAAGCAGCTTAAATAGCCCACACTGTCTTAGATTTTTCAATTGGATGTGTAGAAGGATATCAGCTGAGCTATCAGGTCATGTCGACGGCCACGGAGAGCCGCTGATCTCCCGTCATTACAGCTACAACCCAGGAATGAGGTAGCAACATTTTCCCTGTAAAAGCTTTGCTTGTTATTTGCTAACAAGTGGCTAAATAAGATAATAAGATAAAATGATGATAAGATAATAAGTTGCCACAAACACTGAGCAGAACAAAGGAGCTTAGTGATAATGACCTTACAGTCATGCGACAGTGGTGTAGTTTATTTTTGTCATTAGAGTTTTACTTTTGCCGAATGCATTTACACTCAGAATCCACAAAAACAGACTAATTTCTGTAGATCATCTTTCTAAATAAAGTCTCTTAAGTGTCATAAACTTTTATGCCAAGCAGACCTGATTTTTTGCGATAATCCAAAAACCTGAGGGAAAATCCTTGTGTCGAAGAAAGCAATGCTAACTACCAGGGTGGCCTATACAAGCAAGCTATTCATGCAGAACTGTTTTGATAGAAGTGTGTCGATAATTTCTCGCGGCTAATCGCGTTAGCTTGATGTGGACACAGGACCGAACTGTAGCTCAGACTTTAGTTTTTGTGCAGCAGATGTCTTTGTCTCCGTCTGAACTGTTTTCAGCAGCAGTGGGACTCACTTTGATTCCGGGCCGTTGTGTTCTGATCCGATCTGAATGGAGCTAATTCCTCTTTTTCTGCACAGACAGAAGAATGGTCCATCGGGCTTTAAACTGTAACTGTGTGCTTTCACATAATCATCAGCTCACACTGGGTCTTTTTTTTGATGATGACAAGGCTGCTGAGCAGCTATTCCTGCCTCTGTGTCTTTAATCTGGATTAAATCCTGTTTGCACTGACAACACATGTAAACACACTCAGAGCCGAACGCTTGACAGCAGGATCAGATCAGAATAAGAAGAATTAGAGATTCTCCTCAGCTTAATCCCAGACACCAGATCAGAATAATATGTGAATAACAGCAGATTAACAGCAGTTCTCCTGCAGGGAAACAACAACCATCTAAAAATATCTCAAACTCGAAGGAATTAAAGGAGTCGTCGCGTTTCTGTGAACAACTGCAGCTCAAGTTTGGAATTCACATTTCTGCTGCACATCACATCTTATTCATAAAAGCAACAGTCCAGCAGTCTGTAAATATCTCTGTTCTGAGTGCTTTTGGAACCCGTAAGAACCTGTGCAGACTGGGTTGCAGGTTATGACTGCTTTTCATTGTGCTTTCAAACCAGAAGCTTTTAGATAGATGTGAGTGAAGGCCAGCACTGAACACGAGGTGTTTAAAAGGCAAATATTGACGCCAAATATTTGATTCAGGCTTTTAGGTACACGGGTACTTTATTGTCATTCAGTGCACTCCCGCCACAGTATGTGAGCACACTGTGAATGGAAATGCTCAAAGTAAATAAAGCAGTAAGATACTAAGTAGCCTGAGCATACATTTATTTTAAAATTCTAGTAATTTAAATATTTTGATATACCTGTTACAGTTTTCTTTCTTTCTGTGCAAGTTAAACTGTTTATGTTTGATTACATTTAAATATTTAGTAGATTGAGCACCTACTGAGTCAATATAATGACTTTACAGCTTATTTCTATTGTGTGGATCTGTTTTTCTCTGTGCTTGTCCATTACTGCTGTAAGATCCAGACTGAGCATGTAGGCAAAGCTGCAGGTCTGCAGGAGCAAATTACAGACGTTAGCTTAAACACTGCATGCTGTCATACAGGTTGTTTGTTTTACCTTCGTGGTAGAAACACTCATTAGGTTGCTGGTTTCATCGCCGTGTCAGCACTGATAGAAGTGTACTGAGGGATGGCCTTCTTATTGTACAAGGGAAGCTTTTGAAGTAAAGCTATTTTATTGCCGCTCGTCAAAAGTGAAACATCAATCACCATAAATATTTTAAGAGCTAATAAGGCAAAAATGAGATCTAAGTCATGATCTGTGATGACCCCCAACCCTACGGCTTTGTTGTCAATATATGAGTTTTTTTATTGTTCTCCCATATTGCAGGGAATAAAGCAAATAGTTCTAAGCAACACATCAAGAGCTCTTTATTTTAGGGTTAAAACCTAACAGTTGTGTTCCTTCAGGGCAAGCAAGGCGAGGAGTACTAGTTTCTAATTTAGCACTACCAAGTTCGAAAAACATCAATTAAAACCAAAGT
Organism: Neolamprologus brichardi; assembly: GCF_056152115.1. Lineage (NCBI taxonomy): Eukaryota > Metazoa > Chordata > Actinopteri > Cichliformes > Cichlidae > Neolamprologus > Neolamprologus brichardi. The sequence goes on from NC_142123.1 coordinate 31,613,187, forward strand.
AAAGCGATTTCTCTACTTGCATCTAACACAGTGTTCTGTCTTAAAGCTTCTGGCTTGTTTGCATTATACCTGTAAATTTTTGCCATCTTGTGGCTGCAGTTGGCTACTGTCTCTGGAAACAGTCTTAACTCTGCTTGACTATGAGCCACTGAAATCTGTATCGTGTCAGCAGCTTTTTCTGGTTGTGTTTGTGCATTGTGGATGAACCTAAACTAACTCAGAGTAACTGAAAGAAAAAACAAATCCACAGATTTCTATTCTAATATATATATATTCTTTTATTCATCACATCCACCAGGTTACAAATAACTTGGTGGATAAACTGGTTTAGCTGTAGGGTTAAAGGTCAAGGTAACGGTTATTCAAAGGTGTAGCACTGGACTTCAGTTGCCCTCTCTCTTACATTTTCTGTCAACTTATTGGGTTTCACAGTGAGCGCCAAACGTTGAGGCCTCAGAAGTCATCTGTGCTGAGTAAAAGCAACAACTGTGCTTGTGCTGTCGATAGATTTCTGTAATCAGATACTCGCATTTTGTCCTGCTGAACATAAATATTTCAAAAAGTGGCCATGCAGCAAAATGTTAACTGAAGGTGAAAGGTCGCCGCTACACTGACAGCAGGGCGAAAGTAAAAGGGATTGCTCCGTCCAAAGCTCAGAAAGATCAGCAGAGGAGTTTCTTCTTCTGGACAGACAGAATAAATCCACTCGGCCTCAAACACACATCAAATCGTTTCTACTGCTCCCTTTCTGCACTGATGTCTACTTGGTTTTCCACCGAAGCATAAAATCTTTAAATTTGTTCATTTCACAGTTTTCATACTTCACACTGTGCTCTGCTGCACTATACTGTACTCTATTGTACTCTACTGTAATTGTTTCTACTGTATTTCAGTGCAGTCCTCTGCAGCCACCGCAGCAGCAGCCTGTTCTCCTCCACAAACTGAATACTGATCACTGCAAACATTAAATATTAATAACTACAAGACTTTGATACTCAAACTATAACACACACACACACACAGATATGTGTGTGTGTTTGAGGGTAAATGTGTGAACAAGTGCAGGGAGGTGATGGGCGTTAATGATATTGATGCTAATTCCATCACTCTGAGTGCAAGTATGTGTGTTTCTGTGTGTGTGGGTATGTGTGTGAATATATTATCGCTCCAGCCTCCACTCCAATTAGCAGACTATGTAAGTGGTTCTGATCAGCAGGAGATCACATGACAGGATTTACCTACACCTCCTCGGCTCGCGGGTCCATCACAGCTACACTGAGAGGCTGTTAACACACCTCAGTGAGCCAGAGTAACACTTCCAGTCCCTGTCGGCACCCCTGACAGGATGCAGCCTTCAGAACAGAAACGATGAGCACAAATGATGTAAACAAATAATCGTTCTCCGAGGAGTGCATTTTTATGCAATCGTAATCCTCCACAACATAAGACCATCCTTTAAACTCTGCACAGTGTCACTCTCTAGAGAGTGAAGTCCTGTTTTAAGCCCTAATATTAGCATTTGGGTGTTAGAAGCAACCCCTAGCAGCCATGTGAGTACTTGTGAAATGTATAATGTGCACTGGTATCACCACTTCTAAATGAGGTGGTAGAGAGGTAAGAGATGGTTTGGACATGTGCAGAGGAGGGGTAGAGGATATATGGGACAAAGAGTGCTGAAGATGGAGCTGCCAGGCAGGAGGAGAAGAGAACTACAGAGATTGTTCATGGACGTAGCGAACAAGGACATGCGGAGGTTGGTGTGACAGGTTTGAGATAAGGTGAGGCAGGTGACCCCTAAAGCCAAAAGAAGGAGGGACTCAGCACCCTGGAAACCTAAAAAAGGGAATCTATTAACATTTATTTAACATTGTAAAAGGGGGCATTTCAACCAAAATCATGATTTTAATAATGCTTAACATTAAAGGTTAAAGTTGTTTTTGTACCTAAATTTAACAAAAAATGAAATGATTCTTAAAATGAGTCCATAATGAAACTCATGATTCATGTTTATGGAACCAACCCCCACCCAAACAGCGCCACACCTTAGTCCTCTTGACTGGAAACTATAGAATGATGCTCTAGGTATCATCAGTGGGCTTTTTAGAGCTAAGAAGAACCATATTTGTTGCTAAGTTCATTCACAGGCTGTATGGATACATCACAAAGACACCAAAAATTAAACCTTTTCTTCGTTTTTGAATTATTAGTACAATTAACCACACATCAAACCATATTATTTGTCAGATAGTTGTACTGGAAATGCTCCAACAGTCGCCATCCTCCCCCCGTTCAGCACAAACATTCAGTGAACCAATGGCGCTAAGGTAAAGTCAGCTACAGCTGCCTGTCACTCAAAGCGGCCACTCCCCCTTTCTTTAAGCCTTATTAAAATTTTTAATAAAACAATCTCCCTCAGTTCCTTTGAAAGGCAAGCTTAGCCAAAGAGGCCTGAACCATTTTTGTGCCAGACCGTAAACATGTGTTCTCTGCTGTAAATTTGCCCAGTTAACACAGGAGTCTGTGGGGATCTAATCAGTTTGAGGTCTCAAGTGGCCGTTAGAGGAACTGCAGTTCTGGGCTCTTCTGTTTCTCAGCCCCCGAGGCTGTTTTGTTGGACTGTCCACCGCTCTGCTGGTTGGGGTCCACCGGGACCAGCCCCTCCATCAGATCTAATTCTGGCCCCCAGGCTATTAGACTCCCTCCTGGACCCAATCCCAGCTGAGGACCAGGTGTTTGCCTTTAGACCAGAATACTGAAAACAAATATGTCCAGTATCAATGGATTAAATGGTAATTGTTTAAGGTAGTCCTGCCCCTTTCACAATACGAGCCCAGCTGAGGATCGGGGGGCTTTCTGGGATACAGTGATTTAGTGTTTGGGGTTGACAAAGAAGAGGGAAACAAAGTCATGTTTAAATCTGGTGAAAGTGTCTTATTCTGAACCCTGACCTGAGTTCACCCCAGAGCCTCACCTGGACCCGGGGCATCATCTCAACAAGTCATCTATTCAGCCCCCATAACTGCTGCCGGTAATAATAACTCCTCAGCTGCGGCACTGAGACCCTCTATTAAATCGCGCGTTGGTCCAGATTCAGTTGTCATGACAACAAACACAAAGACGAGCAGAAGAAGACAACAGCTGGACGGAGAAATGGTTAAAACGGGAACGAAACAGGAAGTCGACCTCAGAGCGTCGCCGCTGACACCGATAATCCAGTGCGAGCGTGAAAGTGACGCATCAGCAGATTCAAACTACCGAGGCGCAAACGGGGGAGAAAAAAAAGAGGGCTACGTTTTCCTGCATCAGGGTGGAGACGTGTGGAGGAGAAAGAGGAGGAGGTGCAGTTATATTAAAACCGAAACCCTGACTGTGTTTTACAGCTGCTGTCGCTGCTGCCTGCCACCCCTCCCTCTGTAGCTAACAGGCGTGAACCAGCTTCATTATGTGTTTATGAGAGAAGAATTTTTTACAAGATTAAAACAAGGCTTTGAAGGGGAGTGGGGGAGGCGGAGGGGGGCAGTAAATGACAAAAATACTGTAATAACAGAGAGGAGGAGGAGAAAGAGGAGGGGGGAGATCTGAACTCTAATAAACATGGGGAAAAAGCCAAGGGAGGAGATTCCTTTATTTAACAATCTGTTTGATTCCCCACAGAAACGAGAAGATCAGGACGAGAGGAGACAACTGGACCTCCATCATCTCCTCCCGCACCGGAGGACGCTGAAGCCAACGAGCCTCGTGGAGCACAGATTTCCTCTAACAACCTAATTGAATTTCCGAATGCATGAGTGACTCCAGTGTTGAAGTCACTCGTGTAATATATATATATATAAAAAAAGAAGGAATATGAAAATAAAATGAAGATAAAACACATTAATGGCTGCAAGTTCACCGCTTTTATGATTTTTATAGTCACATTCTCCCCTTTAACATCTCCATAACCATTACATTAGACCTAGTCTTGTCTGAACTGCTCATTAGATCCCTTTTTATTGCTTTTTTTATGTCACACTGTTCCCCCTCTTCTGTCTGCTCCAATGGCAGCTTTATTTTTAATATATCATCGTTTCAGTTGCTCTTATATAACCCCCGACTGTGGTAGCTGCAGTGTTGGGGAGTAGTCAGAGAAATGTAATTAAACCCGTAGTTGAACTACATTTCACTGCATCTTGCTGAGCTTTCAGCTACAATCGCAATCATCCCTCAGGTATTTAGATTACTTTTTTAGCATTTTTGTTGAAGTTAACTATTGAATAAGGAGCAGAGAAAGAGAGGAATGCTGCGTTAACTCATTTTACCGGTGCGACTCTGTTGCCTCACTCCCTTCTCCTTTCATCCTGACCACTGCAAAGGCATGCAATCATTCATCAGTCAGCCGCCACCACAGACTTTAACTTCACCAGAGTCCACGGGGGAAAAGAGCGGGCGTTACCCAGCATTCACACAGCAACAATGCCATACATCTCCTGCATCTCAACCTAAAAAAAGCATCGCCACAAAAGTCACCAACGAGTCCTTTGTTTGTGTGCGAGCAATGAAAGCAGAGAGTAAAACACGCTCTGCACTGCAAAGACTGATCTTTTTACAAACTAGTTTAGATCACCTTTATCTGAGTAGCTTTAGTTAGCTACGCTAGAGTTCTCCCTCAGGTGGCTTTTATGTAATTTGGTGTCTCCCTGTGCAGAATAAGTGGTAGGTCTGCTTTCACAGACGTTTCACCACCAGCAGATATCTGGAATGGGAATTTAAAACATTTTACTTCCTCACACAAAGCAGATAGCAGATCGGTGGAAATTCAGGTGGTGATTATGCTTGTGTTGTTTTTTGGCTAATGCACTTCATAACTGAGGGGCTTCCATTGTCTGTGTGAGGTCATCACACGGTTAATTAGTCCTGAACGTGCAGAACTTTTGCACAGATTTTTAATGATATTCATAATTCACCGCACTCAATGGAATATTCTTCAGATAATTGAATTAAAAATGCTCCAAAAGGCATTCATATTACAAACACAGTGGATTGGTTGAGCTCAGTCTGTAATTATGAATTATGAAACTTTAGGCATTAATGCAATCTAAACTCTCTGTTGCATCTAAAGCCTAAAAGCCTAAAACCATTTTTGCATCAGGCTGTAAACATGTTTATTTCTGCTGTGCAGTTTAACATTAGAGTCTATGGGGAGGGGCTTAGTTTTGGAGCCAGCCTCAATTCAATTTCAATTCAACTTTATTTATATAGCGCCAAATCACAACAAAAGTCACCTCAAGGTGCTTCATAGATACAGAGAAAAACCCAACAATCATATGACCCCCTATGAGCAGCACTTTGGCGACAGTGGGAAGGAAAAACTCCCTTTTAACAGGAAGAAACCTCCAGCAAGTGGTCATTGGAGGAACTGCAGCTCTTTTTAAGCACTGGCTTCATTTGTTTTGTTTTTTCATTTCGGGTGGCTGTAGCTCAGGAGGTAGAGCAGGTCACCTACTGATCGGAAGGTTGGAGGTTCGATCCCAGGCTCCTCCAGTCTGCATGCCAAGTATCCTTGGGCAAGATACTAACCCCAAGTTGCTCTCCGATGCATCCATCGGAGTATGAATGTGTGTGAGTGTAGTTAGAAAGTACTCAGTATAGAGGTAGTGCTTGTGAGAATGGGTGTGACTGGGTGAATGTGGCATGTTGTATAGAGCACTTTGAGTACTCCGGGAGAGTAGAAAAGCGCTATATAAGAATCAGTCCATTTGTGAGCAGAACTCAGGTTAGAGAAGTTCATGAGAAAAGACTGAATTGTTTTCAATGAGACTTGAAAACACTTTAAAATGAAATTTGTATCAGCAGCCACAAACTCAAAGTTCTGCTTTAAGTAATCGGTAGATGTGCTTCAAACACTGAGTTTCATCAAAAACTGGGTCTTTGCTGCCAGAGCACAGGCGAATGCGCCGACCATCGGCCAGAATCCAGCCGCTTCGGGCTGTTTTTCTCTTTGGTTCATTCATAACAGAAGAAAATGATCAGAGACTGTCAGCGAGGAAACAGTAAAGCGTCTCCGTCACCGTCTGTGCTGCACACATCTGCATCTCTCAGTCTCAGAGCAGGAATGCAAAGATGTCAGGTGCCAGACTTTGGCACAAACAGGTAACCACAGAACAAAAGGCCCTTACTGCAGCATCATGTGGACCACAGCACCGATCTGATTGGTTGATCTGTCCCCTTAGAACGGATTCAAGTCATTAACATATAAACTGGATGCGGTCCCGCAGAGACTCACCCCGACACATCAGATGGTTAGCCTTCCACCAAAAATCAGCTGAACTTCTAGAAAACGTTCAAAAGAAAATTCTGACTGAATGCTCGTTTCCATGCACTGCGGCTGATGGCCGGTGGGGAGAGCAGCAGGTGGAAAATTCACCACAGAACCACCGAAGAACCCACGCGGTCGAGGTCATTAAAATGACTCCAGTCGCAGCTCAAACGGTGCAAAAGGGGATCAGAAAACATGGCAGAAACAGGCTGTTTCTGTTGGCTTAAAATGACACTAACAGAATCAGGATTTGCCTTCATGATTATCATGGTTTTGGCTTATTGCAGCTATAAAAAAAAAAAGCAATAAAGCTGTCAGTCAAATTCAGATTATATTACCATACTATCTGTGGGAAGATAATTAAACTCATAGAACAGGTGCACGGAGGTAATGAGAGTCTGTAAACTAAGTCGAAAGTGTACAAAAAGAACAAATATTTATAATATTTTCATACGTGCATAACTAACACGACCTATCGCTTTCGGTTGTCATGCCACCGCTAGTCAAAGATTCATCCTAGAACGCGCCCTCGTCCAAGCAACAGCTGGCTGTGTCACCTGACAGCAGCCAACAAACTTGTTATTTACAGAAAAAAATTTATGTCGAGAGCAGAGAAATCCAAACGCAGCATTCATTCGTTCAAACGTGTGCTTCAGCTCGAAACTACTCCGGACCAACAAAGAACTGAAACGTAACCTGCCAGCTCGCTGGCACAAAGACCGTGCGTTGTTCAAAGCCACAGATGTGCAAACAGTGGAACTAATTCCAGTGCACTCCCTATTAAAGGCTGGTGTCTGCCTCCATCCAGGCTGCTCCGTCACCTGAACCACATACAGTCTGTCAGTGCAGAAGTTAAACCGCCCTCAACCTGACACTTCTCTAGCACACACCTGAATGCACCAGTGTGAGAATAACACAGGTAAATGAGTGCAACACGACCTGCACGCTCCATCCCAGCAGCTCCCAGTATTTTTATACAATGAACATGCATTAGAGGTGGGCTGTGTGCACTGTGTGCTACGTGTTAAGTTAAATTCTTGTTGCAAACCTGGATGATTTACTGACAAACGGCAGCTCTGCATGTTTGTGCAGCAATGTGAGCGCATGTAAGTGCTTTGGTTTCATCACCTTTAGATGGGACAGAATTAATCGCTAACCCTGTGGTTTCCTCTGGCATGCTGAAAATAGTCCTTGCATCACACCTCATGCTTTGTTTGTTTTTTCCACTTCATCAGTCATACAAAAATCCAAGTAGAGCTTCATCTAAATACACGTCACCTTTATTTTTGCAGGAGCTACGACCCTCTCTCACCGAAAACATCGAATTCACTTTATCTTCACTTCGTGTTATTAACCTAATTGTTTGCGCACGACCTGCAGCGTCTTCACTTCCCAGTTTAAACACCAGCGCTCTAATCCAAACCTAGCCCCGTGACATATTCTCAGAAATAAAGCTTTCAAACAGCTTTCAAGCTTTCAAAAGCTTTTAACCTTTTAAAGGGCTGCCTGATGTTTTCCTAACCTGATCAAGAGGACACGGGGTGAAGACCGAGCTTTAAAAAAACATCCTAAGTCTCCTGAAACTTGGGATGTTTCCTCCTCTATGACCTGATTCACTAGTGAGACTTTATATTCTTGGAAACGGTTGGATACTTCAGGCGTGTTTACGTGGACACAAAGCGGTCAGGTTCTCTCATGACAGGCGAGCAGATGCTTAGAACATTGGCGTGAGATGATCAAACCACAGAGCATGTTACATACCGAGAAATGTCACTCTGTTAACACAGGAAGCCCAAATACTTCAGATGTGACACATTTCTGTTGCTGCAGGAAATTTTTCTGCAGCGGCAGCATCACACCTTCAGAGCACTCGACTGTGTTTCCTGGCGGAGCTCAAAGTTTCCTCGGTGACTCACTGAAATGTCCTGATGGTTCAGCCTCTGTCTGAACTGACAGACGAGGCAAACGCTGCAGACAGTCGTGCATGCGTGTTGCACACGGCAGAGAAAACCGAACTCCGGCAGAGTTCGCTTCAACATCTGCAAACAATCTGCAGATTATTTTCCCATTTAATCAATTAATTGTTGCTGCTTCCAGTCTGAATCTCCAGCTGTGACGCATTCAGCCACCATGAAAACTCATTAAGGGCATTAAAACGCTGCACTTCATTCAAAGAGCGCGTTTAATACTTATCCCACCACACTGCTCTCGGTTATTGCTGTGCAACCTAATAGTTTACAAACAATAACTACAATGAGATAATAAATATAAAGATTTATTAAACTAAACTGCAGTTTGAATGTGATATCACTGTAGAGCTATTAAAATCTGCCCCTCCAGCTACTTTATTACTGATGCATCAATAATAATGAAATATATAAACACAGGAGGGTTTCACACACACACACACACACATGAAAAGAAGGATTGTTCATTCACTGATCAGAATTCATTAAACTTTATTCATGAGATAAAAAGATAAAAATTACTTTTTTAAACACCCAAATCAGCCGACATCATCAAAACTTAATTAGCTTTAATTAATGATTCTGCCAAACTCTGCAACCTTTCGCCTCAAAAATCACATCCAAGCAAAGAACGTGACAAAACCGATCAGACAAATATGGTTAATTATTCTTTGATTCATTGCTTCTGCTGTTTTTGCCACACAGGGCGGGGCTGTTATTGTCTAATGAGCCCATAAAGCTGGTTAACTGACCTTCATTTGTAAAGATGTTAAAGGATCCTCTGAGAAACAGACAGTTTTATTCAGTTATTAACTCGAGGTTTTATTGTCCGGCTCTGTGTGTCTCTCTCGGGGCCCCGCAGGTCCACGTCACGAGCTGGTTTGGTTTAATTAAAGCGCTTCATAAGACGGTAGAAGCTTTGCTGTTGTTCGGCAGGTTTGGAGCAGCGTTCACGTCCCCGTGCGTCCTGCTGTGCGGTGTTCAGGGGTGAGGGTGACATAAGTCTGTCAGGAGTGGATAGCTTGCATGTTTTTGTTTTGATCTTGTTTTTACCCACAAATGTGTTTCACTTTCACTCACAGCTGAGAATCAGACACAAACTTTCTGAGGCTTTGGAAAGCACCGCTGGCTCGCCACCCACGTTTTCCATTTGGGCACTCCTCACTGAGAGGGACGATGCTCGCAAGATGCCACGCGTGTTGGTTGCTTTTTGGTTTTTCTGCCCTCACTATTTAAAATATATATATGTTATGACCGGCAGCCCAAACGCAGCCGTCAAAACTAAAACTTAAAAGTTGCTGGAGCTTTAAACTCTTGGGCTAAAATAAGACCCTTCGCAGAATTTGTCATGTAGGTTAAACGATGACAGCCACCAAGAGCATTTAACGTGATGCTTTAGAAGTGTCCACATGTGATGAGCTGAATCTAAACTGCTTTGAGAAGCAGCAGGGGCTTTGAAACAACAGCAGCTGAGCTGACTGTTCATAGACGTCCAGTTTCTTGCATTTCCAGGTAAAACTGCGTTTAAATCCTGTGACACTTCTGCTAACAGGTTGGGGCGGGTCCATTTTTCACTGGGATGGTTCTGCTTGCTTTGAAATGCTGCTTCATCCTCAATTTGATGTTTTACTTGTAATTTACTGTAAACTATGTTGTTCTGAATAAAGATTTCCAGGGTTTTACTCCACAGTGTTGCACTTTTGCAGCATTTTTGCCCTGTGATCGACCGGTGACCTGTCCAGGGGTGAACCCCACCTCTCGCTTAATGTCAGCTGCAAAAGGCTGCAGCCCCCCTGCCTCTCTCCAAAGGATAAAGCAGGCAGAGCTAACAGATGGGTGGATGGATGGATAGATGGAGACCCGCCGCACTTCTTCTACAGTGTACATTGTCAAGCAGCTTTCAAAGGAAACAACACAACTCAGACACAATAATGAAGGGTTAAGTTACCGATCGCTGCACACGGGGGACACTTTTCATTTCAAACTGCAGGATCTACTGTTTCTGTTTTATTTCACTGTTGGTGAGTTTTTATCGTGTTTCACGTCAAACATTTTTGTCCCAAATGAGACTTCAGACCATGACCATGAGTCTGCTGCAAAGAAGCACACAGATTTCAGCATCACATGGACTCGTGCATCCTCGGGTTGGCACATTTTTAAGTGGAGGGGAGGGTTTTCGTGGGAAATTCTTCCACATCTTAATTGAATAAAGCCCTCAAACAGCAGCAGCTTTGTCACAGAGCTTGACACAGCGGCTGCACCTTTATGTGCACAGCGCTGAATAAACTGCCAGCAGCAGGAGGAAGACAGAAAAAGATGTTTACAGGGAGATGCTTCGCGTTTGTAGCTTCTTTTCTTTCTTGTTTGACATGCCTGAAGTTCATCACTCTGAACACTTTACTGAAGCCGTGACTGACTACCACAGAATAAAACCAGCGTGAAAACACAATTCAACAGTCAGCGACACATTTCGGAGCGAAAGAAACACAGCTGCGGGAAACTTCTGCGCACAGCGAGAGAAAGCGACGGTCAGAGTCCACGGCTCTGTGCCACTGATCTGATTCCTGCTCCACTAATTAAATAACGGCGCAATTAACGAGAGTCAGCTGTCAATCAAAGCCTCCTCTGCGAGCGAGAGGAGCGCGCGGCGCCCGAGGGACGGAGTGAGAGAGGGGGAGAGAAACGGGCACTTACTTCTTTCAGGAAACAGTCCGTTTTTCTTTCATTCCTCCAGAAAATTAAAATTAAAGAGGCGACAAGAACTGAAAGAGCCTGAACACCGGGCGAGAGAGAGGGGGAGAGAGGGAGGACGCAGGACTACCAACAGACAGATGGAGAGAGAGAGGGGATGACAAGAGAGAGAGAGAGAGAGGGAGGGAGGGTGAGCAGCCGGCTAGATGGCTGTAATCCCATTATTGTGAACGACACATTGTTCTGAGAGAGAGAGAGCGAGAGACGTTCACAGGAAGCAGGGAGAGAGAGAGTGAGACATTCACAGAGAGCGGGGAAGAGAGAGAGAGAGAGACCCACTGGGAATAAAAGGGGCGGGGCTTATCTGCCACACTCTTCTAGGTGGTGTCGGAGGGGGCGTGGTCTTATATTAATATTTAATAGGTAGGTTGAAGCGTGAAGTTGGAGAAAGAGAGGAAGAGAGGTAGTAAATGAGTGTCGCCACACCCCTGCAACTGTGTGAGCTGCTGTGGGCTGACGGAGTCCAACATGAATCCAGCCCCAAAATACTGCAGCACCACCTGCAAACATCAGACCAGGTGCTTCGACATATTCAACAAGCATCTGGCCAGATTTGAGTTTATGAGAATGAAAAATAATTGCTACACCTGGAAAACCGACCAGCAAAGCTCAAAAACACAATGTTTCTCACATAAACAAGAGTTCTGAGTATTTTTAATGTGGTTTAAGTTTTATTTTCACGCGGTTATCGAGACGGCTGTGGCTCGTGTGGTTAAGCATGTTGAAGTATCCTTGGGTAAGATACCAAACCCTGAGATGTCCCCAGTGCACCTATTAGGGTGTGTGCGCGGATGAAAAAGTGCTCAGGCATGGAGTTGTGCGATTGGGAGAATGAGACGTGTAGTAGGAAGCACTTTGAGTGCTCATGTTGAGTAGAAAGGCACTGATCCATCTTTGTGAGGGTGCCTTTGCACTGCAGGAAAGTTGGACTGTTAAATAGCAGCAAATCAACACAACAGTTGGCCTCAAAGCGCTTTATACTGTAAGGTAAAGACCCCACAGTAGCACACATGACAACTCCTTTACGGAAGTGTTAACACAGGAGTCTATGGGGATTTAATTGGTTTTAGAAACAGCCTCAAGTGGCCATTGGAGGAACTGCAGCTTCTTTTTTCCACTTCCGTGTTGGTTTCCTTTTCAGCCTGGAGGTCTGCTGCTCTCTAACCGACCCCTTTAGACTTTATGCTTCCACTGCTGTGCGGTAGGATCCATCAGATCGAACTGATGATGAAATGATTTTGCAACAGCTTTGTGATGCAGTTGCATCATTGCTGTTTGTTGCATCCACCTAAATGGTGAGTTTTATGCTGTCGATAGTCAAGTGGAAGAGGAGACGAATGCTACCGCTAGTACATTTGGTGCTTCTTGTCATCGTTTTCTCCAAGTCGACCTCCACCCAGCAGTTTTCTGTGCCCAGAGAAGTACCTACCCCAGAGTAGGCCGTTTGTTCTGCCCCGAAAATAGCAGTAAAAGAGGCTCTTCAAAGGCAGTTCCTGCTGTTGGAACCGGTGTTCTGGGAATCCATCCTACCTGGCAAACCATCCTACTCGTTGTTTCTGCGCATGCGCACAACACGAAATTCAGTGGCAAATTGTCCTACCTTTGTGAATATTAGCTAGAAAAATACTCTGACCGGTAAAATTAACTGCCAAGCCAACCTACCTTTGTGAATGTCACCTACAAGCATACTTAAACTGCTAAAGTTTTGTGACAAATCGTCCTACTTTTGTTAATCTGAGCTAGAAGCATACTTTAATAGCTACATTTCAGTGGCAAACCATCCTACCTTTCTGAATATGAGCTAGAAGCGTACTTTAACAGCTAAAATTCAGTGGCAAACCATGCTACCTTTGTGAATGTTACCTACAAGCATACTTTAACGGGTAAAATGAAGTGGCAAACCATCCTGGCTGTATGCATATGAGCTACAAGCATACTCTGATGGGCAAAGTTAAGTGGCAAACCGTCATACCTACTTAAATTGGTGCTGGAGTTACTCTGTGACAGCAGAAATGTGCATAAACTACTTATGGTAGGACGTTTTGCCAAAGTAGGATGGTTTGTCAGAACACCGGAACAGCCACCAATACATGCAGTGGAAAATTATTACATTATACTTGTTTAGTCAAAACTTTGTGTTAGTTTAAATGAAGTGAAAATGCAAACAGAGCAGGACTGGGGAGAATGTGCAGCTAAATCAATTTGGACTAATCTCAACCAAACCCAGTGGAATCATCACTTTATATAAATAAGTGTTCCAGATATTTGACTGATTATTGATTGATTATTACTCCAAAATCTCAGCCAAACTTAAAAGCCAAGATTTGATTTTTGCTAAACGAATAAGAGAGAAGCTGCAGCAGGAGGCTGGAGTGGATTGTCCAGGATGGAGCCCATCCATACCTCTGTGCTGTTCAGGTTCTGTTGTTTAGTTCATGTTTTCTCATGAACTGCTTTCATTGAACAGAAGCGACTTTTTCTCGCGTGAAAGCCGAGCAGCTGCTATCTGAAGAGCATCGTGAATCTTCAGACATCTATCTCTGTTCACTTTGATGCTGAAGAAAACTTAAATACTAAAAGATTCTCAGGCAGAGTCAGAACTTTCTGTGGGTTTCTCGTGGTTTATTTTGGATAGAGATCAGACACGATGACATCCTCAGGAAGTGGAAGTAACACAGAATCTAAACATGCTGTGTGTGCGCCTCAATGTGAGGTATACGTTCTCATTTCTAACACAAACGCCTGCCCCGCACCAAACTTTTCAAGCACTTTTAGTGTCTCAGACAAATTTCCATGGTGCCATTAAAATCCTGACAGTTTTGTGGAAGCTCATTTTGATGGTTAGGTGTAGAGTGAGCATAAAAAAGTCTTTTTCTTTTCTTGAATGACTGATAAATTCAGATTTCTCTAATATTAATGTACATTTTTCCGACTTGGCCTTCTCTCTGACTAAAAACCGACACGTTATCTTTAGACGTGACAATTTCCCAGACCATAGCAAGTCTTTTCAAAGTCTTGTAGAGTGTGGTAGGTATAAGATAAACTTCCTGTTCTGCTTATATAACCTGCAGTTCTCTGATTGAGGATGTTGGCCTCATGTTTCGCTGACAGTCTGAAAACTGCGTTTTCACAACTGGAAACAAATCAAAACCAATTTACCTGCAGGATTACAGGATACAGCTGCCAAAATCCGACAACGCTGCAGCTACTTCCTGTCAAAGCAGGCAGCCGGACGTTATCTGTCTGTGTTATACGTGTTATGAGATATTTGAGTCATAATTAACAGGCTCGGGGCTCAGATTTCGCGTGCTTGGGGAACGCCGCGTTCTTCAGTAAAACCTCCTCTGCAGATAAAATGAAGCGTCTCACAGAAAGCAGAGTCCCTCTGAGGACGTCTCTCTGAGGATGTCCCACAGCCGACGCGTCTCTTTGATTCTCCTCCGTCAGCTGCTGCTGTGGGCGGCCCAGCAATCCCACTGCGAGCCACAGTGCATGATGGGAACCAGCTGCTTAGTCTCCTACATGTTCTCACAGTCTTCAAATTGCAGCAGGTGCTCGTCATTTCCCTGCTCCGGACCGAGGTCGGTCTTATTCATGTCTTTTTGGTGTTGTTTGCTCTTCCTTTGTCAGTTTTTTTGTCCCACACAGAAATGAAACCCAGCAGAGCAACGAGCAGACTCATGTTATCAGATTGGCGTGATCGGCACTGATCGGTCAGAGGAAGAGTCTCAGCTAAACGTCTCTGCTAAGGTGAGTGAAAGTTTCTGTTTTCTGTCGCCTGATTGGTTCACAGCTGACAGGTCACAGCAGGTGAGCATCCCAAAGTGTCCAGGTCGTCATGGTAACCACCGACTGTTTAATGTGATGTGAAGACAGCGTGAAGACTTGGTGCGTGCGCGAGTGTGTGTGTGTGTGTTATCGCCGTCATCTTATCTGTGACACACACTCTGCTGGTAAAACATGTGTGTGACCTCAAGTGACTCAATGTGTGTGTGTGTGTGTGTGTCGATATACTCATGCATTCATTCATGTGTGTGTCTGTGTGTGTGTGTGTGTGTTAGAGCTCAGCTGGGAGTGTTTGTCCACCTCTCATCAGGAGCCCTCATGTAATATTAATCACACACGCATACTTAGGGTCACACGCACTACTGAACACACACACACACACACACCGATCACATCAATCAAACACACAAAGAGAAACACACACCCCAGGATTAACTACTATCTATCTTTGTGGGGACATTTCGTTCAGGCCTCACTCTGGGACGGGCCTCAAAGGGCGGCTCAGGGTTCAGATCTGTGGAGCAGAAGCAGGTTCACGCTCAGGGTTACAAAAGCGTCACACTTTCCGCACTCATGGGCTAAATTAAGTCATCGGGCTTTTGTGCGGTTGTCTGCGAACTTCACATTGTCGCTGTTGTTGTGTAGACTTGTCTGCATTGCCGCCACCCAACTCTGCATGTAAGTGACGCTTTCTCCAAGCAGACCAGAAAGTGCATATAATAAGAGCAACCACCCGTCCGTTGTGCCTGCAGCTGTCCGTGTGTGCATCCGCAACCCAGTATAATCCGGGCCCGAGTGTCCCAGGAGTGCAGTGTGTGCCTGAGGGTCCTCGCAAAGATAGGAGAACGGCCGCGTGTGTGGCCAGCTGGTGCAGCAGCGTCCATGATGTGATTTTATATTTCTGCATTAACGTCTCGAACAAACACTCGTTATTTAAAGGCCATTTAAAATCCGTCCACTCGACGATTTACTGCCAGTCACACAAAGGAAATAAAACATGCGACCAATTATAGCCCGCTCTCTTTTTCTAAATAATCCACTGCAGGACTGTGTCCTCACTGAGCCACACACTCGTGTTCTCAGCTTTTCCATTAGTTTCAGCAGCTGTTCAACAAACAACAACAGACCACATACCTCCACCAAGGCTGGAAAGTCTCTCTACCCTCCATTCAGAATCATATTTGGGTTAGTTAGATATTTCATCTCAAAGGATGAAAGGAGGGATAAAAAAATATTACATTTTTCCTTCAAGATTCCTGCTTCTAGATCCTCCAAAATTCTATGATGTTGGGCCGAGCTCTGGATACCATCCACCCACACACAACGTCTTGAGCAATCTTGCTAATAAACTGGACAAATAAAAAATAAATTGAGCCAATCACAGTGGAGATAACACCCTTGTGAACAAAACACTTGCTAACTTGAAATTCAAAACTTTGCTACTTCCTGCTGCCGGCTTGCTCGTGCATCCTAAAACATCTGATGTAGACGTGAAGAAAAATGAACAGATTCTTGAAGTACACTGAGACTAAAGTCAGAGTTTTCAATATTTCATAAAGGGATCTTTACACCTGGCCCACTGCGGTTCCATGTAGATGCTCAATCATCCAGGCAAGGAACTCCCAAAAAGTTGATTCTGTTCATCTGGACGTCGGAGAAACGTTTCGTCACTCGTCCAAGTGACGTCTTCAGTCTCAGCTGACTGCAGGTTTCCCCAAATCTTATAAACAGTACATTTGCATAATAACTGAAACTAGCACCACTGAGGGAACAATGGACTGTGAGGTCAGGTTTTTGATCATTAATATGCAAATTGTCATGACCATTGATCAAAGACCATGAGTACCATTCACAGAGAGTTGGGGAATGGCTGCAATCACAGCATTGTATGATGGTGAAAGAGGTCCTCTTAGGCCCCCTCCTCGATTCAGAGATGGTCTTTCCTTTTTCACGTAAATGGCCTCCTTGACTCCGCGCCCATCCAGGAAGTGAACATCCTCATCATTGAAAGTGTCCACTGGACCGTAGGTACGTTTCTGCCACTGAAAACGGTACGTCCAGATGAACAGAATCAACTTTTTGGGATTTCCTTGCCTAGATAGATTCCAAATATGTTCGCAATCCATCCATCCATTCGCTTCCGCTTCTCCTTTTCAGGGTCGCAGGGGGCGCTGGAGCCTATCCCAGCTGTCATAGGGCGAGAGGCGGGGTACACCCTGGACAGGTCGCCAGTCTGTCGCAGGGCCAACACACAGGGACAGACAACCATTCACACTCACTTTCACTCGCACATTCACACCTAGTGGCAATTTGGATTATCCAATTAACCTATCCCCACAAGCTGCATGTCTTTGGACGGTGGGAGGAAGCCGGAGTACCCGGAGGGAACCCACGCAAACACGGGGAGAACATGCAAACTCCACACAGAAAGACCCCGGCCTGATGGTGGAATTGAACTCAGGAGTTGCCTCCCACCAACCAATCTGCAGAATCAACGTGTTAGTGCAAGTGCTCGCCCAGGTCTTGGGCGTGTTGCGTACTCCTGTTTATGAACCAGGTGGTCGCCACAACTAATTGCGAAAACGTCAGTGCAGTCACCACTGATTTTTCATAGTCACGAGGAGGCTGCAGCCTGTTTTCACCTCAGGATTCCCTCAGGAGTTTGCATGCATGCAGGTCAGAATGGGGAAAAAAATTAAAAGAGCATAAATATGTCATGTTTAGTGTTGATTTGCAGCTGTTATTACAGCTAAAACCAGCTAAATGCACTTCTTGTGAGCATGTTTAAATATTTCTAGTTTTAGAAAATATTTCTAAAATTTTAGAGCTTTGGGAATCAGTCTGCAGCCACTCAAAGGGCCTTAAAACCAGATTTTCATGCAGTTTCTCGTTAGACATGATCGGCAGCACTGAAGCCAATGAATAATAGAAAAAATATATTCATATATGAATTTACAGAGGTAACTATTTTCTGCCAGCATCCCGCTATCTCGTCTTTTCTCTGCACCAGTGTAGATACTTGCTGTGCAAAGAGTCAATTGATGCATCAAAAGCCCTCTTTTATGTGAGCCTGAGGAAGAAAGCCCGGGGTAACAAAGAAAGTTGATAACTGCTGATGTGATACCCATTATCTCTGATTGGAGTTTTAGGTTTTGTGTAGGCAGCCAAGACAAAAGAAGGCTGGCTATGTCAAACTTCACAGCGCAGCCCTCCTCGAGACTTCGGCACGAGATAAGATATGATATTTCGGGGTGCGTGTGTTTTTTCCCAGGTAAGGCTTTGCAGTAGAAACAAAAGATGAAGGACGAGTGAAGAGGCTTTAAAGGGGGGCGGAGGATGGGTCGAGGAGGAGCGGGAGGAGGGGAGAGGTACGTGATGAAGGGGGAGGTGGGGGTGAGAGGAGGGGGCAGGTTTAGAGAGCGTGAAAGCAGCTTGTACAGAGACGAACCAACCAGGCGGAGTAATGAATGAGGGGGGAGGGGAGGAGGAGGTGAAAGGTGACACGCAGTAATTGGGGGGAAATGTGTGTGCGCGATGCAGCGAGGCGACGTGTCCCAGATAAAAATCTAAAAATCTAATTCAGCTTTATTTATCTTCGGGGTCGTTTCGTTTAACAATCTGTGAAATAAATTAGGTTAACGCAAACGAGCACATGACGGGAAATACATCTGTGTTTATAGATATGGATACGGATATAGCTGTATGAGAGACAGGACACGGAAATGAAAAATATGTTCTTGTGACACAGCTGAATGTGGAATTTAATTCTGGGTGAATTTATGGCCGTAGAAATGTTTCTTTTATTAAAGTCATCTGTCTGAATTTTCCTGTCTGTAATCTGCAGAAACTCATTTCAACAGCAAGGCAGCTGAAACCTGATCACGCAAAAGTTTGATTAATCACGCGATTGACTACCCTACGAGAGGGAGAGAGACACGGGGACACAGAGAGAGAGGCGCCCTGGTAACAATGGCTCTTCTGTTGCAGTAACTCTCTCTGATGATCTTTGGGTCACTGATCCTGAATCTGCAGATTCTCTGTACCAACTAATTAGATCACTGCATCCTCCATCTATCACTGAACTCCCAGCGACTGTAATAAGCCGTTTTCACACGTGAACTTCGGCGTCGGAACAATCAGGTCAGGACTTATTCCACAGTTGTCGTTTCTAATGTGCAGCGCGCAGCGGGAAATAGTCTGCTTCCGACTCGTTCTCCTTTCTAATCTGTTTGGTTTAGGCGAGGGTGCAGAGGCAGCGTGCACGACGCCCACTCACTCGCTGTGAATTAACTGAACAATTAGCTGCGGTACTCTCACATGGGCACAATCAAGCATCACATGGACTTTGTAGCAGCGAGCTGGCAGGTTAAAGACTGTTTAACGTCCGACTCGTTCTCACGTGCAGCTCCGTCAGTTGAGAAAGGTTCA
The DNA here is from genome assembly GCF_056152115.1 of Neolamprologus brichardi. Taxonomy (NCBI): domain Eukaryota; kingdom Metazoa; phylum Chordata; class Actinopteri; order Cichliformes; family Cichlidae; genus Neolamprologus; species Neolamprologus brichardi. The sequence goes on from NC_142123.1 coordinate 31,632,414, forward strand.
AGGCTTCAGGTGTGAAATGCAAAACAGACACAATAAGCAGCAGAATATCACACAAAGGCAACTCTACTGAGCAAGCGTTTAGTCAAGAACGATGACATCATCAGGAGCCATGTGGCAGCTGCCTGTGAGGTCACCGGTGAGGACATCCGGACTTATCAGAAGACAGAGATTAGAGCTGCACCAACCTGTTGAGGCAACCTGCTGCTGTGATGTAGAAACTGAGCTGTGAGGAAGAGGAACCTTCTTCATCAGGAGGACGTTCTGGAGGAACACAAACAAAGATGTACATCAGCACAGATATGCATTGGTCGTGTCCAAATTCATGGGCTGCATCCTCCTGAGGACCCGGCCTTCGCGGTGTACGTGGGCCGGGTCCTCAGAAGGTCGGGTAGGCCGGAAGTAAACGGCTGGGGAAATTGGACGGTCTAGCCTTCAGATTAGCGTCACCGCTGTCTCGGTGGAGTTTAATATACTCGGCAGATTCTCCCAGATGCATAAGCTGCCCTCCACATGTGACCCTGAAACTGTTTGAGCGCTGTGGACTTCCTGTCTGCTCCTTGCTATCTAAAATATAACAGGACACTGGAGTAAATTCTCGGCCGTCTCACACTTCTGTTTAATCAGTTTTCTGTTTGACGTTTAGTCAGCTGTGTAAAAACCAAGGAGGAACCCACCCGGGGGATTAATAAAGTTTTATTTTATCTAATCTAATAACTTTAATCTCAGCCAAACCGATTTATTCATGAACAAAGAAAACGAAAAGCCCAACAATAACATTTTTAGGTCGTCTAAGTGACTTATACATTACGTTTAACCCGAGCAGCGAAAGTCCGCGGTGATCTGAAAATGATGTGCCGGGAGTTGTGCCGTTCTCGGCCGCATCAGTAACCCTCGAGCTCCCGGCGAGCTATCGAGCTGGTGGGTAACAGACGTCTCCGAAAACATCGAAGCACTTTTGCAAATATGCGATATCTTGATAAACCGAGCAGATATTTGATGTTTACACAGCTACTTTCTCGCCTGAAAATATGTTAAAAGTTTATTTTGTGACCCAGAAAGATCAGTATGAGTAATTTTAAAACTTAGTAGCGGCCGCCATTGTTGGAAACTGGAGTTTGGCTGAGCCGCGCTATGAATTCTGGGATATGGTAGGCCACGAAGGACACAACCGACCCATCCTTCAAATTCGGGGAAAAGGAGGACGCAAATGTCGGCTGCATTCGGAGGAGTCTACGAATTTGGACAGCCTTCGGCGCGTCGCTGTGACGTAATCGGTCTACAAATGCGGCCTCAGGAGGATGCAGCCCATGAATTTGGACACGACCATTATGTGCATTAATCCCAATTTTTCTTCTAACAGCCAGCAGGTGGTGACCTCTCTGGCTTCAAATCAGATCAGTTTGTATGGAAGTCTATGGGAAAATCACCTGATTTATGAGCTCTGCAAACACAGTTCTGAGTTTATGGACTCAACCTTTACTATAGAGTCTTATTGAATACAACATGATGCTAATTTTTTAAAGTTTTGGCCCTGTGTGGAATAAAACAGGTGATAAAACAGTAGAAACTAGTGCTGTCAGCGTTAATCTCTTTAAAATGACGTTAATGCCATAACCGCGTTAACGCCCCAAATCTCAGTTAGCGAGTTATTGGGATCACCCCATGCATGGGACTGGATGGCGCTAACACGCTAACAAGCTAACAAGCTAACAAGCTAACTGCGCTAACGCATTGAAGCAGTGCAGCCCCACGGACAGAACGATCACACTAGAAGAAACATATAAACAGGTGTTAAACATAGGGCCTAATCTGAAAATTCAGTTCCTTAAACTTGTATTCTTTTATGACCAGCAGGGGGCGACTCCTCCGCATGAAAGAAGACTTCCAGTTGTATAGATGGGAAACTGCTCCTGGGCTCTTTGGCCTCAGTAAAATTGACTTTATGGGCGTAAGTGTCACATTATACTAGATAAAACATAAAGTTCATTTTTGAAAACTATGGTCATACTAGGGTCAGAGAGAGGGATAAACAAGCAGGCAGTTTTCTTTCAGAAAGCAGTTGGTGACGTCACAGTGGCTGCATCCATCTTTCATATACAGTCTATGAGTATCCGTCTCTGTTAGTGAAATGAAGTTTCATTAAACTTGAGGCAGAAGACTTTTTCTCTTGGTCAACATGTTGACAAACTCCCGCTCTCACATCCAGCAGGTTTATCTGACCCCCGGGGTTCAGGTGTTAATCAATAACAATTGTCAGCACCGCAGATGAATTATTGATCGGCTCCCTGATAAATCAATGGTTTCTGCATTATTTTCATGTGTAATCACAGACATTTCCCCGTCCGCAGTCTGAGATGTCAGAGCTGTCATCGGGGCGAAGCAGACAGCGGCTGCGGGCCCCTGAGGGCCTAAAGTCCCTAAAGGTTTCTGTCATCATTCGAGCTAGGAAACCATGGAAACAGGCGTGTTCACCCTGTCAAAGTGTCTCCTGCATCTCCCGGCCGTGTGCCCACAGTCTCGTGTTTTGGGTGGATTACTCCTTTATTGGCTCTTCATCAGCCATCTGCCTTCAAGGCCAACTGTGAGGTCAAGCAATGAATCACTTCCTGTTTGCCTGCCGGAGCCTATAATGAGTTAATGAGCTACGTGGAGTGTACAGCTAATCAATCACCGCAGCTATTGATTGATGATCTATAGACCGAGCTGCTCCTGCTCATCTGTCCTCGTCAATACAGACGATTCTCGCTTATTAACCTGCACACACCCGAGATCTGACATCAGCACATTTAAAGACTTGGGCTAAAGTGCACTGAGAACTTCTCTTTAAGACTGGACGCTTCACCAGTTTAATCCAAACTGGGAAAAGGGAGATTCTCTGACAGCTGCTCGCCAATATTTGCCCTGTAAGTGAATCATAAGTGTGAGTGTCTTAAATATTTTGGTTAATATCTACATGTGTGTGTGAACAGGCCGAGGAAAAACCTCCCACCTCCAACCCTTCGCAGTCAATTTAAGACTGACTTTAAAAACTGAACCTGTCCTTTAATGAACACAGCCTGTGGCTCCGCCCCCTGTTAATCAAACACAGTCATCAGGTCACAAACGCTGAAGCACTAAAGCGGCTTCGGTCTGTCGCTGTCAGGCGCTTTAAAAAGAATGAAGGACGACCGACAGCGCAGAGCCAGCTGAGGCGTTCGGTGACCTTGAAGACAAAAACCAGGGATTACGACCCCGCCGTGTGTTTGTGTCGTCATTGTCTCTTTTTGAGAATCAGTGTCCTCGCTGCTGATAAATCCAGCCTTCACTCCCTCTTACAGCAACAAAATCTGATCTTAAGAGTCCGTTTGTTTCAGATTTTAACAACAGGAAGCGTACGCGAAGTTAATTTTTTGCAGAGTTCATGTCTTATTCATGTTTTTCTTTGAAGATGTTCGTCCTTAAGCTGAGCTGAAGTCAGAGACAGATGTTGTAGATTTGATCTATTTTAAGACTCGGCAGCTTGTAAAGTCACGCTTTAAGGATTACTGTCGACAATGTGAGGAATTTTCTTTGTTTCGTGATATAAACTCCTGAACGGAGGCGACTTTAAAGACAAATAATCCAGCCTGGAGGATCATTAACTTTTATTTCACACAGTTTATTGTTCATACGAGGCTCCATATCGAGCCTTTTTGTTGGCTGTTTGTTTGGATTGCGATTTTTCTTTTTCGTGCACACACTTTCATACTTAATGCTCTTTTATGCTAATTATTATACTTCAAGGAAACTTACATTTCTGTTTGTTTGTTTGTTGCAGAGCTGTTTTTTGCAGAATACTAAAGTCTCCATTATATTCTGCAGCTCGTCTCGGTCTGTCAGTTGTTTGCCGCATGTGGCTTTTTATAGACGTTTCTCCATAAAACACCGCCAAGAGTGAGGCAGAGCTGTACAGTTGTAGCTGGACAGCTGAACAAAGGGACGACTGGCTGTAAAGAGCAGAGCTGCAGAATCAGCTCATAATTGTCTGCAGCTTTGCTACTATAACAATTAAATCTGTTTTCACACTGTCGTTAAATACAGTGGGATAATAAACACAGTTTATAGTCTGTTTAATTAAAAGTGGTGCAATTAAAGCTGAAATATCTCATTGAAAGGCAACATTACGTATTTGTGAATGTGGATTTTGCAGTTCAGGCAGGCTAAAGAGGTTTTCAGATCATGTCAGACCCAAAAACAGGAGCTGAAAGAGGCTAAAAGAGCAGAAGATGCCGACTGATGGTGTTTCAGGTTCTACACGAGGTCTTGCTCTGCACATGTGACTGGTTTACAGTCGGCCTGGCAGCGATATCTAACAGCACGAGCGTCAGAGGAAGTGATCCCGTAGTGAGGTCAGAAGGTCTCCGACAAACACAGAGGCTATTCACTCGTGCATTCATTCATCCGTCAGAGTAAAATATCAGCTCTTTCGTCACTCGGCCCAGTGTTCACATTCAGCCCAGTGTTCAGCAGCAGGAAGTTTACGGAAGTCAAAATCCAGGGTTTTCCCTGCCACTTAAACAGTTTTATACAGCCCCAAAGTCAAACAAGCCAGAACACACATGGAGACTGGTACATACTGGGTTATATGGTGGGGAGCTACACAACAACCTGTTCAGTAATGTTTAATAATGGAGGGTTTCCCAGGTTGTTGCTGTGGTAGCCTCAGATTAAAGGGTTTTATTTTCACAAAAGAAAGAAGAAGCTCGACCGTCACACATGCTGAGCTCCAAACAACAATCTGAAAATGCCACAGAAACCAGAGGAAAGCATTATATTATTCATTAACCACTGACAACTCCTCCAACCTGATGCACCACATTGGTGTTTTGTTACTCTCAGTGGATCCGCTGCAGCAAACCAGCAAGAGGTAAACTGTTAAAACCAATAATTAACTCTTCCTTATGTGACAGTGCTGTGGTAAATGGGTGGTTTGGGGCTAAAAAAATAACCTGCTGAAGTGTAGAGAACAGATCCATTCTGGGTAGAAATAAACACTCTGTTGAGGTTAGCAGACCTGTTTCATCGTGGTTAGTGTGGTGTGTGTTAATGTGGTGAAAGGGAAACTAATAAAAAAAAAGGTATAGCTGGGCATCATCTCAATGAAAACAAAAAGACTTTCTACAAATAGGAACCAAAGAATTCATACAAGGAAGGAAGCTGGACCTAGTAAAGATCCTTGCGGTGCTCCTCACCACCACAGGTGATCCAGACGAAGACACCTTGTTACTCACTAACAGATGGTAAATAATTGATGTTAAATGGTCTGCATTTGTATAGCGCTTTACTCAGTCCCTAAGGACCCCAAAGCACTTTACACTACATTCAGTCATTCACACACTGGCAATGGTAAGCTACGTTGTAGCCACAGCTGCCCTGGGGCGCACTGACAGAGGCGAGGCTGCCCAGACACTGGCGCCACCGGGCCCTCTGACCACCACCAGTAGGCAAACATGGGTTTAGTATCTTGCCCAAGATACTAACCCATTTGCATGCCAAATATCCTCTTGCCCAAGGATATTTGGCATGCAGCCAGGAGGCAGCGTGGAATCAAACCACCGATCTTCTGATTAGTGGCTGACCTGCTCTGCCACCTGAGCTACAGACACCCCTGATGAACTTAAAGCGAAGAACTTATCTGTCAGGACTTTTTCCGAGGAGCCAATAAGGTGAGCTCTTTCTTTGAACAGATGAAGGTGTGTCAAAACAAACCCATCTATCCTCCTCCCTCACTGCTTCATGGCTCTGGAGTACAGATGGGCTCCACATGAACTCCAGGGTGCACTAACTGATAAAGAAAAACAGAGTCGGTTGTAAGAAGCTGCCGAGCAGGCAGAAACAGCTTCAGCTGAAGCTCCACCGTGATATTGATCATTATTGAACAGCACATCATCACAGTAGGAGACCTGCTAAATCGGTGGGTATAGATGCATTTTTATAGCTTCAGGTTGACTTTACAAATGTCCTGCTGCTAAAATCCTCATCTGATCAAAGGGTTGTTGTCTATTTCCTGCTAATGCAGAAAGTTACGTCTGCAAGCACTACTCAGGGCCAAAACGACCCATCCAGGTGAAGTATGTCGTTGCACCAGATTTGTTTGTTCCTGCTCACTTTACGCTTCAGCCAATCAGCCAATCATTCTCCTTAGATATAGATACGTGTGTGTGTGTGTGTGTGTGTGTGTGTGTGTGTGTGTGTGTGTGTGTGTGTTTGAAGAACAGTAGTCAGCAGTTCCTACCGTCCCTATTGTGTTCTTTGTGTCTGATTTCTCTCTTTTTAAAATTGATTTCATGCCCGAGTTTTTCCTTTTCACTGGCTTCCTCTATGTCCACGACGTCTGTCTGGATTTTTAAAAAGTGGATTTTGAATTTCCACTTTACCTCCTGCGTCTTACATTCTACTTTCTCGTCTTCCCTGTGGTTGTTCTCCTGTATGCATTTATGTTTCCTGCTGATCATGTGTAGCTGAATTAAAGAATAAAGACACATTTCTCTCTATATATATAATAATTATAATGAAACGCGATACTGTCTCCATGAGGTCAGCAGATATGCTTCATTACGACTCCCAGACTTTTATGTCTAATACGAAGGCAGTGGCTGAGCAGCACTCGGAAAAACTCTGACAATGCAGCTGTCACATTTTCAACTTGTGATGCTTGAAAATTGTCACCTCGCTCTGACCACTATCACCTCTGAGAAAACCACAAGGGCTCATTACTGTGAAAATCACACATTTTCTACAAAATCTCTGCCTTTCAGAAACTGACAAACATCCTCGTTCACACCTCTAAACTTTCAAGCAAGCGGAGGAGAAGAGAGCAGCTGATGAGAAACCTCATCCTGGATGAGAGAGACCGACTCTGGCTCTTCACCAGAACCAGACTTTCACTCTGCGTCGGTGCCTTTGGTTTATTTAGATCTTCCACTGTTCTGTGATTTTTATCCTAGTGTTTAATCTCTTCGTTTTATCTTCTTATCTTTTATCTCCCTGCGTCTCTGTTTTCGAATCCTCCTGCGTTTCTTCTATCTCGTGTCGAAGCCTCGCGCGTTTCATGTGCAGCCCTCTGTAGCAGACAGCAGATCTGAGATAAAGCAGCAGCGCGTCTGTAAACTGTCGGATGTTTCGTCAGGCAGTTTGGGTCAGAGTCCTCCTGCTCACACACTTTTCGAAATAAACCGGACAAACCGGTTCAACAGTTTATAAGAGTCCGTGCTGAAGGTTTCAAAGGTTTGGATTAAACCTGCAGATGTGGAGCTCATCTCATTAACGAGAGGGGGTGGTTGAGATGTTGTAAGTCGTGTAACTCTGTGGGGAAATGAGGAGCCAGACCCCGAGATTGTTAGGAAGGGGCGCCGCGGGAGCCCCGACCCTGACTGGCAGTGTTTCTGAGCGTTGCATCATCAGCTAACGGAGACTCATCTGCAAATATTTTCATAACTAACAGCTCAGATGTGCTTTAATGTGGGAACAACAGGCTGCAGGCTCGTCACCGACACGCTGGTATTCTGTGACAAAGGTGCCTCTGTAGAGCTGAGAAGCAGCTGTGAGCGCATTTTGAGGAAAATGCAATTCAACCGTGACCACAATGTCTAACCGCTGATTACTAATGTGTGGTTAATCAGCATGCAAACATTGAACCTTACACACACATATCAGACCATGCTTGAACACTTCTTCTAGCTACACATGCGTGTAACTGCATTTTCATCACTTTTACATTTTTGGATCCGTAAACTTGGTTTCACATTAGGTCAAATTTAGCTGTTTCCTTTCTGTTTTCATTTCAATTCACCAAAGACTTGACACCAAAGATCTGTGAAAGTGGACGGCGTGCATGCACCATTTAACAAATGTCACAAAAACAATGCACACTTCTGCCTTTGAGCGTACGCAGCTCCATTTGACCTCCTCCTGTTTATCCTCCATCCACCCGGACCTCCTGCAGAAAACTCTGGTGCAGCTAAGAAATGTTTAATCAATTAAAGAGGGAAAACTTGCACTGATATGAGCGCTTAAAGCGAGAAACATTTCCGTGCTTGAAAGTGTGTGTGTCTGTACATGTTTATATATTTCTGTGGGGACCAACAACCCTTTTAGGGACAAAACCCCGCCCCCTGCGAGTTTGAAGGCGCTTTTGAGGCTCAAAATGTGGTTTTAGGGTCAAGGTTACAGTTACGTTATGGTTAGGCATTAATTTTTGATGGCAAAGGTTAGGGAAAGCATTATGTCAATTAGATGTCCCCACAAAGACATGAAAACACAATTGTGTGTGTTTGCCTACTCTTGCCCATCATGTATAATTTTAAGCATCCTCTGCTTCATTTCCCGCACTCTGGTGAATGTTTGTGCACCACTTTGTGCGTTTGCTGCATGAGTTTTTTGTTAAACGTTCACATCAATGATGAATTAATTCATTTTAATTAAAACAACTCCTCCTCCTCCTTTGCTCTTCTCGCTCCTCGATAGTTATCAGGCTGACTGCCTGTGCGGGGCTGCAGATGAGAGGAGGAGATGCTGTGCCACTGCTGATTGAGATCACAACACTGTGCATGTGTGCGCGCGTGGCAGGGATAAATACGTTTGCATCAAACAACTCAGAAGCTGAGCGACTTCAAAATAAAATTCTTTTTCTCTTTTTCTTTATTTAACCTTGTGCAAGTGTCCTCGACCACGAACGGCAGCAGTAAGTTGGTGTTTTTTTCAGTGGGGGAAGAAAGATTTGGACCCACTTGCTGTGAGGCAACAGTTCAAACCACCAAACCAAACTGCATTAGTTTACTCACAAATTCATATTTACGAACACTCGTGCTACATATAGAGGGGAAAAGTAAGCAAGAATATTCTTCTAGAAATGTAACGATCCATTCAGGAATCTAAATTATTGCTAAAATATTACTTTAAATAAAAGCTTGTGTCAGATTTTGGTATCTTGTTGTTCTTCTTACAGGTTCAAATTAGTTTTGTTTTGCAGGATTACACAAACCAGGCAGAATTTCATGAAAATTTGGAGATGTAGCACATGGCTGAAGACATAATCCATAAAATCTGTGTGCAGAGCTACATTTCTTTCACTAAAACGGTGAAATAGGGCACCTACTGTGGAAGCGAGCGCTCCTCTACTTTCTGCTGCTTCTATCTGATCTGTGAAACTGAACCAAACTCGGCATTCAATTTTTATTTTTGCTGCACAAAAAAATTAAACCGAAGCTTCCAAATAGGCCACCAGTCCTTTAAATCCCCATTAAACCTGCCCCTGAAACACACACACACACACACACACACACACACACACACACACACACACACACACAGTCAGTAGATTAGGCAGCCTGCCTTCAAACACTAATCTGTGGAGTTAATCTGATGGTTGTAACTCTGCAAACTGAGACATTATAGAGCTATAATCTGCATATATGGAACACACACACACACATGCGCGCACACACACACAGAGTCAGCCTTATATGCAGCGTCTGTTTGATGCAGGTTTTTTTGCACAGAAGTCTCAGTTTCAGGTTGGAAACTCATGAAAGGTCAGTTTCAAGCTGTGTTTACGCCTGGTGTTGTCATGTGATCCATACCTGCACTCTCACACCTTCAGCCTCCACTACAGCGTCATTCTGCTCTTTGTTTACATGTTACACAGCAGCCTAATGCAAATGTGGCTGTAAATACGTATGCAACAATCTAAACTCCAAACATGAAACACACCTGCGATGCCGCCACACGTGCACCGCTACTCTCACTTATTCATTACTGCCTTTGTTGCATTCACGTGCTGCTTGTGTCGTCTGCAGCTCTGAATGTGTGCACTCAAACTGAAGGAATGATTTAATGTCCTGGTGTGTGTGTGTGTGTGTGTGTGTGTGTGTGTGTGTGTGTGTGTGTGTGTGTGTGTGTTTCTAAGTTGGGGGTGTAACAGATGCTGGTGAATGAAGACAGCTGCACTCCAAGATACCAATTATACACACACACACACACACACACACACACTGTATAATCTTCAGTGTGAGGCAGTGACACCACATTATTTCAGTCTGTAATCTGAACACTGACAGCGGCATGTAAAGTACGGGTGTAACATATAAAAATCTAATATTTAAAATATCATTTTGAGCCCAACATTTAAAGGAACAGCACACATTAAGTGTAATATTTACCAGGACAGCCTGGTAGGGCTGTCCTGGTAAAGGGGGTCGATAGTGTGTGTCAGAAGGAGGTCAAGTAAGGAGGATCTGTTGGACCAATCCCTGACTGACTACCTGGAGACACGCTGGAGAGATTACATCTCTTGGCTGGCCTGGGAACACCTCGATGTTCTCCCGAGGAGGAGGTGGAGGAAAGGGAAGTCTGGGTTTGAGCTGCTGCCCCCACGACCCAATCCCAGGTAGGAAGGAAGGAAGGATGGATTGAAGGATGGATGGATGGATTAAAAAAAACTGGCATTTAATGCAACAGCCCATCTACCCAAGGTAGAGCATGAGGGCCCAAAGTTCCCCTAACACACTTTAAAGTACAGGAGAGTTTCATCGACCACAGAAGACAGAAAAACTGCATCAGAGCTAAAAATAAAAGAAAAATGAGACAAATATAGTCAGAGAAAAAACTTCTGAGACACTCAGAGGCTCAAACTACGTGATGTTAAAATAAATAGCAGCACAAGTCCTGAAAACGCTTCTGTAACATGGCAAACAGAACAATCCAAGGTTGACTAGAGAGTCAAACTGGGAATCAGCAGCTGTTAAATAACAAGAACCACATAGAAACAGATCAATGAATCAATACCTGCAGTGGATGGATGAGTCAATCCAGCCACTGAGATCAGTTTGTCTTTATTACAAAACAATTTTTGGATGTTTTTTTCTGAATATCAAAATCAAATAGTATAAATACTATAATCCGCACATGTGACATTTCCTTGAATGTATGATTTTGTGCTGTTTTAATAAAACATTGCCTCAGACAGACAGAATGACACAGACAGATGGACAGAAAGAGCCAAGAATAGAGGGGAAAAGGAAGGAAGAGCAGCACAAGGGGAGGAAATGGAAACACAGAGACAGTAAAAACAGCTCATTGTACCACAGAACAGGAACTTCCTCCTTCATTAAACACAGCAGGATACAGTCACAGTACACACACACACACACACAAAGTAACACAAACACACGGTGTGTATACTGACAGTATCAGAGTGAAGCAGTGTCTCATCGGGACAAACTCTCCTGTTAGTCACCGTCTCATCCTGAAGCTCGCTCTGTCCCTCTAAATATACAATGTAACAACCGAGTGTAACATCATTACAGGCTGATCCAGGGTCAGCGAGGTCTTTCAAACAGTAACTGTGATAACAGACTCGTGGCGAATCAGCTCCGACCTTAAAACTCAAATCACACAGCTGAGACAGTCGAGTCGTTGTTGGACGCCTTGACGTTTAGAGTAAAATCATTTCATGGTTTGTTATCGCTGCTTTAAATATAGTTTATAGCTCTAACATTTCCGCTGCCAGTAACTTTACACAGCGATAAGACTGTAAACACCGCGTGCTGTCAATAAAGCTTTTCCAAAGAGCTCATTTTTTCGTCCTGTCATTTTGTCCCCCTTTGTTCACAGACTTTGTTTAAATAAAGGCTCCCTGTTGAAGCCTGACTGTTCATTAACACTGTTCACCCCGAGTCTTTCAATAAAGTTCATTTAAATTCACATCCTTTTGTTCAGGCGGTCTTTGTCTGCAGAGCTCATTTAAATAAAGAGACAGTGTCAAAGCCTGGAGTTTCAATAAAAACTATTCAGCGTGCTGCTGTGAAGATCCTGTTTTCAGTAAAGTTCACTTCATCGGTCCCGAATATGCTGGGACACCCAGCAGGCCGCGAGGTTCCTCGAGTCGTGTCCAGAGACGGTTTGACACACAGAGATGTTCAACGACAACAAAAACAGCTCCTTCTGTATAGCAGGCCCGATTAAAGCCCTGAGGGGCCCCGAACTCCCAGGGGGTCCCTGATTAAAGTGCCAGGGGGCTACAGGGACCACCATTATTCAGTCGCCAGAAAACGTTTGCAAACCCTTTAAAATTGCCGTAATTTTATTTTTAATGTGGTCTGATCTTCATTTAAGTTATAATCACAGACGAGCACAATCGGACTGTAAACTGTCAACAACACATATTCTAAATTCAGCTACACGATGCAGTTTAATGACAAGAAAATTAATCTAACAAGGCTGCAGTTCTGACAGCTGTTTGTCTCCAGAGCTGCAGAGCTGCTGGACACGTAGATGTGTGGATCTTTTATAAGACGTGTTTCTGTAGAAATATTTAGTAAAACTTTTCATTTTTTTTGCTTTAAGGACATTTCAGGGGGCGGGGTTTGAGGGGGCATTTTAAAATTCCATTATCCACAAAACTACCTGAACCAGGTCCTTGAAATGTTTTAGGGTAAATATCTGGTGCCGTGTTTCGATGAGTATGGACACTCTGGAGTGGATGATGGATGCTTGAATTCTGTAAAATATTTGGATGTCCGACCACAGACGGCAGATTTGGAGGCCTGTAGAAACCACAGGTTTGCAGCGAAGCGACTGATGTTTTATTTACAGCTTCTCAGATTCGAAGCCCTCAATATTGTTTGGCCCAATCAGGTGGACGGTTTCACAGATATTACAGCTTGAATGTGAAAGGACTTCAGCGTGATATTCCCCGGACAGGACACCATGCACCAAATCCAAATTAACTTTTTTAGACAGAGTGAGTTTCTGTTATTATTTCTACATCTTAAATTTGTGATCATGCTCTCTCTCAGTTTCATAATATCAGTTGTTGGAAATGCTTACATCTATGTATGGCAGCCAAATATTTCATATTTTCTAAAGATTTGATTGTTTTTCCTCTTTCACGCCTGGTTTTCTTTCTTCAAACCAAATCTATTTTTAAATTTTATTGTTTTTCGTTTTTTTAAATATGATGACTTGAAATCCCTCCTAAAACATTTTTGAGACATTTTACATGCTTTATTGTATTTTATTTAACTTTTTAAGTAACTTTACTTAAAGGTAAGTTACTTTCTATTTTTACTTTATTTTGTTTTGTATTTCATTGAGTTCCTTTTGTGTGTGTATGTTTCCTTAATGAGCTATTTACCTTTGTTATAATGTGTGTGCGTGTGTTTTTTAATTGTGTTGTACTGCTTTATTCATGACATTTTGTTGTGAGTTATGTTTTGAACTTTTTTTTTTGGGGGGGGGGGCATACTTATTAACAAAAGGAAAACCATTTTTTTGGTTATAAAAGTCCACAAAATAATAAAATGTACTAAAGTAAAATCATGTAGCAGGGGATGACAGGACTATTTATACACATGAGGGCTAATCAAGAAACAGCCACGAGCCACAGGTGAGGGTAGACATGCAGGCGTGAACAATCGATGACGATGAGACGTATGAGACGAGGAAGATGGGAAACACCGGGGAAGACAGCTGCAACAAATCAGGATAAACGAGACAAGGGAAGTAAAACTCAATATGAAGCACGCAAGATATGATAAAAAATAAAACAGGAACTAAAACACACACATACTGAGACCCAGACTGAAGTTTGAGTTACACTTCTGCAGGTGATCTAAGCCTTAACTTACGACACAACCAGAAATCCCTCTTAACCATTAAAATTGTTCCAGCATGTAATTACATTTCTCAGGAGGTGCACGTTGGGTTATGTGTGAGGTTATGATGTAGGTTTAAAAGGCGTTTCGGGTCATGTAAGTATAATTTCCTGCTGAAGTATAATTCAGGACACGGGAAGCCACAGAAAAAGAAAAGAAACAGAGAAACCCAGAGGAGAGCAGTTAAATATCTAAACAGTAAATGGACTGATTCTTATATAGCGCTTTTCTCCCAGAGTACTCAAAGCGCTCTACACAACATGCCACATTCATCCATCCAAACACACCCATTCTCACCAGCACTTTCTCTAAACTGAGTGCTTTAAACTACATTCACACTCCGATGGATGCATCAGAGGGCAACTTGGGGTTGATGTACACATCCTGGACAGGGAGGAACGCTGGTTTGAGCGCGGAGTCAAGGAGGCCATTTACGTGAAAAGGGAAAGACCATCTCTGAATCGAGGAGGGGGCCTAAGGGTACATCTTTCGACATCTTACAATGATGTGATTGCAGCCATTCCCCAACTCTCTGTGAATGGTACTCATGGCCATTGATCAGTGGTCTTTGAGCAGTGGGTTTTGGTCAGTGGTTGTTGATCAGTGGTCATGAGAATTTGCATAATTATGACCTCCCAGCCCATTGTTCCTTCAGTGGGCTGGTTTCAGTCATTATGCAAATGTACTGTTTATAAGATTGAAACCTGCAGTCAGCTGAGACTGAAGAAGTCACTTGGATGAGTGACGAAACGTTTCTCCCAGAAAACGCTACGTCCAGATGACCAGAATCAACTTTTGGAAACTTGGGGTTAGTATCTTGCCCAAGGATACTTGACATTGCAGACCGGAGGAGCCGGAGATCGAACCACCAACCTTCCAATCAGTAGGTGGCCTGCTCTACCTCCTGAGGTCCAAGGAGCTTGGAAAGAAAATCGTCTTTTTCCAAGCTCCTTAGACTACAAAGACCTGGATGACTGAGAACCTTCACAAACATATCTACCTCCTGAGCTACAGCCGCCCCATGGCTTGCAGCCATACCACCCTGAGCACGCCCAATTTCGTCTGATCTCGGGAGCTAAGCACAGTTGGGTTTGGTAAATATCTATAAATATCTAAATATTATTGATGTTTGATGAATCCCCATGAACATGTTGAATCTTTCCGTCCAATTGAGTCACAAAATTATTATTATATCCTCTCTGAGTTTGATTTAAAACGTATGTTATTATTGGGAGATATGTCACAACGCCCCTTTTGTGGGACACGGGGCTCGGGGGTCGAAGGTCAGCTATAACATCACTAATTTACTCTATATATAGTATTAATATCAAGAAAACATATGAAACAATATGAAATACTCTTACATTTACACACTATGCACATACTATACCCAACAGAGGTAAGCAGAAGTTAAACACTGATCGAGACCGACTCCTTTTTCACACACGCGCAGACAAAAACTGACAATAAAGACAACAAAGAACCAAAGCGTGAACAATAATAAAGAATTCCAGCTCAAACTCCGGGAACACCCAGTTTTCATGACAGTGTGGGCGTTTTTTTCTACATTTTAACACAAGTTTTGACCAGTTTTGACAGCCCCACGCTAAACTAAAAGCACACCAACAGCTACACTTTTATATCATTTGAACACATTGTGTCATCTGTGCAGTGCAGGCTGCAAAAAACAAGCAAGCCTCTGTGCTAACGGCTTCTTCAAAGGCTACTTGGAGTCAGGTGTTTTAAGTTAAGGAGTGAGTGAATTGGGCTGCTTTATTCAGAGGTGAGCCGCTCTATAAATAAAGGCATTCAAAGACTGCCTATTAGGAAAGATTGACTGGTATGAACTTTCACAGGGCGTCAGAGGAACCATTACAGAGATGCACACGGATATAAAAGACTACAAAAGCTTTTCTAAAGACCACAGTCCTCATCAGTCCACAACCAGACAAACCAGTGACAAAAGGAAGAGATTCAGGACTGCTGCTACTCCTTCCTAAGAGTGAAAGTCCTACAAATATCACACAAAGAGCATAACAAGTCATTCTGAAAGAGATGAAAAGAGCTCAAGGTTAAGAGGAACACACCTGCAGAATCTCCTCAGCTCGCTGAAATCTTTGTTCTTGCGTCTCTCTGGACGACATTTGCGAGGCTGGAGAGCGTCCTCGGACACACACACGCTGTTTTGTCACTCACGTTTGTGTCACAGCTCAAGTTTGTGTTGACTCTTACTGTATATGTATATCACAAATCAGTGGTTCTGGGTGACTGGTTCTTTGCTTACTGGTTCTGGCTTCACTTCAACATCAAAGAGAATATTTTATCACAGCCAATTATAAACACACACACACACACACACGCTCGTGTTGGTATTCCTATCATTCTGAGGTCCCTCACTGCTCGCCGTCAGCCATACTCCTCATCACCATGGTAACCCCGGCCGTCTCCATGGAAACTCGCCTGACTTTAACCACAGAGCGAGTTTCTTCCTGTCTGTGCAGGAATCCTGAAACTGAACCCTGCGTGATTCTGGTCCCGGTCCGGATCCCGGTCCTCACCCACAGCCGCAAGTCTGAACTTTAAACTGGGTCCAGTGACATGAAGAGTGATGTGACTCCTCTCTCAGCTGTCAGGCTGCAGTCAACACCATGGACGTGTGAAAGCTGTCGCAGGGAGGCAAGACGGAGAGTGAAACATCCCAACAGGTTCGCTTTTAGGTGGAAGTGTGGCTGCCGTCCACTGGGACCCACTAAACGGGAGGAAACACTCCCATTAAAGCTCAGTTTTATTCCAAACACCTCTGGACTGTCAGTGAGCTGATACCGGGGAGGCTGAAATGCTTATTACAACAGCAAATTCAGTCCAGCGAGTGCTTCATATTGTAGCAGCTGTAGCCGGATTTCTTTCATATAGTTTTCGCCTGAAGGCCTTCGTTGTGAAAGACTGAATTTTTTTTTAGCATGCTTATAAAACAGAAGTCTAGATTTTGCAGTTTTTTGAAAAGTTCCCCTGAGCAGGAGCAGTTTGGGTGTAAAACAACTTCCTCGGTCAGACCTGATTGTCTCTGCTGCTTGCCAGGAAAAGCTCCTGCACTGGAAAATGTCACTGGCTCTTTTTCACTTTTGCTTCAGTTTCAGCAAATTAAGTTTCAGCTCTAATTTACTTTCTTTGTTTATTATAAAACGTGTCGCAAAATGAAACCCGAGTGCTTCTGTAAGCGAGTCTTACTGCTCTGTGATCATGCTGAAAAGCCTCCAGCTGCTTATTTCTGGCAGTTATTTTGAAGTATTATAAATCATTTTTTATTTCAAGAGACACAGGGACATAAAAGCTGCATGAATAGAATAATCAATTAAATCTGATACTTAAAAAGTTAGCTGACTTTGCCCCAATAAAAGCTTCATCTTCCACCTGCTCTGCTCATAAATAGTCGTTTATGGGGCTTCTTATCTTTTCATAAAGACAACGATGAGGTGAGGCATAACTGATTGTGGCGGCTGTTCATACTGGTGTGCCGTGAGTCTGTGGTGTTTATACAGCTGACCACGAGAAGCATCGAGAGCCAGGAACTGCAGTGTTTGTGCACCTCACTGCAAAACCAATGAGTGAATGAATGAATCTCACTCATCCAAAAAGAAAACTGCATCCACCCGAATGAAGCTGTAGAAGAAGCTGTGTTATGAGGATGTTATAATTCTTGGTGCTGGCAGTTTGTGTGCCAGGGCCAAATCTGTGCACAACATTTTTTTCTGTCTGTGCCGCTGAAAAGCAGTACCCACTCAAAACTGACTGGCAGAGTGCTGGAAAGCAGTCGAGGAAGGAACAGCTCTCCTACTTCACTGTCAGCATAGACTGTATATAAAAGATGGGCGTACTCCTGTCAGGCAATTTTTAAAAAGCTAAAAATGGCGTCAGTGAAGACACTTGGATTGAGGATTTGAGAACTGTACCATGCAAACCAGTGGGTGATGTCACAGTGGCTACACCCATCCTTTATAATACTACAAAGCCTTTAATTGGCAGTGATGGTAAATGTAATTGGTGCATTGCTGCTACCTGCAACTCTGGAGACTGTGAGGTGAAAGCAAACCTGCTCACAACCTTTTCATATAGCACATTTTACACATTTTACAGGACACAAATAAACAAGTTTGTTAAGTAATATGTACGTTTCCAAAGTGCTTGAGTAATTTTAATAACTGCATAACTTCAGGTATTTCACTGGAACTGAGACAAATTAATCAGCAAGTAATTTAAAGTACTGCATAAGTCATTTTAAGTAGTTTATATCTTTATGTATTTTACAGGAAAGAAGGAAAAATTACACTGCAAGTAGTTTCAAGTACTGCGTTTCTGGTAGTTTTGCAGAAAAATAGATCTTTCCCATCTTACACTTTGATTATCCTGGTTTTTTGTCTTGCTTTTTTCCATCTTATTGTTCATTATGCAGAATAGATGTTTTGTTTCTCAAATATCCTGTATTTCTACCAATATAAATGTGCTGTTCTACTTTACCAGGTTACAAGAAAAAATCACTAGCATCAACATTTGCATGTCTATGCCATCTTATAATGAACTTCTTTCCCCCCCATCACAATCATTGTTCAAACACAACTTTCAAAAGTAGTGTGCAGGACAGGTGTGCCGACCTTGCTGTAAAATACCTGGACCAGGTTAAGTCACTCCATAGTAAGGCCACACCCCAAACTGTACAGTGTACTTTAATTTTGTAAGATGGGGAAATATTATTTGTTTTTCTGCAAAATTACCAAGAAATTACGTGGTTCTTACATATGTAGTACCTAAAATTACTTAATATCTGTGTCACCCTCCATCCATCCATTCGCTTCCGCTTATCCTTTTCAGGGTCGCGGGGGGCGCTGGAGCCTATCCCAGCTGTCATAGGGCGAGAGGCGGGGTACACCCTGGACAGGTCGCCAGTCTGTCGCAGGGCCAACACACAGGGACAGACAACCATTCGCACATTCACACCTAGTGGTAATTTGGATTACCCAATTAACCTATCCCCACAAGCTGCATGTCTTTGGACGGTGGGAGGAAGCCGGAGTACCCGGAGGGAACCCACACAAACACGGGGAGAACATGCAAACTCCCCAGAAAGACCCCGGCCTGATGGTGGAATTGAACTCAGGACCTTCTTGCAGTGTGGTTAGCACTGTGCTTGCAGTGCTAACCACCGTGCCACCGTGCTGCATTTGTGTCACCTTTACTATAAAACATCTAAAGTCTCCACAATATTACTTACACCTTATTTAAAATTAGGTAATAATATATATTTGGTTATGTAAAAACCTCCCTTGTTCGCCCTCATTCTAGTGTGTATACTTTTAATCTGTAGATAAATATAAATACATTGTCATTTCAAATAAAATACATGATATTATATAAGAATATGGGAGAATTAATTAACCAGAGGCCATATTGTAAATGGTTTATTAGACCATCTGCTATAAAAACAAGAAATCACTTTTTATGTCCTTATAATTTCTTTAAAAATAAAAGTTATATTGTTATTTATTTTAAATTTTACAAACTGAAATCATGTTTTTATAGCGAGATTTAACCGACACACCAGACTTCTCTGAAAAGTCAGAAATGAATCAATCAAAACCACTAAAACTATTTTTTTCTGTTCAGGAATCCAAGTAAAAAACTCTAATTTGGACTCCTAAACAACAAATTCACTATTTTCTTCTGCTTTTTAAGCAAATTTGAAAATCATTGCACATTAACGATATGCAGCTTCTCAGCCAAGCTTGCTCGCGTCAGCTGGTAAGTTAGCATTAGCATTCCACCCCAAGATTTGGCCTGTTTCGCTCAGAGAAACCAGGGAACTGCACATAAACAGTCTATGATGGAAACACTACAGGCGCATTTGTTGATAAGCTAAAGATGAGTTTGTCAGTGTAACTGCTGAGTGGCTGAACTTTCACAGCATAGAGGACACTTGAAACACTAACCAAAGGAATTTCCGCAAACAGCTGAACACTGCAGCATGTCTGCAGCTCCACCACGTGCAGCACAACCGTCAGTCAAATTGAAGATGCACTAAAGCAGATCTCTAACATATGGCACCTCACAGATGTTTTATGGAAATTTGCAGGTAAACAGCAAGAAGGGTTTTTATTTTTTTGTTGTTGCTGTTCATTTCTGTATAAAATGTCTAAATGTAAACGGCGACGTTTACATGTGGCGATTGTTTAATTTGTCAATGTGCACGTCCTCCCGAACGCTCGCTGCTGAGAAGAGAGTCGGCAAAGATTCGGCTCAAGTTTCCAGGAAATTAGCTGAAAATATGTGACTGTAAACTGAAGTGTTACAGTGAGAAGGCAGAAAGTGACTCCACCATCCTGTCTGTCTGACAGGCAGCGAGACAGCTGGTTAGCACTGTGTGTGTGTGTGTGTGTGTGTGTGTGTGTGTGTGTGTGTGTGTGTGTGTGTGTGTGTGTGTGTGTGTGTGCGCTCCACAGGGAGCGATTGAGAGAAACCAGCTTCTTTATGGATTATTAATATCACCTCCAGCTACACACACAGTTAGTGTGTGCGTGATTTCACACACACACAAACGGGGGAGGGTGGGAGGGTGGGTGGGGGAGGGTTGGGTGAGTTTGAGGAATAGGATGGGGGGGGCTCAGCAGTTGGTGCGATCAAGGACACTTCATTCACACTCCACTCTACGGTGCATGTGTGTGTGTGTATAATCGGTGTGGAGGCCCCACCCTAATCTGGGATCAACAATAGACCCCCAAACACCCACCCAGAACCCCCCTTTACTCGTCTTTGTGAGTTCTTGTTTGTTTCAACTCGTCCTCCGGTCACCCTCCAACCCCCAAACACCACCATGCACCCCGCCCTCCTCCGCCCTCCTCGTCTTATCAGTTCTGTCAGTTCAGGTTCAAGCCGCCACAAAAAACATCAAACACACCTGCTACAGCAGACTGCACACGGCCCACTTAATGAACCGTCTCAGAATACTAAAATCACTGCAGAAGTAACTATTTTTAATTTCTGGCTTATCCAAAGATTCAACTTCATCAATAAAACATCAAAAACCGGTAAAAACATGAATCCTTCTATGTCTTTTATGCGTCTAAAACTTCCGCTGTTTTGCTCAGTAAGTCACTCAATAAGAACTTAATTAACTGAGTTATTTTACATTAGCGGGCTTTTGTCCAAATGTAGAACAAGCTGTAACCAAATTTCATGAAAATCTCAAACACATGAATTAAAGCGTGTTTTCTTCCACCATCTTTGTGTGAATTTGACTTCATTGGTTCTCACAGCAGGTGGAGATTATCCTCAGTCTGTCCATTAAAGGACTTCAGAAGCAGACTGCAGTCTAAGCCAGAGAATCTCTAATATAACCAGTAACTCGCACTCTCTCAGATTTCTTAGAGGGCACACATGAGATAATCCTGAAGGAAAAGCTGTGAAGTCCAGAAAATGAAGTGAAAAATCTTCATCATGTTTTTGATAAACGAGTCGGACACAGCAAGGGAACATTGGTGCCCTCAGAAGTTATCGCCCAAAATACTAGTTGGTTAAAGGAATCACTCATAAGTCAGCAGTGTAAACACTAGTAAACCCTCATTAGGATGCATTCCCATACAGCTGTGCCTGTCTGTGCTGGTAAGTTATAAACAGCCACAGTAGCAAGCTAAGATGACATTTGGATGAACAAGCTCTGCATTGAAAAATCAGTGATTTTATCTCCGCTGTGTCAGCGTAAACCGGCACGAAACCACAGGAATACAGTGACAGCTGACCACGTTCTGCAGTGGACTGCCTTGTTTATCAAAACCTTAACAGATATATTGTTAAAAATGCTCGCTCTGACTGTGCCGGCTGACAGACACCAACACCAATTTGTCTAGCAGCAGGTGAGTGCGTTTTCCCTGCAGGCCTTTACAGACACAGCACCAACATGAGGATGCTCTTCTTTAACTGCAGCTTGGTGTTAATACAGTCACACAGGAGAAGCTGTTCGGCACGCTCCGCTCCCTCATCAGCAGCCTCCAGACTCTCCAACTGGGCGAGTGCACATCCTCCACCCAGAGCGCTGGGATCCCACCATGGTTGTGTGATGAGCCCCCACCTTCATGCACTCTTCACGCATGGCTGCTAGCCCAGCCACACTCCGAACCTATTGTTAGGTTTGCGGGTGATATGACAGCCTTCAGGCTCATCAGACTGCAATGAAGCTGCATTTACGCAGGAGAATCAGAACCTAAAAACATACGATGTTCAACAATAACCTGGTTCTGAAATACCACAAAGACCAAGGAGGTCTTTGAAGACAGCCCCCACCTTTGGGCTCCTGGGACCTCTGCCTGTCTGACAGGATGTCTGCAGCGCTGGGGAAAGATGTGCCTTCATTAGAGCCTTACTGGGAGGGCCAATATATTGGTCCGTGTAGCCATATATTGGCCTGTATATTTAATAAATGAAAATCTAAAACAGTAAAGAAGAGATGGGAGAAACTCCCATCGATGATATAAAATTATGACATCACACAGTTTGTTCAACAGAACGCAACAACTAGTAGATCCAAGCAGTCCTCGACTTAATGTGATCATTCATATTTTGTTTAGTCACATGACCAACTCGCTACCCTGGCGGGCCAAACATTACTCCATCGTGAGGGCAGATAGTGGACAGTCGGAGTACTATTGTTTTTCTTCACCTGTCTCAAGGCAAGATTACTTGGATCAGCGGTCCCCAACCTTTTTTGCGCTACGGACCGGTTTATGTCCAGCAATATTTTCACAGACTGGCCTTTAAGGTGTCGCGGGTAAATACAACAAAATAAAACCAGTACGGTACCAAAAAAAAGAAGATTTATTCATAACACCCAGGGAAACCGAGTTAATGATAAAAATGATTTAAAAAACAACGATAAAATCCCTGAAAACCATAAATTTCACACCTGAGCCTCAACTATCGCGGCCCGGTACCAAACGACTCATGGACCGGTACCGGTCTGTGGCCCGGGGGTTGGGGACCGCTGACTTGGATCATCTATCCACACATCCATCAATCGAAAACTAAGATGTGAAGAGAAACTACACGTTTTGGGGTCAAAGGAGCTTGCAAAGAAAAGCGTCTGGACTTCTTTAAGTTGCTTGAAGACGTTTCACCTTCATCCGAGAAGCTTCTTCAGTTCTAAGGTCAAATGGTGGAGAGTCCCAGATATAAACCTAGTGGGAGTTTCCCCCCACAGAGGGACAAAAGGACCCCCTGATGATCCTCTAATCGCGTGAGCCAAGGTGTGAAACTGGGTGTGGGTCCCAGTCAGCCAGAGTTTCGGGTGAGCTCATTGTGAAACCTGGCCCCACCTTATCATGCGAATTCCTGAGGTCAGATGGCCCAGGATGTGAGTGGGCGTTAAGGCGTCTGGGGAGGGAACTCAAAACTGGATTATAGATGGCAGAGAGTGATGGCAAGAACCTTCACAGACATACACGTTTTGGGGACTTGTTCCAAAACCAGCGGTTTTATTTAAATCTCTGAAAGTGGTGATGTGTCCCCCAGAGCTTCAGCTCAGTGTCATCTACGAGTATCTTTGCTCACCTCACACCACTGCAAGGATGAAAGCTTTCAAAGTACAGACAGCTACGTGCATTTTCTTTGTGGTAAGGCGGCCGTGTGTGGCTACGACAAACATAAGTGCTACATAGCTAGCTTAAATGAACTACCACACTTATGTTTTGCTGACTTGGACAGAGTAGGGCCAGTAGTATAAATTTGTCACATTAATGTCGCATCATAACAGTGAAGTCAACCCAGTATTCTTCCAGTGTCGGGTAAATCATTCCTACGGTTTAAATGAGCCACCACTGACAGCCGGGGCTGTGGAGGGAGGTGTTGGTGCCATACTCCACAAACTCTGCTGGCAGCTGTAAATAAACGCTGATTATTGCACCCGACTGCACAGGAGCTATCAGGCAAGTTAAAGTCGAAGACGTTCAAAGGATGGCTGGAGGGCTGCAGTGCTCCAGGTGGGCATGTCCCAGTGGCTCTGACATCATGTGAAAACTAAGGATAAAAAGATGATGTCAGGGAAATATTTGTGCTTTGTGTGTTGAAATGCAAAAAAGGTAACAAAAATTGGCCAATACATATTTGTAAATAACCAAATATCAGTTCTGGTTCTTTCTGGTTTGAGTTCATTCTTTGATTTGTTGTTGGTGGTGGTCTCGTTTCTCTTCATGGTTTTGTGCTCATGTTATAGTTTATAGTCTTTAGGTTTCTGTCTGTGTCTCCCTGTTTCATGTTTTTGTGTCTCCTTGTCTCAGTGTCAAGTCCGTGTCTTCATGTTTCCTGTTTTACTTTGACAGTCTCACATCCTGTGTTAGTGTATTCCCCGTCTCGTTATGTTTGATCTCTCCCAGCTGGGTTTCTACCTCCCTCGTTAGTCCCTCGTGTGTTTTCCTCTGCCCGTTGTCTCGGCATCCCCACGTCCTGGTGTTTCCTGTGTGGTCCTCATCATCCACGCTCCTAGTTTCTAGCTCTCCCGTTTATAGTTTACCAGCATCTCAGTTCCTCATTTCAGTTGTTGGTTTCTGTATTGAGTAATTTTGCTACATTGCAATAAAGCTGCCTCTTTTACTTTAATTCAGTTCAATTTAAATTTTATTTATACAGCGCCAAATCACAACAACAGTCGCCTCAAGGCGCTTTATACTGTAAGGTAGACCCTGCAATAATACATACAGAGAAAAACCCAACAATCATATGACCCCCTATGTGCAGCACTTTGGCGACAGTGGGAAGGAAAAACTCCCTTTTAACAGGAAGAAACCTCCAGCAGAACCAGGCTCAGGGAGGGGCGGGGCCATCTGCTGTGATTGGTTGAGGTGAGAGAAGGAAGACAGGATAAAGACAAGCAGTGGAACAAAGCCAGAGATTAACAACAAGTGTGATTCAGCAGAGAGGTCTATTAACCCTCTGGGGTCGCCGGACGCGCCGGCGCGTCATGACCAGTTTAAGATGACACAGCTACAAGATGCAGCACGTCAGAGTCTCCATTTCAACTTGGGTCAAAAGTGCGGACTTCAAACTATATACCAGTTTGAGAATTGTGTCGATGGGCCACGTAAAACCAGAGTTATGATAAAAAATACACGCGATGTTTTTTTCTGAACAAAACTGTGGTGTTTACAGCGGGAAGAACGGGAAGAACGGGAAGAACGGTAAAAACGGCGTTTTCTACAGACAGCGCTAGCAAACACTCTCCGCTTGCGGGTGAAAAAAGAAAAAGAAAAAACACCCCTTCCCTATTGGTGTTAGAGTTTACCATGTCAGCCAATCAAAAAAATGATATGGCAACATGTGACATTTGGTTGTTTAGGGAGGAGGGCCATCAAAGGCAGATTCCAGCGTAAACGCTGTCTCCACATGGAAAACTGGACTGATACACCTCCTGTCAGACCTGCAGGGTTTAGGCCTTTGGTGTTCTCCTCTGTCTTATACTGAACACTAACTACATTTTTTGGACTGGCACAAATAATTTGTGTGCTTTCTTATTTGATGAAGCACACCTGATTGTTCTGTAAATAGACTTAAATGGTTATATAAAAACCGCCTGAGGCCTTGGCTGCATTTTTAGGTAAATAGTACCATATAACTTTGTTGTTTGCAAAACTTGTGCATAATTTTTAGAAATGTACAATTTCTATTTGCATTTCATGTTATGAAAATGATTCGTTAAACATGTTTGTGGGTTTTACAGTAAAAAATATAACTTTTTTCTACTCGGATTTTGAATTTTTTGTCTGAATTTAGATCAACTGTGCTAATACAGTATACCAAAATGAAAAAATAACTCAAATTTCAGATATTTGAGGTTGTGCTGAAAATAATGATACCAAACAAGGCAAGAAAAACATATTTTAAAGGTGAAATATAGAGGTAAAATCAAAAGTAGTCAAAAACGGCCAATTATACCCTGGAGGGTTAACACATGCTGAGTGACAAAGGTGACTGAAGAAGACTCAATGCATCAAAGAATCAGCCACGTGTTTGTGAGTCCTGCATTTGGGTCCTTATCCTACATATTCTGTATCAGTTGGCCTGTAATCAGTTACATTTGAATAGATATTATTGTGATAAAATGATGTTTACTGTTTGACCCAGCAGCATTATAGATGTCAACCAATGCTTCTGGCTGGCTTTATCCACCCAGGAAACGAGGTGATGTCATGGGGTTTGTGTCCATCTTTTATATACAGTGTTTGGACAATAGAAAAAATAAAATGACAGCTTCTTCTAAACGCTGTGGCTTTGCTGATCTCGGGCTTCCCCTGTGCTGATGTCACACCCGGGTACCCCACCACCACTTAATACCTGTCACACTGCACCTGTAGTGCACTGACAGCTCGTGCTCTTTACACCCAGAGGTTGTGTCTATTTACAGAAAATCAGTCCGCTCTGATTCGATTTACTGGATCAATCTGATTAATCCTCAGTGTAAAAGTTGAGGCTCTGAATTCAGCTCTGCAGCTGCTGGAGTCCTCGCTGATTGACCAGCAGTCCCTGGAGGGAAAAGCAAAGCACCTCCATTCAGCCGCTTGGGGAGTGTGAAATGCATTCTGGGATAGCTGGCTGCCACAGTGTCCAAAGAAAACACGGGGAGTGAGACAACTTCAGCCAAGAAAACTGTACTCTTGAAGTGAAGCTGCTCAGAAGAATGCAACCAAAACAAAAGAAAAACATGATGGAACCTGGATCAGGAGAAACACACACACACACGCACACACAGACACAGCCTCCTGAGGATTGGTGTGTGCGTCGTCGTGGTTCAAATCAGTAGCAGCTAGCCGCTGGCTGAGAGTCCCTGAGGAATCAAACCAGCAACTCTTTCATCTGCAGGAACACATGAAACACACACACACACACACACACACACACACACACAAGATCCTCTGATGTTCTGCAGCCAGTGGTTGTCCTACAGGATTAATAACATTAAAGGGTCAGTTCACCCAAACCAGCAGTGCCGTTTTCTGCTCAGAGGGTCTGATTCTGGTTCCAGGTGGACTCTGGGGTCCGTTTGGGGGAATTTATGTTTGGAGATTTGATTTTATTAAGAATTCAGAAACATAAATTGATAAAACATAAAGTCAGATTTTCTCTGTATTTCTTGTTTTTATGAGTCAAACTATGTTCTAATCAGATTTTATGTATGAAAAGCAGCAAACATCAGATCGATTAATCGTTCGGTGCATAAAACATCAGAGAACAGCTCGGCTCAGTTTCACAGAGCAGCGTGTGACGTCAGCAAAAGTCCAAACCATGAAAACACTTCGCTTCACGTCAGCATGTTTAAGAAGTTCTCGACTCAAACACGTAAACAGTCTCCTTTGATCAGCTGATCAATCTACAGCCTGATACGTGCGGCTCTGCTGGTTCTTTGCTGGAAAATGTGGCTCTGAAGGAGACTCCTCTTTTTAATATTCTGAGCGCTGAAGCTAATCTCCGGTTATTTCACTGTTGCTGTTTCTGATGTTTGTTCAAGATAAACGCTAATAAAGAGCTTCAGGTGACAAAACTGAGAAGAACTGGAAACCACGCCAAGAGCAGCTACAGCCGTCATTACTCTGCTGCTCATCCACAAAAATGCTCACAGTTTACTTTATATTTTAACTTTTAAGACTACAACGCTATAAATAAAGTCGATAAAGAAGTAAGGAGGTCTGAGCGAAGATCACGAGGAGCTGCTGCAGACAGCGCGGAGGAGGGCGGTTTGAGAAACGAGCGGGACGACTTTCAGTTGGTTCGCGAAGCTCCTCGCTCGGAGGAAACAAATGAAGCCTGGAGACTTTTAGACACTTAGACAAGCAGAGATACAGCGAGCGGTGATCGGGGGAAGCTTTCTGTGGGAAGATGCGGCTCACTGGTAGCTGTGCTAAGCAAGATTACAGCTGACACAGCAGCGAGCGTGCGGGCAAGTCGCCACTCGGGAGACTCTTGAGTAGAAATTCATGGGAAAACTGCCCAACGCCGGTGATGGAGTGATGGCGGTTGCCCCGCCGCCTCTCAAAAACCCAATCTGCTTTACAACATATTAGCCAATCATGACAGGGCTCACAGCCGGCACACAGCTTGATGACTGTTTCAGCTTTGTGCTGGTGAGTACAGCTGCTCCTTATCAGAGCAAAGATACAGCCCGGTGTATGTTCTCACTCTTTCTGGTTCACTGCATCCATAATGTGTCAGAGAAGGAGCCGGGAACTCTCACCGACAAACACACCAAACTTTTCTACCTATTTTTAAACTTAAACTTAACTGATCTGAAGCGATCGCGTTCCCAAACATCATCCAGATCTGCAGATCAGCCTCACTCACTGAACCTTCTGCAGATATTAGATCTTAAATTAATTCCAATTATCTTTAAAAGAACCTGCAGACACATAACAGCACCTGTGCAGGCGTGTGTGCATACATGGAGCATGTGATAACAATTCCCAGGAGCACACGTGCACACCCACAGTGTGTACAGTGGACTAAAACAGATGGTCACACAGATTGTTTTAGAAACTGACAGCTAATCAGACACACAAACAGTGAAGCGCACACACTGTTGCCGTTTCCGTCACACTGACTTCAGCTCAGCTCCTCGAGACTGACAGCAAACTGGGCGACACTTTTATTTCTGCGTGTTTACGAAACAAATCCCATTTCAACTCAAATGTATTTTCTTTATTTTGTCTTTTTTGTGCTTCTCATGTTTCCCAAACTGTCATTTATCTTTAAGATAATTACAAAAAGTCTTTATCACATAATCTGCAGGGCTGAAGATAATAATTCCCCTCCTGAGGGGAAGGAGTTGTCAGCGGGGCCCCCGTTGGCCCCCTTCGCACACGTCAGTGGGATTATTCCCCCAGAAACCAGCGAGCAGTCCACACCTGACCCGATTACTCAATTAGCAGATAGACGGGAAATTATCTGGAAGCAGTTTTCTTACTGATAAGTATTGTGAGTCATTTCTAAACACAAAAGAAGAAAGAGAAAAAAAACGTGCTCCGTCGCTCTCATTCAGATGTTGTTTGACGTTTTCTGAACAATCAGATTATGAGAGAAAAATAGAACCTGCTTGGATGTCTTCTGCCTCCACTGAACATGATTATTCACTAACTTAACAAACATTGTGCAGTTACTAAACTTTTTGAAATGTTTCCTTTTATGTTGGATCTCTTCAACTTATTGAACTTTAATTTGATATTACTAAGTGAAAATAAGGAGGTGAGTGTGAGGGAGGACATCCAGGAGCTTGGTCATGACTCACATCTTTGGGACTGTAAAGTATCACATGACCCAGTAAAAGATTGTGAGGGACAAAGGCAGCTGCAGGAGCGCCTGATGATCTTTCCACAGGCTCATTGAGGAAATGTCACTTCCTCTTGTGAGTCAGTGTGGGCTTTTATTTATAGAGGGGGTGGTAATGCAATTTAAAGCAAACATAAAATACTATGAGAGTAAAATTTTAACCCAGATTATCTTGTTGTTACTTTATAAACCTTTGTAAACTAACTGAGTTAAGATGTTAGAAGCAGATCCTCCCTCAGAGTCTCTCCACAGCACTCGGAGCACAGGGCGGAGGGGGTGGGGGGGGTGGGGGGGTGGAGAGCCAGAATCAAGAAACCACTGAGCAACACATTTCTGAAGAATCTCCGTCCAATTATTTGGATCCTGTCCAGAGAAAGATGCTCAAAAACGACAGACGGTCGGTCTGGGAACAAGGGAGTCATGCTTCCTGGGGACATTTAACAATCCTCTTCCCCTGTATTAGGATCCCCCCTAAATATGATGACTAATATTAGTTTACATATTCACCTAACAAGCAAAAGATCCCCAGTTCGAAAACACAAAACTCTTTTGGGAGGGCATCCGGTGTAAAAACTGCCAAATCAGACACGCTGTGAATAAGGGAGCAGCAGGAAGAAGCTTCCTCGTTAACATTTATTTATTCTGATCTTTCTCCCACATCATCGTGAACACTTGGACCTTTTTTCTATCTGTTATTTATGCCTTCGCACCTCCACAAACACATTCAGCACAGTAGTAAAGTACATTGTACGACCAGAGCATATAGAAATATAGAAATGACACATTAACACCAGCAACCAAAGTGGTCTTCACAGTGATCACACACAGGACTAAAATTATCACATATTTCTCACATCTGTGAAGCGATGTCGTCACAGATTCTGCAGATTGTGCCCCGTTTAAAAAGATCTCACTCTATTTGTATTTGCTGATTAATCAATTAGCTGATCAGATCAGCTCATCCGCTAACACTGCATCAAATCCTCTGCAGCAGGAAACGAGGAAACACGATGGTGACTTTCAGGAAACTAGAGCACTCTGTGCTGGTGTTACTGGTGCGAGCCCAGTTTGACTAAAACTGCAGATTAAAGCACATTAACCCTGTGTGTGTGCGTTTGTGTGTGTGTGTGTGTGTGTGTGTGGATTAGACGTGATTAAGCTGAAGCAGTAATCTGACTCTGAAGCTGGACTCAGACTAAACCCTTCAGATTAGTCAAATGGGCATTTCGGTTAAGTAATCTTCATCTCACTGATGATGAGGAGGAAAAGGAGGATGAGGAGGAGGAGCATGATGTCACTGCCTCGAGCCGATCACATGCCAGGGTGGTCAGTGGGTGAGCTTCATTCGGGTTTCTGGGTTAAATCGGGTAAAAGAGTCTTCAGGTTGTCTCTTTAAACCAGAGTCCATTCAGAAAATCTACAATTTAACAGTTTTATCAGTGCGGCCCTGAACTGTGACTGTCAGGCTGCTGCAGGAATCTAATGATTGCACAAAGAAACAAAGTCATGCATTAGAGCTGCTCCTCCAGCAGCAAAACCTTCATTTTGTTTTCAATAAACTTTGACCACACCGCCTCTATTTTTAATCCATTAATTGATTTTCATCAGTTCCCATTTGTTCCATCTACGTTTGAATCACCTTTACTGTGAATTATCAAGATTATCAAACATCTTTTTCATTATTTGGACAGTTTTTATGTATTTGATGCATTTTGTTGTTCTATTATAATCTTATTGTCTTACTTATGCAGCGTGTGGGCAGCTCCTGTTCTTTTAAATAAAAAGGAGCTGGAGGAATAACACGCCTTTACTTGTGAGTTAAACTGAAATAATTTAATCGATAATCAAAATTCATGTTTGGATTTTTTTCAAAGTCTCTGTGATTTTTTTTTTCCTGTTTTTCTCTAAAAGAACGAGGTTTTGTATAAAAGAAACCTGGAGTGTGTACAGTCAGAAATCCAAACACAAAATCATTTAAACCAGAATAATAAGAAAGATGCGGTGTTCAAACAAAAAGCAGCACAGATGGAGGTACGAGTAAATCTTCTGAGAGGAAAAAGGTTTTTAAAACTTAATGTTGAGGAAAACTTTTTAGGCAGATTCTTTCATATTTCACCTGCAGCTTTCATGTCCTGGTGACCTTTAAAAACTGGCAGCCGTCACCAGAGGATGGGTACACTGAGGTCAGAAAGCTGTGGACATGCTCAGTAACAATACTCAGGCAGGCTGTGATGGTTAAAAGATGCTCAGTTGGTACTAAGGTGCACAAAGTGTGCAAAGAAAATATGCTCCACACCATTTCACCAGCAGCAGCCTGAACTGTTCATACAAAGAAGGATGGATTCATGCTGTCATGCTGTTGAAAGTCTGTCCCTATCATGTGAATGATGCAGCAGAAATTGAGACTGACCAGACAATGTCTTTCCAGTCTTCTCCTGCCCAGTTTTGGTGAGCTCGAGGGAGCTGCAGCCTCAGTTTTCTGTCGATCCAGTGCGGTCTTCTGCTGCTGTAACCCTGCTTCAAGGTTCAACATGTTTTGGCCGTTCAGAGATGCTCTTCTGCAGCAGTGGGTGGTTATTTAAGTAAATGTTGCTTTCTTATCGCCTCAAAGCAGCCTGTCAACACATCATTTTAACCCAGAGAGCTGCAGCTCATGGCGTATTTTCCCTTTTACAGACCATTCTCTGTAAACCCTGGAGATGCATGTTTTGGAAAATCCCAGCAGATGATCATTTTCTGAAATACTCGGACAGACCCTCTGGCACCACCAACCATCACTGTTCTTCCTCATTCTGATGAGTAGGTCAGCTTGACCATGTCTACATGCCTAAATGCAATGAGCTGCTGCCATGTGGTTGCCTCATTAGATATTTGTGCTAACAAGCAGTTGAACAGGTGTACCTAATAAAGTGGCTGGTGAGCTCAAGTGACTGGAAACATTCCCAAGATAGCAAGATGTCTGGAAGAGGAGTGGGTAAACTGAAGCAATTTAACTGAGCACTGGAATCCAGATTTAAACACAGTTTCTTTCTGTCTTTAAAAGCATGAACTTTAAGTATCTGAACCAACCATTTTCCCCAGTGTTCCATGTTTTGTGTTCAGTAGGGCTGCCACAAACGATTATTTTGATAGTCGACTAGTCGCTGATTATTTTTGCGATTAGTCGACTAATCAGATCATCATCCATTGGACGTAAAACTACAGCTTATTGCACCAGCAGCATCTGCTCTTATATAACTATCATTAGCTTACAGCTTTAAGTGTTTAAGGTATGTGCTAACTAAAAATAAAGACAAGATGATAGTTTATTAAATTTTAATGAAATTTGCAGATTGTTTTGGTGAAGTTTAATAAACTCCTTGCTATCTAAAATATAACAGGACACCGGAGTAAATTCTCCAGCATCTCACACTTCTGTTTAATCAGCTGTCTGCTTGACGTTTATTCAGCTGTGTAAAAACTACAACTTTAATCTCAGCCAAACCGATTTACTCAGGAACAATTAAAATACTGAAAAAAGCCAAACAATAACATTTTTAAATTATCTAAGTGACTCATATATGTTTAACCTGAGTAGCGAAAGACTGCGGTGGGTTTGAAGCCGGGAGTCCGGTGTTCTCACGGGTTCTAGTGAGCCTAGCCCCCAGCTAGCTATCGAGCTAGTGGGTAACAGACGAAAACGTCGGAGCGCTTTTGAAAATATGTGGTGTCTTGATAAACTGAGCAGATATTTGAGGTTTACACAGCTACATTCTCGCCTGAAAATATGTTAAACGTTTATTTTGTGACCCAGAAAGAATAATAAGAGTAATATTAAAACTAACTAGCTGCCGCCATTGTTGGAAACTGAGCTGGGCTGCGCTATGAATTCTGGGACACAGCTTCTTCTTCTTCGGGGTTTAACGGCAGCTGGCATCCTTGTACATGCAGTGCTGCCATCTTCTGTTTCAGTCCGTTATTACACTCTTAAATCCTACTACTTATTCCTGCATCTTTTGTGATCTTACAAAGCTTCAAAGGACGCGTTGACTATTAAATTAGTCATCGACTATTTTAATAGTCGACTTAATCGTGACTAGTCGACTAATCGTGGCAGCCCTAGTGTTCAGTAATTCAAACCTTCATGGAGAACATCAAGAGTTTGAACAAAAAAAGGTTCAGCTGTTCCTAAACATCACAAAATAAAGGGGCATTCTGCTCTTTTCCCCACTTTGTCAGCAAACCACAGACTCAGAATCTCCTTCAGCACCATCAACCGGATTGTCACTGCAAACTAAACCAGAGCGCCACTTCTGCCTCTGGAAGGAGTCCCGACAACTTTACTATTCTATAGGCTACATTCAGCAGGAGCCAACATGCTGCAACCACAGACAGGAAGTCTGATACACCAACAAAGCAGCAGTTAAAGCCTGAGCAGGATCTGTGGAAGGGTAACAGTGCAACTTTAAAAACTGAATCAGGACCAGCAGATCTGCATCAGCCTGGAATCATGTGGTATCCAGGAGCTTAAGGGCCCCGAGGGCCCAAACAGAAAATATCAGCGGCCCTGCCCAGTTTCCCTAGAAATACTGACCACATTAATTTAAACTGGAACAAAGAGCAGGTCCAGCAACTTTCTGTGTGTTTGTGTAGGAGGAGGAGAGGGGGAGGACGGGGAGGAGAGGGGGAGGACGGGGAGGGAGGGAGGGGGGTTGTATTGTTTTTTGTTTATGTTCTCAGAGTGTCGCGTGATGCTCACTTCCCTTATACAAGTCTGCAAAGGTGACTTCTAAACTCGCTCCAGCCATAACAGCAGCACAGAGTGTGAGAGTGTGTGTCTGTGTGTGTTGGAATGCCAGCTATTCAGTGGCTGCAGCGGCCGTGCCGTGCCGTGCCAGGACAGGCTGGAAACGGCCGACACGGACACACACACAAGCACTCAGTGAGGAGGCAAACTTACAAACTGAACCCAGCACCACATTTATCACTCCTGCTGTTAACCCGGCTTCACTCAGACGCCGACCAGACTCCCTGACGGGAATGTCCACTTTTAAACTCCCAGTCCAGAGTCTGAGCCGCTCTGTATTTACGGCTCTGTAAATTAAACCCGGGGAACATAACCTGGTGCTGGTCATAATATCAATGTTTCTGAGCGGAGTCAAAGAGCATCTCCTCCCGGTTCTAAAACCATCGGCAGCTGCCTCCCTCAGATAAACAGCCTAACGGAAAACCGGCAACATCTAAAACTACTACATTCCTGAATGGAGTCTGGCGTGTGTCGGGCAGACACGCCTGACTCTCACGCCTTTTCCTTCCTACAGCAGCGGGACAACCCGGAGCCGTGACAAGGGGGGGCGATGAGGTCCGAGTCCGACTCACCTGAGCTCACCAGGCTGCTGTGCCGTCCTCCCGGCGTCCGAGTAGCCCGAGAAACTTCCAAAAGACCCCAGCAGACACCCGGATCCGCACAGTCCGCGCGGAGAGACGCACAACAGGTTTGACAGAGACCCCGCCCCGCTGCGCTCCAAGGTCCACAGCCGAAAACCCACCGCGAAGCCTGGCTTAGAAATCCAGAGGTTTTAATAATTAAAAGCTATCGATCCCATCTGTCCAGTCAACACTCAGTGTCAGTCAGAATATCGATCCTCTGAAAGTGAAATACTTCATGCGTGGGTTCAATATGAGGAAAAAAAGTTATATGAATAAAACAGGCGACTTTTACCTCTGATACTTAAGATGGGCCAATTAAATCCACGTTTAAATAACTCGACACGTAAAGTCTTATTATTAATATTACAATGTGAGTTTTTAGCGGATGAGGATGTATCCAGATACTTTTGTTCTGATAGCAGTACTAACAAGCAAACGTGTAGTTAGTGTAGTACAGACGCATCCCTAACAGTAAATTCTCGCGTATGATGCTACATCTTGTACCCGTGTGACGTCTATTTGAAGAGTCTCCGTAAACCACCAGTACAGTTTACTAAACCACAGTGGAGTGCGTGTTTTATTAGCCAAACTCTTAATTTGAAAAGCCAACAGGGATTAAACTGGTGAAACTGGGCAGAGGTAGAAGCGCTTTTAAACCACGGGCTGGCAGGGGTTAAAGGTCCGGAACGCAGCTGAGTCTCACAGGCATGTTAGTGCGTATTTCTGTTCCTGAGTTCCTTTTAAATAAGCCCGGCATCGTTTCCAGCGACGGCATGCACATACTCGCTCAGTAATCACAAACTAATGCCATCCTACGAACAGGATACACCTTCAGCACCTTTTCTAGTCCTCATCCCTGTGATGCGTTCAAGGTGCAGATGTAACTTTATTGCGCCCGTGGTAATCAGAAGGTAGCCAGCGCAAAAAAAATAACGTTTGTTAATGTGCGTCAGACTCAGACATGGAGACATTTGTAAGAAAGATGAAGGTGAAGCTTATTTTCAAAGGTAGGACTGCTCAGCAAATTCAATTTGATCATCTGGAAATGCAAATCTTAGTTTGTAATACTGTGAAAAAGTCTGCAGTAGCATTGGACAGGCTGTAGTGTTAAGGTCAGTGTTAGCTGAGCTTCAGCGATATTTTGCTCACTTAAGAGGAAATAATTGATTATACAGTTTGTTGGTCACCTGATCAGAAGAAAAAACAACAACAAACAAAACGCATTAGTAAACTTTTTATTTATTTATTTTTAATAAACATCCAGACATCATCATCATGACATCACACAGCATCGTTATAATTGCATCTTCATCACCCTCCTCTTCTTCATTCTGATTGCACTGGAACATGTACTTTACATTTCTCTAAATAAAGTTTCATTATTCAAACTGCAGCAGCAGATTATTCTGTTGTTGATCAGTGAAGCTGTTTATATTACTGATTGTGTATATAATATACTGTTTATTTGTAGCAGGAAAGGATTAAATATCACAATTAAAAATATATATAAACGGACTCAGCTGTCACGTGACTGCTTAGCAGTCATGTGACTCAGCTGATCCTTTTCTGTCAAATCTGCTGCTCTCTTTGTTCTCAGTCAGCTGACGGCTGCTGTCAGATCAGTGTTTACGGTCCTTGTCTTACTGTCTTTGGAGAACCAGCACAAATGTCACAGGTTTAAAAGGTAGATGTTATCCAGTGTAGCCCCACCCACAACCTCTGACATCAGCAGTTCCCCCAGTGGAACTCTTATTTTTCTGGAGCTATACTGGTACTGTTTGTTTTTTTGTGGGGGGGGTTTAGGACCAGCACACAGTTGGTGGAAAAAAGGTCAATTGCATATGTTGATAAACTGATCCTCACCTTTCAAATTAAAAGTCTGTTTACAAAAGCAGCTTACTTGGCCCAGACTGTTTGGCGAGTGGTTGCTTGTAGTATCTAAATGAAACTGGTTTAAAAAATGTATACAGTGCTGCACCAGAAACCTCAGATTTCTTTGGTCACTAGCAAACTGCGACAGACGGATGTAGTTTGCATGGAAGATGGCAACCTGTCTGCAAACACTCACCAACTACTCACTAACAGAGACTGCTCACCTTCAAAGTAAAAGTTGCACATTTTGAAACATTTCTTTCACCAACTTTTACTTTGAAGGCAAATTGGTCTCCGCCTCTGAGTTGCATTTCACCTCCCCTCAGTGTTTAGCGAGTGTTTGCAGACAAAACGGCATCTTCTATGCAAACTACCAGCAACTGCAGCACTCTGGCAGCGACCAAGGCAATCACTAGTTAACTACCATACTTGCAAACTGGTCGAGGAACGCATATTTTTCCTAACACAGGCTACCAGGTGATCAAGACCATTTATCAAGTTGTATAAAAACCTGCTGTTTCTATACAAGAATACTTGAGCTATCAGCAGAAAAAACCTCACTTCACCTGGACCACTTCAGGCAGGCAGCCAACCTGTCATAGCCTCACAATGCAAAGCGCTCTAATGTGACTGCTGTGGCGATTTCTTATTGTAAATAAATGGTAAATGGCCTGTATTTGTATAGCGCTTTACTAGACCCCAAAGCGCTTTACACATTCAGTCATCCACACACTGGTGATGGCAGCTACTTTGTAGCCACAGCCACCCTGGGGCGCACTGACAGAGGCGAGGCTGCCGGACACTGGCGCCACCGGGCCCTCTGACCACCACCAGTAGGCAACGGGTGAAGTGTCTCGCCCAAGGACACAACGATCAAGACTGTCGGAGCCGGGGCTCGAACCGGCAACCTTCCGATTACAAGGCGAACTCCCAACTCTCGAGCCACGATCGCCCCTAAAGCTGAATTGAATAAAAACTCTAGGTGCTTATTTATTCCAGCCAACTAATGTATGTAAACAAGGTTACATAACAGTAGAAACGAGCCATTTAAAATAAGCCAGATAACCAATCAGGACAGGAAGTGCTTCGTAACAAAAAGGCCAACTGATCATGGGCGTCTTTGAGAAACAGCAGCTCTGACAGCAAACCGGCAGCGCTCACGAGATAAAATTAAAAAAAAAAAAAACCTCACAGTTAAAACTCACTTCAGTCATACGATTTACCTGCTCAGCGTGTGTGTGTGCGCATGTTTGTCCATCAGGCACACTGCAATATGAGGACATTTCTGCATAGCAAAAGGTTTTCATGCACAGTGATGGAATTTCTGAATTACGAGGACATTTTGGAACACTTTGAACTATACTGGGATTTCTACATTATGAGGGCACTTGTGCTTTCTCAGAGCATTTACATCTCTGTATTATGAGGACATTTCTGAACTCTGGTGAGAAGTCGACATTTTGAGGTAATATTAGGCTACTTTTTAATTCTGAGGATTTTTTTGTTTTACTTTGAGGACACTTCTGAATTGTAAGGACATATCTTCACAGTGAATTATGAGGACATTTGTGAATTTTGAGGACACTTTGGGGATAATTCTGCTTTACAAAGGCATTTTTACATTATAAGCGTATTTATAACATGTGCGGTCACTTCTGCTCTCTGGGGACTTTGTGTCCAGTGCACATTACAGGAGTTACATCAAGTCAACGCGGGGCCCTACAAGTAAGGAATACAAACGTGTGTGTGTGCGCGTTTCTCTCAATGCTAACCAGTAAATAAAATCATCATTCTTCCATCAGTGTGTAATCTCAGGAGGCTAGCTTCTCTTCTTTCTCCCCTTCGGCCTCCCCCAACAGGACACACAGCTCTGAAAGTCTCTGCTGCATCTTAGGAATTCCCAGCAGCTGGTTCTCCAAACGATGCTTCTCCTCCTGAGACGCAGCACATCACAGAAACCACAAACACAGACACATAGAAATACAATGAATATATTATGTTTACTTTTCTCTGAATATTGCTGTTACAGGTGTTGCATTTGTTTGTTGTCTCTAAGCTTCCTGTCACTCTTAAATCCGCCGGTGTCTGTACTTGTACCTGAAAGCTCTGCTTCCTGATTCAGCAGCTTTATCCACCATTACTACAAACAGCATCTAGAATTATAATAACTTTGGTTATTGCGTGTTTGCTTCTTTAATGTGGCCGCCTGTTTCTGATTGATACGCCAGCTAAACAATAGTCGTTAATGTTTACTCTACAGGCAAAGAAACAACTGACCGCAAGTCAATGGAAGACGAAAATATGACGCTACAGACACTCGACGCTGCGCGATGCATCACAACTTCATGTTAACATACCACAACTTTTTAGCGCTGTTATGATGCAATGGAGCCTTGTGAAGAAGCTCAATACTGTCATAGTTACTCATTAAATACTAAATTTATCAAAACAAAGAAACGCGAGGAGGCATTGCTACAAATGTGTACTGCCACTCGCATGTCTATGTGGCTGGGAGCCAGCTGATGTGTGATTTATGGTTCTGCGTTTAATCTAGACTACACATGTAGCTCACGCTGTTGTTTATACTTGTTTCTCGTGCGCCTGTGTCTCTCTACACTTTCACAGCCAAAACACGAGCTCATGGTTGGACTTCTCTCTTCGAGCTGATCCGTTCTCTTCCAGAACAGGAGGAAAAACTGCAGAAATAAAATTGTACATTACATTGACATCTGTAATGTGAACGTAGCATAATGCACAGAGTGAAACGGTAAGTGGTCCAATCTTTACCTCCACTTTGCTCACAGTGAACTTTTCTGACACGAGAGTTCATTAACAATGTTTGCATCCTCGGGCCTTTATCAATACACCCGGCTGGGACCTCACCAGGCTGCTCAGGGTCAGCTCAGGCATGATCGATACGTTCTT
This sequence comes from Neolamprologus brichardi, assembly GCF_056152115.1. NCBI lineage: Eukaryota > Metazoa > Chordata > Actinopteri > Cichliformes > Cichlidae > Neolamprologus > Neolamprologus brichardi. Next base: position 31,671,641 of record NC_142123.1, read on the forward strand.
AAGGACTCTAATCACACAGCTCTGCTACTGCTGCTGCGTGAACACCGACACAGCGTTTTTAGTGAGTGCAGTGAAAGTAATACTCTTACAGAAATTACCAGAATCCCACCAGAGGAGACTGTATCCGATCCTTCACCTGGTATCAATAATACAACTATCCAGCAGCTATTTTCCCATAAATACCAGGATGTAACGATGGGCCATCTGTTATCCTGGAACGCCTTCGTCCGTGGGGACGAGTACACAGATTGCTTTTTTGTTATTTCTGCAGTTCAATCGGTGTAATGTGTATACGCCGAGCCTTTATGTCCTTTTGTATTTGGCAGGAAACACGACGCGCGATGCTAAACCACTGCGTGGATCCTCGTGTGATATGACCGCTCATGTGCTGCAAACTTTAGCCGCTCTAAGCGGTAATGACTTGAGTTACTGAAGTCAGGACTTCACCCGAGCTCCTCGCATAAGTGAGGGTAAAATAAACAAAGTCACCCATGTGCACTGAAGAACAAGAGACCCGTTTGTGCACCAGTCAATCCTATAATTAGATACTGTGTTTAATCGCAGATTAAGTGTGCGATGATGTGCTTGAATCCTGCTGCTGTGTTTGCGTGTTAAATATATGTATCTTTGTCTGATTGTCCTTATTATAGTTTTCTCTGTGGAGCTGCAGGCTGAGCATCATCATCACTGCTCAGGTGTTGGGATCGACCCCTGAGGAGTCTGTTAGACTTCCTGCAGAGGAAGATCTGTGTGTTCTTCCCACAGCTTCTCCTGCTCGAACCTGTTTTCACTGTTTCAGGTGAAGCTGAGCAGGTTAATAAACTCTTCATGCTCTGGATTAATAAGCTCTACCTTCAAATCTGGAGGCTAATGATAAACTGCAGCAGCCCTGCAGCCACTAATGATCCGTCACATGACAGAGAGGAGCCAGCTGACTGGCTGCTCTCCTCGCCGCTTCCGCGCTTTGACCTCGCTCGCTCGCACATCGTGTGCCGCGGGCGTGTTGTTGTGGTGCTGATGGTTACCACAGTAACCGCTGCATGCGCAAAGGCAGCAGTCAGAGGGGTCGCGGTAATTTTAGCGTGTTTACGAGTCAGGAGGGTTCAGTGATCAGCTCCGCTCTCTCTCCTCGGCGCAGCGGGATGATCACAGCAGGATGCGAACATTGCTTTCACGGAGTTACAGATGCTGAACGTAAGTGACGCCGGGGGGTCGTCCTGCGGGTACGAAACAGAAACGCAGTGACAGAACTGATCCAGCAGCTGCTAAAGGCTCACAGTCAGGACGCTGAGCTTGTTTAACTCATGCAAAGAGTTTAGGTTTGTGTTCGCGCGCCAGTGACAGCCCTAAGTATCGCACCAAAGCCCCTCCCCTGTGCGAAATAATTATATTCTAAAAATCTGAACCATATAAATTTCTATAAAGCGATCATCAGGCCCAGTTTTTCTTTTTATTGTGAATGCCATCAACTCAACCTTTCACCTAACAAACCCCATCATGTGACCACGAAACTGAGAGAAGGGGAAGCATTTCAATGAAACTCTGCAGAGCAGTTTGCAAAGCCACCGTGAACTCTGACCCCCAATAACAAGACGCAATCTTTCAGAAACAAATCATCCACATGATGTTGGACACGTGGCAGGTTTTAGAGATATTTCTGCCAAACTTGGAGATGCTTTTGGTACATTTCTGTCTTTAAAAGCAGTAAAAAACTTCCCAAAACGAACCGAGATCATCAACAAAATATGCAGAAACGTCTGAACTGTGTAAAAGCTTAAAGTCTGCAAATGATAATGACCTCTGTTAACCCTGCATAACGAAGGGAGAACCGTTTAGATCCCACGTATAAGAGGAAACTGTCTAACAACGGGGCCTCACTGATCATGATCCTTCATGTTTCTCCACTTCCTGTCACATTAGGAGAAGCTGTTAGAGTCCAATGAGCCCATAAAGCTGCAATAAGTGATCTCGATGTAAAAACAAGTCAAAGATACCTCTGAGATTCAGTTTAATTAAAGGAATTCATGACCCGTTGAGCAGTGAGCTGTTATTAGAATTCAGCTTGCAAATGGCTAATAAAATAAAACGTCCAGTTATGAGTAAAGATGAAGTGACCGTGTAGCCTGTGGTTGCAGATACATGTGGGTTTCCAAACCTGAACCTGTGCGGTCCTCTGGCCTCTGCAAACACAACCGACTCCGATTTACATACAGAGCGGGAAGCTGGGATTACAGGGGTCACTCGAGATGACTTTTATATGTATGAACAGCTATTTATAAAGTTACTTTGACATAATCTTGACTCTATGCAAAGTGATTTTCCTGCTGGTGAAGTTTGGGATACGACGCCTCCTATAGAGCTTCTCAAAGGACACGTGGAATATGACCAAATAATTTTAATGTTACATTTTTTGCTGAATGTTTTACATTGTACAACTCGGGCTCGGACTCAAAGGTCTCCTTCATCACGGAGGGAGATGCAGCACCGGCCGAATGATGAAGAATATTGAGACCGACTCGCTGTTTAATCCCCGTAAGCAGAAGGCAGTGGGCGACTCCGCGGTGCGTTTGATCACCTTTGTTTTACCTGTGTATGTTTTAGCCTTTGATCTCGTCACCCACTGTTATCTTCCAGACTCTTTGTGTTATACGTTTTGTCTCTGCTGAACACTGATTGTCGTCCCCTCCCATCCTGTTGCGTATAAAAGCTTTTTCGGTGGTTCGGGGTCAGCGTACCTTCCCGTGCCCACTCTCCAAAGTTTGAACACACACGTTAAATATTAAAACTGTGCGTGCGTCAACAATCGAAAAACGCTAAATTCTGCTTTTTAGCTAACAGAAGATGAGAACTGCTGTTCATACTCTGAGACGTTTGAGTTTTAACACTTTAGTTTGGATCCAAATGAACACAAATAACCAACAGCTCGGTGGAGTTTAATGGCTTCATCTGCTTGTGAGAGAGAGCATCTGATTGGCTAAAATCAGTGTTGCTGATGACCGTGTCCACAGCATTGCACAGGTGAGTTTCTGCAGGTAGCACCCCAGCTGTGGATCAGAACCTCAAAGTGTAGCTGTCATTTGTTTTAAACATCTGAGACCAACTGTGTTTTTTAATGTGCACCATCAAATCATATGTGTGCATTTCATATTGATCAGTCGTTTAATAAAAGCACTCTTGGCATGTCGCCGTGTCGTCATGCAGCCTAAATGTGCAGCAATGTTATTTGTGTAGCTCTAAAAGCATAATGCGGCGTCGCATTAGAAAGAAGCAATCACAGCTGTTCTGGCATTTTTGTAAGAGACTGATGACTGAGATGCTTTTCTCTTGTTCCACAGACATTCCTGACTAAATCCTGATCTGTGCTGTATTACTGAAGGAAAATCAGAGACAGCTGCATTCACGTTAAGCTGTTTTAATGCTTATGGATCAATAATAAGCACATTTAAGCCGGGTTTTTATGTCTTACAGCTAAGTTTAAGTATAAATCTTACAAACAGACCTGAACAAGAGCCACCTGGGGGCTGGACCCTCCAAACAAACTGCGCACACCTTTTTTGTTTCTAACATGACACGGTCTCACAGCTGCACATGCTCAAATAAAACACCTGCTGCCGGGGACCAATCACAGAGCTCGAATTAAGCACACACAGACCTGCAGGGAGAGGCGCGTGGAGGCATCCAGGGGTTCAAACCTCCACCCTCCTTCTCCATCGAACTGCAGCAGGTGAGAGTGGTACTTCCTGTGAGACAGAGGAGGAGAAGATTAGTTGGAGGGTGTGGCAGCCGGCAGCAGCTCAGAGCTATGCTGCCCCCTGCAGGCTGAAAATAAAATTAAATAAAACCTGAGTTCACTCCTGATCTTTGAGGCAAACTGAGTCACGTAGTTTTATCTGCAGTTTTGGCATCTCGAGTTTCACTAGACAGACTCAGCTGGCATCTGATCTTTTAGACTATCACACTTTCATTTTGCCACCACGTTTGTTTCTTTAGCGTCTTGAATGCATGAGACATGAGAAATAATCCACAAAATTCAAATAAACGTGTAACAGGTGACGTCTCAGTTATAACACTCTCAAAATGTAAGAGCAGTCACAGATATGATCGTCTTCAGACTGCAATAAAAAACATCCGGCCACATTTTAAGAGTTGCCCTCTTTTTCATGAGCACTCACAGTGTAACTGTTGTCTTTGGACTCACATGATGCTGGAAGCTTCCCACATGACTAATGACACCTTTTTACTTTTAGTACTAGCAGCAGTACCCCTCAGCCTCCAAGCAGATTACTAGTGGTAAAAAACTCCTTCAAGATTTTTGGAAAACATCCACATGATGTTGGACACGTGGCAGGTTTTAGAGATATTTCTGCTAAACTTGGAGATGCTTTTGGTACATTTCTGTCTTTAAAAGCAGTAAAAAACATCCCAAAATGAACTGAGGTCATCAACAAAATATGCAGAAATGTCTTAAACGTCTTAAACGATTACTAGTGGTAAAAAACTCCTTCAAGATTTTCGGAAAACTTGACCTCTGACCTTGAGGTCAAGGTCACTGAGATTCTGTGTGTGTGTGTGTGTGTGTGTACTAACCAAAGGGAAGGCCTGTGAGTGATTGACAGCAGTGCAATCCCAGCATCCTTTGCAGCCTGGAAGATTCCTCCCTCCACGTCGATGCTCACAGCGCTCGTACACTCGTCCAGTAGAGCGTACCTTGGGCTGGGCGAGAGACATTCACAAACACACAAAGAGAGGAAAAGAGCGAGAGAAGACAGGGTGACTGTGATGGGCGCACACAGAGTCGCTGTCACGCTGAGCATCTGTGACATTTGCATGCTTCTGTCTAAAACGGCTTTCTCAAAAGGCAGCTTCTATTATTTCTAGAGGTGGGAATCACCATACATCCCTCGATACGATATTATTGCAATACTTAACGCACGATACGATATTATTGCGATTTTTTAAAAAAAATATTTTGCGATATTCAGATTCTGTACATAAAGGTAAACTTTATCAATATTCATTTGATCTAATATCAAAGTCTCACACTCAGTCTTTCTCTCATTTCAGTTTTATTGTTGACAAACTGAACGGTTTGTATTACAGTCTAGTCCAACTTAACTGAATCAACCATCTGGTACAATTATAGCTATTCTGAACTATGCAGTTTATGAAAACTATGCAGCCCCTTCAGCAACTGAAGAATTTGAAAGTAAATTAAAACAAAATATAATTTTACATTAAATAAAAAAGTTTTAAACTTAATTAAAATAAAACATGTCTTAAATTAAAATAAGTAAACTGTCATGTTTATTGCTGACAAAACATTTGGACAGTGAAGGAATGTCAGGATTCTTGCTCAGAAAAAGGATCAACATGCTCTGAAGTCAGAGCACAAAAACCTTTTTTGTAACAAAATATCGATTTCTGCTGTCCCTGTATCCATACATTATTAGCAAACAAAATATCACCATGCTACACAGTATCGATTTTTCCCCCCACCCCTAATTATTTCTACGTTCTGAGTTTTTCTAGCCACCAAAATAAGTCGGCATGAAAATAACATGAATTCTCTACAAACGTAAACACACATTTACCTGTACGCTAAAGTACAGTCCCATTTAAACTTCAGTTTATATCTCAGCAACACAACACGCAGACGCTTAAACTGCACTTTCCTCATGGAAACACCAAAAAACACATTTAAAAAACTTATTGAAACCGTCTCTTCCCAGGAATCATGACCTGGTTACTAATTTTGTGTAAGTTTCATGTGTCACGCTGTCTCATCTTGGATAGACAGACACTTGCTTTTCTGTGATACAGCTGGAAGGTGTAGTTCGACAGAGAGGAAATAATTCCTTAACCTCCTAGGACCTGGCGTCCACATATGTGGGCATCACATTTTGGGTTATTTAGACAAAAAAAAAATTTTGCTCTACAACGGCCTGATATCCACTGACGAGGACATTATACTGCTACTGTTCTATCGAAATGTTAAACGAATATCCTGATATGTGGCTCTCATTTTTCTTAGAAACAAAAATTAGGTAAAAAAAAAATCTGTTAATTCTTTGTTTTTACATTTATCGGGCCACAATATGTCCAAATATCAAAGAGAAATTAAAAATGCATGCTGTGGGTTATTCTTCCCTGGGAAAGAATAAACACAAGACGTCGTCAGCTGTCTGAACTGGTGCGAAATCTGTTCACGGCTCATAAACAGGCCACTTACAGTATGTTAGTCATCATAAAGGTGGCAGCAGATGAAACCATTATTTTAATAGCGGAGCATAATCTGACAGAATTAACAGACGCCTGCGCTGACTGCATCTGAAGCAGCTGCAGGGACGTTTCACTCTGATGGAAAACGGAAACATGTTGGTTTAAAAGTGCTGAGGTGTGTAAAATAAACACGCGGTCACAGTCCTAAACACTTCCAGGTCATGGGGGTGCTGATTTAACTCACCGGGTTGACTATAATGAATAAGCCATAATGCTAATACTGAGGCCAATCATGAGCGAGCCTAATGCAATAAAGGCTAAAAGCACAAAAACTATATTTTAAAAGCAAAAAAACTTTTCCAGGTGAAACTAAGAGAGAGAGCCAGAGCTTACAAAGAGGCAGGGCTGCGAGTTAGTGAGAGCTACGCTGAAGCTCAACACGAGGACGCCCAGCGTTTAGAGTCTGCTCGAAGGGAGCGTGTCCAAGGAAATATGGGCGTTACTGGGGTGGTTATTTTAAAGATGATCTGATGATCCTCTAATCGCCTGAGCCAAGGTGTGAAACTGGGTGTGGGTCCCAATCAGCCAGAGTTTCGGGTGAGTTCATTGTGAAACCTGGCCCCACCTTATCATGTGATTTCCTGAGGTCAGATGGCCCAGGATGTGAGTGGGCGTTAAGGCGTCTGGAAGGGATCTCAAAACTGGATTATAGATGGCAGAGAGTTGGTGTCGTAAACCACCGCCTCTGTTCAAAGATGGTCGCTCACAGTGGACATAGATGCTTCTTTCACTCCTCTTTCAAACCATCTGTCCTCTCTGTCCAAAATGTGAACATTGGCATCCTCGAAAGAGTGTCCTTTGTCCTTTAGATGCAGATGGACAGCTGAGTCTTGTCCTGTGGACGTGGCTCTTCTGTGTTGTGCCATGCGCTTGTGAAGTGGCTGTTTGGTCTCTCCAATGTGGAGGTCTGGGCATTCCTCGCTGCACTGTACGGCATACACCACATTGTTTTGTCAGACAAAACGCCAAACCAACTGTCTGCCATCTATAATCCAGTTTTGAGTTCCCTTCCCAGACGCCTTAACGCCCACTCACATCCTGGGCCATCTGACCTCAGGAATTCACATGATAAGGTGGGGCCAGGTTTCACAATGAGCTCACCTGAAACTCTGGCTGATTGGGACCCACACCCAGTTCCACACCTTGGCTCAGGCGATTAGAGGATCATCAGGGGGTCCTTTTGTCCCTCTGTGGGGGGAAACTCCCACTAGGTTTAAATCTGGGTCTCTCCACCTTTTGACCTTAGAATTGAAGAAGCTTCTCGGATGAGAGGTGAAACGTCTTCAAGCAACTTAAAGAAGTCCAGACGCTTTTCTTTGCAAGCTCCTTTGACTACGATGACCTGGATGACTGAGAACCTTCACAGACATACAGAATCATCATGAGTCAAATCTGATTTCATATGCAAAGTTAACACATTACAGTTTCTATAGGGGCTCAGTTCAAAGTACCAACACGAGCAGCGTCTCAGATCCTCCCACCCTGAGCCAAGAAACACAACAGTCTACATTATGGACAAACTGAGCCTACACTCACCTACATATCACCTATAATAACAGCTACTACACAGCAGCAAACCTCTACTGCAACACCACCTCGGTTCAGCTGTTGGCTGGCTCTGTGGAGGCAGAGGGCAGGTTTATCTCCACCTTCACCATTAAAAACGCTTCCTTCAGGTTTCTGTTCAGAACTCTTTGAGCACCTCGTCGCTCTTTCATGACGTCTCTGTCCAAAGTCCAGCCCGAGGACAGCCAGATGCTGTGAGCATCCTTCGCTCATTAAAGAGTGAGACCTTACCGGTGGTAGAACATCCGAGCCATCCCCATCCGCTGCTTCTCTCCTCCAGACAGAACGTCTTTCCAGTCATTGACCGACTCCCAACCTGAGAAGCACATACACAGGTGTCGCCACAGCAGCACTGCATTACAACAGCTACAGATGATCCCAGTTAAACGACATTTACAATCGCGTGTGTCCATGCACCTGCAGACTGACGCTTTATGAATCCGAGCCCATAGGGAAATGTGCAAAATTCCCCCCCCCCCACAGTCTTCTGGTAGCGCTGATGTACACATGATGTGGCTCAAGTGTACGTGTAACACAACTAATTCAGTATTTACATGTTTACAGCGATCAAACTGATTGATTCCCACTCTCTAAGACATCTTTTTATACGTTTTTCTACACTTTTTTTACAACTAATGATAGATATGTTCATTCATTAACTTGATTCAGGTGAAGTGAAAAGCTCTCTCTGTATTTTCATGTTTAATACTGCTGACAGGTGAGCTGGTCTTTCCTGAATCCTGCCACCTGACACATCCTGCAGCTGCTGCGAGCTCTCAAACGGACTGCGAGTGTCAGTCAAACAGTCGAGCACCCTTCACGGCAGGCTGGGGACGGCGCACTGATTAAATATTTAGCAGAATTTGATTTGAGCATTCGAACCGGTTTGAATGTTTGTGATGGAGCGGTTCTCAAAATGAAGTGTCCTATGAAGTGAAATGAGGTCGCGGCACCATTAGATGTGAAATGACTCCTCATAATTAATTCTCGGTTCAATCACCGCCTCACAATCTGCCTCACAAGTTTCCCGTCTTCTATGTTTGTTTGTGTAGTTGAGTCTGAGTTGCTGTGGAGGTTTTTCTGCCTGTTTACTCCAAACAAAGCGCAGAGCACAGCTAAACACACTCGGACTGACCTCCCTCTCGGTCCATGATGTAGCGCAGGTGGACGGTGCGAAGGATCTCCTCCAGGTCTGAATCTGTGAGTCCTCTCTGAACCATCTCCTCCACTGAGTCCGGATAGATCACCTGGTCTCTGAGGGTCCCCTCTGACATGTAAGGCCTGCAAACCACACAGAACAGGAAACCACGACTGCTGTGGATCTAGGGCCTTCACTTTGTAAAACACCAACAAATGGTTGTTGGTGGTAATTGGAACCATATAAATATAAAGTGCTGAACTGAATTTGGCACTAGTAGTAGTAGTAGTAGTGTTACCTCTGTGGGATATAGAACATGTGCTCTGGCTCCGGTCTGTACAGGACTCCTCCATAAACAGGCCACAGCCCACTGAGGATCCTGAACAGGGAACTCTTCCCACAGCCGTTTGGACCGGTGATCAGCACGTTCATCCCATCGTCCACCTGAGACACACAGAGAGACAAATCCACAGGATTGGACTCGTTTCTGGAAAGGTGTCTCCAAGTCTTTAGAGAACATATGTGCACAGAAGCCTGTACTGCAACGCATGATTTAGGAGTTAAAGATGTGAGATTACACCCCGTTTTAAATGCAACAGCCATGAAAACATGGTTTGGACTTGACCTGCTCTGAGAAAACAGCTCAGCAGATGAATGTCTGCAGAGAGCATCTAAAGGCTGTTGAGCATGAATGGAAAATACAAGTTCTCATTGTTTCCTGTAGCTGTGTACTCCAGATACTAATTAAAGCACTAAAACTTTGCACTTGTTGGCACTAAACTTGTAAATAATCCTTCTCACTGGCTTGTATTCAGTTATTATTTGTTCTTTACTTGTTCTCCACACTGTTTAACACCACCAGGCTGCAGCTGAAAGAACGAGGCTACGGCTAATACGCCTGTTAGCAACAGCAACAGATTCATTCAGCAGGCTGTGGTGGTAAATACAGTCGGATCGACCTTGTCTTAAAGATGAGGCGATGTTTTAAAAGTCTTTTTTTCTTTGTTTTTACTGATTAACTAATTACCTCCTACAGCACAACTACTCAACAGCACAGACAGATTTATGCAGTGTTGAGCTACGGCTGAAAGTACCACAGACACCTGTTTTTTTTCACCGACTGTGTTTCATCGTAGTGCCCAACCCCCACGTATTAAAATAAAAAGCATTACAAAACGTATCCCGTGTGATCTCGATCTGTTCCCCACATAAAGGCTGATAACGTGTCCTCGTGTGTATAATTAAGAGTGAAGCTGTAGCTTCTCTTCTCTCTTGGTGAAACGCTTGCAGCAGACAACAAAGATTCGGCACTGTGAAGATAATCCTTTGTTGACAACAATTATGGCCATTACTGTAACTGCAATCAAAGCCTTTGTGGGTACAAACACCAGGTGTACAAACCACCTGTACAACAAGCTTTTGCCTAACATGAGAAGCACGCGAGCTTGGTTTGCTATTATCTTCAAATTTGGCAGATTCTCGTAAGTTTGTACGAGAACCCCCCCACCCCCCTTCTGCAAACCTGCAGACGGCACGGGTGCGTCTTTTGTATTGTATTATAATATATATATATATATATATATATATATATATATATATATATATATATATATAGATAGATAGATAGATAGATATAATATATCTATATCATGGCTAAAGCACTTCTGGATGGATGCAAACTGCATTTCGTTGCCCTGTACCTGTGCATGTGCAATGACAATAAAGTTGAATTCTATTCTAATTCTATTCTAAAGCAAGGCTGTGCAGTAGCCTCCTGACACTTCAAAACATGTAATTATGTTTATTCCAGCATTGCACTGAAGCACAATTCTGCTAACTTTGCAATTCGATGTCGTGCTTTTGTTCTGCTTCTGCTC